>NC_139469.1:29960000-30560000 GCF_057233095.1 Heloderma suspectum
GAACCTGCCAACTTGCTATAAACAATTCTGCTTTTTAAAAAGTGTTTGTGATCAGGCTTTCTCTTTGTCATCGTAATGTGCATGCAATATGATCGGTTGAACGATAACCATCAATAAAGTTTCACAAGATTTGAAAACAAGGTTTCTGGAGCATTTATATCAAAAGATGAAAAAAACAAACACAAAAAAGAAGTAAATCATTGTTTTGTCAACTCCAAATGGGAGGGAACAAGAGATACAGGGAGACACAGAGACAGAGAGAGGTGGGAAGGGATGGAAATACAATAATCAGTTAAAAATATTGGCTACTAAAATTGTCTTTGCACTAGTCAAGGAATGGACCATATTTTTAGTCATATTTTAACCCCTGCACTTCAGACTTAGTTCCCAATCCTGAGAAATTCACTCACAAATCACTACTCCAACATTTCCCCTTATGTCCCCCCATCCGCCTCGCACCCTCCTACCTGCCCCACTGAATCATGAATTGCTTTTGAAACTCAAGGGACCTTCCAAAGCAGTTTGAGAAACAGAAGTTGCAGGAAGGACATTACTGAAAACAAACACATCTATTTTCCCAGCCCACAACCGTGGGTGAATTTCCGTGAGCACACACAGTTCCAACACACAACCTCAGCTTCTTCATTGATTTCATGGGAGGGGCAGTTCCTGGTGCTCAGCACCCTCCCCCCCACACACATCCTTTACTGAGGAAAATGGGATGCCCAGGTGGGCGAGGGGTACACCCTGCAGCTCTCATCACCACCAGAATGTACCAGATCAAGGCACAGACATTTTCCTCCAAACATACCTTTGTTGGATTGCCACGACCCTCTCTTTTCAGAATCACTATTTCTCAAGGATTCCCCTTGCCCCGATTTGCCATGCCACTGCCAGCAAACAGATATTTGGGGATGGGGTCCCTCTACTATAGTCTCTTAGCATAGGGTTACCATCTATAATTCTGGTATGTTCTACTGTGCCTGCCTATACAATATAAATGAAGCTTTCAAAAGAGGCCTGACTGACCTGGGCCTCCTGAGCTCCTCTTGCATTCAGAAGGTCATGCGAAAGAGACATTTCCCCTGTTTCACAGGCGTAGTGAGGACAATATTTCAGTGCAAACTTTTAGGATCAGTGTAGCCATTTTTAAAGTGAGTTTGCTTCCTAAACACCATGGGGGGTGTGGTGGGGGGATGTTCACCAGATATTAGGGTTTTCAAGTTCAGAAACCAAGGGGGCATACAGATGTACCTTTAAACTAGACTCTCTGCTTCAATTTTCTTCTGCAGAGCAAGCCCAGCTTCCACCACCTTCACAACAATGCCTTCACCAGGCATACTTATTAGCAATTTGAATGCTGATGTCAGTTTAGTTGTCCTCATAAGAGCTTTTTTGCACTCCCCCCTTTTTAGTTTTTAAGTGCAGTGGTTGCAAACTGATGTAAACAATTCTTTGTCACTTGAAACAAAGAAGGAAAATCTATTTTAAATGAGTTAAGAAATTGCTTAGAAGATCAGAGGAGGTGGGTTCGTGGGTTCTTATACGCACTAGCCAATCAGCACTGTGCATACTTGATTCTGCTACAGACAGGTACAACTGGTTTCCTCTATGCTCAGTCCTGGATAGGGTAGGGAATCTGTTGTTCCAGTCCTGGACAACATGAGTGTACATCCACCATGGCTTGACTGCTCAAAGAATGTACATCTGTATGCCCTCTGAAATACTTTTTTTTTTTTAATTAACTGTTAAAGGGTTTTGTTTTTTCTTACCAAAAATCAGTGTTCACACATAGAACTCTGGATGTGTGGGTGATAAGTTATTTTGTCATTTTAATTTGAATTAAGCAGCTGTATCATTTGGTGCAATCCCATGAGTATCTGATGTTTAATTCTTGGAGATAATTGCAAATGGATGAGGTTGCCAAATGCTGTTGGAAAATATTTTTTTGTGAAAATTCCTACAACACTCCAGTCATTCATTTTATTCAAATGTATGTCTGATATAGGGAATGCTTTTTTTTCCAGTTATATAAATTACTACTGATAATATGAATTCTGATTTTAAAAAAAATGATTAATACCATATGTAGAATATCGTGACTTCAAAACAGTTGCAGATCTTAAAACCCAACAAGTGTGTATATCTGTCTTTAGAAATTAGTGTTTATATCACTACAGTGGTTTGTGAATAATGAAAAAATGGTTTGTAATATTAAAAATAAAAGCTTAGTCTGAAATGGTGTAAATAAATGTGTGTCCAGAGTTGTTGTTTTTTTTTTAAAAAGAAAATCTATATTTTTATTTTTTTGCAAACTATGGATATATAACCATAGTTTATGGATATATATGACATTATCTCAAAGATTTCCCAAAGACTTTGACAAAATAAGTAATATGTCTGGGATCCAAATAGCAACTTCAGACATGCCCCCAAGTAAAATAGAAAATGGATCTCTGCTCCAATGAGCTTACAAGAAAGAAGGAAGGAAATGACCGGATGGTGGATTTCATTAACTGCTATATCCCAAAATATTTCCCATATAAGTCTTTCACATCCATGTTCACATATTTGCACTCCTTTATCAAGCCGAGAAAGTGAGGAAACAAAAGTGAAGAGAGTTCCACTCAGGTAGATTTTCTTGATACAATCTCCAGCTCCCTCAAATACCTTTCAAGTCAACGATCTTGGAGCCCCAGAGCATATTTTTCCCCATAAATAAGCTTAATTGATACAATTTATGTGGTAGAGAGGGAAATGTCTGATCCTGAGCTTATGTGTATTCTGATAACAAGCTCCTGTAAAAGCAGTCTTCCCCATTCAGTTCAATGGAAAAGGAATGCAAGTGCAGAGACTCTATGCCATTGAAGTGAAGGGGAATACTTGGCATGTGTGTGTGTGTGGGGGGGTATGTTCACTGGAGCCCTTGAGCCTGCAACTCTTCATTAATCTGGATGATTACATACCTGTGAGGGGGTTCCACATGGTTCAGGGCTTTAGCATATAGCCTTTGGAAAAGTTCCTAGAAAAAGGTAAGGGATAGAAAGCAAGTGGATACACTTACATCTTGGCCCATGGGTTCTAGTTCATCTGTGGGCTCTGTTCACAGCATTTATTTATGTATTACATTTATATGCCACCTTTCATCTATGATGGAACTCAAGGTTCTGTACATTCAAGTCTCAAGTGGTCTCCCATGCCACATCATATGCCTTCAGGCCATACTTATGGAGACTTACTACCCTGAATAAGTAAATCTAATTCTCTCTAAAACATCCCTTCACTGAGAAACCCCAAAATTTGAAATGTTAACAGGAGTATTGCCTAGCTGGATTAACTAGAAGAATTGCTGAGATAGATCCAATCAAAGATTCATCTACTCTTGTTTTAAGGATGGACAAAAGTCCCTTACCTGGTCCCGCAGCTTGCTTTGCGGTGGGGGGGAGGTGCTTTGGTTCTCCCCCCGACGTTCAGGCCGGGGGGGGAGGTGCCCCATCCCTCGCCGCCGAAATTCAGGCCGGGGAGAAGCGCCCTGTCTCCCCGGCCGCGAAATAAAAAAAGTAAATGTTAAAAACACACACACACACACGTAATAGGCTACGTAACGATTTACGTAGCCTATCATGGCTGACTTTGGAAATCTAGCCATGATAGGCTACATAAATCGTTACGTAGCCTATCACATTTGTGTGTTTTTTTAACATTTACTTTGTAATGGCGGCAGCGGCAGCTGGTTGGAAGACCGGCCGCCGCCCCCGCCCCCACCGAACCGCCGCCGAACCGCCGCCGGGACCTGCCACCGAGAGGGACATTCGCAGGAGGTAAGTCCCATCCTGGGGGTGGGGGGGCGGAGAATTTCACCGCCAATTTCGGGGGGCCGAATGCGTTGGCATTCGGCCTCCCCGAGATTCATGGAGAAATTCTCCGCCATCCCTATTTGTTCTCTTGTTAAAGTTGGTGGCACATGGAAAGCACCACAGCTCAGGCATCAAGGACATGCTTTGCATACAGAAGGATCCATGTAGGGATGTCTGAGAATTTCATTTTTGCTCCCTCAAAATGAAAGCATGCCCCGTTTGAAGTCCAGAATGTGAGCGCTGGTACATGTTCACCAAAAATGTCTGCAAATCATTGAACACGCGCTAGTGTCCATCTCATCCCCAGTTCCAGCTTTGAATTGCACAAATGTCTTAATTTGCACAAATATCCTCAGTAGATTAAATCAGCCCTGCATCAGTCTATGGAAGAAACATGTGTAAGTTAGGACATTTGTGCCAATTTCAGGAGATTTGTGCAAATGCTGGGGGCTGGCGTAACTCTTCTGTTCACGTGCAGCTCATTTTGTGTAGATCTCCCAGTTGCACAAAGCAAGCAGTGATCCCAAGCACAAACAAGAATTGGGTGTGAGACAAGCAGCCAGATGATGTTTGGAGAATCCTAGTGAACTCAAACATCACTCGTTCGCCCATCCCTAGTCCCAAGTTTACATCCCGGTGTATATGTGTGTGTGTGTGTGTGTGTGTGTGTGTGTGTATGTGTATCTTGGGTAGCAGGTGATGGGAAACACCTCTGCCTGAGAGCTCAGAGAGTCATCACTACTCAGAATACTGAGACTGAAGGATGAATCATCTGCATAGAAGGCAGCTTCCTCTTGCTGATTTTAAAGGTTTGGGAAATGGACTGTATCTTCTGTTTCCATCAGTGATTCATCTGAGGGTCCTTGGAAGTCCAGAAGGTGAACATAAGTATTGCCTTTCCCCACTGTTGCCCATAGAGGCATCCTGATAATAAACATTGACGCGATTCCCAGTTATCATACTTATTAGCCATTCATAAACTAGGGATGTCAGAGAAATCCACAATGGAACCAAATGAGTTTGGATTTTTATTAATTCGACCCATGGATTCTGCAGCAGAGTGGCTTTTCCCCTCTTAGGTGGATTCCACAGACTTGCGGACCATTTTTTCTAACCTTCAAGAATTTTGCATAAATTTAGTCATAGAAAAATATGGAAAAAAACACACAAAAAAACCCTGGCCAAAAATGTACATTTCCCCCATAGGCTAAAGTGTGAAAATGCACATTTTGGGGGGATTTATTCATTTTATGGGATCTGCACATTTTTGCATGTGTGGATTTGCATAAATTCAGAAACTTAAAAACTTCAAATTCCACCAATGGGTGAACAATGCGATGAATAGGGATGGCGGAGAATTTCTCCCCGAAACTTCGGGGGGCCGAGCACCAACATGTTCGGCCCCCCGAACAAGTTTCGGGGAGAAATCCTATGAACCCCCCCCGCCCCCCCCGGGACGGGACTTACCTTCACCAAATGTCCCTCCCGGTGGCGGGTCCGGCCGGCGGTTCGGCGGGTGTTCGAGTGGGGCGGGAGCGGCAGCCGGTCTTTCAACCGGCTGCCGCCGCCGCCATTGCAATCAAAGAAAATAACGCCCCCTGATAGGCTACGTGACGATTCACGTAGCCTATCACAGCTACATTTGCAAAGTCAGCCATGATAGGCTACGTCAATCGTCACGTAGCCTATCACGGGTGACTTAAAAAAAAAAAAAAAGCGCGTACGGATAATGGCGGCCCCCATAGGGAGCCGCCATTGCCGTTCCTTATTTGCTCGCTGTAGTCTACGTAAATGTTTACGTAGACTACGGCGAAATTAAGGGCAACGCTATTTGCATTGCCCTCATTTTCGCCGTGGTCTACGTAAACATTTACATAGACTACAGCGACTAAATAAGGAACGCGAATGGCAGCTCCCTATGGGGGCCGCCATTAGCGTACGCGCTTTTTTTTTTTTTAAGTCACCCGTGATAGGCTACGTGACGACTGACGTAGCCTATCATGGCTGACTTTGCAGATCTAGCCATGATAGGCTACGTGAATCGTCACGTAGCCTATCAGGGGGCTTTTTTTTAAAAAAAAAAAAACTTTCACGTTCGCGGCCGGGTGAGACGGGAAGCCTCCTCCCTGGCCTGAATTTCGGCCGGGGCGAGGCGGGAAGCCTCCCCCCCGGCCTGAATTTCGGCCGGGTCGAGGCGGGAAGCCTCCCCCCCGGCCTGAACTTCGCGGGGGGAGCAGCGAAGCGCCTCCCCCCCACCGCGAACGTCCTTCGACGACAGGTAAGGGACTTTCGTCCACCCCTAGTGATGAATGGCACCTGATAACTGACGAAACAGAATTCACACAGTCCATATGTACATCCCTGTGCTAAGCCTCCATGAATTTGATCTATCATTTATGCTATTAGGCATATCCCATGTTCTTGCTGGAGCACTTAATTTAATTATGAAGGTCTCCTTTAATAGATGGGTGGGCAATATTAAAGCATTGGGATCCTGAGGCCTGACTTCACATGAAAGGCCCAAGGGGGAAGAAACAATTCAAGGAACATATCAGAGAGATGGCAGGTGCATGAAAGATGTGTGTAGGTGTATATGAGTGTTGCGTAGGCCAGCAAGAGGTGTGTGTAGTTCTAGGAGTGTTTCACAAGTTCTCTCGAGCCTTCCAGGGTGGGTGAGTTAAGCAAGGTTCTGCCAAGAAGCCCCATAGTCTAAGAAAAAGTGTTTAAGTGCCTTCTCAAAGAACATGAGTTAACTTACACCTCCAATTTTGAGACAGAAAAGCCACCTCCAAGTTATTAAATTAACTAAGTCAAAGAACACGAGTGCTCACATTGTGTGAACATGTGTATTCTTGTGATGGATGAAGGATGCAAAGGAGGACAGACCTCTGCCCCCTCTTACTTCGGTGTAGGAGATGGAATTTAAATACACACAGCTTGACATTCAAAGGTTAGAAGTATGACACTTGCTGAAGAAATCCCTCCCCTTCTGTGCAATTAAAGGGAGAGAAGAACTCCTGAGTTCTTTTGTATCTGTTCATGTGATCAGTCTGAAAGAGGCCTGAGTGCCATGCATACAGTGTGTTGCATGCAACGAAGAAATGAAAAGAAGGTAGGTGTGTGTGTGTGTGTCAGTATATTGCCACTGCTGGGCTGACCCTGACTTCATTCAACTTTCTGAACAGACCCCTCATGCCAAGTTTAGAGGTAGGGCCAGAGAGTGTGAGCACACACAGACACGCACATTCACTACACGCAGCATGCTTTCTGCAGAGTGCTTTTTCAGTTGTGGGTTGAAAACTCCTGATTTCAAATATATCGGCCCGCAGGGTAAAACTGACATGTAAAATTGCACATGCATGAGAATGAAGTGGTGCTGGTCTAATGTCAAAGGATGGACCGTCACTGTACCCCTTCTGACCACAGCAGAAGAGATTTTCATTTTTGAATGTTCCCGTATGGGAAAAGCTTCCTGCTAAGTAGAAAACTAGTATCACAGGGAACAAACTGGGCTATAACTCTTTGCCCTGACACACATAGGTAGTTTTGGGTTTTTTGTTTTTTCTTCCTTCCTTCCTTCCTTCCTTCCTTTCTTTTCTTTCTTGTAGGGAGTAGGGATGTGTGAGAAATTAGTTTGGTTTTCATTTTAAAGTGAATGTACCACATTTGCACTTCCCTGAGACCTAGGGATGGCGGAGAATTTCTCCCCGAAACTTCGGAGGGCCGAGCGCCAACGTGTTTGGCCCCCCGAACAAGTTTCGGGGAGAAATTCTCTGCCCCCCCCGCCCCCCGCACCCCCCCGGGATGGGACTTACCTTTGGCGAATGTCCCTCCCGGCCGCGGGTCCGGCCGGTGGTTTGGCGGGTGTTCGTCCGGGGCGGGATCGGCAGCTGGTCTTTCGACCGGCTGCCGCCACCGCCATTGCAATCAAAGAAAAAAAAAGAACGCCCCCGTGATAGGCTACGTGATGATTAATGTAGCCTATCACGGCTAGATTTGCAAAGTCAGCCGTGATAGGCTACGTAAATCGTCACGTAGCCTATCACGGGTGACTTTAAAAAAAAAAAAGTGTGTACGGATGATGGCGGCCCCCATAGGGAGCCGCCATTCCCGTTCCTTATTTGGTCGCTGTAGTCTACGTAAAGATTACGTAGACTACGGCGACCAAATAAGGAATGCGAATGGCGGCTCCCTATGGGGGCCACCATTTGCGTACGCGCTTTTTTTTTTTTAAGTCACCCGTGATAGGCTACGTGATGATTTACGTAGCCTATCATGGCTGACTTTGCAGATCTAGCTGTGATAGGCTACGTAAATCGTCACGTAGCCTATCACCGGGGCTAGGGGTGGACGAAAGGCACTTACCTTTCGTCGAAGCTTGTTTGTGGTGGGGGGGAGGCGCTTCGTGGCTCCCCCCGCGAAGTTCAGGCTGGGGGGGAGGCTTCCCGCCTCGCCTGGCCGCGAACTCCATTGTTTTTTTTAAAAAAAAAACACGCCCCCGTGATAGGCTACGTGACGATTAACGTAGCCTATCACGGCTAGATCTGCAAAGTCAGCTGTGATAGGCTACGTTAATCGTCACGTAGCCTATCACGGGTGACTTAAAAAAAAAAAGCGCGTACGCTAATAGTGGCCCCCATAGGGAGCCGCCATTCGCGTTCCTTATTTAGTCGCTGTAGTCTACGTAAATGTTTATGTGGACTACAGCAACCAAATAAGGAATGGGAGTGGCGGCTCCCTATGGGGGCCACCATTATCCGTACACTCTTTTTTTTTTTTTTTTAATTCACCTGTGATAGGCTACGTGATGATTAACGTAGCCTATCATGGCTGACTTTGCAAATCTAGCCGTGATAGGCTACGTTAATCGTCACGTAGCCTATCACGGGGGTGGTTTTTTTTTTCTTTTATTGGAATGGCGGTGGCAGCAGCCGGTCAAAAGACCGGCTGCCGCTCCTGCCCCGCTCGAACACCCGCCGAACCGCCGGCCGGACCTGCCGCCAGGAGGGACATTCGGCGAAGGTAAGTCCCATCCCGGGGGGGGTGCGGGGTGCGGGGGGTGCAGAGGATTTCTCCCCAAAACTTGTTCGGGGGGCCGAACACGTTGGCGCTCGGCCCCCCGAAGTTTCGGGGAGAAATTCTCCGCCATCCCTAACCGGGGCATTTTTTTTTTTACTTTTTATTTTGCGGCTGGGCGAGGCGAGGCGCCTCCTTCCCAGCCTGAATTTCGGCCGGGTGAGGCGGGAAGCCTCCCCCCCAGCCTGAATTTCGGCCGGGCGAGGAGGGAAGCCTCCCCCCCCGGCCTGAACTTCGGGGGGAGCAGCGAAGTGCCTCCCCCCCACTGCGAAGCAAGCTGCGAGACCAGGTAAGTGACTTTCGTGCACCCCTACTCTCATCAGGATAGTTGCTTAACAACCCTCCTGGGAACAAGCAGTATTAACTGATTGGGACTCTTTCACAAAGCTACTTCAACACCTCACAAGACCTCACCCCAAGAGGGTTATGAAAATAAAACCACCAGGATGCTCTTGTACAGTGGTGAAAAAGAAGGAACAAGGAGAGTATAACAACAACAACCACAACACAACAACACAGGCAGTTGTGTTGATCCTCATCAACAAACCAGTTCTAGCGGTTTTCATTTCCATGGGAAGCAGGTCTTTTGTAACAGTAATAATTGCCCATTCAAGACCAAGTCACCTCAAAATACTACAGATTGTAACAAGGAACAATATACTGTTGCTGGGAAAATTAATTTCTCCCCAGCTAATGTGAGGGTTGCAGCTAAGCTCAGAGAGAATGGGGGATTCTGGGGGGGGGGGTAAAGATGCCAGCATCTCTGCTGATCAAAAAGTGCTGGTGCAGCATCCCTGCAAGCCCTGACACCACTACGCCACTGATGGGAGCTCACCCAACACTTCCACTGACATGTCCAATTGTCTATGAGTATTTATGCTGCTGAAATGGGCCTGCAGTTATTCGGATGCCACATTTGGAAATCTTTACTGGGAAGCTGTTAAACTTTTTTTTTTAATCCGCTGTATTGTTGCTTTTTTACATCTACTGGGTTCCGCGCTGTGCTAATGATCCTGTGGTTGGCGTTTCAGCATTGGAAACCAGATTTTTGCATTGTAAAACCTTTCATCTTCCTCAGGCTGCCTATTGCTAATGAATTTTTTATTTGTTTACTCAGTGCTTCTCTTGGATATAAAAGTAACACTTAACTTAGAGAGGAGGGGGCAAGAGAAGAAAGGGATGAAAATAAATAAATAAATAAATAAATAAAAATTATTTACCAGCCTGTGTGTTAAATCAAAGTTAAGCACTGATTATATTGAAAGCCCTTGAATGTCCTTTTATTTCCTCAAATTACCATGTCCAGTAAAGACAGGAATGGAACTTAAGGAAATAAATAGAGCAACATGATTTGGTGTGGGTGGGATATAGAATATGAAAACACTGAATTATTCATGCTATGATGGTCTGTGATATGGGGCCATTGTAACCATATTTTCAGAGCAGCTGTGTCTCTGCGTGCTGCTGAATGGAAAACCAAGCTCTTTGCTCTCTCTTTTCTTAGCTCATCTTCAGCAACAATAACAATGAAATCATAGTTATTTGTTGTTGATCACAATCTAAAGAACAATTCAAAGGACCAGTCGTTCAAATCCTACCCCTCACCTTGCTGTAACCTAACTTATGTAGAATACCCTGGTCTTGGAATAACAGGTATCTATTTCAGGGGACACGATGAGCACAACACAGTCCAGAACACCCATGCTTCCATACGAACAAACATGTATACCTATGCAAAGGATGGATTTAGCTGATATCACTCCCTCTAATAGTCCCCTCAGGAGTACAGAGAAGATGAACACCAAAATGGGCCACTGAGAAACATGAGTGGTTATCGGAATGTTGGGTAGAAACTGAATGTTTGCAGAAGTAAAATAAATATTTAGGGGAGGCATGTTGCATGCAGAAGGTCCCAGGTTCAATCCTTCCTAAGGTCCCTTCACAAAAGGATCCAAAATGTATTTCTTTAATTCACAAGGAGAACAATCCTATGTAGTGCTGTGCCAAAAATTTCTCCCGCATTTTTTCCGACCATTCTCATCTCATCTCATTTTTTCCGACCAATTTCCCATCAATTTGATAGAAGAGAAATTGCTTTCGAAAAGGAATCCAATGGTGAAGAAATTTCAGAGAAATTCTCCTGGGTTGGGTTTCTTGGGCTTATCTTACTCAGGAGGTGGCCGAGGAGTGAGCACAAATGTAGGGATGTATAAAAGTCACTTACCTTTTCGAAGGGTGACATTCGCGGTTGGGGGGAGGTGCTCCGTCCCTCCCCCCGAAATTCTGGCCAGGGGGGAGGCGCTCCATTCCTCCCCCCCCCTGGAATCCTGGCCGGCCAGCTCTGCTCTGCAGGGATTCTGCAGAGCCACCGGCCGGCTCCGCCAGCAGCTGGACATCCAGCCGCTGGCTAGCAGGGACGCAAATGGCAGCGGCCGTAGCCGCCGCCATTTGCGTCCCTGCAGTCAGCCGTGATAGGCTACATAAATGTTTACATAGCCTATCACGGCTGATTTAAAAGAGAAAAAAAAGCGCGTACACAAATGGCGGTGCCCATGGACATCGCCATTTGCATTCCTTATTTTGGCACGTCTTAGTCTACGTAAATATTTACGTAGACTAAGACAGTGAAAATAAGGGGAACACAAATAGCGTAGCATCTAACTATTTGCGTTTCCCTTATTTTCGCCATCTTAGTCTACGTAAATGTTTACATAGATTAAGATGTGCCAAAATAAGGAACACAAATGGCGGCGCCCATGGGCGCCACCATTTGCATATGCACATTTGTTTGTTTTAAATCAGCCGTGATAGGCTACGTAAAGATTTACGTAGCCTATCATGGTGTTTTTAAAAAATCTAGCCATGATAGGCTACGTAAATCTTTACGTAGCCTATCATGTTTTTGTTTTTTTTTTTACTAGAAATTGCGGCGGTGGCAGCCAGTCGGAAGACCGGCCGCTGCAGCCACCACCGCCAAAGCGCCACCGGAGCCGCCGCCGCCAGGAAGATCCGCCCAAGGTAAGTCCTGTCATGGGGGGCGGGGGGGCAGACCGTTCCGCCACCGATTTCAGGGGGCCGAATGCGCTGGCATTCGGCCTCCCCGAGATCCGTGGCGGAATTCTCTGACATCCCTACACAAAAGTCCTGTTTTTCATGCTCCAATCAACCTTCTGGCTGCCCATAGCCTCCTCAAGCGTCCTACACTTCAATTAAAGTTTAAGGCACCATGAGGTAATTCCTCCCATAGGGCTTTTTTTTCTTCTTCTTCAAATCAGACATGCAGGCAGCCTGGGAGGCTATCCATGGTTAGGTCAGCTCAAAAATGCCACAAAAATAAATTATAAAACATCCTGGATGAGGCAGAATAATGGAAGCCTCTTTCATGGGGGGAGAAATCTTTCAGGAAATTGGAGGAGAGATTTTGGCAGAGTACTAACTCCACCTCATCCCTGGAGCTCGACGCAACACCGCCCCCACCTGTCCTGCAGTGGATGCAAACTTTGGGGTAGCCTGCTAGGGATGTACAGACTGTGTAAAATCTTCTCTGCCTGTGTTTTGCGGATTGTCAGGTGACTTTCGTTCCATCAACCACCCATGGATGGATGCAAACATTTTTTTCCGTCATGCAGAAAAATAAAGAAATATTTACATTAGGGATGTCAGAGAAATCCACTGTGGATTCAAATGAGGCTGGATTCTTTGGAATCTGGCCTCAGGAATCCGCAGCAGATCGGGACCACTTACCTCCGCTCCAGGAGGACTGGAGGTGGAATGGCGCTCGGCTGCTTCTTGCCAGCCAGAGCCATTCGCCTCCTCCCTGTCCCTGCCAATCGCCATGTCTTTTCTTTTTTTCTTTGGAATCTGGCCTCAGGAATCCGCAGCAGATCGGGACCACTTACCTCCACTCCAGGAGGACTGGAGGCGGAATGGCGCTCGGCTGCTTCTTGCCAGCCAGAGACATTCGCCTCCTCCCTGTCCCTGCCAATCACCATGTCTTTTCTTTTTTTCTTTTTTTCAATGCGATCTGCAGGATATGTCTATAGACTTAGACACAAATGGAGTCATGAATCTTGCGTCTAAGTCTATGTGTCCATGGGCTTATACACAATATTCTTAGCTCTATTTTGCATATAAAAAATCCATACACCCCTAATTTACATAAATAATTACTTCAGTATTTACATAGGTATTTACATAATTTACCTCAGTATGTAACATTTAGTGTATTGTCCCCCATTCCATTCAACGTTTCCTCAGCAGAAACTTACATATTTTTCTATGGATTTACATGCGTAGATTTTGGGAAAGTTTTTTAAAAAAATCATCTGGAAGTCCACGGACTCTGCATGACCTGACGGGGGCACTCCACAGTAGATCCTGCAGGTCGGATTCTTAGAAATCCAAGCTCATTTTAATCTGTCTTGAATTTCTCCAGCATCCCTACAGCCTGCCAAGAGAGTTGATGCTGTTGCAGCAGGAAAACACCCAAACCCCTTAAGAAAAAAGAAAGTAGAGGTGATACTTGCCTTTGCCAACGGGGAGAAACGGTTGATAATTCCTCCTCCCCCTGGAGAAATTCGGTGAAATTGTCTCCCAAATTTATCTGCCCACAAGTAAAGCAGAGCATTTCAGTGCAGAGCTCTAATAGAAATAGCTGCTTATATAGCTAATCATGATCAGCACAAGCCAGGGGGAAGGGGGCATTTTTTTTGGCTTAAGGGCCAAAATGTTTCTGGGCATGCACAGTGACAGCTGCATGCTAGCTGTGGGTGGGGCCACCTGACTGCTGTTATGCAGACCCAACATGATTGCCCATTCTCCAATCACTCTCTCGTACAGGCATGTATACACACACACACACACACACACATACACGCACACACCACTTCTTTCTCGCTGCCGTTGGGCCAGGCAGCTTTCATACATTTTACAAATAATTCAAACAGCAGAATTTTGCAACCTCCATACTTGCATGGGTCCTGTTGGAAAAGCGTCTTGGTATAAAGGAATGAACATAATTAATAATGATTTACAAATGGAGGCAAGAGCTTCTTTAATTGTTACATAAACTGGAATCCTGAAATTAAATTGAAAAAAATAATTCAATTCTAGGAAAGTTATGCACCCAGTGATCATTTTGTTGTTACGTTTATTGGTTTACATGTTTCTAATGAAACAACATGTATGACATCACATTTTTATATGAAACTCAATTAATATATAAGTACTTTGGCCACATAATGAGAAGACAGGATACCCTGGAGAAGATGCTGATGCTAGGGAAAGTGGAAGGCAAAAGGAAGAGGGGCCGACCAAAGGCAAGGTGGATGGATGATATTCTGGAGGTGATGGGCTCCAACTTGGGGGAGCTGGGGGTGGCGACGGCCGACAGGAAGCTCTGGCGTGGGCTGGTCCATGAAGTCACGAAGAGTCGGAAGCGACTGACCGAATAAACAACTATCTATCTATCTGTCTGTCTGTCTGTCTGTCTGTCTGTCTGTCTGTCTGTGTGCGTGCGCGTGCATATGCGTGTGCATGTGCGTGTGTGTGTGTATATATATATTTTTTGGGGGGGGAACCTTCAGAGACTTTTTTAAAGTGTTGTTGCATCAAGGCCCATTTTTCGGAGGGGGGTTGCCACACTGGGTAGGGGAGGCTTAGCTCTTCCCTCCCACACACTGCCCCCCTCCCAATCCTTCCCAAAACTGCAATAAGACTTTTCTAAAAAGCCTTACTGCAGTGTGGGAGGGAGGGGAAATCCTTTATATCTGATCAGTGATCAGAGATAAGGGCAGCAGGGAAACTGGCAGGCCAGATGAGGTTTCTGTCGCTGGCATAAGCAAAATGACTTGTGCAGAAAGCAGAATAGTCAAAAATCCTGAATAAAATATGGGTTGTAAGAGAAACTGCAAACCTGATTCATTTGAATTGCATATGTGGGATGCCAAACGCAGCTTTTTCCTGCAGAATGTTAGCTTGTTTGATCCGCATTTTTAAGTGAACTGACCTGATTTACACTTCCCCATCCCTGGACACATTTACTAAACTACGACAGTTTCTAAAATTCCACATTTCACTGAATTTTTCCAATGAAGTGCTTGGTTGAGAAATGGTTCACAAAAAAAAATGTCTCTATTAGGGGCTTAGTGGTTAAGACGCTGAACTGCAGACTGGAAGGTCAGCAGGACAGCAGTTCGAGACCCGAGTGCTGCGTGACAGAGTGAGCTCCC
The DNA here is from genome assembly GCF_057233095.1 of Heloderma suspectum. Lineage (NCBI taxonomy): Eukaryota > Metazoa > Chordata > Lepidosauria > Squamata > Helodermatidae > Heloderma > Heloderma suspectum. The sequence goes on from NC_139469.1 coordinate 29,975,164, forward strand.
GTCTTCAGTCCCAGCTCCTGCCAACCTAGCAGTTTGAAAGCAAGAAATTGCAAGTAGATAAATAGGTACCGCCTCGGCGGGAAAGGTAACAGTGTTCCGTGCACCTCGGTGTTCAGTCATGCCGGCCACATGACCACGGAAGCATCTTCGGACAGCGCTGGCTCTTCGGCTTAGAAACGGGGATGAGCACCGCACCCTAGAGTCGGACACGACTGGTTGGGGACACCTTTTTATGCAGAAAAAATAAAATAAAATAAAAATGGAATGATGTGTACAAAAAGCATGTGCTAGGAAACATTATATATAAAAATAAAATGCAATTTGTTGGACATTTAAAACCACCCCCACCCTCCAACCAACCATTAACAGAATGATGTGGAAATTATTGGATGGATCAGACTTACAGTGGATACAGGCAAAACTGACACACACTGGATACACACTGACTTATACATGTCTGTTGTTGTTGTTGTTCAGTCGTTCAGTCGTGTCCGACTCTTCGTGACCCCATGGACCATAGCACGCCAGGCCTTCCTGTCCTGCGCTCTTTCCCGGAGCGTGCTCAAGTTCATATTCATTGCATCGGTGATGCTATCTAACTATCTCATCCTCTGCCGTCCCCTTCTCCTTTTGCCTTCAGTCTTTCCCAGCATCAGGGTCTTTTCCAGAGAGTTTTCTCTTCGCATTAGGTGGCCAAAATATTTGAGCTTCAGCTTCAGTATCTGTCCTTCCAATGAGCACTCAAGGTTGATTTCCTTTAGGATGGACTGATTTGACCTCCTTGCAGTCCAGGGGACTCGTAAGAGTCTTCTCCAGCACCACAGTTCAAAAGCATCAGTTCTTCAGCGCTCAGCCTTCCTTATAGTCCAGCTCTCACAGCCATACATTACTACTGGGAAAACCATAGCTTTGATTAGATGGACCTTTGTCGACAAGGTGATGTCTCTGCTTCTTACTATGCTGTCTAGGTTTGCCATAACTTTCCTCCCAAGGAGCAAGCGTCTTTTAATTTCATGGCTACAGTCACCGTCTGTGGTGATCTTGGAGCCCAAGAAAGTAAAATCTGTCACTGCTTCCATTTCTTCCCCTTCTATATGCCAGGAAGTGATAGGGCCAGATGCCATGATCTTAGTTTTTTTAATGTTGAGTTTCAAACCAGCTTTTGCACTCTCCTCTTTCACCCTCAGCGAGAGGCTCTTTAGATCCTCTTCGCTTTCTGCCATTAGGGTGGTATCGTCTGCATATCGGAGGTTGTTGATAATTCTCCCAGCAATCTTAATTCTGACCTGTGATTCATCCAACCCGGCGTTTCTCATGATGTACTCTGCATATAAGTTAAGTAAGCAGGGTCAGAAGTTATAAAGGACTGCGAAAGATGAGTGATGTATTAGACAAGAACCCTTCATCCTGCTTTGTACCATAGCTTGATTTCACCAGTACAATCCAGTCTCCACCATTATATGTCATACCTTCACGGGAACATGGTGTCACTTGCAACAACAAGTTAAATTGTGTCCAGATTATTTTTATAAACAGTTGAGCAGGAGCTGACATGTGTCTTTAGGATTTGCCTGACTGACCTGACTCATTGCAGATCAAGTTGGACCCTGCAGCAGCAAATGGACCGAAGTCTGGGGGCTGAATCAAGGGAAGCTCATTGAGCTCCACCTCCACCACACAAATGGACTCCTCTGACATCCCTAAGCTTGACTTACTGCTCCATTTCCCATTTGTATTCGAACTCTTCAGATCTATTTGCATGTGTGATGGCATCATTTACAACTTTTTAATATGGCAGAAATTTGATTATAGCCAGATAATGAGTGCCATCCAGTCCGTTGCTCATTACAATGACTTCTGTTAATTACCTTGTTGAATTCTTTCCCAGCACTCATTTCAAGGGTGCCCCTTACTGCGGGCTCAATGTGAACTCCCCAAAGCATTGGCGTAACATTGTAACCAAACTCCCCTCCAGCCCGCTACAGCTAATTGGTTACAGGTGTTAACAAAACAAAATGTAGTACAGGAAGAAATGTAATTTTGAGCATTAATTGCACGAGTGAGGCAGTGGTGACAGTACTGTCTCAGAAGTTTTAAAACAAGGATTTGATGTGATACGGAGCTACATTTGGCTTTTGATAGAGAAGCCTCCCCCAACCATGTGCCCTTCAGATGTTTTGGACTTCAACTCCTATTAGCCCCAGCCAGCATGGCCAATTGTCAGGAATGCTAGGAGTTGTAGTTCAAATTAACTGGAGGGCACCAGATTGGGGGAAATGACTATAGAGCAACAATCTCTTTGCCCAAGACAAAGAAGCGTGGGAAATAATGCCTATGGCAACCCCTTCCAGTTGCACCAGTGTGGGCCAATGTGATGTAGTGGTTAGCATGTTGAGCAGAGACTGGAAAGACCTGGGTTCAAACTCTTAGTGAGCCATGGAGCTCAGTAGGCGACTTTGGGCCAGCCACTATTTCTCAGCCGGACATGCATCACTCTGTTGCCATGAGGTAAAGATACAACTGGGAAGGATAGAATGATAGAAAGTAGGGTTGGAAGGGGCCTACAAGGCCATTGAGTCCAACCCCCTGCTCAATGCAGGAATCCAAGTCAGAGCATACCTGACAGGGGGCTGTCCAGCCTCATCTTGAATGCCTCCAGCATGGGAGAAACCACCACCTCCCTAGATTCATTGGTTCCATTGTCGTATTGCTCTAACACTCAGGAAGTTTTTCCTGATGTTCAGCAGGAATCTGGCTTCCTCTCACTTGAGCCCATTCTTCCGTGTCCTGCACTCTGGGATAATGGAGAAAAGATCCTGGCCTTCCTCTCTGCAACAGCCTTTCAAGGACTTGAAAAGCACTATCATATCTCCCCTCAGTCTTCTCTTCTCAAGGCTAAACATGCCCAGTTCTTTCAGTCTCTCCTCATAGGGCTTTGTTTCCAGTCCCCTGATCATCCTTGCTGCCCTCCTCTGAACCGTCTCCAGTTTGTCTGCATCCTTCTTAAAGTGTGGTGCCCAGAACTGGACACAGTACTCCAAATGAGGCCTAACCAGTGCTCAGTAGAGGGGAACTAGTACTTCCCGGGATTTGGAAGCTATGCTTCTATTAATGCAGCCCCAAATGGCATTTGCCTTTTTTGCAGCCACATCACATTGTGGAGAACCGTGTATGCCACCTTGAGCTCCTTGGAAGAAAGGGAGCATATGTGGTGAGTAATAACAGATAAGCATCCGCCTACTCATCACAAGGCTCACCTGTGTACTCATGTACTAGATGTATGCATCTTTTCATGTGCCCAAGGCTCACCTGTTTACTCATGTACTAGATGTACGCATCTTTTCATGTGCCCAAGGCTCACCTGTGTACTCATGTACTAGATGTACGCATCTTTTCATGTGCCCAAGGCTCACCTGTGTACTCATGTACTAGATGTATGCATCTTTTCATGTGCCCAAGGCTCACCTGTTTACTCATGTACTAGATGTATGCATCTTTTCATGTGCCCAAGGCTCACCTGTGTACTCATGTACTAGATGTACGCATCTTTTCATGCGCCCAAGGCTCACCTGTGTACTCATGTACTAGATGTATGCATCTTTTCATGTGCCCAAGGCGATGTATACAAGCCAGCTATACAAACTGCAATCAGAACAATACCAATAAAATCAAAATTACTAACAGCAAAATAAAACCTTGTAAGTAACATATTAGGATTGTGTTAATTCCTGCCTACCTTTAATATTGCCTACCTTTAATTTTAAATTAAAAGTAGGTAATATCTGGCACAAACTGACTACTTTCAAGGTTTTTTATTCAATTAAAAGTAGGAGTGTATAGGGATGTACAAGGAATGCATTCCTGTTCAAAAATAATGCAGACATGTCCCGTTTGTAAACCCAAATGTGAACATGAGCAAGAACACAATTCTGTGGACAATTTTTGCTATTTTCCACAAATGCATACTTCTGCAAGTGCATCCCCCCAATATATAATTTCACACTTCAGCCTGTGGAGAGGGGAGTGACATTTGGGGTGCATGCTTGGAAAAGGGGACATTTTCATGTTCATTAGTGAGAATAAGGCAAGACGAGCATCGAGGTGGAAAATCGAGAACCTGGACAAGCTGGAACATCCCATGTTCTCCCATCCCTACTCTCTCAAGTCATTCCTGGAAGACCTGAGAGCTGCTGCTGTCATAGACCCACAGTCTAAAATGCGGTGAAAACTAGGGATGTCAGAGGAATCTGTCTGGGAGATGGAGTTCACCAAGCTATCAACAGCTCGCCCCCTGAACTTCAGCTTACTTATCCATGTACTGGCCTGACTTGATTTGCATAGAGTTAGGCCAGCTTGTGGATGTTCTGTCCCCCCACCATGAATAAAAAGTTGCATAACTTGTGCTCACAATCTGCATAATTTGTGCAAATTCCAGCCATAATTGGCATAATTTGCTGAAATTCTGGCAGTAGTTTGTGCAATTTACACAAATTGCAGCTGCAATTTGTGCAAATCACACAAATTCCACCCCTAATTTGTGCAACTTTCTATTCATGGTGGGAGGACTCAAAAAGTTCCAGGATTTTGGGAAAAGCCCATGGCTCAGCTCACAAATGCAAGCTGAGCCAGGTGGACAGCAGGGTTCCTTTGGGCCCCCAAAGGCTGGATTTTTAAAGGACAGATATCCCTAGTGAAACCATCCATCTTATATGGGTTTTTTTTTTTTTCTTATATGGAGACCTTTGGGGAAAATGCATCCATTTTTGCAGACACAACATCTGGGTTTCTCTGTACCTTTATATATACCATGGAGAGACCATTCTTGGAGGCATCCCTGTATCTGTCATACAATGTAGCCCTGGGTAGCAACAGCTTAAGAGAAGAAAGAATATCACCTCCTTATATCTTTATAACTGAGGTGCAGAGTATCAGGACCAAGAACTAAATCTGACCCTCTGGCATTCCCCAGAAGACTAAGCCTCCTTTCCCTGGCCCCACTTTCTCCCCCTCCCCCCACTGATCATTGAAATGAGATCCCATTACGCCAGTACTTTTCCAGCTGCATTGTCTGCCAGGCCATTTCTGGGCCCAAGTCAAAGTGTTGGTATTAACATTCAAAGCCCTTAATGGCTTAGGGCCAGGTTATCTGAATGATCACCTCCTCCCAGATGTACCTGCCTGGACCCTAAAATCATCTTCAGGGATCCTCCCCCATGAGCACCTACCAAAGGAAGTGAGGTGGGTGGCTACCAGGAAGAGGGCCTTTTCTGCTGTGGTCCCCTGGCTGTGGAACGAGCTCCCTAGAGAGGTTCAACTGGCACCAAGATTGTACTCCTTCTGGTGCCAGGTGAAGACTTTTTTTATTCTCCCAGTATTTTAACATTTTAGCTTCCTAGTCTTTTAGTGTTGGTGTTCTAAATCCATATTTTAAATCTCTGTATTGCTGCTAGGTACAGTATTCTGGCTGGACTGTTGTATTGTGGTTTTAAGCTTTCATAGTTTATATTGTTTTATGCTGTGCTTTGTGGTTTTAATTTCTGTGAACTGTCCAGAGAGCTTCGGCTATTGGGTAGTATTGTCATGCCATACCTGGAAGAGGATTAATCTGAGGAAGAAGAGGAGGGGGAGAGCCAGCACAATGGGCCCCAGCCAGAGCTAAGCAAGGAACAGGAGGCCTTGGCTGACAGCCTTCCCCTGGAAACATTACAGGAGCAACCTGGCCCCTTCTGAGCAGTTCCTGAATTTCTTCAAATGCTGGAATCCTGAGAGAACCCATTCCTCTGAATGGTGTAGAATAGGATACAAGCAGCAAAAGAACAAAAGGAAGTCGCAGTGTGGGGCCTCCCTTAAAAGCTACACACTGACCCAATTAGCCAGCTGTCCTTGTTATAGAAATTTTGGTTGTAATATGTCTGTTATCCCATAATTTTATAAGCTAGGCTATGTCTATTCTACCTTTGTGTGAAATTGTCATGCCAGACAAAGACATAGTGCCTTATCAGAGACTCAGGAATGCCAGGAATGTATTTACGTTAGAGTACAAGCCTACCTCTCTGCGCATGCCCAGATATGTAAAAGGCGCTGCCTGTTTTCTGTTTCCCTCTCAGCTAGACAAAGAGATTAGTACAGCGCAAGCATAAGACAGCCCCCAAAGGTCTTGCCTATATAAACTTTTGGATCACATCACTTGATTGTGACCTTTGTTAGAGCGTCAGCCCCAAGGGTTGCCTTATTCTGCAGAATAAAATCGTGTTGGACCAGATCTCTGCCTCCTCTCGTTCTTGGTGAACAAATTGGAAAGTCTACCAGGGAAAAGAACAGAATTTTTGTAACATCCTGACCAGCTATAGATCAGCCCTGCCAATGCCAGCTCTCTGCTGCAAACAACAGTGCCTTAACCTCAGCTTTGCATTCCAAGACATCAGCTCTGACAGGCTCCTAGACCCTCAGCTACCCATATGGACAACGCTTTCAGACACCCCCCTGACTGGCTGCAATGCTTGATAAAACTGACATTTCTGAACTGACCTTTGGACTGCTTTGACCTCGCCTCTGCCTGTGCCTGCAAAACTTCCTCGGAGGTATGACCTTGGAGCAAACTGGTTGCTCTCTCGCTGCTGCTCCTGGGACTATCTGTGCCTTTCCCAAGGCAAGGCCCTGGCCTGCATTGAAACAGGGCAGGTATTAGAAATGAAATAAATAAATGAAGGAATAAGCCCACCCTGGAGGAACTAGGAGGAACTATACATACATACATACTGGGTGGTTATCCAGCTTTTGTGCATCCCCCCCCCCTTCTAAAACATTGAAATACCTTTCAGTGTTACTGGCAGTAAGACGTCTATGCTAAAATATGCTGGTGCTTTGGCCCTGCCCCTTTTTCAATTGGCCCCACCCACCACTGGAATGCGGGCCCCAAATCTTCTCCAAAATGGACTCCGGCTCTCGGGCCAAAGGAGGTTCCGCACCACTGCTTTCTAAACAAGTTTAGACTTGTAGCTTGGCAAAAGCTAAACACGAAGAACGTTATAGGAGCACTTCAATACTATCTGGGGAAAGAAATATCAACCTGCATATCCTTCTCTGCAAAATAAAATGAAATAAAATTAGTGAGCTGCTGCTGCTCCAGGGAGCTGCCGAGGTATCTGTGTAATTATGTGTTTTCAAGCTCTTTATCTGAAATATCTCTGCTTCACCACAAAGTCCGAGATGACTTCAGATTTCTTCTGGGACCATTGCACCGAGATATATGTACACATTACTCCTCGAAGGAGATTAACACTGAGATGACCTCTTAGCTGGAGCTCCCCATGGGTGGAGGGAAGGCAAGCAGGGAAAGTACTGTAGCAACTTTGCAATATTAAGCTAGCAAAGATCACTGATAAACAGCTGACACAAGAACGGCTCCCTCGTTTAAAGCTTTTTTCCACGGTGTTAAAATCATGTCGCCACCTCTGGGGGGAACGTAATAATGTAACAAATGAAACCATTGTTCAGTTTCATTAAGGGGAAATGTGATAAGATAGGCACAATTGAATTCACCAATCTTACTGGATTTCCCACATGTTGAAGCAAAGGAATATTATTGCTAATAGAATAAGGAATATTATTGCTAATGTAATAAATCACAGAACACAGGGGTGAGGAGGGGGTTGCTTCCACAATCAGGAACAAGGTTAAGGAGCAAACAAGAGCTCTTTCTAGTTGCCTCCCCGCCATGCACACATACACATGTGTGGTTGTGCATAGGGGAAAGCCCATTGGCTTTCCCCATCCCCACTTCACTGGCACTGTTCCTGCAGTCTTCCATGCATTGGGGGTTGAATGTCTGCAGCAGGATGATTTTTCTACAGTAGGGTCCCCATGCAATTTAGGACCATGGATGATCAGGGATCTAGGTCGTGCATGGTGCCTACTCAAATGGACAAGATTCCCTGCTGCAGACATTCAGCCAGAGGGAGCAGCAGGAGCAGTTATGGGAATCCAGGAATGGGGCAGCATCAATCATAATCATGTGTGTGCTGGAGGTGGAGGAGAGAACAACTGAATAGGGCTAGGGATGTCTATCCCTAGGAAATCTGGTTCTTTTTTGTAACTCAATGGAGTTCCACGGCATGTGAATCTAGCTTTGAATCTGCAACCCAAGCTGTGAGCTGTTCCCCAAACTCTGGGAACTTTTTTTTTTTTTGCATATTTTTGCAAGGTTCTGCAATTTGCTTAAATGTCTGAGCAATCTGCACAAATTACAGCTGAAGTTGTGCAAATTATAGCCGAATTTGGGCAAATTATGCAAATTCAGCCATAATTTGCATAATTTCCACAAATTGCTCAGAAATTTGTGCAAATTGCAGAATCTTCCAAAATAAATGTGGATTATTATTTTTTTTAAAAAAAGTTCCAACTCACTGCAAACTGACCCAACTCATGTCAGGCAGCACAGTGGGAACCAAACTGAAGTCGGGGGGCGGGCAAGCCTAGCAAATCTTGTCCAACTCCACTGCTCAAATGGATTTCTACCACAACCCTAAATAGGGCTTAGATGTCATCATGCTGAAGGTGCATCTGCCACTGGCAAAAGTGACAATGCATTTAGTGCCTCCTCAGTCCTCACCCTTCTGTGGAGATAGCTGACAGGAAATGGTGTTGATGAAGTGGAAAGAGGGATCATTTTTCTTCATCTCTCTCAATACTAGAATTCAAATTAATGGGAAGTAAATTCAGGAGTGGCAGAGGATGAGATGGCTAGATAGCATCACCAATGAATATGAACTTGAGCACACTCCAGGAGAGAGCGGAGGACAGGAAGGCCCGGCGTGCTATGGTCCATGGGGTCACGAAGAGTCGGACATGACTTAACGAGTGAACAACAAATTCAGGAGCAACAAAAGGAAGTACTTTAATTAATTTCCTGCCTTTCTACCAAGGAAATCACACTCAAGGTGGCTTGAACTGTGGACCACCAGCCACAAGATTTATTTGGCCCTGGTTGGTTGCTTTGGAAAATGGTCCAGTTTTGCTCAGACCAATTCTGAGGCCATCTCCATCAACTTGGGTACCAAACCCAAGCTGAGATTTGGAAATCTGACGCTTCATATCTCCCATTGACTGGCATGGGAAATCAAGAAATGGCTATACATCTGTTTCTTGGTCAAAATCGGATGATATTTGTAGGCGAAGTATCCCTTTCCCTTTGGACAGGATTACACCTGTCAAATGATGGGTGGGGGAGTGCCGTCAAATGAAGTGCACGTCCCCACTTGGCGCTACAAATGTGTGATGCTGGGAATCCCATTCCTTTTAAGGCCAATGGGATTCTGCAGTGTTTCCATTCTGGTAAGTGGTGGAAGAGTGTAGAGGATTTTTTTTCCCCGACTCCAAAAATATTTTGTGCATTGTTTTTCAGGTTCCACAATTTGTGCATATTGTCATTTGCACAATTGGGGGGAGGGATCTTGAAATGTTCGCAAAGGGTGACTTTTTATTTTATTTTTTTAATGGGCGATTTTTCACGAGTGTGCATGCTCGCAAGTCGACCTGTCCGCTATGTAGCTAGGTAGAGTCATATTCCCCACCTCACAATATCCTTGTCAGCTTCATCCTCTCCACATATGACTTCATTCGGCCTGGCAGAGCCATACTCTGTACTTGTCAAAGAACGTGTGTCAATTTTATCCTCCACTTTGGCACTTCCTGAGCAAAGGGGGCAGGAAATTGACATGCCCTGGATCCAACCCTGATTTTCATCTTGTGGACTAAAGTTTGGATTGGAGCATACTTATCCACTGGCTTTTGGACTTCCCAAATGTTACAACACAGTGACAGCTCTCCGCTAAAAAAACAAAAACATACCAGAATACAGTTGGCCTTACCTTGACTAAGTATAGCTAAGGGAGACCCCCAATGAGTTGCCAATTGGTGGGGCTCAGTTGGAGCCTGGGAAGGGGCATATGGCTTCTCTCCCCTCCATTTTGCAGCAATGGTTTACCCCAATGAGAGAGACACCAGCATGTGGCCAAGAAGGACTCCCCATTCGAGCATGATTCCTTTACAATTAGGGGTGTACAACCCCACTCACCTGAGTCCGCTGGGGGGTCTGCAGGGGGGAGGCGATCCGTTCTTCCCCCCGGAATCCTCTCCGGCTGGGTCCATCTGCTGCTGGACTTCCATCCACTGTCGGTCTGCGGACGCCATTTGCGTCCCTGCTCTTTGCCGTGATAGGCTACGTAAATCTTTATGTAGCCTATCATGGCAAAGAGCAGGGATGCAAATGGTGAAGCAGATGCCATTTGCATCCCTGTCCCTTCACATGATAGGCTACGTAAAGATTTATGTAGCCTATCATGGCAAAGAGCAGGGACGCAAATGGCGTCCGCTATGCCAGAAGCCATTTGTGTCCGCAGACCAGCAGCGGACGGCAGCCAAGTTGGCGGATGGACCCGGACCCAGCTGGTGGCAGGTAAGATCTGGCTGGCATGAACTTCGAGGGGTGGCAGAGGTGAGTGGTCCGTTCTTCCACGGACTCGGGGGGGGGCAGATTCTTTAGAATCTGGCCTCACTGGAGTCTGTGGCGGATTTCTCCACCATCTCTGTTCACAATATCTATCAGGTATAGATTGAAGCACACCTCTCTCTGCTTTCACCCAAATGAGGAGAGGATCACAGGAGCCAGCTGCGTAAATAAGAAATGCCAATTATATGACCAGTGGCATTTCGCTCTTCCCCTGCCCCCAGCCTTTTTGCTTGTATCTCAGATTGTGTGGTAGGTTCCCTCAGTGCCAGAGAGTTGCAGCAATTGCTCTAATTGACACTAATGAAACAAATTGCAACATGAAGTCTGACATGTCTGGTTACATTAGACACTGGGGTTGTCTGATCTACTGATGTGTCACTTTATGAATCTGTACTGTGGCAGAACAGACTCTGACTCTGCCCATCCTGACACTTTGGAGACTAACGTAACTTTGCTGGGGACACGTACAGGTGTTGCTAATGACAATATGCAGGCAATTTAGTTGCACAGGTGCAATGGAAGAGAGAGAGAGAGAGAGAGAGAATCTCTAATCTGCAGTAATAGGCAGCCTGTTACTAAATCTTCCCAGTTTCAGATGAGACCATGTGTTATCAGGGCATCTCTGGATGTGTGATGTTGATGGTAGCATGGGGTGCGTGTGTCATGGCCCAGGTCCCAGGCAGAAGCCAGTACTCAGACATGGAGGGGTCAAGTCTGTCTTGTTCATTTCTCTGATAAAGTAACCACACCCAGCTGAGCCTAAGACTAGAGGCATGGAATGAGAGCTAGGTGAGAAGTACATTTCAGTTTGGTTTCAATAAGAATTTGCTAAAATTTGCAAAGTTGTCCATATTGGGGACAAAAAGAACTTGTGATTTAAAAAATAAATAAATCATAGAATCATAGAATAGTAGGGTTGGAAGGGGCCTATAAGACCTTCGAGTCCAACCCCCTGCTCAATGTAGGAATCCAAGTCAGAGCATCCCTGACAGATGGCTGTACAGCCTCATCTTGAATGCCTCCAGCATGGGAGAGCCCACCACCTCCCTAGGTAATTGGTTCCATTGTTGTATTGCTTAACAGTCAGGATGTTTTTCCTGATGTTCAGCTGGAATCTGGCTTCCTCTCACTTGAGCCCATTATTCCGTGTCCTGCACTCCGGGATGATCGAGAAGAGATCATGGCCTTCCTCCCTGTGACAACCTTTCAAGTACTTGAAGAGTGCTATCCTATCTCCCCTCAGTCTTCTCTTCTCAAGGCTAAACATGCCCACTTCTTCCAGTCTCTCTTCATCGGGCTTTGCTTCCAGTCCCTTGATCATCTTCATTGCCCTCCCTTGAACCCTCTCCAGCTTCTCTGCATCCTTCTTAAAGTGCGATGCCCAGAACTGGGCACAGTACTCCAGATGAGGCCTAACCAGTACTGCGTAGAGGGGAACTAGTACTTCCCAGGATCTGGAAGCTATACTTCTATTAATGCAGCCCAAAATAGCATTTGCCTTTTTTGCAGCCAAAAGTGACAGATAGATTTGTCCGTCCAGGCCCAAAGCTTTGAGTGCATTGCTCATAAATGTCCCTGTTCATTCGAACATCTTAGTGCCCACTTAGGGTTGCCACCTTTTTCTCTTTTTTTAATTTTCTTTTGTGACAGGCTCCTCATTTTTAAAAGCTATATGGTAGACAAGTACGTCATGTTCCCCCAGTTACTGGGAATAGCTGTGCCTATTGAATTTGGCTGGTCTGGATGGCTGAGAATTTCATTTCAGTTCATTTTTGATAAGGAACATAGGAAGCTGACTTCCACTGAGACAGACCCTTGGTCCATGTAGGCCAGTGTTGTCCAGACTGACTGGCAGCAGCAGCTCTCCAGGTTTCAGGCAGGAGATTTTCCAGCTCCACCTGGAGATGCTGGGGATCGAACCTGGGATCTTCCACATGCAAAACAAGTGCTCTGCTACTGAGCTATGGCCTCTCCCCATTTACCAAAGCCCACAAAGTTCTTTGGGAGAGAAAGAACTTGAGGTTTTAAACATTAGAATGTGGGAGAAAGTGAAATGGACAGATTTGCCCATCCCTACTTGGAATGCGAGACTCTCTCCCCAAACTAGGACTTGCAGACACATCTGTTCCTGAGCCCCCTCTCCCGCAAGGCACCATGTCCCATTTCATTCGCCACTTCCCACCCCCTAATGCCTGCACGTCAGAGCAGAGAATGCACCAGGCAAGATAAGTGTCTTTTAAGGATCTCCACTCCTTAGCCACGGGGTGGCAGAATTTGGGAATTCAACCAAAAAGGAGAGGCCATATCTCGAGATGCTGAATAGCATATTTTATTTGAAGCACCATGAATTTCAGTCCATCAGGGCCTTATTCAGGGGATGGTTTGTCCTTTGGTCCTGGCTTACTCTTTGATCAGGGGTCATGTCTCAGAATGCCTGCAGAGACCTATGAGAAGTATATGTTTCCAAACCTCCATCAGAAATCTCTGGAAGCATTCTTAGACATGTCCCCTGCCTCTCTTCTGGATCCTCCATCATCACTGATGTGGGTTCCACAGCAGGGTACATGGCCTGCATGTGGATCCCTTCAAAGGCCTCCAAGTGAGCTGCAACTTGAAGTCACATTTTGGGAGACACCCCTCATATCCCTTCCACCCAGACCCTTGTCCATGGGCTCCTTTGGTTCCAGGTTCCCCACACCCTTGGCCTGATCAGTGCTAGCAGGGTGAGAATATGAGGGCCTGAATCTTCCTTATCCAAGGAAACTGTCAAGAGGGTATTTTCCTGAGGGCTAGGGGCTTTGTCCTTTACTTTAGAAGGGCATTGCCCTTTCTAGACCTTATTCTAGTTGCCACAGTGAACTGTATGCAAGCAGGGCCAGCTCTACCATTAGGCAGAGTGAAACAGTGGCCACAGGCAGCAGATCCTGGGAGGTGGCAGCAAGCATTGGAGGAGTTACCTGTGTGCCTTGCGGCCTGCTGTCTTCAGGTGCTGTGGAGGATCTTTCAGTGTTGAAGACAGACTCATCTGTCCTGTCTAGCTGACTTTTGTACATGGAATGGGAGAGGGCTCCATCTTGTCCTTTGCCTCAGGCAGCAAAATGCCTTAGAACCTTAGGCTGACTCTGTTCACAAGGTAGTGACAGGTGACCAAATGCCCAACGACACAGCCACCCACTGTTACTGTTCATCCCTTACCCTGAAATGGGGGCCCACCAAACCTGCTTGTTCCAATGTGGGTTGCACCAAAGACAAAGATGCTGAGTTCTCTGATCCCTGAGCCTACAAGGCCCTATAATGGGCCTTTCACAGGCCCCATGTCCCAATCCCATATTGCTGTGGGCTCCCCTAATCCACAACCCTACAAGTCCCCAATCATGGCCCATCTGCTGAGCAGTTCCTTCCCATTCTCTTCACAACAGTCAGAGGGAGGGGGGGTATGGTAGTTTTAAAATTGTCCTAATATTTGCAATGCACGCACACACTCACACATATTATATGACTTCTGAAAGCATCTCTTTTCTCCACTCTTCACACAGACATCTAGTATTCCTTTGGCTGTTTTCTGTTTAACTGGGTTACAGATAAATCAAAGAGAGCTGTGTTTTCTATGCATTTCAAGAGTCTTGAAAGAGACAAGTGCCCACTTAAATGTCAGGGCCTTTGCACATATGGATGACTTTGTAAGCATGTATGTGGCTCAATTATTCAAATAAAGGGGGGCTCAGTAGGCAGTTACATGGGCAACAAAGAACAAACACGGTTCAAGCACTTGTTTCATGGGAATGTAGGGTGACTTCACGTGAGAGCTCTTCAGACAGAATTAAACCTGCTCTTTTACTCTTTTCTTCTGCCCTCATGCCTCACCCTAGAGGAGTCTTTTCCATTTATAGCATTTTCGAGATCAGGTTCTTTCAGCAACTGTAGTCCTTCAGAAAAAAAACCAGAATGTAATTATCTCATAGAAGAGACAGTAACTAATGTGAAAGAGAGATGGACATTGCCACCAATTCTGCTTTCTTATTTTTCCACTCTGAAGTTCAGTTCCTTCTGAACTTTGAGATTTAAAAAAAAATATTTGACATACAATTTGCATGGAGAACTGTGTGCATTTTTTCCCCTGCACATTTCTCTTAATACATGCATTTTAATGCAATTTTGTATCACATCTCCATTTTGGGGTGAGGGTTTTCCTGATACAATACATTTTTCAATGTTATTTTCACAAATACATCCATTTTGGGGTACACTTCTCACTAATATATAATTCCACTAACACTGTTGTGTGCATTGTGTGTGTGTGTGTGTGTGTGTGTGTGGAGGGGTACTCCACTGCAAAATTTCAAAACTACATATGTTGGATCGCTGAGTTTTGGTTCGCCTACTAGTTTGAAAGTGCAGAATTAGGTAAGTTCACATTGAAATGGAAACTGAACACATTTCTTCCCCATTCCTTCTTTGACCAAGCCTGAGTTCCTGTTATGATGAAGGCAGAGACAAGGCAGAGTTCCATATCAAGGAACCCAACAGCAACCCAAACCTTGTTGATCCAAACGATGTCGAAGCTTGACCTGGAAGCTTTGATAGTGGTCAAGAAATATTGAATGGCCCGGTCTGGCCCATTGTTATTCAGAGATTTTAAAAATTAAATGAATGTGTGTGTGTGTGTATATTAAAAAAAAAAAACTTGATGGGCTACCATAGTCATTTGTTTTGTTCTGAAGTGCTATATCATGCACATTGCATCATCTGCATATCAGTTTATTTAGATGTTGTCCTTGCTAATCTATCTATGCTCTATGCAGCTCTATACCATGGGCAGGCAACATGAAGTTCTCCATGAGTTTGGCCAACACCTCCCATCAATGTGTGGACTTCATGGTTGGTAGTTTTTGTGTGTGTTCCAACTGTTGAAATTTTAATGTAACTGCATGTGGGGATAGGAAAGCAGGGATGTTCACGCTCACTAAAATTCTCTGAACTTTACTTCAAGTACCATCTCACCCCCTTTGTCATTTGCAGCCTGTCTTTTTTTTGGGGGGGGGGGTCATTCAAATAGAAAAAATGTGCCTTTTTCAAAAGTGCACACTTTTAAACATGAACACTTTCAATTGTGCATTTATAAAATTGCGCATTCCTAAAGTTGTGCATTTTTAAAAGCGTGAATTTTAAAATCTGGACATCTCCCCCCATTAAAATGTGACAATGTGAATATTTTAAAATGGGCATTTTTAAAGTTGTGCATTTTTTTTAAAGCACATTTTTAAAGTGTATAATTGGTGAATATGAATGCAAGTGTGGGAACTGGTGGACAATTTTAGAGAACATGCATTCCCATTTGTGTTCATGTCCGAGGTTGCGAATGGGGCATTTTCAAGTGATTTGCGAACTGAAACAAAATTCCTGAACATCCCTAACTCCATGTATTGTATTCAGGATGGGTTTTCATATCGTTTTAGCTGTTTTCAGTTATATTCTGCCTTTAAGCTTGCTTTTGTGAACCACCCAGAAAGCGTTGGCTAATTTGGGTGGCATGGAGATGAAATAACAATAATTAAAAAAAATTCTGGTAGACATTTTTATTTTTTAAAAAATCATATACGACCAGTCCATCGTCCCTACTTCCTCTGGGGTGTCATTGCCAACTCTCCACTCCCAATTTATAACACATTAAAAGAGAGAAAACAAGGAGAAATGAGAATGAGAAGGTGGAAAACATGTACAGTCCCATCCTATGCATGTCTACACAGAAGTAAGTCCCATTGAGTGAAATGGGACTTTCTCCCAGGGAAGTGTGTATAGTATTGCAGCTATGCAGGGCAGTCCTCTTCACGTCTACTCAGAAATAAACCTCGTTAAGCAGAATGGGTCTTTCCCCAGGTAAATAAATATGCATAGGATTGAAGCCATAAGTTTTTGTTTTAATCGTTTGAACTACTCTGAAGCTGCAAACCCACTTCCCTCAGAGTAAGCCCCCTTTACCTCAACAAGACTTACTTCTGAGTAGACATGTGTAGGCTTGTGCTGTGAGTTATATTACAAAATTATTACCCTTGCTTCGGCCCTCAACAGTAGCGAGCAGATCGCATTAACGGAAAAATGCTCCTCAACTGCAGGCTTCAGGTATCTGTCAGATTCAATTTGATTCATTGTTCCTTATTGCGCCAGAGGATAAATCCAAGCCACTCTCTCTCTCTGTGGTTGTGTAGATTTGATTTGTGGTATACGGCTCGGTAGCAAGCACATAACGTAACAGTGCTTAGGACGCTCTTGCTGAGTTGCAAAGATCCCTCCCGATATTTCTCAGCTTGCTCATCAGTCGGTGTTGTGTGCATCATGGGAGAAAATCAAAGAGCAAGCCAGGATCAAAGGACAAACCAATAGGCAGGGTAGAGGAGCAAGCCCCAGAGTCAGGACCAAGGATACAAGAACACCCCAGACTTCTAGCAAGGTTCAACTGAACCTGGATGCCTTCTTAAACTAAGGGCTGGATGTGCCTGATCTCTTCTGATCTCAGAAGCTAAGCAGGGTCAGCCCTGGTTAGTACTTGGAGGTTTATTTGGTGTGTTATTGTTTTTCTGTCTCATGCTACCCTGTGACAGATGTTTTGGATTTTAAGAGTGTGACAAAAGGAGAAAATGCTGAGAACTGTTTATTATGTATGTACCAAACCCCTCCCTGGTTTCCCCTACAAAATGAACAGGGGACAAAAGCTCCCATCTCTTTGCTTTCATAATGCATTTCTTTGAGACAGAGATCTTATTTTTAAACCAAGCGCAATGGTAAGAAATTGAATTCAAGGGAGCAAAGGACACAGTCCAGAAGTTTTGCAAACCTGCCTTCGTGCCGGAGAATAATGACAGTGACTAGGCAGAAATGCCAAACCTGTCTCACTCTATTGAATTACAGAGACTTGAGACATCTGGTTTTTGATCTGCAGAACACAAAAACCCGCATTGTAAATTGCACGGCTGGGCAAACCACGGATGCCTCCCTCTGCGTTCCCAGGGTCTCTCAACTAAAGCTCTTTTTAAGCTAACAGCCTGGTGCAAACCTTTTTGCTCCCACTCAGACCACATTTTCATAATCTGGAAGAATTTGCCAGAGACTCTCTCAGCAAGGCTGAACTTCACAGCCTGAAATCCTTTGACCCGACTTCTGGCTTTCTTTAACTGTAGTGGCAAGAGTGATGGACTGGGAGCTGGGAGATCTGGGTTCGAGTCCCCACTCGGCCATGGAAGCTCACTGGGTGACTTTGGGCCAATCACACACTCTCAGCCCCACCCACCTCACAGGGTTGTTGTTGTGAGGATAAAATGGAGAGGAGGAGGTTAATGTAAGCTGCCTTGGGTGCCTTGCAAGAGGAAAAAAGGTGGGGTATAAATGCAATAAATAAATAAAATAAATAAATAATCTGATAATGAGGTGGGGTGGTATCCATGGTTTACATTTTGGGGAGTGGGAAATTAGATATTTGCAGCTGCAAACAAGTTCCTTGAATGCAGTGGAGGTTGGTGGCTCCAATTTTGGCAGGGCTCTATTTCCATTCTGGGTCTTAATCCGAACTCCAGCGGAGCTATCCGAGCTGCTGGACATATTTTGGGGATAGGGTACAGCACCTTCCATAGCTCTTTTAGAGTTCTGGCTGGTTCTGACTAAAACCCAGAATGGATCCACAGCCGCACCAAAATCAGAGCCACCAACCTCCACTGCTTGAATGTATCAAGTTGTGATCACAGCTTCAAAGAAATGGGAGAAGGGAGGACACAATATTGCTGTCCAAACTGTTACACCATTAGCAGGGCAATTGTATGCATGCCTACTCAGAATTAAGTCCTGTAGAATGCAATGAGACCTATGCACTGGTAAGTGAATATAGGATTGCAGCCTGACAGTGCAATCCTATAGTTGTCTACTCAGATATAAGCCCCATTGAGTTCAATGGGGCTTACTCCCAGCTAGTGTTGTACTGAAAATTTCACCCACATTTTCTTTTTTCAACCATACTCATTCAGTTTGATAGAAAAGAGATTGCTTTCAAAAAGGAATTCAAAGGAGGAGAAATTTCGGACACATTCTCATGGGCTGGGTTTGGGGTTCTTGTGCTTACCTTATTTGTGAGGTAAGGAGGGTGCATGAGTGTCTTGTCTGTCATTGTACCGTAATCTCTGTGCAGCCGGCAGCCTCCTCAGCTTCCCACACTTCAGTTAAGGCCATCATGGGGAAGACGTCATGAGGCAATTCCTCCCATGGGGCTTTTTCAGTTCAGGATAGGTATGTACGAAAGTAACTTACCTTTCACGGATTATGTTGATGGTGGTGGGGAGGTGTTCCTTCCCTCCCCCCAGAATCCTGGCCAGGGGGGAGGCGCTCCGTTCCTCCCCCCGGAATCCTTGAACGGCAGCTCCACGGAGCAGCCGACCAAGGCCTGGCCTGGCCAGGCCAGAGCCAACTGCAGCCGGATTTCCGGCCACGGAGGGCTCTGGGTAAAAAAATAACTGCATGCGCAAATGGCGGCGGCTATGGCCGCTGCCATTTGCATTCCTTCTTTTTGGCTGTCTTAATCTACGTAAATATTTACATAGACTATGATGGCGAAAATCAAGGGGAACGCAAATAGCGTAGTGGGCACTATTTGCGTCCCTTTTTGATTCCCCATTTTAGCCTACATAAATCTTTATGTAGGCTAAAATGGTGAATCAAAAGGGGACGCAAATAGCGCCTACTACACTATTTGCGTTCCCCTTGATTTTCGCCATCATAGTCTATGTAAATATTTACGTAGATTAAGACGGTAAAAAGAAGGAATGCAAATGGCAGCGGCCATAGCCACCGCCATTTGCGCACGCGGTTTTTTTTTTTAAACCCACCCACCCATGATAGGCTACATAAAGATTTACGTAGCCTATCATGTCTTTTCTTTTTTTTTAAACCTAGCCATGATAGGCTACGTAAATCTTTACATAGCCTATCACGTTTTTTGTTTTTTTTTTTACACAAGCCTGGAAATGGCAGTGGCAGCAGCCGGTTGGAAGACCGGCCGCTGCCGCCGCCGGAGCCACTGCCGGAGCCGCCGCCTCCCAGAAGATCCACCGCAGGTGAGTCTCATCCCGGGGAGGGATCTGCGGGGGGGGGGCAGGGGGCAGGCCGTTCCGCCACGGAGTTTGGGGGGCCGAATGCACTGGCACCGAAATCTGTGGCGGAATTCTCTGACATCCCTAGTTCAGGAAGTGCAGATGGCCTGGGAGGCTGCAGAGCAATGGAAAGATGTGTAATAGAGAGAGAGAACACATACAGCTCCCTTGGCCACATCAGTGATTGGGTAAGCTCAATAATACCACCAAAAGAAATTCAAAATCCTGCCTCAGAAAAGTTGAAGCCTCATCACAACTAGGGATGTACAAAACCCACTTACCTTTTTGCGGAATCTTTTGCAGTGGGGGGGATGGGGGGGAGGTGATCCTGTCCTCCCCCCCCAGAATCCTCAACAGCTGGCTCTGATCCATGTCCAGGCCGCAGAGCAGCTGGGCAGGGCCCTCCGCAGCCGGACTTCCGGCTGCGGATGGGCTGCTGCGGACGCAAATGGCGGCCGTCATAGCGGCTGCCATTTGCATCCAGCCAGGCAGCCATGATAGGCTATGTAATAATTTACATAGCCTATCATGGCTAACCCTCCCCAAAGAAACCCAGTATACGCAATTGGCGGCGGCTACGGTGGCCGCCATTTGCATTCCCTATTTTTCACCGATTTATCTTACGTAAATATTTACGTAAGATAATTTGGTGAAAAATAGGGAACACAAATGGCGGCCACCGTAGCCTCCACCAATTGCATACGCTGGGTTTTTTTGGGGGGGAGTGAGCCGTGATAGGCTTTGTAAATTCTTACGTAGCCTATCATGGCTGGAAGGACGGCAATGGCGGTGGCAGGAGCCCGGCCACGGCAGCAGCCCAGCCGCGGCCAGCCAGGAGACCAGCCACCGCTGCTGGAACTGCCACCGCCACCACCACCGAATCTGCCGCATCTGCCCCAGGTAAGTGCCGTCCCAGGGGGATTCCACAGGGGGCCGGGGGGGCAGGAGGCCATTCCGCCATGGATTTCGGGGGGCCGAATGCACTGGCATTTGGCCTCACTGAAATCCGTGGTGGAATTCTCTGGCATCCCTAATCATAACAGCTGATGCCGTTGCCACCTATAGAAGCAGTGCAGTAAACCACAATCCCTTAGGAAAAAAGAAAGAATCCTGTGCTATGACCCCTGCCAAATAGTGAGCCCAATGTGTGAGAAACTGTTGGAGAATTTCTCCTCCCCTAGGAGAAATTCGGTGAAATTGTCCCCTCAATTTATCTACCCACAAATAGGCTGGGGAATTTTGAGAGGACATTTGTGCACAGCTCTACTCCCAGCTAACTTGGCACAGGATTGAGTCTTAGTCTATATAGATGAGAAATGACTAACCATTTAGCACTTTGGAAGAGGAACTACATGTGTTTATTTAGTACATTTCTAATTCTCCCAATAACTAATGCTCTCTGGGTGGATTGCAACCACTTAAAAAAACTGAAACACCATTTAAAAACACAGTTAAAAATATAAAATATAATGCAAATATTTAAAAGAATAAAATACAATATGATGGGCAACATTTGTGTGAAAGCAACAAAATAACCATGCCAAAGAAATAGTTCCCAACCATTCCTTCCAAACTCTGGAATGAGTTCAGATTGGAACTTGTTTCCAAAGGAGGGATCAGCTGGAAGGTAGTCAACTGTGGTAAAGTACATGGCATTCATGTACATGTATTCCATCTGTGTTGTCATCAGCAGGGAGGAAAGCAGGGAGATTTCAATGGTGTCCTACAATTAAGAGCATAAACAGCATTTCAAATTAGGAACTAAAGCTGCACCAAATAATCTCAGAAGCCTTTTTTTCTGAAATAAATCCTCTTGATTTGGGGGGAGTTTGTACTAGGGATGTCGCGAACGCAGTTCGGGGTTTGGGAATTCATCGAGCAACCCCCAAACTGCACCCACTAGGGATGTCAGAGAATTTCACCACGAATCTCAGGGAGGCCGAATGCCAGCACATTTGGCCCCCCCAAATCGGTGGCAAAACGGTCTGCCCCCCCACCCCCCCCAGGATGGGACTTACCTTTGGCGAACCTCCCTGGCGGCGGCAGCTCCGGCAGCGGTTCGGCGGTGTTTCGGCGGTGCCGGCTGCGGCGGCCGGTCTTCTGACCGGCTGCCGCCACCGCCATTTCCAGTAAAAACACACACACACACAAAAATGTGATAGGCTACGTAAAGATTTACGTAGCCTATCACGGCTAAGTGAAAAAAAAAATCGCGCGTACGCAAATGGCGGTGACCATGGGTGCTGCCATTTGCGTTCCTTATTTTGGCACGTCTAGTCTATGTAAACATTTACGTAGACTACGGCGAAAATAAGGGGAACGCAAATAGCATAGCATCTACGCTATTTGCGTTCCCCTTATTTTCTCTGTAGTCTACGTAAATGTTTACGTAGACTACACATACCAAAATAAGGAACGCAAATGGCGGTGCCCATGGGTGCCGCCATTTGCGTATGCGCAGTTTTTTTTTTCACTCAGCCGTGATAGGCTACGTAAACATTTACGTAGCCTATCACGGCTGACTGCAGGGATGCAAACGGCGGCGGCTACGGCCACCGCCATTTGCATTCCTGGTCAGCCGGGATTTGCGGTGAGAGGGACGGGGTGCCTCCCCCCCAGCTAGAATTTCAGGGGGGAGGGACAGGGCGCCTCCCCCCTGGCCAGAATTTTGGGGGAGGGACGGGGCGCCTCCCCCCCACCATGAAGCAAATTTCGGTTCAGGTAAGTGACTCTCGTACATCCCTAGCACCCGCCAAGATGCTGTCCTTGTTCTCCCCCCACTCATGCCCGCTTGCACTCCCCAGTGTTCATCGTGAACCCGTTCAGTGAGCACCACCATTTTCACACCTTTGATTTCTGCATAAAACAGGAAGTTAAAAAAATGTGGATATTCAAATATGCGCAGTTTGGAGCTGGGAAAGCTAAATATGCACAATATTGGAGGTATAATCCAATATATAATATAATATTTTAATATGCACATTTTTTAAACTTCCTATTTTATCCAGAAATCAAAGGCACAGAAATGGCGGTGCTCGACAAATAGGTTCGTGGAGAGCACTGGGGAATTCACCGAACTCATGGGTGGCTCGAGTACAGGTTTGGGGGGAAACGAGCATGGGCACTGCTTCGGTGAGTGCCTGGAGAACCCGAACTAAGGTGAGTTCTTACATCCCTAGTTTCCACATCATGCTAAGCCACACTGAAGATAAGACACAATGGCTTGTTTTTTTGTTCAATAACCAACAGACAGTCAGGCACACTGCAGCTTGACACATGCTGTTTCCCCCTTAGTTCTTCCACCCTCTCCCCAGATGTAGGACTTTTGTGCCAGAACTAGGGATGTCAGAGAATTCTGCCACAGATCTAGGGAAGGCCGAATCCAGAGCATTCAGCCCCCCGAAATCTGGCGGAACGGCCTGCTCCCCCCACCCCCCACGGATCCCCCCGGGACAAGACTTACCTGGGGAAGATCTTCTGGGTGGCGGCGGCTCTGGTGGCGGCGGGTGGTCTTCTGACTGGCCACCGCCGCTGCCATTTCCCGTGTAAAAAAAAAGATGTGATAGGCTACGTAAATCTTTACGTAGCCTATCACGTCTGATGTAAAAAAAAAAAACACGCATGTACGCAAATGGCGGCGGCTATGGCCGCCGCCATTTGCGTTCTTAATTTTGGCCCGTCTTAGTCTACGTAAATATTTACGTAGACTAAGACAGCAAAAATAAGGGGAACGCAAATAGCGTCCGCTACGCTATTTGCATTCCCCTTATTTTCACCGTCTTAGTCTACGTAAATATTTACATAGACTAAGACAGGCCAAAATAAAGAACGCAAATGGCGGCGGCCATAGCCGCCGCCATTTGCGTACGCGTGTGTGTGTGTTTTAATGTTAGACGTGATAGGTTATGTAAAGATTTACGTAGCCTATCATGGGTGACTACAAGGACGCAAACAGCGGCGGCTACGGCCGCCGCCATTTGCGTCCCTCCTAGCCAACAGCTGGATGTCTGGCTGCTGGTGGAGCCAGCCAGCGGCTCCGCAGAATCCCTGCGGAGAACAGCCAGCCGGCTAGGATTCCGGGGGGGAGGCGTGGAGCGCCTCCCCCCACTGTGAGGATTCCGGTGGGAGGGATGGAGCGCCTCCCCCCCACCATCAACATAATCCGCGAAAGGTAAGTCACTTTCATACATCCCTAGCCAGAACTCCTCTTTTCCTCATTCCCTACATCAGCAGCCTTTCTTCAATTCATCTCTTGGGGTTGCCAGCTTCCAAGGAAAACTCCCCTATTCCCACATTGGTAAATATATGCAAATGGCAAGGCAGAGCAGTGAAGGGGATTGATAAAAATATTCAGATTTTATAGCAGCAGACTTCTGAATGTGTTCACTTGTGCAAGACTGATGATATATTTAAAACGTTGTGTGGGACAGTCTCTGGTGTCCTTTCTTCTCAATTTTTACGAGCACAGGGCAGAGGGCACTGACAAAGGATGAGAAGGATGGTGGAGACACTATTGAGATCTCAAGGAGTAGCTGGCAATTTCACCACTGTTGCCAGGCAGGTCTCTAGCCAATCCTGACAACCCACAATGAAGACATCCTGCTGGGTATGAACATCACAACAAGCTACCCTGGAAATGACCACCCTGAACAAGCCAAAAACAAGCCATGGGTTCTCAGTGTAGATTGTTCATGGAGAACACCTGATGATGGAAAACTTGTTCCAGGTTCAAATGTCACGAGAAGCCACCATGAAACCACCCATGGTGACAACCCATCATGGCTTTTTGTGTTGTTCAAGCCAGGTCTTTGTCTGCTTCTCACCTCACCCCCAGAAAAAGGAGGCCACTTCCAAAAAAGATGGAGAATATTTAGAGGGTGGCAGCTTTCATTTCCCCCTCAATGCCCCAAAATAGAATGATGCTAGGACTGGGGCCTTGGAGGATTATCCTCCTCCCATGGGGCTTTCTCAGCTCAGGAACTGTGGGAAGCTAGGGAGGCTTCAAGGCAATAGAGATATTGTAATAGGAAGGGGGAGGGACTAGAAATGTGTGCAAATGGCCTCCACCCTATTTGTTGGCAGATAAATTGGGGGGGGGGGTTCTAGGGATGTACGGAAGTCACTTACCTGGTCTTGCAGCTTGCTTCGCGGTGGGGTGGAGGCGCTTCGCTTCTCCCCTCCAAAGTTCAGGCCGGGGGGGAGGCTTCCTGCCTCGCCTGGCCAAAATTCAGGCCGGGGAGAAGCGCCCCGTCTCCCCGGCCGCGAACTTCAAAAGAAAAAAAAAAAGCCCTGTGATAGGCTACGTAACGATTTACGTAGCCTATCACGGCTAGATCTGCAAAGTCAGCCGTGATAGGCTACGTTAATCATCACATAGCCTAACACAGGTGACTTTGAAAAAAAAAGAAGCGCGTACGCAAATGGCGGCCCCCATAGGGAGCCGCCATTTGCGTTCCTTATTTGGTCGCTGTAGTCTACGTAAAGATTTACGTAGACTATGGCGAAAATAAGGGCAATGCTATTTGCGTTGCCCTTATTTTCGCTGTAGTCTATGTAAATCTTTACGTAGACTACAGGGACCAAATAAGGAATGCGAATGGCGGCTCCCTATGGGGGCCTCCATTAGCGTATGTGCTTTTTTTTTTTAAGTCACCCGTGATAGGCTACGTGACGATTAACGTATCCTATCATGGCTGACTTTGCAAATATAGCCGTGATAGGCTACGTTAATCGTTACGTAGCCTATCACAGGGGCGTTTGTTTTTTTTTACTTTTCTTGTAATGGCGGCAGCAGCAGCTGGTCAAAAGACCGGCTGCCGCCCCCGCCCCTGACGAAGACCTGCCGAACTGCCGCCGGGACCCGCCGCCGGGAGCGACATTCGTGAAAGGTAAGTCCCATCCCGGGGGGTGGCGGGGGGGCCGAGAATTTCTCCCTGAACCTTCGGAGGACCGAATGCGTTGGCACTCAGCCCCCGAAGTTTCAGGGAGAAATTCTCCCCCATGCCTAGGGGGTTCACTGAACCCTACGGGGAGAATAAATTATCCAGTGAGTTATCATACGTAAGGACACCACCTGCACAGCTTGTAGCATTGGCAGGGGTCTTGCTTGTTTTGCTAAGGTAAGGACCTGAAGTTCCATGGGGGGGCTAGCCTGGGGGGGGGGAAGCTGGACTGGGGGTCAAAGCTCTGAAGTGCACCGAGTGCTTCGGTGAGCCCCCAACCTGCTCTGGGTCACTTCGTGCCCGCTTCACCTTGTTAGGGGCACAAAGTGACCCGAGGCGGCCCGCTTCAACTCGGGGTTCGGGCCTCGGGCCGAAGCGGTGTACAGCCCTAGGTTTGTTGCACTGCCACTGCAAGTGGCACCAGCATCAACTGTGTTGGCAAGCCAGCCTCCATTTTGCATCCTCCACAATGCAGATGTGTGTGTATGGGGGAGCATTGTGGCTAGCTCCAGGGAAG
Source organism: Heloderma suspectum (assembly GCF_057233095.1). NCBI lineage: Eukaryota > Metazoa > Chordata > Lepidosauria > Squamata > Helodermatidae > Heloderma > Heloderma suspectum. The sequence continues at coordinate 30,001,264 of NC_139469.1, forward strand.
AGATGGAGCTAGTGCTGTGCCAAAAATCTGTCCTCCAATTTCCTGAAATCTTCTTCCGCCACTAAAGAGGCTTCTATACTGCCTCGTTCTCAAAGCATTTTATCATTGATTTTGAACGTCTTTTAGTAGTTGTTTTGAACTTACCTAATCTCTGCAAGGTGGCCAAGAGTGTTTGTAATAGAAATAAAACACATACACATTTCTCCATTGCTCTGCAGCTTCCCAGGCTGCCTGCACTTCCTAATCTGAAGAAGCCCTATGGGAGACATTGCCTCATGATGTCTTCCCCTGGGCTTCAATGGAAGTGTGGGAAGCCAAGGAGACTGCAGGCTGCCAGAGAGATGATCATACCATGAAAGACAGGATGCCCATGCACACACCTTGACTGCCTCATAAGTAAGGTAAGACCTCTGTATGCAAACCATGTGAGTTACTTCAAATTTTTCTTCTCCTTTGATTTTTCTTTTTTGGGGGGAAGGATTTTTTTCTAACAAAATGAATGGGAATGTTGAAAAAAGTGGAAGCATTTTCAGTACAACGTTGGACAAAATGCACATGCAGGACTATTGGCCACCTCACAATGATTAACTGTGTTGCTATGGTTGGATCAGGCACAACATTAGGTAAAACTAAGGGGCAATCCAAAAGTGAATCAATAAAGCAGGCAATGGTCGAAGGCACACTGATACCAGGAAAGATGGAGAGTTCCAAACGAGAGGTAGAAAGAGCAGGCAAGATCAAAACACAGATAAGGAGCCAGATACAATACATAGTCCAAGAAGCAGAGTCAAGCAGGAGTCCAAGGTCAATAGCACAAAGGTTCAATCACAGAGCAAGGTCAGAGGCACAAGATACTGGAGCTGGTAGAAGACAATGTTTCCAGCAATGGCTAAACTGATACAGCAGGCTTACATTGCCAGAGCTTCCTGAGCTCCACCCTGGGCTCAGCTGCAGATCATTACAGCCCTTGCTCCCAAGGATTCCCTTCCTCTTGAGGAATCATAGAATAGTAGGGTTGGAAGGGGCCTACAAGGCCATTGAGTCCAACCCCCTGCTCAATGCAGGAATCCTTCTTTTTATTCTAGTACTTCTGCTTAAAGGAGTCCTACTGGCCTGCCTCTTGAGGCAACAATGCTCTTGGGGTCTAGGTGGTCACCCAGCCTCTTCCTCAGAGGTTGGCTCCCCTCCTCCTGTGGGGTTGTAACCATGGTTATCTCCCCTGAGGGCCCAGGCTCCCTCAGGTCTCCTGACATGGATGGCTTCTTGGTGTTGGCAGTCTCTGGGAGCTTTAGCTTCTCCTTAGAGGAGGAGTCCTCCAGTGGTGACATGACATAAGCTGTGCTCAAAAACACCACCAATGGAAATTCTAAATTGTCCTGAGGATGAGGAAGAACAATGGAAGCCTCTTGCATGGGGACCCCCATCCCAAAAAATGCAGGACAGATCTTGGCACAGCACTAGCTGCCACACCAGGAACTTGAGAAGGGGGGGTGGGGAAGGGACCTCCCTCCTCCCCTCTCCCCAGCCAGAGCACAAGTGCTGCTGCTGCTGCTTCCACTTCAGCTGGTAAGTAGGGATGGTGGAGAATTCTGCCATGGATTTCAGTGAGGCCGAATGCACTGGCATTCAGCCCCCAAAAATCTTTGGCGGAACAGCCTGCCGCCTGCCCCCCCGTGGATTCCCCCCTGGGACAAAGCTTACCTGGGGCAGATGTTCCGGACGGCAGTGGTGGCGGCTCCGGCAGCAGCTCCGGCAGCAGCGGCGGCTCGTCTTTCGACTGGCTGCCGCAGCCGCCATTTATGTCTGCTGTTTGCCATGATACGCTACATAGGTATTTATGTAGCCTATCACGGCAAGCAAAACAAAAACAAAAAAAACCCAGCGACGCAAATGGTGGCGGCTACGGCGGCCACCATTTGCATTCCCTATTTTTTGCCATTTTAGCCTACGTAAATATTTACGTAGGCTATTATGGCAAAAAAAAAAAAGGAATGCAAATACCGCCCACTACGCTATTTGCGTTCCCCTTTTTTTTCGCCGTAATAGCCTACATAAATATTTACGTAGGCTAAAACAGCGAAAAATAGGGAATGAAAATGGTGGCCGCCGCAGCCGCCACCATTTGCGTACACAGTTGTTGTTGTTTTTTTGCCTGCTGTGATAGGCTACGTAAGTCTTTACGTAGCCTATCACGGCAGCCTGTCTGGACGCAAATGGCGGCCGCTATGGCAGCCGCCATTTGCATCCGCACCAGCCATTCCGCTGCCAGAACTCTGGCTGCAGACGGCCCTGGCTGGCTGCTCCGAAGAGCTGCCACAGAGTGGAGCCGGCTGGGCAGGATTCCAGTGGGGAGGACCGGATCCCCTCCCCTTCATCGAGGATTCCGGGGGGAGGGACGGAGCGCCCACCCCCCACCGCGAATCAATCCGTGAAAAGGTAAGTGACTTTTGTACATCCCTACTGGTAAGTAGATTTTCCAGGAGGAAATCAACCCCAGACTGCTATTTGCCCCCAAAGATGCTACTTGCAATAAACAATACCTTTGGGACAAATAGCGGATGGGGGAGCAGTAGGAAAGAGTTAACTCCTTCCTCCATATCACAATCCCAAATCAGGTTGGAGCCATGATTGGATGGTTTTTTCCTGAAGAAAGGAAGTGGACGGCTCTAAGTTTCTAAAAAAAAAATGGAGGTGTTCAATGTAACGTGTAGTCTGACCCACAGTTTCCCTAAAGAACCACTTATGAAAGTTTAATAGAAGGTTAAGTTCTCAGTGGATCTGGTTACCTATAGAATAGTTACCGCTCAAACACATCCTGCAACATTCTTTGTATTCCTAATCCAGTCTTCACCAAACTTGGTGCCCATCAACTCAAATCAGCCCAAGCTGGGAGTTGTAGTCAAAAACACCTGGATGGCACCTGGTTGAGGAAGGCTGTCATAGGCAATTATGGGGTGCCTGGACATTGTCAGGAACTGCTGGGATCTGTGTTCAGCTCCCCTGTGTGGTGAATGTCAGGGTTGGATTGGAGCCCAGAGAGCCCCATAGCAGTTCTGATTCTGAGGAAGGGATAGAAACCATGGGAGAGGAACCCATGTGCTTTTCAGAGGTGCCACTGGAGGGAAAGCCCCTCCATACTCACATTCCTGAGGGTGGTAGCGACCCTGGCAGGCAGAGGGAGGGACAACTGGATCTTCGGGATGCGAGGCGCCGGCACAGGGACAAGCGGGAGATGGAGGGTGCCAAGAGGAGGCACTCAGCCTGCTTGGCATGATGGCAACAGCTGCGCCCCAATGCCCCATGGGAAAGGGGTGGACTTTTGCCTCCTAGCCCTTAAGTCCAGAGGTTTCCCACCTCTGCCCTCCAAACGGAGATCAACTGATTCCCTAAGGCTAGAAACCCCTGGTAGGCAGCTCTCTTAAGTCTCACTCATAGGATCAAACAATTAGCATCTGTAAGCGTCATGAGGTTTTGAATGGAAATAAAGCCTTGGAAAAGAGCCCTATCATCTGCGTGTTGATTCTGGCTACTTGTGGATTTCAGAAGGCAGCAAGGGCACTCCTGACATTGAACCACTGAACTGCAGGTGGCAGCTTCTGAGTGAAGTACCTTCAGGTCTTGGATAGACTCCACCCACCCAGGCTGGCCACTGGATCCTCCTGGACAGGAAGGGGTAGAACTTCCAGTCCCAGTTAACCTTGATGGAGCAACAAGGGTATATTGCAGTCGGGTGTGTTCCTGGATCCTTGGTTATTCTTCAGTCCTGATTTCTGGCTTGCTTTTGCCTCCTGGCTTACACTCCAGTCCTGACTACTGGCTTGTTCTACAATCCCTGGGTCACCCCAGGCCAGGGATCAGGAAACATTTCGTGTGCATTTTAATATAAATTTATGTAAATTCAGTCGCTGAAAATGTCACCTTTCAAAATTCACACGTCTCCGAATTTTGCAAAGGAGTTGTCCATTTAAAAAAAGAAGTGTACAAAAATTCATATTAGTGGGAAGTGGACACAAAGATGTGTATATTAGTGGAAGTGATGCTCAAAACGCATTGTATTAGGAAAATTGTATACAAAAATGTGAATTCTCATTCAGTCTTTAAAAAAACCCCTCAAAATCTGGGATGAGCTGAATTTAAGATTGGAAAAATGAGAAACCAGAAGAAACTGAAACTGACAGATTGTCCATCCCTACCCCAGACTGTTACCCATGGCCAACACTGACAAGTAGGAAGCTGTGTGCTAAATTTGTAGGCCTGTTCCTGTGCAGTTATATGGATGTGCACTCAGATTAAGCTGCATCCCTTATCTTCAGTCAGAAACGTAACTTCTAGAGAAATTCTGGCACAGTAGCTGAAACCTGAAGAAATCTAATGTATTTATACCTAATATATTCAAAGGGTTCAAAAGGCAGAATGGAAACAATGATTTGCAGGAACAGAGACCAGAAAATTGTGACAAGCCCCTGCCAAAAAGCAATAACTGGAGAATAGGGGAAAAGGAGGAGTAACCCCCCTGGGTTTTTGTTCATACAATCTCTCAGTAATCTACCTAGGTCTCTGTAGTCCATGAATTCAGGTGGGATATGCCTAGGGGTGGACGAAAGTCACTTACCTGTCGTCGAAGGCCATTCGTGGTGGGGGGGAGGTGCTTCGCTGGTCCCCCCACGAAGTTCAGGCCGGGGGGGGGAGGCTTCCCGCCTCGCCTGGCCGAAATTCAGGCCGGGGGGGAGGCTTCCCGCCTCGCCCGGCCGAAATTCAGGCCGGGGAGGAGGTGCCTCGCCTCGCCCGGCCGCGAACGCGAAAGTAAAAAAAAACAACGCCCCCTGATAGGCTACGTGACGATTCACGTAGCCTATCACGGCTAGATCTGCAAAGTCAGCCGTGATAGGCTACGTCAATCGTCACGTAGCCTATCACGGGTGACTTAAAAAAAAAAAGCGTATACGCGAATGGCGGCCCCCATAGGGAGCCGCCATTCGCGTTCCTTATTTAGTCGCTATAGTCTACGTAAATGTTTATGTAGACTACGGCAAAAATAAGGGCAATGCAAATAGCGTTGCCCTTATTTTCGTCGTAGTCTACGTAAACATTTACGTAGACTACAGCGACCAAATAAGGAACGGGAATGGCGGCTCCCTATGGGGGCCGCCATTATCCGTACACTCTTTTTTTTTTTTTTTTAAGTCACCTGTGATAGGCTACGTGACGATTCACGTAGCCTATCATGGCTGACTTTGCAAATCTAGCCGTGATAGGCTACGTGAATCGTCACGTAGCCTATCAGGGGGCGTTTTTTTTTTTTTCCTTTCATTGCAATGGCGGCGGCGGCAGCCGGTCGAAAGACCGGCTGCCGCTCCCGCCTCGCTCGAACATCCACCGAACCGCCGGCCGGACCAGCCACCGGGAGGGACATTCGGTGTAGGTAAGTCCCGTCCCGGGGGGGGGGTGCGGAGGCGGGGTGTGTGTGGAGGATTTCTCCCCGAACCTTGTTCGGGGGACCGAACACGTTGGCGCTCGGCCCCCCGAAGTTTCGGGGAGAAATTCTCCGCCATCCCTAGATATGCCCATTCTCTCAAACCAGTTTCTGTAGCTTACATTCATCTCTCAGAATAGCACCATAGAGAAGATTTTAGACTGCACTCATCATTAAATGTATTCCAGCAGATGCACGCATCCAGAAGGATGCTGAGCTTTGCGTGCTTGTTGCATAGCAACCCCTTAACATTATGGATCATTTAATGCAACTTTTGAATCTGAGTTTATCTTAAACAGACTTCGCTGTTTGGAAGTGTCAGAGCAGTATAGTCTGGTGGGTAGCCAACCTACAGAAGTATCTTGGGAGTCAGCGAGGTGGCCAGTAGACTTACAGAAGCCTCATGTGGACCTGATCAGATGGGCTACAGAAGGATCATGTGCCTAAGCTTTGGGTGTGACCACAGGGCTGAAACGGCATAACGGGACACTTGTTAGTGTACAAATCTCAGTGGTGCCCAGCCTCTAGGCCTCAAGGCATACTAGAAGGAACAATGCCAGTAAGAACACTTGAATCCGATGATCCAATATGCATTGGAGGTGGAATGTTGAGCCATAGGATCTGTGATGACAGCAAATACACCAGAAATCCAAAACCAGTGCCAAGGTATTAAAACTCAACATCTGCACTCAGAGTGTGCAAACCAAACATTTATGCCAAGTTCATTGACTGTGCCACTATGGAGGAAAGTTGTGGAGGCCAGCGCAAACATAATGGCCATCTGTCTCTGCTGTAAATGCCTACTCATACATGCAGATCAACAGCAGAAACCCAGCTATGTATTTCCTCACCATCTGAAATTTGGCAGGTGAATACATATGGTAGGGCCTTTTTAGTAATGGCCTCCTTTCATCGCCAGTTTTTCCCCTCTATAGGGAAAACATGGCTGTTTCTGAAGGCCTTTGTGAGAAATGCATGATTATTGTTATTTATTCTGCAGGTATAACATTGTTGTTGTTGTTGTTATTAAATTAAGCTTGTATCTTTTGTTGTAACTTTCTGTTCTCATTCCCATTTTTATTATTATCAGCCACCTTGGATATCTGCAGATAGAGAGAGAAGAAAATAAATGAATGACGTTACTTTCTCCCCTTCACGTTGTAAAGTGGTACGAGGCTTTCAGTGTATCTCTAAACCCTAGAAGCATGCTCTAGAAGCATGCTTGTCTCCTTTTAAATGAAGGGTGGAATTTGGAACCTGTGCCAGGCACTGAATAACATTCCATGTGCAAGTAGAATGAGTTGCTGAACTGCAGCCATATGACACACAGGGTGAATTCACCCCCCACCTCCCAGAAAAACAGCAACCCTGAGCTGACATTCCTCATACTTTTTTTTCCTGAGAAACTTGCTGAGATTGGTTTATTTTTTCCCCTCACTGCTCTAGAAAAAGAAAGCTAATTTGCATTTTTTCCCTGAGAAACTTGCTCTGTTTGGTTTTGCTTAGGGATGTACAAAACCCTTACCTGGCTCCATTCCAGGGCATCTGCGGTGGGAGGCAGGTGCTCCATCCCTCCCCCCGGAATCCTCCCCAGCCGGCTCTGATCTGCAGCGACTCGCTACGCCAGCTGCCATTTGCGTGGCTGCCAAGCCGTGATAGGCTACAAAAGTATTTATGTAGCCTATCACAACAAAAGGCAGCCACGCAAATGGCGGCTGCTACGCCATTTGCATGGCTGCCTTTCTTCATGATAGGCTACGAAAATACTTAAGTAGTGTATCACGGCAAAGAGCAGGGGCGCAAATGGCGTAGCGGCCTCCATTTGCACCCCTGCTCTTTGCTGTGATAGGCTACATAAGTATTTACATAGCCTATCATGAAGAAAGGCAACCACGCAAATGGCACCCGCTACAACGGCCGCCATTTGCAGCCGCAGTAGCCTGGCAGTGGCCAGGAAACCAGCCGGAGCCACCTCTGCCACATCTGCCTCCGCATCTGCCTCCGCCAGAGCTTCCGGAGCCACCGCATCCACTGCCAGGTACGCTCCTTCCCAGGGGGATTCCATGGGGTGGTGGAGGGGGGATGCCATTCTGCCACGGATTCTGGGGAACCGGATTCTAAAGAATCCAGCCTCACTGGAGTCCATGGCGGAATTCTCTGACATCTCTAGTTTTGTTTTCCCCTCACTGGTCTAGAAAAAGAAAGCCAATTTGCATTCCCCCCACTGAGAAAGTTGCTGAGTTTGGGTCCCCCCCCCACTGCTCTAAAAAAAGAAAGCCAATTTGCCTTTTTTTCCTGAGAAACGTGCTGAGTTTGGGGTTCCCTCCCCACTGCTCTAGAAAAGGAAAGCCAATTTGCTTCCCCACCCCCTGAGAAACTTGCTGAGTTTGGGTCCCCCCCCCCGCTCTAGAAAAAGAAAGCCAATTGCATTTTTCCTCCAAATGTCCCTTGTCATATTTTGTTTTGTGGAAGCCCCCTCCCCGCATGCCCCAAATTAGCACTAGGTCAGTCCAGGGCATTGTAGAGGATGCAAAATGTTGGCCAGCCTCCCCCCACCCTGCCCACATGCACGCAGACACACAATGCTGCAGAACAGTGTTCAGGCATAGTGGAAGCTGCAAAATCGTTCCCAAGCTACCAGGACAGTTTGCTGCCTTGCACTGGAGGCAAGAACAACCACAGGAAAAGCCTGAGGGGGGGAAAAGGAAGAAGGGAATTGTGCCTCTGCCACTGCTAATGGTGAGCCCTACCGTTGAGAAACACTTGGACACACACACCCCGCCCCCGTTAAGAAAGTTGGTGAAACAGTGTCCCCACTTTCCCTTCCCACAAAGATGGTGGAGAATTTTGAGAGGCCATTTGTACACAGTTCTATGTATTACTATTCCATCCCCCACCCCCCACTTGACCCTTTCGAAGGCCATTCCACACATCGCAAGCCAGCTGGCTTACATTTGCCACCGAGCGCACACCCAACGGGGAACCTCAGCCAACCCCAACTGTCTGACACACGCACCGACAGTACCCAAGCTTGCTCAAACGTGTGTTTGTCCCATTCATGCATTACATTGTTAGCGTGTTGTCCTTTAATTTTAGGTTTTAAAGATTAAGAGCAGCGTGTTAGATGCCGTAAGTCCACCCCAACTGCCAAGCGACTTCTCTGTGTACTCTGGGATTTAGGTTCATGAAAAACCAGCCTGTAAACAACTGGTTTTATGGCTCTGTGTGATATGATGCCAGGTGCAGCTTGATTTCATAAAACGATAACCCCTGGCTGATGGAATATAATATGGCACATCCTCAAGAATAAATGAGACCAAATATTCCAATTACATACTGATCTTAGCTCCTTTCCATCCTGAGCCAAGTGTTTTCCTGCAATATTTGGCATGAGAATTGCCCCAGTAGTGTCGAGGATAACACCGCTACTTCTGTTCATCATACCGCTCTTGTTCCATGAACGCTTAGTGAAAAGAGGTAAACATGATTCAGACTGGGGGAAAGGAAAGGATGTCTTCTTCTGAGGCTGCTGCTTCTGCTGCTGCTGAATTCTGCCCCAACCTCAAATGATGTTTGAAGATTTTCCATATGATGTTGCAGGTTGGGTTCTTCTGACCATTCCCATTGAAAATCACAGGCCCCGATGCAGAGATGATTGAAATGCATGACAAGAGATGGAGAGACACGTCAGTCTATATCCAGTCCCCGTCAGTTTCCCATGGATTCAGTCATAAGTGTGTTCGATCCTATTTCCACCTCAATCTGCAAATAATACTACTAAAACCCATGAACATTTCCATTTCTTTTCATATCCATTTTTCATAACATCATATTTTGTATGCATCCTTCTCTAACAAACGTATCTTGTATGCGTATTTCCCTATAATATGCACAATTTTGTATGCGTTCCCCCCCAATATACACATTTTTGTATGCAATTTTTCAGCTGAGAACTCAGTTGTGAAATCCAGAAGATGTTCCAACCTGCACATTGGTGCAGGGAGTGTGAATTAGGTCAGTTTGCTTAAAAAACGGTTTGCTTGGACCAAACAAAATCCTCCCACATTCCTTCGCATGACCTGAAGAATTACCTGTGAAGTCTGACATCAAGTCTAGATTTTTAAAGCAGATTTGACGAATCCCCCCCCAATATCTGACCAGAACTGTGTCTCATCCAAAATGGTTCTGGATCAGGCCTTTAGAAGTTTCCAGTCCTGGTGCTTGCATGGTGATGACATTATTACCATGAGCCAGGGCCTAGCATGGCCTTCAAGGGGGGGAGGGGCCATCTTGGCCATCACACCACAAGTAATGTGATGTAGTGTGGGGCACTGGGATTATGAAGTGCTGGTTGGGAGTGAAGCATATGATCTTGGCAATGGCATTATCTCTGCACACCAGGGCCTTAGGGTATAATCCAGAGATGGATTAATTTTCCAGGCTTCCAGAGTTCTTCATCATGATCACCATCATTATTTTACTATGGAAGTAGGGATGTACGAAAGTCACTTACCTTTTCGCAGGTTGGCTTCGCGGTGGGGGGGAGGCGCTTCGCTTTCCCCCCCGAAGTTCAGGCGAAGGGGGGGAGGCTTCCCACCTCGCCCGGCCGAAATTCAGGCCGGGGAAAAGAGCCCCGTCTCCCCGGCCGCAAAACAAAAAGTAAAAAAAAAAAGACCCCGTGATAGGCTACGTAACGATTTACATAGCCTATCACGGCTAGATTTCCAAAGTCAGCCGTGATAGGCTACGTTAATCGTTACGTAGCCTATCATGGGTGACTTTGAAAAAAAAAAGCACGTACGCAAATGGCGGCGGCCCATGGGCGCCACCATTTGCGTTCCTTAGTTTGGCACGTCTAGTCTACGTAAAGATTTACGTAGACTATGGCGAAAATAAGGGCACGCTATTTGCGTATGTACTTTTTTTTTTTTTTGGAAAGTCACCCGTGATAGGCTATGTGACGATTTACATAGCCTATCACAGCTGACTGTGGAAATCTAGCCATGATAGGCTATGTAAATCATCACGTAGCCTATCACGGGGTCTTTTTTTTTTTTTACTTTAGTTTTTTTTTTTTTTGCAATGGTGGCGGCAGCAGCCAGTCGGGAGACCGGCCGCTGCCCCCTCCTGCGACGAACCGCCGCTGAACCGCCGCCGGGACCCGCCGCCAAGAGGGACATTCCCAGGAGGTAAGTCCCGTCCCGGGCGGGGGGCCGGCGGAGAATTTCCCAACCAACTTTGGGGGGCCGAATGCGTCAGTGCTCGGCCTCCCGAAGATTCGGGGAGAAATTGTCCGCCATCCCTAAGCCAGAGAGGGAGAAAACCGTGTGTCCTAGTGGGCAGGGAGGGGAGATGAGAGGTGATGCTCAATATCCTATGGGCACTCCAGTCCTCTCTTCACCCACTGAAAAGTAAGCCAGCTGGACAAGTTCAGAGACCAGTCTACTTCCTTTTTGTATTTTAATTTGAGGAAAAGAGTAGGGATGTAAGAAAGTGACTTACCTGTTAGTGGATTCTGTTTGTGGGAGGGCACTCCCCTCTCCCCCCGGAATCCTTGATGGGGGGGAAGGTGATCTGGTCCTCCCCCCCCCCGGAATCTTGCCTGGCCGGCTCTGCTCCGTGGTGGCTGTGAGGAGCAGCTGGCCAGGGACATCCGCAGCCGGATTTCCGGCTGCGGACTGGTTGGTGCAGATGCAAATGGCGGCCGCCATAGAGGCCGCCATTTGCATCTTGCCAGGCAGCCGTGATAGGCTATGTAAGTATTTACGTAGCCTATCACGGCTGGGCAAAAAACAACAAAAAGGGCACATGCAAATGGCGGTGGCTATGGCGGCCGCCATTTGCGTTCCCTATTTTTCTCCATTCTAGCCTAAGTAAATATTTACATAGGCAATTACTGTGAAAAAAAGGGAACCGCAACTAGCGTAGTGGGCGCTGTTTGCGTTTCTTTCTTTTTTTGCTGTAAAAGCTTACGTAAATATTTACGTAGGATAAAACGGCGGGAAAAAAAGAATGCGAATAGCACCCACTACGCTATTTGCGGTTCCCTAAATATTTATGTAGGCTAGAACGATGAAAAATAGGGAACACAAATGGCTGCCGCCGTAGCCGCTGCCATTTGCGTACGCTGTTTTTTTTTTTTTAGGGGTTAGCCATGATACGCTACGTAAATTCTTACGTAGCCTATCACAGCTCAAAGGATGGCAATGTCGGTCGCAGCAGCCCGGCCACAGCTGGCCAGGAAACCAGCCGCCGCAGCTGGAGCCGCCGCCACTGGAACCGCCGCTGCATCTGCCGCATCCGCCCCAGGTAAGTTCCATCCTGGGCATTCCGCGGGAGCAGGGCGCAGAGGCAGGAGGCCATTCCGCCATGGATTCCAGGGGGCCAGATTCAAAAGAACCTGGCCTCACTGAAATCTGTGGCGGAATTCTCTGCCATCCCTAGAACAGAGGGGAAAGCGCCTCTGTCCTCCTCTTGTCCTGCCTGGCTCTTGCTCAGACTCAGAGTCCTGTGTCTGTCTGGAGCACAACCAATGGGATTGTGCACTAAGCTGCTTTATTAGAACTGATTAATATTTCCGTCTCTGGGAAATTCAGCTCTTTTGGGGCTTCCTGGATGTCCACGGTACCCCTGACTGTTTGCATTTGTGAGCTAAGAAGAAGTTTGTTCCCCAAATCGAGGAACTTATTCATTGGGGGGGGGGGTTGTTTGCTTGAAAAGCAATTTGTGCAAATGATGGCTGTAATTTGTGCAAATTACATCTGAAATTTGTGCAAATTGCCTTTTCCACATTTTTTTTTTTAAATAAAAATCTGTGAGCTAACCTAATGCAGATCAAGCCAGGCAAGGTTTCAGGAAAGCGAGCTGATATCCAGGGAGTGAGGGGTGGGTGTGAGCTGAGTAAAGCTCACTGAGCTTAAAGTAGGGATATACGAAAGTCACTCACCTTTTTGAAGGGTGACATTTGCGGTGGGGGGGAGGTGCTCTGTCCCTCCCCCCAAAATTCTCCCGGGCCGGCTCAGCTCCGCAGCAACTCCACGGAGCCGCCAGCCGGGGCCGCCCGCAGCCGGACATCCGGCCACTGGGCAGCCTGCACAGGGACACAAATGACGTATCTATGTAGCCTATTACAGCAAAAAAAGGGAATGCAAATGGCGGCAGCTATGGCGGCCGCCATTTGCATTCCCTTTTTTCCCTTGATACGCTACATAAATATACGCTACATAAATGGTGTCCCTGCGTTAGCTGTGATAGGCTATGTAAGTATTTATGTAGCCTATCACGGCTATAATGAAGAAGCAAATGGCGGCTGCAGACGCGGCCGCCATTCGCAAAGCAGTGGAAATGGCAGCAGGTAGGTAGGGATGCCAGAGAATTTCTCCACGAATCTCAGGGAGGCCGAATGCCAGTGCATTCGGTCCCCGAAATTGGTGGCGAAACGGTCTGCCCCCCCGCCCCCCCGGGACGGGACTTACCTTGTGCGAATGTCCCTGGCGCTGGCGGCTCCGGCGGCGGTTCGGCAGCAGTTCGGCGGCGGCGGCTGCGGCGACTGGTCTTCCGACCGGCTGCCGCCACCGCCATTTCCAAGTTAAAAACAAAAGCAAAAAAAACGTGATAGGCTACGTAAATGTTTTCGTAGCCTATCAGGGCTGAGTGAGAAAAAAAAACCTGCGTGTACGCAAATGGCGGTGCCCATGGGAACACTATTTGCATTCCCCTTACTTTTCGCTGTAGTCTACGTAAATGTTTACGTAGACTACACGTGCCAAAATAAGGAACGCAATTGGCAGCGCCCATGGGCACCACCATTTGCGTATGTGCAGTTTTTTGTTTTTGTTTTTTTCACTCAGCCGTGATAGGCTACGTAAACATTTATGTAGCCTATCACAGCTGACTGCAGGGACGCAAACGGCGGCGGCTACGGCCGCCGCCCTTTGCGTCCCGGCAGGACAGGATTCACGCCAGGAGGGATGGGGTGCCTCCTACCTGGCCAGAATTTCGGGGGGGAGGGACAGGGCACCTCCCCCCCGTCCAGAATTTTTTGGGGGAGGGATGGGGTGCCTCCCCCCTGGCCAGAATTTCAGTGGGAGGGATGGAGCGCCTCCCCCCCACCGCGAATCAAGTTTCAGGTTCAGGTAAGGGACTTTCATACATCCCTACAGGTAGGTGCTCCGTTTCGCGTGCCTTTCATGGGGTGGGGGGGCGGGGGGCTTTGTTCCGCCATCGATTTCGGTGGGCCAAATGCACTGTCGTTGGGCCTCACCAACATCCATGGTGGAATTCTCTGACATCCCTACTTTAAAGCCCAGACAGGTACCTCTGACATCCCTAATTAAAATCAGCAGCCCCAATATTATCATCATTATTAACAACAACAAGTGGGACCTATACTAGGGCTGTGCACAGACCCCCTGATCCACTTTGGATGCCACTTCAGATCATCCAAACCAACCCCAATCCGCCCAAATTCACACCCCTTCCGATCTGACTCGGTTCCAAATCCAAAGTGAGATTCAGAAAGCCAGATTGCACATTTTGGGCATTTTCCCATTTACTTGGATGGGAAAACACAAATGGTCATAACCTTTTTTTTAGTTTTTAGGATCCAGACATGAAATTTAAGGACCTCTCCACACCCCTGAAGAGGAGGCCACCCACAAAATGTCAGACAGTTTAGCCAAGCAGTTTTTGTGTTAGGCAGAGTTGAAATCTGATGTTTTCCACAGAAACTCTGAAAGCAAAGAGCTGCAACTTCTCCCTCTTTCCACACATGCAGATAACACCTTGGCCTCTCCAGGCCCCCCTCCAGGGCACTGCACCCCTGAAAGCCCAGGCATTTTGCCCACTGGCTTGTGTTCAAGGTGCAGGTGAAATTCAATTTTTTCAAAGAAAACTCCCAAAGCAAAGAGCTGTAACTTCTCCCTGTTTCCACAGATGTGTGTGAAACCTGGGCTTCTCCCAGCTCCCCTCCAAGGCATTGCACCCCCAAAAGCCCAGGCAGTTTGGCCCACCAGCATGTCTGCTAGGTGCAGGTGAAATTTGAGTTTTTCCTAGGGATGTACGAAAGTCACTTACCTTTCCGCGGATTATGTTGATGGGGGGAGGCGTTCCGTCCCTCCCCCCGGAATCCTCGACAGGGGGGAGGCAATCCGTTCCTCCCCCCCAGAATCCTCGATGGCTGGCTCTGCTCCGTGGCAGCTCCGTGGAGCAGCCGGCCAGGCCCAGCCCAGAGCCATCCGCAGCCGGATTTCCGGCCGCGGAGGGCTCTGGGGGGGGGGAAACCAGGTACATAAATGGCGGCGGCTATGGCCACCGCCATTTGCGTTCCTTATTTTTGGCCGTCTGAATCTACGTAAATATTTATGTAGACTATGACGGCAAAAATAAAGGGGAACACAAATAGCATAGCGGGCAAGATTTGTGTCCCTTTTTGATTCACCGTCTTAATCTACGTAAATCTTTATGTAGGCTAAAACGGGGAATCGAAAAGGGATGTAAATAGCGCCCGCTATGCTATTTGCATTCCCCTTTATTTTCGCCGTCATAGTCTACGTAAATATTTACGTAGATTCAGACGGCCAAAAATAAGGAACGCAAATGGCGGCGGCCGTAGCCTCCACCATTTGCGTACGCAGTTGTTGTTGTTGTTTTTAACCCAGTCATGATAGGCTACATAAATCTTTACATAGCCTATCACGTCATGTTTTTTTTAAACCCAGCCATGATAGGTTATGTAAATCTTTATGTAGCCTATCATGTCTTTTTTTTTTTACAAGACAAATGGCGGCAGCAGCAGCAGGTCGGAAGACCAGCTGCCACAGCCGCCGCTGCCGCCGCCGGAGCTGCCGCCGCCCGGAAAATCCACCCCAGGTAAGTCTCGTCCCGGGGGGGATCCACGGGGGGGACAGGGGGGTGGCAGGCCGTTTCACCACAGATGTCGGGGGGCCGAATGCAGTGGCATTCGGCCTCACCGAGATCCACGGCGGAATTCTCTGACATCCCTAGTTTTTCCAGGAAAACTCCCAAAGCAAAGAGCTGTAACTTCTCCCCACCTCTGCCCTTGCCAACATGTCAAGGATGCCTCATATTGCGCTGAATTGCTTTGCCACGCAGTGAACTGTTCCTGGAATAAGAAAGTAATGTCATGCTTTTTCAACACTGCTTTGAAATTTGGATGTATAGTATTGGTGGAACTACAACCTAGCATGCACACAGACACGTACACAGACACACAAGAGCTAAAGAAAAGAAGAACCACCTAAGCAAATGACGGGTATCTTTAATTTATTGTTTTATATTCCATGTTATTTTATAGAAGGCAGGATAACTTCAAGAAATACAGGGTGATAGCACAAGGTGATTAGATAACAGCCAAATCAAACCTCAATTAAACACACACACACACACACACACACACACACCACACCTTCTTTAATTTCTGTTTTGGGAGGATCAACACAGAGAAGACACAGATGGTTTGCTACACCACGGGGGCGGGAGGGACAGTACACACTAAGGCTGCTATGAAATGTATTTCTTTAAGGATTAAGAAAGAAATAAAAAACTGAATGCTTGGATATGACTTAAAAGTGGGGGGGGGCATGCCCAGAAGTAAATGTTTGTTTTAAAAATTCTAAATACGGGTGGGTTTGTAAAAAATCTAACAGAGACACAGTTGGCTGACAAAAACAACAAGAAAATAGAATGGAGAGAGCAGAAGTAAGTCTTGATGTTACACAACAAACTCAGCCTTTTCTGCAGTCCAAAACCGAGATAAACAAACAAACAAACACAGGAATGGTGGGGGAGCAGGAACATGGCAGCAATTTGCCAGGAAAGCTACGTTAGTTTGAAAAAATCGGGACAGGATAGAATTTAGTCAAATGTAAATAACAATTGAGTTGGAGGTACAAAGATGTAGGAGAAAGTGGCTGGAAGAGGTGCTGCAGAAGACACTGTCCCAACGGGGATGGACGATCAAGGAGTGAGAGAAGGGAACGCTCCCAGTACAACCAAGCTGTTTCCTTTTAATTTAAATTCTGAGGAAAGCCCAATGGCAGTCAAAATTGAATAAATTGAAAGAACAACTCCAAGGAATGCACACGCGTGCACATGCACAAGGGATCGTCTACCCACACCTAGGGATGTATGAATCCCACTCACCTGTCTGGTCTGGGGCATCCATGGGGGGGGAAGGCGCTCCGTCCCTCCCCCCAGAATCCTCCCTGGCCAGCTCTGCTCTGAGGCAACTCTGCAGAGCCACCAGCCGGGGCCAGCCACAGCCGGAATTCCGGCCACTGCCAGGCTGCTGAGGTTGCAAATGGCGGCTGCTATGTCGGCCGCCATTTGCGTGGCTGCCAAGCCATGATAAGCTACATAAGTATTTACATAGCCTATCACGAAAAAGGCAGCCATGCAAATGGTGGCCACTATGCTATTTGCGTGGCTGCCTTTTGCCATGATAGGCTACGTAAACTCTTACCTAGCCTATTACGGCAAAGAGCAGGGGCGCAAAGGGTGTAGCAGCCACCATTTGCGCCCCTGCACTTTGCCGTGATAGGCTACATAAGTACTTACGTAGCCTATCATGGCAAAAGGCAGCTATGCAAATGGCAGCCGCAGTGGCCGGGAGACCAGCCAGAGCAACCGCTGCCACGTCTGCTGCTGCATCCGCCACTGCATCCGCCGCCACTGCCACCACCAGGTAAGCTCCATCCCAGGGGAATTCCACAGGATGGTGGGGAGGGCGCATTCTGCCATGGATTCCAGGGGGCTGGGGATGGATTCTAAAGAATCCAGCCTCACTGTAGTCCATGGCAGAATTCTCTTACATCCCTACCCATACCAGCTCTCTCTCCCAAAGACACAGCTAGTGCAATGACTGAACACAGCCTTTCATGAAAGTATATACACCTTCAATGCTCTCTCTGATTGGAGAGAGCATTGCTAGCATCCGTTCTGGCTGAGGGTTCCTATTCACCAAAGCACACTCACTCCTCCCCCTGTGCTCACCTTCCTGCCTCCCTGCATCTGCTTGCCTTCTCCTTCCCTCCCTCCCCCTCCTCTTCCTCCTCCTAGGGATGGCCACAGAATTCCACCAAAATCTGTGGCGGAATGGCCTGCCACCCCCTGCCCCCCTGCAGATCCCCCCCAGGACAAGACTTACCTGGGGCGGATGTTCCAGGTGGTGGTGGCTCCAGCGGTGGCGGCGGCTGGTCATTTGCAGTCTTGTCATTTTGTTTGTTTGTTTGTTTGTTTTTACAAGATGAGATAGGCTACGTAAAGATTTACGTAGCCTATGCATGGCTGGGTTAAAAAAAAAAAACGTATGCAAATGGCAGCGGCTATGGCCACCACCATTTGTGTTCCTTATTTTTGGCTATCTTAGTCTACGTAAATATTTACATAGACTAAGACAGCAAAAATAAGGGGAACGCAAAGGGACGCAAATAGCACCCGCTATGCTATTTGCGTTCCCCTTTATTTTTGCCGTCATACTCTACGTAAATATTTACATAGACTAAGACGGCCAAAAATAAGGAACGCAAATGGCGGTGGCCATAGCCATTTGCGTACGCGTTTCTTTGTTTTTTTACCCAGAGCCCTCCGCGGCCGGAAATCTGGCTGTGGATGGCTCTGGGCTGGGCCTGGCTGGGCCTGGCTGGCTGCTCCGCAGAGCTGCCGGAGAGGACAGCCGGCTGTGGAGGATTCCAGGTGGGAGGAATGGATCACCTCCCCCCCCATCGAGGATTCTGGGGAGAGGGACGGAACTCCTCCCCCCCACCATCAACATAATCCGCGGAAAGGTAAGTGACTTTTGTACATCCCTACCTCCTCCTTTTCCACATGAGCGTTGAGAAGTTGATACATTTTGGAGACAGCCTGTCTGGGACACTGAGGAGGAGGCACTTTGTGGGGCATGCGCTTTGCCCCGGGGGCACCTTGGTAATACTCTGAACTGCCTCATATCACGAAGCTTTTGCTCCAAAACAGCTCACTTCGCCTCGTTATTCGGACTTCGTAACAAGGCAGTGCTACATAGTACGCTGTTTTATTTATTTATTTATTTATTTATTGCATTTATATCCCGCCTTTTTTCCTCTTGAAAGGAATCCAAGGTGGCTTAAATGCTTCTCCTTCTCCTCCTCTCCATTTTATCCTCACAACAACAACCCTGTGAGGTAGGCTGGGCTGAGAGTCTGTGACTGGCCCAAAGTCACCCAGTGAGCTTCCAAGGCCAAGTGGGGACTAGAAGTGGGCCCCCCTCTTTAATGAGCTTCCTCTGCACATTAAAAATGTGGTTGTTCAGGCAGGCATCTGGGGTGGGTTAAGGTATTTTTAGAAAATGATGTTTTTAATGTAGAATTTTATTGTTTTAAACTCTAAATCGCCCAGAGTGGCTGGGTGACCAGCCAGATGCGTGATTAATAAATTTAATAAAGAAATAAAGAAATAGAACCCAGATCTCCTGGCTCGCATTCCAGCCCTCTAGCCACTACACCACGCTGGCTCTCACAAGACTGATCCTGTTCAGAGTTCCATGTACTCCTCCAGGATCCTGATTTTTCCATTTCTTTTTAAAGCAGTACTTCTGCAAACTTCAGCATTCCCCTCTGCTTACCAGTACTTCTTATTTGATTCTCAGTGGCCCTGTTTTGGCTCTGTTTCTGTTGACACTCCCTACCTGTATTTGCTCTTAGAAGGAGTAAAAATAACTCATTGATATTAGGTGTATTGTGTGTGATCTGATTCATGCCAACCCCACCCCACTTCCTCATACTCCCATTCAGTGCATTCAGTGAGCAGGGGCAGGGCTAGTCCTGCCATTAGGGACAGTGAAGTGGCCAACGCAGTGGGAGAATGTTAGCCACACTGCTCCCTAGCCAGTCCTCCAGAGCCCCTGAACCCAGTGGAGCGTGGTGGCTCTGATTTCGGTGGGGCTGTGAATCCATTCTGGGGTTTAGCCAGGACCAGACTAGGTTGAGCACCTTGGATAGCTCCTTTAGATTTCTGTCTGGTTTGGACTGAAATCCAGAGTGGTTTTACAGCTCCACCAAAACTGGAACCACCAGCCTCCACTTCCTGAGCCCTCTGGCTATTCCCACCCTCCTGAACCAGTACCCCAGTGATGGCAAATCTTGCTTGTTGTTGGCGTTGATCCCTGTTCTTCCTAGATTCACCTGCTGCGCTCAGGTATAGGGATGTACGAAAGTGACTTACCTGTTTGCGGATTCTGTTCATGTGGGGGGCGCTCCGTCCCTCCCCCTGGAATCCTCAACAGGGGGGGAGGCTATCCGGTCCTCCTCCCGGGATCTTCGACGGCCAGCTTCGCTCCACGGCCAGGCTGCGGAGCAGCCAGCCAGGGCCATCCACAGCCGGATTTCTGGCTGCAGACGGGCTGCTGCGGACGCAAATGGTGGCCGCCGTAGCAGCCGCCATTTGCATCCAGCCAGGCAGCTGTGTGATAGGCCACGTAAGAATTTACATAGCCTATCACGGCTAACCCCCTCCCCCAAAAAACAGCGTACAGAAATGGCGGCGGCTACGGCAGCTGCCATTTGCATTCTCTATTTGTCACTGTTCTAGCCTATGTAAATATTTACATAGGCAATGGCAATGGCGGCCACAGCAGCCAGGCCATGGCCGGTCAGGAGACCAGCTGCTGCTGCTGCTGGAACTGCCGCCACATCCTCCGCCACCGAATCTGCCGTATCTGCCCCAGGTAAGTTCCATCCCGGGGGATTCCGCGGGGGGGCGGGGGGCAGGAGGCCATTCCGCCATGGATTCCAGGGGCTGATCTTTAGAATCCGGCCTCACTGGAATCTGTGGCAGAATTCTCTGCCATCCCTTCTAAGGTATGCAGGAGGATGCTGTCAGGGGGGATATAAGATTGAACTGGTAGTCCAGTCAACTTCTATACATAGGATGGGGAAAGGAGTATCGCCTTGTCCTTCACCTCAGGCAGCAATGTATCTCGGGCTGGCCCTGGCAGGAAGTAACTCAGATTAACTATAGGTATGTCCATCACTGGGAAATCCAGTTCTTATTTGGCTGGATGGTGTTCCGTCTGCTTTGCATCTGCGAGCTGTCCCCTGAACTCCAGAAACCTATTTGCACTTTGGGGTGGAGGTACTCTGCAATTTGCACAAATTATGACTGAATTTGCACACATTCTGCAAATGCAGCCTTAATTCGCAGAAACTGCAGAATTTGCTCAGAAATTTGTGCAAATTGTAGAACCTTCCGAAAAAGGGGAAAATGCACAATATTCCCAGAACATCCGCAAAGTGGCCCAACTCACCGCAGAGTCGGGGACCACAGCAGGAACAAAGTCCACTGGGGCTGAGCCTAGGAAAACCCATCAAACTCCACCCCCCAAATGGATTTCCTGAATTAACCATTCTCTGTAGATTTGCAAAGTGAGGCAATTTGAAACAAAAATCTTATGGTACTGAAAATAAAGAAATGTCCGTATGTATCCACTTAGGGATGCCAACTTGTGAGCTTAAGAAAGAAAAAAAAATTGGTTAGTGGGCAGATCATGGTGGGTTTGTCTGGGTTGAGAACAGCCTTCTTCAGATGTGTCAGACTACAATTCCAGTCATCCCCATCCATTTTGGCATGCTGGCTAGAAAGGATGGGCACTGTAGTCCAGCACATTGGAGAACACTGGTGGGTTGGGGAAAGCTGGTGTAGAACCTAGTGTGTGGGTCGGGGGGGGCTGGGACCTAGTGGTTTTGGGAACACCAGGGGGTGGGGTCAATAAGGCAGGACAGGAGAAACCTAGCTCAAAATTGAAGATTTATTCAACAAAAAACCTGTTACAGATCAGAAGCAAAGCTAGCTAATCTCTGAGAGTTGGCAGCCCAATAATCCATCCTAAAATATGAGCTTTATGATAGTATTATTGGACTGTTCCCCCCCCCCCTTTGTGGGCTGTAAAATGATCAAGGGCCACCGTGTTCCTTTTTGGCTTCAGTGGAAATGCACAAGACCTGCATAACAGCAGCAGAGAGCATTCCCCACAGGGTGGAAATGCAGATTGTCTGCGATGCTATAAACCAGATTACCGGAGCTTTTGCCAGGTACTTGGGACTCTCAGAATGCTCATATATATTCGAGACGTCTGCAATCAACCAACTGCTGTGGGGTTGGCTGGCCAATTCTGCTTGGCAAATTGGTTGACGGTCATCTGGTTGTTGTGAACGGCTTTTGATTTTCTATATGCATGGCTGAAAGTCAGGCTATATGGACTAAGGCAAGCAATGGCCTTTCTGGATAGGAAGGCTTCCGAAGGATGGGATGTTGTCGGACCTCTCCAAAGACAGAAGGACCAGGAAACAATGTTCTCAGAGCTATTCCTGATGTTTTGAAATAGAGTTTTAACTAGGGCTGTGTTTGGACCCTCGATCCACCCAAGCCCCTTTGTGGCTTCTGAGGCGGGCGCAATCTGGCTTGGGAAAATTCAGGGGGGGCAACCTACCTCATCCCCGAACCCGAAATGGGTCCCCCCCACAACCCCCGAGCTCCTTACCTGGCCTGGCACCTCCTCTGCCACCGCCACCCACTGCCGCTGTCTTCGCTGCCTCCTCTGCCACCTCCTGAGGCCTGGATGTGCGGCGACTCCCTGCAAGAAGAGTCGCTGCACATCCAGGCCTCAGGAGATGGCAGCAGGTGGTGGCGGCGGCAGGCGGTGGGCGGTGGCGGGCTGCTCCCGCTTATGCCGCCGTTGCCACCAGTGGTGCCGCCATCTCCTGAGGCCAGGATGTGCGGCGACTCTTCTTGTAGGAAGCTGCCATTTTAAAAATGGTGACTCCCTGGAAGAAGAGTCGCCGCACGTCCGGGCCTCAGGAGGCGGCACAGCAGCTCAGCAGCAGAAGTGGCGGCAGCGAGGAGAAAGTGGCTCAGGTAAGGACCTGGAGGCGCTGGGGGAGGGGGCTGGGCTGGGGCCCAAAGCTCACCGAGCCCCCGACTCTCTCTGGGCGGTTTCGTGCTGCCTCCGCTTCTCCTTGGAGGGGTCACAAAGTGACCCGAAGCAGCCCGCTTTGACTCGGGGTTTGGGCCTTGGGCCAAAGCAGTGCACAACGCTAGTTTTAACTTCTTACCACCCTCCCATCCCAACACCTGAGCAAATCCTCAGATGAAAATAGGGACATACTTGGAACATCCCTTGCCAATGTCACCGGATCACTGCCCAAGGCAGTACACTCCTAATAGTGCACTGAGGTGGTGGGACCTGACAGGATTGGAGTCAGAAATGAAGCTCTTAAGAAGCAAGAGGGAGATATCAGCATTCTTGGGGGAACCCAAGAGTTTGCAGAATATATATGCTGCTTTAACAGCACAGCTACTGATGAGGGAGGAAGCCAAAATGTTTAGCTTAAAATACTTTTTTGAACCCCCTTTTGTTAGTCTTTCTGTCTTTCCTCTCTCTATCTCACCAACTGTCTGTATTTGAGACAAAACTTGAGATTTATTTAAAAAGTCACATATGGGAGAAATGAAGCTGACAGATTCATCCATCTAGACCCAGGGCATTGAGTACTTTGCTCTTAAAGGTCTGGGTTTTAATTCCTGTTTATTCAACCATGTTAGTGCTAAGTTAGGGCTGCCACCTTTTTTTCTGACAGTAGGGATGGATGGATGGACCTGTGCCCGGCTTACTGACATGCTTGCCAAGCTGCCGCTGCCCCTGCCGCCCACCCACCACTGCTCATGGGACCATGCGAGGATCTAGACAGCTCGGTGAGCACCCCACAAATCTATGCGGCCCCATGCCTTCATAGTGAGCTGGCCCAAGTCCCCATTGCCAGTTGCCCATTCTTCCCTTGCAAGGAGGGAAGAAGAACGGACAATTGCCAGGAGGCACCAGCTGCCTCTCAAGCCTGCAGAGCCTCCTCCCTTGCACAGAAGGAGACCATGCCACCTTGACAGGCACAATGGAAGAAACCACCCACCAACTGCGCTCTCTTCCTTCCTTGCAAGTGGGGATGTTGTGAGAGTCCGATTGGGGCTCAAAGCCCTGTGAGAAGTTGCCGGTTCAGCCCCCCAGACACCATTCTGTGGATCTGAGCTCTTGCCCAACTCGTGGCATGCTGAGTTGGGCACGAGTGCAGGCGCCCACTCCCTCGTCAAGGAGAGGGGAAGAAGGCAGCGCCTCTCCTCCTTCCCCCACCCTGCCTACAGCGGCAGTGACTCAGGACAGGCTGGTTGTTTTCTGTGAGTTTTCCTGGCCTTAGGGGAAATGACCAGCTTGTTCCTTGCTACCGCTGCCTATCCTCTTCTCTGTCCCACCTGCGGGAGGCCAGGGCGAGAGGCTGGGGGCTGACTGCCCAGGTCCTTCTTCCCACCCCAGCCCTTGACAGCTGGTGCAAGGAAGAAGAGCGATGACAGCACCCCAGCGCTCTCGCCCTGGCCTCCTCTAAAGAAGGCCAGGGTGAGAGGCTGGGGGGTGGCTGCGCCAAAGCCCTCCTCCCCTGCATCAGCCCTTAACAGCTGGCATGAGGAAGAGGGGCAGCTCATCTGGCTCCTGGGCAGGCAGGGCAAGCAAGGAAGCTCACTGAGCAGGCCCAGGCTGCACAAACTGTGGGAGGCAGTTCATCAAGCTCCCTGATCCCTGACGGAGCTGGGCTTGTCCATGACCTAAGGGCTGGATGTGCCCGATGTTGTCTGATCTCAGAAGCTAAGCAGGGTCAGCCCTGGTTAGTACGTAGATGGGAGACTGCCTGGGAATCAGGCTTCCTGCACTCAGCAGGGGGTTGGATTCAATGGTCTTGTAGGCCCCTTCCAACCCTTTGATTCTATGATCCCTACTTGCAAGGAGGAGATGGCGTATGGCTGGAAGGTAACTCCTGCCTCTGCTGTGTCAGGCCTCAGGAAGGGCAGTGGCACGGGACAGGCTAGTCATTTTCCATCAGTCTTCCTGGCCTTAGGGGAAATTACCAGCTTGTTCCTTGCTACTGCCGCTGTAGCAGGTGGGGGCAGAGGGAAGACGGAGACATCTTTCCTCTTCTTCCCCGCTGCCACCTGCTGGAGGCCAGGGCAAGAGGCTGGGGGCTGGCCTTGCAAGGCTTGAGTCAGGTAGCAGCAGCTCTCAATGAGGGCAGGCTGCTCCCAGACTCTCGCTGAGCCCTGGGGTGCTCGGCACTCGGGTTCATCAGCACCCCAAGGCTTGGTGAGCTGGGCCCAGCGGGGCTGATGGAGGGGAGTTCGCTGGGCTTGGACCCACCCAGGTGCTCAGGACATCCCTATCTGACAGGCTCCCCTTCTTTAACAGCTACATGGCAGGCAGGTATATCATGGGCCCTTCCATGCTGGAAACCACCGTGCCTAATGAATTTGGCTGGTGCAGGTGGGCGAGAGTTTTATTTCTGATAAGCATGTACCCAAATTCGCAAAGTTCTTTGTATTTGGGAGAAAAAGAACTTGAGATTTATTTTTTTTAAAAAAAAAATCAAATGCTGGAGAAAGCAAAAAATGATGGATTCACTCATCCCTAGTTCCTCCTCACATCCAAGTTGACCCTTGCATCCTGATGTGTGTATACAGGCAGGGGAAGCTTCAAATTCTAAAGAAAGGTTTAGTTAGAAACCATCTTTTTATTGGGTTTGTGAGGCTGCTTTCCTGATCTCTGTACCCACTATGACTCCTTTTTCCTGATTCTAAGTAAATCTTTCTCCACTTGGATTAGGGGGGGTTGACTGCTTGACTCTTTAAGCCAAAGGCCGGACCACTCTTCACAGTATAGGCTTCAACCCGAAGGATAATGGGCAAGATTTTCTTCAAGGTGACAGGGGAATTGGCCAATTGTTTTTCCCATCCTAGCTGGAAATTACCTCAATTAGAGACAGAAATTACCTAGATAAAGTGAAGGTTTATACAATCCTATGCATGCATAGGCAGAAAAAAAGGCCAACAACTCCCAGCATATCCTAGCCACCATGGCTGGCTGGGGTCTGCTGGGAGTTGTAGGCCTTTTTTTCTGTCTAAACATGTATAAAGTTGTGCCCTAAATTGAGATATAGAGGCAGCCTACTAGAGTTGGGTGAGAATTTCATTTCAGTTTGGGTTTGATAACAGTTTGAAAGTGGAAGGCAAAAGGAAGAGGGGCCGACGAAGGACAAGATGGATGGATGATATTCTGGAGGTGACGGACTCGATCTTGGGGGAGCTGGGGATGGCGACGGCCGACAGGAAGCTCTGGCGTGGGGTGGTCCATGAAGTCACGAAGAGTCGGAAGCGACTGAGCGAATAAACAACAAATGGATAACAATTTACGAAAATATCACAAAGTTCCCTGAATCAGAGTGAATAAAGAAACCCTGATAGATTCATTCATCCAGGCTCAGTTTGTTGTGTGCTTAGTACTGAATAGCTTTGGTTTGCATCCTTGTGTCTTCAATTATGTGCTTAATTAAGGTCACCACCTCTTTTTTCTCTTCATTTCTATCAGCACCATGCCAGGGAAGTCAATCATTGTCCTCTTCATGCTTGGAATAGCTGTACCTATTGAATTTAGCTGGTGAAGATGGAGGAGTGTTTTGTTCTAGTTTGTTTTTGATCAGAATTTTAGGGATGGCGGAGAATTTCTCCACGAATCTTGGGGAGGTGAAATTGGCGGTGAAATTCTCCGCCACCCCCCTGCCACCCCCCCGGGATGGAACGTACCTCCCTCGAATGTCCCTCTCGGCGGTGGGTCCTGGCGGCGTTTTGGCGGCGTTTCGGCAGGGGCGGGGGCAGCGGCCAGTCTTCCGACCAGCTGCCGCCGCCGCCATTACAAAGTAAAGCTAAAAAAACAACAACACACACACTTGATAGGCTGCGTAACGATTTACTTAGCCTATCACGACTAGATTACCAAAGTCAGCCGTGATAGGCTATGTAAATCCTTACGTAGCCTATCACGGGTGACTTTGGAAAAAAAAAAGCGCGTACGCAAATGGCGGCACCCATGGGCACCGCCATTTGCGTTCTTATTTGGGCCCGGGTAGTCTACATAAAGATTTACGTAGACTACGGCGAAAATAAGGGCAACTCAAGTAGCATTGCCCTTATTTTCGCCGTAGTCTACATAAATCTTTACGTAGACTACCTGGGCCCAAATAAGGAACGCAAATGGCGGCGCCCATGGGCGCCGCCATTTGCGTACGCGCTTTTTTTTTTCAAAGTCACCCATGATAGCTATGTAATGATTTACGTAGCCTATCACAGCTGACTTTGGAAATCTAGCCGTGATAGGCTACAGAAATCATTACATAGCCTATCATGTGTGTGTGTGTGTTTTTAACTTTACTTTTGTATTTCGCGGCCGGGGAGACGGGGCGCTTCTCCCTGGCCTGAATTTCAGCCAGGCGAGGCAGGGCGCCTCCCCCCCCGGCCTGAATTTCGGCCGGGCGAGGTGGGGCGCCTCCCCCCCCGGCCTGAAGTTCGGGGGGAGAACCGAAGAGCCTCCCGCCCACCGCGAAGCAAGCTGCAGGACCAGGTAAGGGACTTTCATCCATCCCTACAGAATTTACCAAGCATACACAAATTGTGCAAAGATGCATTCTCCCATCTCAACACAGCTGGTTTGGGAAATCACAAAGGGGTGGATGAGGGCTCTGGGTAGGTCCATTGCATGAAACACATGTTGGGGAGTGTAGGCTCGGTGTGGGGAATCCTTTGTCCATGTAGGGCCAGTGACCCTAAGAAAAAGGGCCAGTGGTGATTTGTAGGGATGTACGAAAGTCACTTACCTTTTCGCGGATTGTATTTGCGGTGGGAGGGAGGCGCTCCGTCCCTCCCCCCAGAATCCTCAATGGGTGGGGAGGCAATCTGGTTCTCCCCCCCCCGAATCCTGCCTGGCTGGCTCTGCTCTGCAGCCGGCCAGGCCTGTCCACGGCCGGAGTTTTGGCCATGGACGGGCTGCTGCGGACGCTAATGGAGGCCACTGTAGCAGCCACCATTGGCATCCTCCTTGCAGCTGTGATAGGCTACGTAAGTATTTATGTAGCCTATCACGGCTGGGCAAAAAAAAAACCCAGCATACACAAATGGCGGCAGCTACAGCGGGCGTCATTTGCATTCCCTATTTTTCACCGTTCTAGCCTACGTAAATATTTACGTAGGCTATTACGGCGAAAAAAAGGGGAACGCGAATAGCATAGTGGGCGCTATTCGCGATCCTTTTTTTCCCGCCGTAATAGCCTACATAAATATTTACGTAGGCTAGAATGGCGAAAAATAGGGAACGTAAATGGGGGCTGACTTAGCCGCCGCCATTTGCGTACACTGTGTTGTTGTTTTTTGCCCAGCCGTGATAGGTTATGTAAATACTTACATAGCCTATCACAGCTGCAAGGAGGACGCCAATGGCAGCTGCAGAAGCCCAGCTGTGGTCAGCCAGGACACCAGCTGCCGGAGCCACTGCTGCCACCACCGGAGCCGCTGGAACTGCCGCCGTCGCATCCGCCACATCCAACCCAGGTAAGTGCTGTCCCGGGGGATTCCACGGGGGGGCAGGAGGCCATTCTGCCACAGATTCTGGGGGGCTGGATTCTAAAGAATCTGCCCTCACTGGAATCCGTGGCGGAATTCTCTGTCATTCCTGGTGGTGAATTTACCAAATTTAGGGTAAAATTAGGGTAAACTTAGGGTAAATTTAGGGGATATTTAGAGTAAATTTATAGAATTTAGGGCCAGTAAGTAATTTACCAAACATTCACCAATTTCACAAAGATGCATTCTCCCCTTTCAACACAGCTGGTTAGGGATGGGGGAGAATTTCTCTCCGAAACTTCGGGGGGCCGAGTGCCAACGCATTCGGTCCTCGAAGGTTGTTCGGGGAGAAATTCTCTGCCCCCCCGCCCCCCGCCCACCCCCGGGATGGGACTTACCTTTCATGAATGTCCCTCCCGGCGGCGGGTCCCAGCGGCGGTTCGGCAGGCCTTCGTCAGGGGCGGGGGTGGCAGCCGGTCTTTCGACCAGCTGCCGCCGCCGCCATTACAAGCAAAGTAAAAAAAACAACAACACGCCCCTGTGATAGGCTACGTAACAATTAACGTAGCCTATCACGGCTAGATTTGCAAAGTCAGCCGTGATAGGCTACGTTAATCATCACGTAGCCTATCACGGGTGACTTTAAAAAAAAAAAAGCGCGTAAGGCTAATGGCGGCCCCCATAGGGAGCCGCCATTTGCGTTCCTTATTTGGTCCCTGTAGTCTACGTAAAGGTTTACGTAGACTACGGTGAAAATAAGGACAAAGCAAATAGCGTTGCCCTTATTTTCGCTGTAGTCTACGTAAATCTTTACGTAGACTACAGGGACCAAATAAGGAACGCGAATGGCGGCTCCCTATGGGGGCCGCCATTTGCGTACGTGCTTTTTTTTTTTTTCAAAGTCACCCGTGATAGGCTACGTGACGATTAACATAGCCTATGACAGCTGACTTTGCAGATCTAGCCATGATAGGCTACGTTAATCGTTACGTAGCCTATCACAGGGGCATTTTTTTTTCTTTTGAAGTTCACGGCCGGGGAGACGGGGTGCTTCTCCCCGGCCTGAATTTCGGCCGGGCAAGGCGGGAAGCCTCCCCTCCCCGGCCTGAACTTCGGGGGGAACAGCGAAGTGCCTCCCCCCCACCGCGAAGCAAGCTGTGAGGCCAGGTAAGTGACTTTTGTGCATCCCTACAGCTGGTTTGGGAAATCACAAAGGGGTGGATGAGGGCTCTGGGTAGGTCCATTGCATGGAACACATGTTGGGGAGCGTAGGCTCAGTGTGGGGAATCTTTTGTCCATGTAGGGCCAGTGACCTACAGAAAAAGTCAAATATGGGGTGGAGCTAATGGAGGATAGAACCAGTACAAAAATGAGTGGAAGTTGCAGCACTGCAGGATTGTATGGGTCCATTTCTAGGGATGTACGAAAGTCACTTACCGTTTCATGTATCTGCTTCGCGGTGGGGGGGAGACGCTCTGTCCCTCCCCCCGGAATCCTCGATGGGGGGGAGGAGCTCCATCCCTCCCCCCGGAATCCTGCCCAGCCAGCTCCGCTCCGCGGGGATTCCGCGGAGCTGCTGGCCGGCTCCGCCCGCAGCCGGTCATCAGGCCACTGGGCAGCAGGGACGCAAATCACAGCAGCCGTAGCCACTGCCGTTTGCGTCCCTGTACTTAACTGTGATAGGCTACATAAATATTTACATAGCTTATCATAGCAAAGTAAAAATAAGCGTACGCATTTGCGTTCGCTACTTTTAGCCGTTCTAGCCTGTGTAAATATTTATGTAGGCTAGAACAGCTAAAAATATTGAATGCAAATGACGGCCGCTGTAGCCACCACCATTTGCATTGGCTGCGCCCAGCAGCGGCCACCCCCACCGCCACCCCCGCCGCCACACCTGCTGCCCCCGCCCCTTCCAGCGCTGCTGCCCTTTCCACCGCTGCCCACTGCTGCTGCCCCTTCTGCCGCCGCCCCCGCCACAGCTGCACGTGCCGCCCCTGCCACCCCTGCCACCACACCTTCTGCCACCGCTGCACCTTCTGCTGCCCCCTCTGCTGCACCTTCTGCCACCACAGCCGCACCACCGCCACCGCACTGCTGCCGAAGCCACTGCCGAAGCCGCTGCCGAAGCCGCTGCCGAAGCCACTGCATCCGCCACAGGCAAGCTTCGTCCCGGGGGGTTCTGCGGGGCGGGCGGGGGGCCAGGAGGCCATTCCGCCACAGATTCCAGGGGGCCAAATGACAGTGCATTCGGAATCCGTGGCGGAATTCTCCACCATCCCTATCCATTTCTCATCAAAAACATGCCACTCCATATCTGTTTTTATTTGTGCATGTGTATGTTGGGGATGGGTGAATGGACAATGTTCAAGATCATCAGGATTCTCTGAACATCATCTCACTGCTTCTCTCATGCCTGGTTCCCATTTGCGTTTGTGATTGCTTTCCCTCTGCATGAACTGGGAACTTGCTCAAATCAAGCAGTGATCCTGAGAGATTTGCGCAACTTTCCCCAGATTTGCTCAAATGCCCTATTTTATGCAACTTTCCTCCATAGATTCAAGTGGGGCTGATTCAGTCTACTGAGGAAATTTTCACAAATTGAACTGGGAATCAGGAATGAGATGAACACGAGCATGTGACTGACAATTTGCAAATATTTTTGGTGGGTGCACACTCACGTTCAAAGCTTCAAATGGGGCATGCTCACATCTTTTGTGATCAAAAATGAAATTCTCACACATCCCACATGTTTGTGCTACTGTTGTGACTGAGTTGTAGTGAGCTGTGTTTCTTCCATCAAGAAATATGGAGATGAAATATGTTTGCTGCATAGATAACAAGAGATGTTATCAAGTGCCAAAGACCCCCTGTGCAAACAGATCTGTGGTCACTTCAGGCCAGATTAAAAGTGGCTCTTTTTTCTGCTCCCCAGAACCCATGCCTTTCAGCCTCATTTGATCCACTCCTGCTGCCTGGCTGCTAAATCTTGTTGCTAGGCAACAGAGCCATTTGTGCTTCCTCCCACACCTATCCCATCTCCCTGTGTCCATCTCCACCTCTCCTTCCTCCATTGTACACTGTAGGCTAGGAATCAGAAATTAACAAAACGATTGAATGCTCACCTTTTCTTTTCCCCAAACACTGGACTTGGCATTTCTGGCATCCCTTTCTTTCTGCTCATTTACCAAGCAGTCATGGAATTGGTTACTTTTGCAGGACACTGACCTGCATGTGTGTGTGTTTGCTTGTGTGAAGCTGTGACACAGGCCCAGGTGTCGTCTCAAGTAACCAGCGTGATTACAGAGACATGCAGAGAGCCTGTTTATGCCCACGGAGACAACTACAACTTCACACACAAGATACAACTTGCAGCGACAGCAGGCCTTTGATATAGCTCTGCGAGCAGAAAGCAAGGGCCATTCCCCACTGTGTCTCTTTTCCTCTTAGTACCTTATTTTCATTTCTCACTGCTTCTAGCCTTTAGCCACACATTGACACGAATGGTGTAGAGGTGCTGAGGTCAAGGAAGCAGCTGCTGAAAAGAGCAATCTGCCAACTGCAGGGAAGGATTTCCCTTCACATGCTGCATTTAGGTTTATCACAAGGGGTGCCTGCTCCCTCCCTCCCTCCCTCCCTCCCTCCCTCCTCTTTCAATGTGATGATATGTCTGTAGCTCTACAATCCTTTATTTCAGAGAGTTAAAAGCTAGCGCTGAGCAAAAAGTGCAGAGAAGTAAGGATTGGGCCCTTTCAGAGAGCGGCTTGAACATTTTCATAAAACGACCCCCAGCCCCCATTTTTGCCACTGCCTGTTCAGTGGTCCTAATACTGGCAGTTTTGTTTTTGATACCTTTTCCAAAGATCCCCAACATGGAAAATGCCTTTTTCACAGCAGCCTCAGACTTGGCTGATGTTTTCATCAAGATATCCACCATGACCCCAAGATCCCTTTCTTGATCAGTCACCACTACCTCAGACTCCATATATGTGAAGTTGGGATTCTTTGCCCCAAGGTGCATTATTTTACACTTACATTGAACTGGAGTGACCATTTGATGCCAAGTCCTCCAGTTGGAAGAGATCCTTTCAGAACCATCTGCTGTCTCTTTTTGCTTTAACCACCCTAAGTTGGTTAAAGCAAAAGTTGAGAGCCAGTGTAGTGTAGTGGTGAGAGTGTTGGCCTGGGAGCTGGGAGATCCCAGTTCTAGTCCCCGCTTGGCCATGGAAGCTCACTGGGTGACTTTGGGCCAGTCACAGACTCTCAGCCCAACCTACCTCACAGGGTTGTTGTGAGGATAAAATGGAGAGGAGGAGGATAATGTAAGCCACCTTGGGTTCCTTGCAAGAGGAAAAAAGGTGGGATATAAATGCAATGAATAAAATAAAATAAGTAATTTGGTGTTATCTTTGCCACTTCACCAATCACTTCTATTTCCAGATCGTGTATGAACAAAATTAAAAACACTGGTCCCACTACAGCTCCTTGGGAGACCTTACTGTTTATATCCATTTGTTGCAAGAACTGTCATTTTGTTTGAACTCTCTTGCTTTCTGTTTGTAACCAGTTTCCAATCCATAAAAGGACCTCCTAACTTATCCCATGACTGCTAAATATGCTCTGGAGTCTTTGATGAGGGACTTTGTCAAAAACCTTTTGGAAGCCCAAGTAAACAATGTCTACTGGATCACCCCTACCCATGCTTGCTGACACTCTCTGAAACCTCTAAAATGTTAGTGAGACCAGACTTTCCTTTGCAGAAGTCCCACTGATTCTTTTTAGCAGAACTTGTCCTTTGGTATGCTAGAGAATTCTATCTTTAATAATGCTTTCCACCAATTTACTTGAAACAGATGTTCAGCAAACTGGCTTGTAATTTTCTGGATCCCCCTTGGAACACTTTTTAAAAATTGGTGTTACTTTGGCCACTCTCCAGAGGCCACTCTGAGGAATGTTACTTTAAGAGAAGGAAGGGGAGGGAGAGGGGGGAGGAGGAGGAAAGCAATTCCACATTTGACTTCTTTAAGAAATCTGTAGGGTTGGCGGAGAATTTCTCCCCGAAACTTCGGGGGGCCGAGCGCCAACGTGTTCAGCCCCCCGAACAAGTTTCGAGGAGAAATCCTCTGAACCCCCCCCACCCCCGCACCCCCCCCCGGGACGGGACTTACCTTCGCCGAATGTCCCTCCCGGCGGCGGGTCCGGCCGGTGGTTCGGCGGGTGTTCGAGCGGGGCGGGAGCGGCAGCCGGTCTTTCGACCGGCTGCCGCCGCTGCCATTGCAATCAAAGGAAAAAAAAAAACGCCCCCTGATAGGCTACGTGACGATAGCGTTGCCCTTATTTTCGCCGTAGTCTACGTAAATCTTTACATAGACTACAGCGACCAAATAAGGAATGGGAATGGCGGCTCCCTATGGGGGCCGCCATTATCCGTACACACTTTTTTTTTTTTTTAAGTCACCCGTGATAGGGTACGTGACGATTGACGTAGCCTATCACGGCTGACTTTGCAGATCTAGCCGTGATAGGCTACGTGAATCATCACGTAGCCTATCAGGGGGCGTTTTTGTTTGTTTTTTTAAACTTTCGCGTTCGCGGCCAGGCGAGGCGGGAAGCCTCCTCCCCGGCCTGAATTTCGGCCGGGCTGAGGAGGGAAGCCTCCCCCCCGGCCTGAATTTCGGCCGGGCTGAGGAGGGAAGCCTCCCCCCCCATCCAGAACTTCGCAGGGGGAGCAGCGAAGCGCCTCCCCCCCCACAAACATCCTTCAAGGACAGGTAAGGGACTTTCGTCCACCCCTAGAAATCTGGGACTGGTGCCTTCTGGACATAGTGATGTATTAGTGTTTAATTTTCAAAAAAATAAATCTAGAACTTAGTCTTTTTTCACCAAGGTTTGCCTGTCCTAAGCAAGGTCACTCAAGGGGCCCTTTATACCTCTAATGTTGTGGACATGGCCTTGAATGGCCACCATTCTGCGCAATATTAAATATACGGAAATTACCGAGCACACATCTTGTGTAAAAATGGCAGCAAGGAGCGGCCAGCTGTGGGGCACTCCTGGACCTCTCGCCAAGCCCTCCAGGATTCACCCGGTGGGCAGCAGCAGCAACTTGGTGAGCATCCATGCTTGGTGGGCATGGGTGCGTCCATCCATCCCCAACTCAGGCCCTTTTCTTGGAACATCCTTTCTTGACTGGTAATACTGTGCTGTTGTCGGCCTTTACCTGTTTACTGACTGCTACTGCTTTGAATTGCCCTCTTGATCCTTGTGCCATAGCCGGACAGATAATGAGGGGGTGACATGATTCCACTGGTTTCTCACAGGGCCCTGCTAGTTAGCGAACTTTTAAAAAAGAGGTAATCTAGTTTCTTCTTTTTAAACAATGAAGGGAAAGACAAATCCATTCTGCCTGGCTAATATTCAGAAGTTTCCAATGGAGGTAGGTTGATTGTAACACATGGGCCCGAATTGTTATGCAGGTGTGCACAATTGCTTCACCGAAACACTCAAGAACAGTCAATAAAGCTAGAGAGCTCCAGTGGGCTATTATAAAACTAATATGCACTATAAATGGTGTACTTGAGCCAGTCTCTATTAAGGATGCTTCTGAAATTCTCTTCATCTGGATTTCTCCCCAGATTTTGGACTTCTAAATTACCCAGTCTTGCTTCTGAAGTGGAACCAGTTTGTTAGGGAAGGGCTCTGCCTCAATGATAGAGCATGCAGTTTGCATGTGCGAGGCCACAGGTAAATCCCCTGGACAAGGCCCCTGTCTGAATCCCTGTAGAGCCTCTACCAGCCAATGTAGACCATTGACCATTACTAAGAAGGTGTCTTGATGTCATCATAAGCAGGATTGCATCTACATTCTTTTTGTGGGGTGTTTTACCCATGCACACAAGAGCATTCACATACCAGTAAAATACACAGAACAGAAAAAATCTTGAGGCAGTCATATGTGCCATCACATCAAGACATTTCCTCCTCCTCCTCCACCTCCTTTTGGCAGTGTTTTATTAATGCACAGACACATATTGGTAATGTAGAGGGATAAAAAGTCATGGAAGAAGTGAAAGAGCAGAAAACTGTGGCCATGATTGCGTGCACAGTAGAGAGGGAAGGGGATACAAATGAACTGACAGAATGGAAACCTGCAGGAAACTTCTTATGCACTGATTCCAGGATTAATTTGAGAATTTCTCCAGTTAAACTGGAGTTCAAGATCAGTTGAACAGAGCAAAAAGAACCCATGGGACAATAATGGGGATACCTTCTTGTCCTTAATCTTCTTGAATCCATGAATGGTACATCTGATGGATGATCTCTGATGTACTGGAAAACCAGGAAGAACTGGGAGATTGTGTATGTGCGTGTACCACTTTCCTTGTAGAGACCCTGATGAATATATTGGGGTAGAAAACAGATTTACATTCTCAAGAGCCAGACCAAGTACTTTATAAAGCCATTTGAGACCTGATCTGCAGTTGACCAACAAAGCTGCCTCAGGGGAAGAACCAGACAACACATTACTGTTTGCAGCCATTAAAGACAATGTCTGCCACTAATGAGAAGCCTTTAAAGACCTACTTGCTGAGCTTTAAGCTCTTTGTTGTGCACTATTTGGTAGTAAGTTTTACAAAGACATTGTTACACACTTGACAAAGCCCGTTCCAATCACAGGAATCACCAGAGCTGTGGGACATATCCTTTCTAAAGTGCTTTTGTTTTCTACCTGTGAAATGTTTATTTTATCTGCAGGGAGGAATGCCCCAAAGGGATCAAACCTGTTAACCTAGGTTCATTGGAGAAGTGCTCCCTCATAGCTAGCAATGCACAGGAGACACAGTCGATAGGACCTGGCTGGCATGTGTTTTGGACCTATGTTGCTCCAGAGAAGGCTAGAGTTTTACTGAGCTATTAAGCATTACACCTAGGAAGTATTTGCAAGAGCAGGGCTTGGTTTTTGAACTCTGCTCCATATTGGCCAGCTTCCAAGTTAAAGACTTTCTCTCTGTTGTCCCAAAAGTCTTAAGTTACAGGAGGGTAGATTTCAATTGAACACTGGGCGAGATGTCTGGATGATAAAAACAGTTCAACAATTAAACCAACCTCCTAGAAGGGTGATGAGCTTTTTCTCACTGGGGGTTCTTCAAACAGAGGCTGGACAGTAGGGATGTATGAAAGTCACTTACCTTTTCGACAGGGTGATTCGCGGTGGGGGGGAGGTGCTCTGCACCTCCCCCCGAAATCCTAACCCAGCCGCAGCCAGACATCCAGCTGCTGGGCAGCCTGCGGGCAAAAAACAAAACAAAACAACGTACGCAAATGGCAGTGGCTACAGTGGCCGCCATTTGCGTTCCCTTTTTTTCCCGCCATTTTAGCCTACATAAATATTTACATAAGCTATTACGGTGAAAAAACAGGAATGCAAGTAGCACCCGCTACGATATTTGCGTTCCCCTTTTTTTCGCTGTAATAGCTTACGTAAATATTTACGTAGGCTAAAACAGCAAAAAAAAGGGAACGCAAATGGCAGCCGCCATAGCCACCGCCATTTGCGTACGCTATTGTTTTTTTTTAGCTTGCCGTGATAGGCTACGTAAATACTTATGTAGCCTATCACAGCCTCCTCAGGGACGCAAATGGCGTCCCTGCATTAGCCATGATAGGCTACGTAATTATTTCCGTAGCCTATCACAGCTATGATGAGGAAGCGAATGGCGGCCGCAGTGCGGCCGCCATTCACAAGTCAGCACAGACGGCTGCAGGTAAGTGCTCCATTTTGCATGCCTTTCATGGGGTTGGGGGGGGTTCTTTCTGCCATGGATTTCGGGGGGCCCAATGCACTGGCATTCGGCCTCACCGAGATCCATGGTGGAATTCTCTGACATCTCTACTGGATGGTCATCTGTTGGGGATGGTCCAATGTTGCATATTTTGCATCAAGCAAGAGATACAAGGCCCCCTCCAACTCTATGATTCTATGTGTCCTTCATCACCTCTGTATGATGTCTTTGTGAGGTTTGGGGGAAGAAGGGAGCTTTGTCACATGGTTACTTGTCAGGTAAAGGATCCTTGTGTGTTTTCAGGGTGGTGGTGATGTGAGCAATGGATATCTGCAGAATTAAGTTGGCTTCTTCAATAATGGACTAGAGTCAAATTGACTTACCAGGGGAAGTGTGAGAACCCACTCACCTTATGCCCAAGACACCTCTCTAATGTTACTGATATACTTTGGGCTCTATTCTTCAGATATATAATGTGAGGAGGAAACTCCATGTTTCCTTTAGGTGAAATCTGATGATGAAAACATTGGGATACAGAGAAGCATGAGATAAATTTCGCTATCCCTTTTTGCTAGCCTTTTCAGAAATTCAAGATCACCTGAGGGGAGCGTGCGTGCACACACACACACACACACAGAAAGGAAGAAGAATAGGGATGCGTGAATCGGCAAAACGTGAGTTCACTGAAATTCTCCAAATTCCATCTCAAAGCTCATTCTGACTCTAGTCCATATCAGATTGTGAGCTTTGTGTTGGTTTCTATGTGCATCAAAATCTGTGTGTATTTCTATGCATTTTTCCCCAAATGTATGCATCAATTGTGTACATTTGTGAAATGTACACATTCTTCTCCCATGATGAAAGCATATGTGTGCACATTTTTGAAGTCCACTCATTTTGAAATGTATGCATTTTTGAAATGTGCACATGCTGTTGAATGCATTTTTTTTTTTAATCACAAATCACATTGCAAACTCAGAACTATAGCGACTTAGACCACAGATGGCAGCTGGGTCCAAGTTCAATCCAGAAGGTGCAAAGTGGGTAAATCCTGGTTAAAAAAAAAGACTGAAATGAATTTCTCATACATCCCTAAAGGGGGGGGAGAGAGAGAGTGGTTGTGCTCTGATCAGTACAGTAAGGCAGGCCTTACATTGCTCATGGAGATGGGTGTGCTGGCCCACTACTGGGACTAGGCTTGGTGGCCCACATTTATTTTTTTCTCCTAGGCTCACAGATTTCAGGCTTAGGGGACTCTGGCATCTTGGGTTCTGGGTTCTCTAGTTTTGCAGGGTTCTTGGGCCTGCTGCTGCCTTCTTTGTTAGCACCACTAATTCCTCATCCTCCAAGTACAGGTCACCTCTGGACTCTGGGATCATGACAGAGAGGGAGGGAGGGACGGAGGGAGGGAGCTTTAGCAGACCAAGTTGATCTGTTACTTTGCACTAAGGAAACATCACTGAACAAAACTCTGCCTGGCCTAGCAGCAAGTTAATGTCACCAATCAAGACAGCCATTCTTTTTCCATCTCACATATCTCTTCAATTATGTAAAATGATTGCTCATTGTAGGAATTAATTTCTCCGATCAATACATACCTTTCCTGGATGCTACATGAAGGAACACTAAATGGGTAATTATCTTACTTTCCAAATTTCATTTGTAGGAGTAATACACTGCCAACCTTAGCACAAAAGACATCCACACTCGGAGAAATGGCTGGATGGGAGCCTCAAGTAACAGAGTAATAAAGTGCAATATGCAGGGAAAAAAAAGTAAGGATTGGGAAAATACGGGTGCAATCCTATGCATGTTTAGATAGAAAAAAGGCTTAGAGCTCTGAGCATACCCCAGCCAGTGTGGCTGGTTAGGTCATGATCAGAGCCGTAGGACTTGTTTGCTGTCTAAACATGCATAGGATCATGTCTTAAATCATTCCCAGAAATCAGCGATGCCCTCTGTTGACACCTACTTACTGAGTGGATGTGTGAGAAGGAAACAAAGCAAGAACCTTCTTTTGTTGTTGTTGTTCAGTCGATAAGTCGTGTCCGACTCTTTGTGACCCCATGGACCATAGCATGCCAGGCCTTCCTGTCCTCTGCTCTCTCCCGGAGTGTGGTCTAGTTCATATTAGGGGCTCATCTTCCGGCGTCATATCTTTCAGCCTTGTGATATGTTCCATGGGGTTTTCTTGGCAAGAATACTGGAGTGGGTTGCCATTTCCTTCTCCAGTGGACCACATTTTGTCAGAACTCTCCGTCATGACCTGTCCGTCTTGGGTGGCCCTGCACGACATAGCTTATGGCTTCACTGAGTTACGCAAGCCCCTTTGCCACAACAAGGCAGTGATCCATGAAGGGGAAGAACCTTCTTACTACAAGTTTATCTTAAGAAAGAGTAAGGTAACTGTAGTGCACGCCAACTGGATGCACACCTCTAATGATGTGATCTACACAGGGCTGGATTTCCCAGTGATGGACATCCCTAACTCACTTGAAGGTGGGAAGTGTGTAGAAAGGGGCTATGGGGCTGTACCACTGTCCTTGCCCCCAACTATGTATGGTTTCCCCTGGCCTCAGCATCCACATGTTCATAGAATCATAGAATCATAGAATCATAGAATCATAGAATCATAGAATCATAGAATCATAGAATCATAGAATCATAGAATCATAGAATAGTAGGGTTGGAAGGGTCCTATAAGACCATCTCAATTCAGGAATCCATGTCACAGCATCCCTGACAGATGGCTGTCCAGCCTCGTCTTGAATGCTTCCAGCATGGGAAAGCCCACCACCTCCCTAGGTAATGGCCGTATTACAGTCAGGGAATTTTTCCTGATGTTCAGACGGAATCTGGCTTCCTGTATCCTGAGCCCATTATTCCATGTCCTGCATTCTGGGATGATCAAGAAGAGACCCTGGCCTTCCTCTCTCTGACAACCTTTCAAGGACTTGAAGAGCGCTATCATATCTCCCCTCAGTCTCCCCTTCTCAAGGTCTGATACAGAGACAACAGCTTGTGTAGGCATCTACACACATAGACTTTCCCTGGTCTATCAACCTTGATTTCTCACTTTCAGGACCCAAATAAGCCTATGGGTGTAAAGATCTACACATTTTTACCTAGGCTACCCCGCCTCAGACTTAGGAACCTGCCTTATACTCAGTCAGTGTGTTGGTCCACCGAGTTCATTATTGTCCAAGCCTGGGCTCCAAATCTGGCTCTCTGGGGATCCCCACCACCTTTCACCAGGCCACCAATAACTGGTGGTTTCCTGGCTTTTGGGGGGGCAGCATTTCTCCCATTATAAAAGGTTGAAATGGCTCTCCTAAGGTCCAGTTTGGGGTCCACCACTTCTGTGTAAGGCTGTACATGGATCCTCAATCGGGCTTGGAAGCAGCTTCAAGGCCTCTGAGGCGGGCCTGAATTGGCTTGGTCTAATTCAGGGGCCCACCGACCCACCTTGCCCTATGAAGCCAAAGCAGGATTTGGACTTTTACCCCACCACCAGCACCACAGTGCTGCCCAGCCCCAGTTCCTAACCTGGGCCCTTGTTCCATGGGGGTGGGGGATGCTGCCAGGGGAGTCGCTGTTGCTGCTGCCACTGCTGCTGGTACAGCCGGGGTAGCCCCTGCCAGGGGATCTGCTGGGGAAGATGCTGCCAGGGAAACCAGTGCCTATCACAGCCTACCAACTGGCATGAGGCCAGGAGTCCCCCTCCAACTGCACTCTCTCCCTTCCTTGGAAGGAGGGGAGTGGGCCTGGTTGGAGGCCGGCACTAGGGATGGGGGAGAATTTCTCCCCGAAACTTCAGGGGGCCAAGTGCCAATGCATTTGGCCCCCCAAAATCGGCGGTGAAATTCTCCACCACCCCCCGGGTTGGGACTTACCTTTTACGAATGTCCCTCCCGGCAGCAGGTCCCGGCGGCATTTCGTCGGGTCTTCGTCAGGGGCGGGGGTGGCAGCCGGTCTTTCGACCAGCTGCCGCCGCCATTACAAGGAAAGTTTAAAAAAAAAAACCACCCCCGTGATAGGCTACATAACGATTAACGTGGCCTATCACGGCTAGATTTGCAAAGTCAGCCAGGATAGGCTACGTTAATCGTCACGTAGCCTATCATGGGTGACTTTGCAAATCTAGCCGTGATAGCTACGTTAATCGTCACGTAGCCTATCACAGGGGCGTTTTTTTTTTTTTTTACTTTTCTTGGAATGATGGCGGCAGCAGCCAGTCGAAAGACCGGCTGCCGCCCCTGCCCCTGTAGAAACCCTGCCGAACCGCCGCTGCGACCCGCCACCGGGAGCGACATTCGGGAAAGGTAAGTCCCATCCCGGGGGGGGGGGGCGGGGGGCGGGGGGGTGCAGAGAATTTCTCCCGAAACTACTTCGGGGGGCCAAGTACGTTGGCACTCAGCCTCCCGAAGTTTCAGGGAGAAATTCCCCCCCATCCCTAGCTGTGATAGGCTACGTTAATCGTTACGTAGCCTATCACGGGGGTGGTTTTTTTTGTGTGTTTTTTCGCGGCCGGGTAGACGGGGTGCTTCTACCTGGCCTGGCTTTCGCCGGCGAGGGATGGGGAGCCTCCCGCCCGGCCTGAATTTCGGCTGGGCGAGGCGGGAAGACACCCCCCCCTCGCATGAACTTCGGGGGGAGAAGTGAAGTGCCTCCCCCGCACCGCGAAAAAAGCTGCAGGACAAGGTAAGTCCCTTTCGTACATCCCTAGCCGGCTCCTGACTCTGCTCAAGCCTTTATGGGTTCCTGACTTGCAAGAAGCCCATGAAGCCTTGAGTGGAGCCAGCGGTTTAATGAGGGCCAACTGCCATTGCTGCCGCGATTGCGTCTGGGGGAGCTTCCGCCTCTGCCAGCTCCTGGGCCCTCTGGATGCGCGACAGCAACTGCCTTGTTCCGGGGAATGGGGGGAGTCATTTTTTAAATGGCAACTCCCTGTCTTTCTGGAAATACAGGGAGTTGCCATTTTAAAAACGGCTCCCCCCATTCCCTGGAACAAGATGGCTGTCAGCGCACATCCAGAGGACCAGGTAAGGAGCTGGGGGCCAGTTGGCATTGCAGCTAGACCTAGGGATGTCAGAGAATTCCACGATGGATCTCAGTGAGGCCGAATGCCAGTGCATTCAGCCCGCAAAATCCATCGCGGAACGAAGCCTCCGCCCCCCCACCCCACGAAAGGCACGCAAAACGGAGCAATTAACTGTGCCCGTCCTGCAGCCGCCATTCGCTTCCTCCTCTTCATAGCCGTGATAGGCTACGTAAATACTTATGTAGCCTATCACGGCTAATGCAGGGATGCCATTTGCATCCCTGCGGAGGTCGTGATAGGCTATGCAAGTATTTACATAGCCTATGACAGCAGGGGGAAAAAACCCAGCATACCCAAATGGTGGCGGCTACCGCCATTTGCGTACGCTGGGGTTTTTTCCCCCTGCCTTGATAGGCTATGTAAATATTTACGTAGCCTATCACAGCTAAATACAGGGACGCAAATGGCGGCGGCTATGACAGCTGCCATTTGTGTCCCTGCAGGGCTGCCCAGCGGCCGGATGTCCGGCTGCGGGCGGCCGGAGCCGGTCAGTGGCTCCGCAGCTTGGCCGCAGAGCGCAGCCAGCCAGGCAGGATTCCGGGGGGGAGGACCGGATTGCCTCCCCCCCGTCAAGGATTCCGGGGGGAGGGATGGAGTGCCTCCCCCCCACCGCGGAAACAGAACGTAACGGAAGTGTTCCATCCATCCCTAGCTGGACCTCCAGTTCGCTCCAAAATGAAGCACTTTGGAGAGGCCTGATCCACTTCAGGCCCCTTTGGGCCCCCTCTGCCTCAATTCAGGGGCAGCCTGAAATGGCCCGAGGCACCCCGCTTTGACTTGCAGTTTGGGCTTTAGGTCAAAGTGATACACAATCCTACTTCTACATTCAGCCCCATCCACCTTTAGAAAACAGCCCCCCCAGAGGTTCTGCAAATTGGGATTTGGCCCTCAGACTGAAAGAGGTTCTGCCATCAGGGGTAGGGTTGGGGCACAGTCCCACAGCCACTTACCCATGTCAAGTGGCAAAGCATATAGACACGTGTGAAAGTGCTTACTAAGTCCCACTGAGTTCAAATGGGCTTGCTCCCAGGTATCGGGGTTTAGCGTAGGGAAGGAGCCATCTCAATTTCTCTGTTTCTCATTTTCCCAGTCTTAACTTTGGTTCATCCTGAACTTCTCCAGCCTTAAATCTGTTTCATCCCGAACATTGGGATACTATATTTTAAAAGTTTGCATGAAAATCCATATGACATTTTGTGCAATTTCTCCTAATTCTGTATGTATTTTCCTTTTCTCTTATATACATATTTTCCTAATATGATGGATTTTTAACATTATTGTCCCCAAATATATGCATCTTTTGATCAGGGAACTCCATTCAAAATTCAGAGAAGGGCAAATGCTGATGGCTGAGTTTCAATTCACATGGTGGTTCGGAAGGGCAGAATTGGGTACATTCACATTAATGAACCCAATGTGCAGCAGCTCGGAGTGCTTTGGCTGGTTTGCCAGCTACAGCGTCTCCTGGACAGGGATACCTTGGCCACAGTGGTACAGGGCAGGCACTAGTAACCTCAAGACTGGATTACTGCAAGGCAGTCTGTGTGGGGCTGCCCTTGAGGCTGGTCTGGGAGCTGGAGCAAGTGCAGAATACAGCAGCTCAGCTGTTGTCAGGAGCTGCCCATTTTCAGTATGCAACTCAAATTTTCAGCATTACATCTATTTCTGGTTTAATGACTATTCTAAAGCCTTTGACTGTGTGGATTGTAACAAATTGTGGCAAGTTCTTGGTGGTATGGGGATACCAAGTCACCTTGTCTCCCTCCTGAGGAATCTGTATAACGACCAAGTAGCAACGGTAAGAACAGACCATGGAACAATGGACTGGTTTCAGATTGGGAAAGAAGTATGGCAGGGATGTATATGCTCACCCTACCTATTCAACCTGTATGCAGGACACATCATGCAATGTGCTGGGCTTGATGAAGCCAAGGCTGGAGTTAAAATAACTGGAAGAAACATTAAAAATCTCAGATATGCAGATGATACCACTTTGATGTAGGGATGTACGGAAGTCACTTACCTGGTCCTGCAGCTTGCTTCGCAGTGTGGGGGAGGCACTTCGGTTCTCCCCCTGAAGTTCAGGCCGGGGGGGGAGGTGCCCCGCCTCGCCCAGCTGAAATTCAGGCCAGGGGGGAGGTGCCCCGCCTCGCCTGGCCAAAACTCAGGCCGGGAAGAAGTGCCCCGTCTCCCCGGCTGCGAAATACAAAGTGAACGATTAATGTAGCCTATCACGGCTGACTTTGGAAATCTAGCCGAGATAGGCTACGTTAATCATTACATAGCCTATCATGGGTGTTTTTTTTTGTTTTTTACTTTATTTTGTAATGGCCGCAGCGGCAGCCGGTTGGAAGACCAGCCACTGCCCCC
Organism: Heloderma suspectum; assembly: GCF_057233095.1. NCBI lineage: Eukaryota > Metazoa > Chordata > Lepidosauria > Squamata > Helodermatidae > Heloderma > Heloderma suspectum. Next base: position 30,045,467 of record NC_139469.1, read on the forward strand.
ACCACCGCCGAAACGCCGCTGAACCGCCGCCGGGACCCGCCGCTGGGAGGGACATTCACAGGAGGTAAGTCCCATCCCGGGGGGGGGGGCGGGGGGGCGGAGAATTTCACCAACAATTTTGGGGGGCCAAATGCGTTGGCATTCGACCTCCCGGAGATTCGGGGAGAAATTCTCCGCCATCCCTACTTTGATGGCTGAAAGCGAGGAGGAGCTGAGGATAGGGATATACAAAACACTTACCTGGTTTCATCCAGGGACATCCGTGGTGTAGGGGAGGCGCTCCGTCCCTCCCCCCGAAATCCTCGATGGGGGGGAGGCAATCCATTCCTCCCCCTGGAATCCTGCCTTGCCAGCTCCACTCCGCGGCAGCTCCATGGAGCCACTGGCCAGGGCTGTCCGCAGCCGGAGTTCCGGCCATGGACGGGCTGCTGCGGATGCAAATGGCGGCCGCTGGAGTGGCTGCCATTTGCGTCCAGTGAAGCTGCCATGATAGGCTACGTAAGTATTTACGTAGCCTATCATGGCAAGCCAAAAAAAAAAAAAGCGTACGCAAATGGGGGCGGCTATGGCTACTGCCATTTGCGTTCCCTATTTTTAGCATATTTTATTTATTTATTTCCCTATTTTAAATATTTACATAGGCTAAAACAGCTAAAAATAGGGAATGCAAATGGCTGCCGCCATAGCTGCCACCATTTGCGTATGCTGTGGGGTTTTTTGCTCTACTATTATGGCAAAAACAAGGGGAACAAAAATAAACTAGTGGGCGCCATTTGCGTTCCTTTCCTCCCCCGCCGTTTTAGCCTATGTAAATATTTACGTAAGCTATTACGGCAAAAAAAAAAAAAAAAAGGAACACAAATAGCACCCACTACGCTATTTGCGTTCCCCTTTTTTTCACCGTAATACCTTTCGTAGCCACCGCCGCCGGAACATCCCCCCAGGTAAGCTTCGTCCCAGGGGGGATTCCACAGGGGGGCGGTGGGTGGGAAGCCGTTCCGCCACGGGTTTCACGGGGCCGAATGCCAGTGCTTTCGGCCTCATTGAAATCCGTGGCAGAATTCTCCACCATCCCTAGCTGAGGAACCTTATGATGATGGTGAAAGAAGAAAGTGCAAAAGCTAGGTTGCAGTTAAACCTCAAAAAAACCAAGATTATTGCAACCAGCTTGATTGATAACTGGCGAGAGAAAATGTGGAGGCAGTGACAGACTTTGTATTTCTAGGCACAAAGATTACTGCAGACGCTGACTGCAGCCAGGACATCAGAAGACGTTTACTTCTTGGGAGGACAGCAATGACAAATTTGGATAAAATAGTGAAGAGCAGAGAAATCACACTGACAACAAAGGTCTCCATAGTTAAAGCAATGGTATTCCCCGTAGAAACCTATGGCTGCGAGACCTGGACCATAAGGAAGGCTGAACGAAGGAAGATAGATGCTTTTGAATTGTGGTGCTGAAGGAAAATTCTGAGAGTGCCTTGGACTGCAAGAAGATCAAACCAGTCCATACTCCAGGAAATAAAGCCAGACTGCTCACTTGAGGGAATGATATTACAGGCAAAACTGAAGTACTTTGGCCTAGGGATGTCAGAGAATTTCTCCACGAATCACCGAAATTGGTGGAAAAACGGTATGCCCCCCGCCCCCCCCCTGGGATGGGACTTACCTTGTTCGAATGTCCCTGGCGGCGTCAGCTCCGGCGGTGGTTCGGCGGCAGTTTGGCGGTGGCGGCAGCGGCTGTGGCGGCTGGTCTTCCGAACGGCTGCCACCGCCACCATTTCCAAGTAAAAAACAAACAAACAAACAAACAAATGTGATAGGCTACGTAAAGATTTACGTAGCCTATCATGGCTAGATTTTTTAAAAACACTAAGACGTGCCAAAATAAGGAACTCAAATGGTGGCGCCTATGGGCGCCGCCATTTCCGTACGCGCTTTTTTTAATCAGCCATGATAGGCTACGTAAACATTTACGTTGCCTATCACGGCTGATTGCAGGGACGTAAATGGCGGCGGCTATGGCCGCCGCCATTTGCATCCCTGCTAGCCAGCGACCGGATGTCTGGCTGCTGGCGGAGCCAGCCAGCAGCTCCACAGAATCCCTGCGGAGCAGAGCCGTCCGGCCAGGATTCCAGGGGGGAGGAATGGAGTGCCTCCCCCCCCGGCCAGGATTCCGGGGGGAGGGACAGAACGCTTCCCCCCCAGCATCAGCATAATCCGCGGAAAGGTAAGTACCTTTCGTACATCCCTATAAACAACTTGGAACCAGGATAAAATGTTACAATAGCTTTAACATGGTGTTTCATTCTTTTCTCTTTGCTGTTTACCTCTCCAAAATCTTTTGATGTATATAAATATTTTAAATCAATAAATCAATATGTGAACTGAACAAATTTCTCCCCCATCCCTAGTATAGGATTGCAGCCTTAAAATCTTCAGTCTACATTCTGAGTAAACGAGCAGAGAAAGAAATGACAGAAATGCCTGCCCATCGTGCAAAAGTGAGCCTTATCCATCACTGAGCCCAAGCATGAAAACCCTTATGACAATGTTACCATTCTGCTAATGGTTCAAGCCCTGGTGGATACCCTCCATTGCTCTAAAATATGCAATCATTTAATTGCCATTGCAATCCTATTATATTGCCATTATGGAACGTCTGGTGTGGAAAGCTTGGAACACATTGTTAGTTCGGAAATCTTGCTGAATCCCACTGCTTTCCTGAAATGACTCAAAATGGCTTGATTGTGTGCATACCTCGGTCTTCATATTCGGCCGAGATAATGACTGAGAAACTTCACATGTTTGGGACTGACTTTGCAGCTATATTGCAGCCAGAATGCCATGATATTCATGTTTTGGAGTTATGACTGTTGAAAAGCACCCCGACATTTCTTAGTCAATTCTGTGGAAAGATGGGATAGATATAATCAGATTTATAGTCCACCCTTCCTCCACAGAGCTCAAATATGATTAGGGCTAGGGATGTCACAAGCATCTCTTTAAGGGTTCGAGCTCAGTGGGTTCCCACCAGTTCAGCCCCCCAGCCACCGGTCCACAGCACCCTGCACTTCTCCTTGGCTGACTGGCAGCTTGGCCTGTTCCATAAAGGACGATTTTATGTAAAGAGCCCCTCTGCCTGGGCTCTTAACCCTTTGTGCTGTCCTTGCAAGGAAGGAAGCACCATGGCGTTCACCTCTTGGTTCCCACGCTGCTGTCTCTGCCACCATGCTGAGGAACCCTGCCTCCTCTAGGGATGTACGAAAGGGACTTGGCTTGGCCCGCAGCTTTTTTCGCGGTGGGGGGAAGGCGCTTCGCTTCTCCCCCCTAAGTTCATGTGAGGGGGGGTGTCTTCCCTCCTCGCCCGGCCGAAATCCAGGCCGGGGAGAAGCACCCCGTCTCCCCAGCTGCGAACTTCAAAAGAAAAGTAAAAAAAAAAGAAGAAAGCCCCTGTGATAGGCTACATAACGATTTACGTAGCCTATCATGGCTAGCTCTGCAAAGTCAGCCGTGATAGGCTACGTTAATCATCACGTAGCCTATCACGGGTGACATTAAAAAAAAAAGAAAAAAAAGCGCGTACGCAAATGGCGGCCCCCATAGGGAGCCACCATTCGCGTTCCTTATTTGGTCCCTGTAGTCTATGTAAAGATTTACGTAGACTACGGCAAAAATAAGGGCAACGCTATTTTAGCGTTGGGCTATATAAGGGCTATTTGCGTTGCCCTTATTTTTGCTGTAGTCTACGTAAATCTTTACGTAGACTACAGGGACCAAATAAGGAACGCGAATGGCGGCTCCCTATGGGGGCCGCCATTTGCGTATGCGCTTTTTTTTTTTTTCAAAGTCACCCGTGATAGGCTACGTGACGATTAACGTAGCCTATCACGGCTGACTTTGCAAATCTAGCCGTGATAGGCTACATTAATTGTTATGTAGCCTATCACAGGGGTGTGTGTTTTTTTTAACTTTTCTTGTAATGGCAGCAGCCGCCATTTGCGTTCCTTATTTTTGGCCATCTTAGTCTATGTAAATATTTACGTAGACTAAGACAGCGAAAATAAGGGGGAACGCAAATAGCGTCCGCTTAGGGATGGCGGAGAATTTCTCCCCGAATCTTCGGGGGGGGCGAGCGCCAACGCATTCGGCCCCCCGAAATCGGTGGTGAAATTCTCCACCCCCCCGCCCCCCCGGGGATGGGACTTACCTTTGGCGAATGACCCTCCCGGCGGTGGTTCCCGGCAGCGGTTTGTCGGCCTTTCGTCGGGCAGCGGGGGCGGCAAACCCCGTGATAGGCTACGTAACGATTAACATATCCTATCACGGCTAGATTTCCAAAGTCAGCCGTGATAGGCTACGTAAATCATTACGTAGCCTAACACGGGTGACTTTGAAAAAAAAAAAAAGCGCGTACGGAAATGGTGGCACCCATAGGCCGCCGCCATGTGCGTATGCGTTTTTTTTTTCAAAGTCACCCGTGATAGGCTACGTAATGATTAGCGTAGCCTATCATGGCTGACTTTGGAAATCTAGCCGTGATAGGCTACGTTAATCGTTACGTAGCCTATCACTTTTTTTTTTTACACTTTGTTTCGCGGCCGGGGAGACGGGCGCTTCCCCCCAGCCTGAATTTCGGCCGGGCGAGGCAGGAAGCCTCCCTCCCCGGCCTGAATTTCAGCTGGGCGAGGCGGGACAGCTCCCCCCCCTCGCCTGAACTTCAGGGGGAGAAGCGAAGCGCCTCCCCCCCACCGCGAATCACCCCTGCGAAAAGGTAAGTGACTTTCGTACATCCCTACGTCCGCTACACTATTTGCGTTCCCCTTATTTTCACCGAAGACTCTGGGGGCCCAGATTCTAAAGAATCTGGCCTCATTGGAGTCCATGGTGGAATTCTCTAACATTCCTACATTTGGGTGCTTTTTTAAAGTGTGTTTTTCCTGTTCAAATTGTGCACTTTTCCCATTTGAGCAAACTGAAAAAAGAGCATAGTAGGACATAAGAAACAAAGCAAGCTAAGCTATGGAGCTCACTGGGTGACTTCGGGCCAGTCACTGACTGTCAGCCTAGCCTACTCACAGGGTTGTTGTGAGGATAACATAGAGAGGAAGAGGAACATGTGCACTGCCTTGGGTTCCTTGCAAGAGGAAAAAAGAGGCAGAATATAAATGTAATAACACTAATATTAACAAATAATTGTAGTGTTCTCCAGTTCCTGGGCTCATATTGGGACAATAGGACCCAAAGCCTACCCCAATATGGTTGGGGAATGTCCAATAACACCTTGCTCCACACCCCCGCTGCCATCGGAGTTCTGATGGCAAAGGAGCAACAGTGGTGAACCTTCCTGCTGAACACTGGAAGCGGCTTCTGATGGAGGACCTCTTCTTTCACCAGCAGATATCCCTCTCCGCATGCATTCTGCTCTATTGTTTGGGCCTTGGGAGAGCCTCCCAGGGATCATAGATTTCAGCCTTTGAGGTTTTTTACATAAAACTGTTAATCCACTGTATCTCTTGCAGTTTCATTGCAGAATAGCGATCCGAACACTTCACGAAGTATGTTTCCTTTCCTGCTTTTCCACTACATAACCTCTAGGAGGCACTGTGGTATAGTGGAATAATGCAATTACGCATGGGGGAAAAGCATTTTCTTTCACTTTCAGAAATAATACTGCATTTCCCCTGCTCTTAAAAAAAAAAAAATGCCAAAAATGCTGTTTAAACAGAGAAGTGAAATTGGAGGGTCACACTGTCAACTAAAGAACCCATAAAAGACCATGAACAGGGAATAGCAAGTGCACAATTAATGTTTCATGTAGAAAATAGAGATGGCGGAGAATTCCACCATAGACTCCAATGTGTCTGGATTCTTTAGAAACCTGCCCCTGGAGTCCAAGGTGGAATGGAGCACACCCCTCCACCATCCTATGAAATTCTTCCCGGATGGACCCTACCTGCCATCAGCCGGTCTGATCCGTCCGCTTCCATCCGCTGCCTCAGTCTGTGGTTGCAGATCGTGTCCGGCTTAGCGGATGCCATTTGCATCCCTGCTTTAGCCATGATAGGCTACATAAATCTTTACGTAGCCTATCACGGCAAAGAGCAGGGAGGTAAATGACACCCGCTATGCCATTTGCAGAGGGATGTATGAAGGTTCCTCCATGGATCTCGGGGAGGCCAAATGCCAGCGCATTCGGCCCCCCAAAATCGGTGGCAGAATGGCCCTCCGCCCCGCCCTCCCCGGGGATGGGACTTACCTTTGGCAGATCTTCCTGGCGGCGGCGGCTCCGGTGGCGGCTCCGGTGGTGGTTCGGCGGTGGCGGCCGGTCTTCTGACCGGCTGCCGCCACCATTTCCAGGTTAAAACAAAAACAAAAACAAAAAAACGTGATAGGCTACGTAAAGATTTACGTAGCCTATCACGGCTAGGTTTAAAAAAAAAAACATGATAGGCTATGTAAATGTTTACGTAGCCTATCACGGCTGACTTAAAAAAAATCAAAAAATGTGCCTACGCAAATGGTGGCAGCCATGTCCGCCACCATTTGCATTCCTTATTTTGGCACGTCTTAGTCTACGTAAACATTTACATAGACTAAGATGGTGAAACTAAGGGGAATGCAAATAGCGTAGACGCTATGCTATTTGCGTTCCCCTTATTTTCACCGTCTTAATCTACATAAATGTTTACGTAGACTAAGATGTGCCAAAATAAGCAATGGAAATGACGGCGGCCATGGCTGCCACCATTTGTGTACGCGCATATTTTTTTTAAAATCAGCCGTGATAGGCTACGTAAACATTTATGTAGCCTATCACAGCTGATTGCAGGGACGCAAACGGCGGCGGCTACGGCCACCGCCATTTGCGTCCCTGATAGCCAGCGGCCAGATGTCTGGCTGCTGGCGGAGCTGGCCGGCAGCTCCGCAGAATCACTGTGGAGCACAGCTGGCCAGCCAGGATTCCGGGGGGGAGGAACGGAGCAACTCCCCCCCCGGCGAGGATTCCAGGGGGAGGGATGGAACGCCTCCCCCCCACCATCAGCATAATCCCCGAAAGGTAAGTGACTTTCGTACATCCCTACATTTGCATCACTATTCTTTTCATGATAGGCCTCATAAATATTTTTGTAGCCTATCACGGCTAAAGCAGGTATGCAAATGGCATAGCAGACACCATTTGCATCCCTGATCTTTGCTGTGATAGGCTACATAAAGATTTACATAGCCTATCACGGCTAATGCATGGACGCAAATGGCGACCGCTATGCTGGATGCCATTTGTGACCACAGACTGGCAGTGGACGGAAGTCCAGCTGTGGATGGGCCCCGCTGGTGGCTCCGTGGACTTGCTGTGGAGCAGAACTGGTCAGGGAGGATTCCAGGGGGAGGGAGGGATCGCCTCCCCCCATGGACACCCAGGACCAGAATGGTAAGTGGATTTTGTACACCTCTAGTAGAAAAGCTCTTTGTCTGACTCCAGCCCATTCTCTTCCATGTGCATTGCAACCATGAAGTCTAAAAACTTAATTGTATGTTGTTTTTAAGCTGAGATTTCCAGGATTGTGAATTCTGCTCACAGCATCACATTCTTCATTTTTTCCTGCCCTTGCATGGAATTGTGACACACTCACAACCCTGGCTATGATCTTCTACTGCTCTTGTGATAAGAATGAGAACAGAGGTCCCCCCTCCTTGCAGGAATTTTGACTTCTTTATTTTCTCTGTTTGCAAATGTGTATAGTACTCTAAAATCTATTGCATACACTTTTCTAAATCTACCTTTGGATGTATTCCATGATTAGGATAAGTGGTAGGAATTGGGGGAAAGGCTTTTACAATGGCTTGAGGCATTCTACTTGCTACGTCAATCCATTTTGACTGTAGCGAGCATGCCGTATTGCAGTCAGAAGCTGCAGTGAGTATGCATAAAAATATTATGAATAACTGCAATTAGGACAAAAAGAATCTGAAATAAATCTGCATTTTATCTGCATTTTTCCTTCCATTTAATGCCAATCCAAGCTGTTGTTACCTTTTTTTTTAATTCCAAGTAACATAATTGTTAAAACTTTTGCTGAAGCAACATTAAATTACCACATTAGTCTGAGCGTAAGCAGTTTATAACTCCAGCTGTTCTGCAGGAAAATGGTGAATGATACTTTCCCCCTCCCCATGAGTTCCTAAAGAGAAGCCATCACAATTTTTGAAAGCAAAAATACAACAAAATGTTCTTTGCCACCTGAAATACTAACAGAGCAATCCTAACCCCCATCAGACAGCCATCCTATCTCCTTCAGACAGGATGTGGTAGAGGCATCACTCTCCAGGTGGAGAAAGTATTGTCTACTTCGACTGGAAGCAGCTCTCCAAGATTTCAAACAGGAGTGTTTTCCATCCCTACCTGGAGGTGCTGACGACTAAACCTGGGACCTTCTATTTCCATGCAAAGTCCTCTGCCACTGCACCTCAAAACACATCTTGCAGAATTGGAAAAGGTTAAGAAAAGAGCCAGCAAAATGATCAAGGTTTCAACATTGGGATCTCTTTAGCTTGGGAAAAAAATAAAAAGCAAGAAAAGGGAAAAAAGATAGAGGTATATAAATGTATGCATGGGGTGGAGAAAGTGCATAGGGGGGCATTTGTGCATAATCTCTCATAATACTGGAACAGGTCATCCCATGAAGCGGACATGTATTGGGCCTAGCTCCAGTCCCAGTGTGGGCCCTACAGTTTTGGAATCAGATTCAGACTTAAGAAAATAATGATTAGAAACCATCCAGTTGTGGAAAGCTCAGGACTGAGAGCCTGGCTCTGCCTGACATCCCATCAGTTTGCAGGCTAAAGGAGGGCGATACTCCCTTTCAGTGACAGCTGCAAGATATAGCCTTGAATCTGACCTCCGATTTACAACCTGAGAAATCTTCTGAGGAACTGTGAAGGAGGAAGATTCCACAGGGGCTCAGGAGTGTCACCCAGGTTATGGTGCCAACTGAAAAGAATTGCACCTTCAGACAATAAAATTCTCAGATTATAAAGGGATGGGCAAACTCACCTCAGCCTGCCTCACATGCCACTTGCCAGCCGCCCAATCCTGCTTGCCAATTTTACTTAAATGGGGTCCATTTCATGTAAATGGTGGCCATAAAGAGGCCTATTTCAGCAACATTGCAGGTATAAATGGTCTATTTTGACCATTTATGCCTGTAATGTTGTGAAAATGGGTCTATTTACAGCTGCCATTTACGAAAAAGGTCCCTTTATGGAAAAGGATAAGCCATCACTTTCTGCAAAATGGCAGCTCAGTGGAGAACTGGGGACTACTGCGCTTGCCCAACTCGACGCATGCCAAATCGGGCAAACGCGGGGGTCCTTGGACTGGTGTCCAGGGGGCTAAGCCAATGAGAAGTTGCCGAGCCCAATTGCTTGAGCCCAAACTGGATGCCTGCAACATCCATAGTGTTTGTTTACAGGCCAATTCCCTGTCAGGAGAGATTGTCAGAAGGATATCTTCAGCAGCCTCTCCCTTGTGTTTAAGCTGGTGCTCAGGTTGAAGAGCCTTTGCTGAGAACATCATCTTAAATGCCTGAAATGTTTTCTTGCCTGGATGTATCATAACTCCTGGACTAGGGATACTGAAAAAATTCGAGACAGACTAAAATGAGCTCGGATTTCTAAGAATCCGACCTGCAGAATCCACTGCAGAGCGACCCCCTCATGCCGCATGGAGTCCATGGGCTTTTGGATGTGGGTTTTGGTTTTTGTTTTGCATCCCCAAAATTTACACATATAAATTCATAGAAAAATACCTATGTTCTGCTGAGGATATGTTAAATGGAATGGGGGACAATATGCTAAGTTTGGCATACTAAGGGAAATTAAGTAAATACTTCTGTAAATACTACATGAATACTTACGTAATTATTTGCGCGTTTTTCTGCATGATAAAAAAATGCATCTATTTGTGAGCAGATGTCGGGAATGCCCCTGTAGTCTTCTGATCCCTCCAATAGCCAGAATCAACACTCAGACAAAAGGGCTGCTTTCCAAAGCTTTATTTCCATTCAACCTGATGAGGCTTACAGATGCTAATTGCCTGAGACTCAGAGGAAATACAGAGGAACAACCTACCAGGGCTTTCTAAGAGTTAGGACATCAGTTGGTCTCCATTTGGAGAAAAGTGCAGCAACTCTCTGAACTTAAGGAGTAGGAGGGAAAAATCTCCCCCTTTCCTGTGGGGCCTCGGGACACAGCTGTTGATGTCGAGCCATCTGGGCTGAGTGTCTCAGCTCAGCTCCCGCAACCTCTCGCTTGTGCCTGCACCTGTCCCTCTCGTCTAAAAGCTCAAGTTGTCCCTCTCTTTCCATGCCAGGGTCACTGTCGCTCCCAGGAATGTGAGCGGGAGGGGTCCCCCTCCAGCTGCACCTCTGAAACCTGAGAGGGTTCCTCTCTCACTGATTGTATCTCCTCCTCAGAATCAGAGCTGCTTTGGGACTCTATGTGCTCAGATCCAACCTTGACAGCAGACGATGGAACCAAAGGTGACTGACAATCTGTGAAACACAGATGGAGTGGATTTTACACAGTCCGTACATCCCTATCTTGGACTCTTGTCTGCCTTGAACTCTGTACCATTAACTCTCTGTTTAGGAATACGTTGCTGGACTTTGGACTATAACTGTGACACTAAGTGGCTTCTAGCCATGAGATTTTCTCTTGAACAAAGCAATGTGCTGATAGCCTTTTGCCCATGCTATCTGTTTTATTGGGGCTGTAACCATGTAATCTCCACCATGCACTCTGGAAAGCTTGTTATGTGTAATGGGATCAACTGCAATAAAGAACTTGGTTGTAAATAATGAGTGATCTGGGTTGACTTGCCAGAGGGTGTCAGAAAGCCAGGCCTGACAATGGGTGGGAGGTTCAGGACAGATAAACGTAATTCCCACAGTGCATATTTAATCACTGTAACTTGCTACCACAAGACGTAGTGATGGGTTTAAAGGGGGATTAAAAATCATGGAGGATAAGGCTACTAAGGGCTACTGGCCATGATGGTTGAATAGTACCTTCAGTATCAGAGGTACTATGGTTCTGTATACTAGTTAATGGAGAATATGAGCAGAAGGGTGCAGCTGCACTCATATCCCCCTTGTAGGCTTCTCATAGGCATCTGGTTAGCTACTGTGTGAACAAAATGCTGGACTAGAGTGCTTTGGTCTGATCAGCACATCTCTTCTTATGTTTTTAAGATCCTTCCCAACTCTATCATTCTGGCTGGGGAAAAAGCAACCCCCTTCCCTGCCCAAGCCAAGGATAGGAGACTGCTGTTTGAGGGAGAGACTGGAAAAGACAAAGTAAGCTGTAAGCCAACATCATTTGGTGTGTGTTGCTGTATCTCCTGGTGATCTGATGGGAGAGCAATGGATGTTCGTTGTCTGTTGGAAACTTTAAGCCAGTGGAGGCTGGTAGCTGTGATTTCAGTGGAGCTGTGAATCCATTCTGAGTTTTAGTCAGAATCAGCCCCCAAATGGGATCAGCACCTTGGATAGTTCCTTTAGAGTTCCAGCTGGTTCCAGCTAAAACCCAGAATGGAATTACTGCCCCTCTGAAATCACAGCCACCAGCCTCCACTGGTCTAAGGTGTACCTCCTCCTATACTCAACCTTTATGTTTGTAAATCAACTAGAACAATCTTGTTGTTGGAGGTATCTGATTGTGGGGTGGAGCTTGATGAGCTTTCATTGGCTCAGCCCCCCAGATTCCATTCCTTCTTCCACCAACTGGCCCAACTTGGTGTGCAACAAGTAGGTCCAGCTGGTGGAAGGTGCATAAATTATTTTTTGTTTAAAAAAGAGCAATTTCTAGCTGTGAATTGTGCAAATTTGCATAATTTGCACAAATCACAGCCACATTGTGCACAAAATATGCAAGTTTGCGCAATTCACAGCCATAATTTGCTCAATTATCTATTTGCACATATTGTGCAAATAGATAATTTTTTGAGACAAAAAAAATGTGTTAGAAGTCCCCAGAACCTGGAAAAAACACAAAGCAAGCCCAGTTGGGCATACCATGGAAGTCTGGCAAGCCCCCAAAGGGCTGGATTTGCCAGAGATGGACATCCTTACTGGTAACTTCCTTCGAAAGCAAACTAAACCCAGTTACGGGCTGTGCCCCTGGAATTTCTTGTGAGTCACTGCTCAGAAAAAGCACGGTGAACATACAGCTATCAATTGTTCTGTTTTGTCTTTTGGACAGGTCTATCATGCTAAAGTTCAGTTGAACTAAACTATTAACCAATTCTGTTATTTTTCAAATGTAGTCAACTTTTGATCAGAAAGCTCTTAAGGACACCATTCTATGGTCCCCAGGAAGGCATCCCTGGGACCATAGGATCTTGAATGTCTTCTTCAGCATTCATGGAGAGGGCGTTCTGCACTTAGAAGCTTCCTTGCACAAGGGGCAGAGAGGCCCACAATTGCTGCTCCTCCACCATCTGTGTTCTGATGGCAGACAGGGCAAAAAAGAAATTCTATGGTGGACTGTAGGGATGTACGAAAATCACTTACCTTTCAGGGATTATGCTGATGGTGGGGGGGGGGGAGGCACTCCAAAATAAGGCACTCCAAAATAGGGAAAGCCAAAGTAAATGGTTCCCAAAACATCTACTCTCAAATCCAGCCACCCATTGAGAAGGTGCTGGTGGCCGTTTTTAGAGGGTGGGAAAACATCAAAATCCTTAGTTTGTCTCCCCAGGAAGTATGGCAAAAATGATGGTGTGTGTTTGGCTGTGATAAGCACTTTATTAAAAACAACTGATTCTGGCCTCTTTGTTGGGAGGATGTAACAAAACCCTTGCTAAATCACCCTCTATGAGCTTGATGAATTGATGACTGCAAAAGCATCCCCAAAAGGATGTGGGGCTTGCTCACAGGGAGTGGGGAGAGATGATTACTTAAGCAATATTTGTAGATGTTGCACTGGTTTAGCATCCATCACCCCAGCTTCCATTACTTTAAATACTTTGAATTATACATATATACACAAACATACACAATTACTTTAAAACTAAACAAAAATAGGAAGCCTGTATCAAGTCTTCATTTTGATCCCTAGGCATATATATGAATGACATTTTGGTTTAGGGCAACTGCATTTATGCATATCAAACACGTTATCCAAATTCTCCCCCCACACATACACACACAATTAAATGAGAAACTTTTGGTTGCATACTGATCAACTTCCTTTTGCTCATTAACATGCATGTCTCTTCTAATTAGTGTTCTAATTCACACTGGGTAAACAGCTTCTAACAGCTACTTTTCTCTCATTAATCACATAAAATATAGTCTTCATAAACAAGGAGGAAATTGGAATTTGGTGTGGTGGGGAGAGCTTGCTTGATACAGGGCACTCACTCAACTTGGAAGCTTTAGGGTGCCTCAGTGTGCACAAATTGCTATTTATGCAAATAACCCCCTCATCTCCCCCAAAGTTCCTGGATTTGGGGAAGGAACCCGCCACTCAGCTAACAAACGCAAGATGAGTTGGGGGTGCCATGAAAATCCAGCAAGCTGCAAAATGGCTGGATTTCCTGGTGACAGATATCTATCCCTAGTAGGGATGTCAGAGAATTTCTCCACGAATCTCTGGGAGGCCAAATGCCAACGCATTTGGCCCCCCAAAATTGGTGGTGAAATTCTCCGCCCCCCCCGCCCTGGGATGGGACTTACCTCCTTCGAATGTCCCTCTCAGCAGCGGGTCCTGGTGGCGTTTCGGCAGCGTTTTGGCGGGCCGGGGGCGGTGGCCGGTCTTCCGCCGCCGCCGCCATTACAAAATAAAGTAAAGTAAAAAAAAAACAAAAACGTGATAGGCTACGTAATGATTTACGTAGCCTATCACGGCTAGATTTCCAAAGTCAGCCGTGATAGGCTACGTAAATCGTCACGTAGCCTATCATGGGTGACTTTGAAAAAAAAAGCGCGTACGCAAATGGCGGCAGCCAATGGGCGCCGCCATTTGCGTTCCTTATTTTGGCACAGGTAGTCTATGTAAATATTTACATAGACTACGGCGAAAATAAGGGAACGCTATTTGCATTGCCCTTATTTTTGCCGTAGTCTACGTAAATCTTTACGTAGACTACAGGGACCAAATAAGGAACGCAAATGGTGGCGCTCCATGGCTTTTTTTTTACGTGCTTTTTTTTTTCAAAGTCACCCGTGATAGGCTACGTAACGATTAACGTAGCCTATCACGGCTGACTTTGCAAATCTAGCCATGATAGGCTGCGTAAATCGTTACGGAGCCTATCACATTTTTTTTTTTTTTAACTTTCGTAGTTCGCAGCCCGGGAGATGGGCCGCTTCTCCCTGGCCTGAATTTCGGCCGGGCGAGGCGGGGCGCCTCCCCCCCGGCCTGAATTTCGGGGGGAGAACCGAAGCGCCTCCCCCCCACCGCGAAGCAAGCTGCGAGACCAGGTAAGTGACTTTTGTTCATCCCTAGAAGTGACTGACTGAATAAACAACAACAACAAAGTGCCTGGAAGAATAACTGTTGCATAGTGTAATGCAAATACTACTCAAGGAAGGAATAATAATAGATCCACAATAATTTGATGCTGTAAATAAACACTGCTTTATTCTATTTATGCCAAGTAAATATTTATATTGAAGTAAGCACTTAAATGTTACATTTTATTTAAATGACATAGCGATATAACATTTGACAATAAAGAGTTCAGAAAAAAAAATCTTGCTATCCAGTTGAAGGCTAAGCAGAATATTTTTTCCCCCACTGCTTTGCTTTGCTTTACAGAGGTTTAGCTTAATTTATTCTAGGGTGGAGTGGGAGGGTCCAAACATGAGAGAGGCAGAGAGAGAGAGAAAGAGAGACAGAGACAGAGAGAGACAGAGACAGAGAGAGAGAGACAGAGAGAGAGGTGGAAGAATGTACCACTCTACCAGTAGTGATGAACACAAGACCCCCAACACCACCAACTTACCCTGGAGCACTCCATCAGGCAGGACCCTGAAGGAGGCATGAAGAGGAACGTCTCCTCTTAAGTGCAAATTGAGAGTGGCCAGGCAACCTTACTGACAACAAATGTCTGCATAGTTCAAGCAATGGTATTCCCCGTAGTAGCCTATGGCTGCGAGAGCTGGACCATAAGGAAGGCTGAGTGAAGGAAGATAGATGTTTTTGAACTGTGGTGCTGGAGGAAAATTCTGAGAGTGCCTTGGACTGCAAGAAGATCAAACCAGTCCATACTCCAGGAAATCAAGCCACACTGCTCACTTGAGAGAATATTAAAGGCAAAACTGAAATACTTTGGCCACCGAATGAGAAGACAGGACACCCTGGAGAAGATGCTGATGCTAGGGAAAGTGGGAGGCCAAAGGAAGAGGGGCCGACCAAGGGCAAGGTGGATGGATGATATTCTGGAGGTGACGGACTCGACCTTGGGGGAGCTGGGGGTGGCGATGGCTGACAGGAAGCTCTGGCGTGGGCTGGTCCATGAAGTCACGAAGAGTCGGAAGCGACTGACCGAATAAACAACAACTAAGGCAACCTTAAAGAGACAGAGAGTATCTCTACACCAGACAAAATCCCGCATTTAAAACAGGGCCTTCTGCTTCTGTTTTAAATGCAGGTTCGCGACAGACTCCCTTTACATTTGCTACCTTCCCTCCCTTTCCCCCCTCCTTTCCCCCCTTAACTGAGTCTTCCATATGTTTCATTATACAGCCACTAGATGGCGCTGTGATATAACTCCTCTTATTGTGGGTTTTCCTCTTTTCATGCGGGAACTCAAGAGGAACTCCAGCACTTTGAGTTGATAGCTCATTATCGCTAATATTTTTTTTAAAAAAACGGAATAAAGGTCATTTAGTTTGGGAGACACCCTGGAGGTTGATGACATCATCTAAGGGCTCACAAACTGCCATGGGTAACCAATCTCAATAGCTGGATAAAAGCTCCATGTGAAGAAGCCTAGAGACTTGTAGGGATGTCAGAAAATTTCACCACGAATCTCAGGGAGGCTGAATGCCAGAGCAATCGGCCCCCCGAAATCGGTGGCCCCCCGCCCCCTGGATGGGACTTACCTTCGGTAAATCTTCCTGGCGGCAGCGGCTCTGGTGGCGGCTCCGGCGGTGGTGTGGCAGCCGGTCTTCTGACCGGCCGCTGCTGCCACCGCCATTTCCAAGTTTTTTTAAAAAAACAACAACAAAAAACGTGATAGGCTACATAAAGATTTATGTAGCCTATCACAGCTAAATTTTGAAAAACACCATGATAGACTACGTAAATCTTTACATAGCCTATCACGGCTGAGTAAAAAAAAAAAAGCACATATGCAAATGGCGGCGCCCATGGGCGCCGCCATTTGCGTTCCTTATTTTGGCACATCTTAGTCTACGTGAACATTTACGTAGACTACGGCGAAAATAAGGGGAACGCAAATAGCGTAGACACTACACTTTTTGCGTTCCCCTTATTTTCACCGTAGTCTACGTAAATGTTTATGTAGACTAAGATGTGCCAAAATAAGGAATGCAAATGGCGGCACCCATGGGTGCCGCCATTTGCGTACGCATTTTTGTTTTGTTTTTTTACTCAGCCGTGATAGGCTATGTAAACATTTACATAGCCTATCACGGCTGACTGCAGGGACACAAATGGTGGCGGATACGCCCGCTGCCATTTGCGGGCCCGGCTGGCCAGGATTCAGGGGTGAAGGGACAGAGCACCTTCCACCCTGCCAGAATTTTTTGGGGGAGTGACGGAGCGCCTCCCCCCACCGCAAATCAAATTTTGTTAAAGGTAAGTGACTTTTGTACATCCCTAGACTTGTTTCTCCTTTTGCAGAGCCTTTCCTTCAGGGCAGGGGGTATGGTAATAGCTGAGTACCTATCCAGGGTCCAGAGCTCTACGAACTGTCTAAGCCCTCTCCTCTGAACCCCCTTAGATAGATGCATTATCATCATCATCACCACTATCACTTAAAATGATATGCAGACAAAATTGCTTGTAGATGTACTCCTTGTTTGATTCCCTGCTAATTTTTCCTTCCTTCCTTCCTTCCTTCCTTCCTTCCTTCCTTCCTTCTTTTCTTCCTTCCTTCAGACTACTACCTGTGACAGTACTGGTGCAAGGTAATATCTTTATATATACATACACGGATACGTTGAAATGGAATTTGCATATTTGCAGTAGGATTGCTGGAAAATTTCATTTGATCCACATTTTGAAGCAAAGCAACCCAATTTGGACTTCTTGGACTAATATGTGGAGAAGACAATTATCCTTCAGTCTGCACACTTGTCCAAATTTTGATTTCAGCTAATAAAATGAGTAGAAAAATGCATATTGTAGAGGAAATTGCATACAAAAATGCATATTTTTGTGTATAGTTCTGTATAGTTGGGAGGTATGTGTATAGTTGTGTGTGTGTGTGTGTGTGTGTGTGTGGTGTTTAAATAAACAACAGAAAATGGGACAGAACAAAATGGGACAGAACATATGCAAACTGGGCATGGACTGGAAGTTGACTCATCTGTCCATCCCTAATTTGTAAATACAGGTATATTTCTTGAATAACGTTATTTTGAATCCATGAAAGAATTGATTACACGTCTGGAAGAGATATTGTGTCTTAAGCCAATTGTACAGAATAGGGGGAAATGCAAAATCGCCTGGAAGCCCAGTGCGAAGCAAAACAAGTTAGTGCTTTCCTAGATGAGGCTGTTTAACTAGCAGCATCTGCATCCATTTTCTTTGCAGGATTAAGATCACAAGTTTACACAAAGTATCCCCCCCCCTTACGATTCCTGTCTTTCAATACTTCTGCTACATAATGTATCGGTGGTGCTGTAGTATCATGAAGCAAAGCAAAATAACACAGCTATGCTGGTGGAGAGTTGTACTTTTTTCCCATGATGACCCAAAATATTGGATTTCTGCACCCCCCCAGAAACCCACGGATGTGCTTGGAAAACACAGAAATGAAACAGGAAGTAGGGATGAAACAGGAAGTAGGTTCATTTCATCCATAAGTAGGGATGCTAGAGAAATTTGAGACTGACCAAAATGAGCTTGGATTTCTAAGAATCCAACTTCCGGAATCTTCTGCAGAGCAACCCCCTCAGGCTGCACAGAGTCTGGGGACTTCAGGATGATTTCTTTACTTTCCTGATATTTATGTATATACATTCGTAAGAAAATACATAAGGTTCTGCTGAGGAAACGTTGAATGGAATGGGGTAAAATACGCTAAATACGGAGAATTTCACCACCGATTTCGGGGGGCCGAATGCACTGGTGCTTGTTCTGAAATTCTCCGCCATCCCTAGTCACTTCTGACTCTTGGTGACTTCATGCACCAGGCTAAAGAGAATAGGGAAGACCCACAGATCAGTTAGATATATGCTCACTAATATTCCTAATGAATATGCAGTAGAGGTGAAGAATAGATTTAAGGGACTAGATTTAGTAAATAGGGTCCCAGAAGAACTATGGACAGAAGTTCGCAACATTGTTCAGGAGGCGGCAACAAAAAATGTTCCAAAGAAAAAGAAAACCAAAAAGGCAAGATGGCTGTCTGCTGAGATACTGGAAGCAGCCCAAGAAAGAAGGAAAGCAAAAGGCAACAGTGATAGGGGGAGATATGCCCAATTAAATGCAAAATTCCAGAGGTTAGCCAGAAGAGATAAGGAATTATTTTTAAACAAGCAATGTGCGGAAGCGGAAGAAGATAATAGAATAGGAAGGATAAGAGACCTCTTCCAGAAAATTAGAAACATCGGAGGTAAATACCAGGCAAAAATGGGTATGATCAAAAACAAAGATGGCACAGACCTAACAGAAGCAGAAGAGATCAAGAAAAAGTGGCAAGAATATACGGAAGATCTGTAGAGGAAGGATAATAATATCGGGGATAGATTTGACGGTGTGGTCAGTGAGCTAGAGCCAGACATCCTGAAGAGTGAGGTTGAATGGGCCTTAAGAAGCATTGCTAATAACAAGGCAGCAGCAGATGATGGTATCCCAGCTGAACTGTTTAAAATCTTGCAAGATGATGCTGTCAAGGTGATGCATGCCATATGCCAGCAAATTTGGAAAACACAAGAATGGCCAACAGATTGGAAAAGATCCACTTATATCCCCATACCAAAAAAGGGAAGTGCCAAAGAATGTTCAAACTATCGAACAGTGGCACTTATTTCACATGCCAGTGAGGTAATGCTCAAGATCTTGCAAGGCAGACTCCAGCACTTCATGGAACAAGAATTGCCAGATGTGCAAGCTGGGTTTAGAAAAGGCAGAGGAACCAGAGATCAAATTGCCAATATCTGCTGGATAATGGAGAAAGCCAGGGAGTTTCAGAAAAACATCTATTTCTGTTTTATTGACTATTCTAAAGCCTTAGACTGTGTGGATCATCACAAATTGTGGCAAGTTCTTGGTGGCATGAGGATATCAAGTCATCTTGTCTGCCTCCTGAGGAATCTGTATAACGACCAAGTAGCAACGGTAAGAACAGACCATGGACCAACAGACTGGTTTAAGATTGGGAAAGGAGTAGGGATGTACGAAAATCACTTACCTTTCTGGGATTATGCCAATGGTTGGGGGGGAGGCGTTCCGTCCCTCCCCCTGGAATCCTCACCCGGGGGGGAGGCGCTCCGTTCCTCCCCCCCCCTGGAATCCTGGCCGGCCGGCTCCACTCCGCAGGGATTCTGCAGAGCCGCCGGCCGGCTCCACCAGCGGCCGGACATCTGGCTGCTAGCTAGCAGGGATGCAAATGGCGGTGGCCGTAGCCGCCGCCGTTTGTGTCCCTGCAGTCAGCCGTGATAGGCTACGTAATTGTTTACGTAGCCTATCACGGCTGCTTTAAAAGAAAAAAAATGCCCGTACATTTGGTGGCGCCCATGGTGGCGTAGCGTCTATGCTATTTGCGTTCCCCTTATTTTCGCCGTCTTAGTCTACGTAAATGTTTACGTAGACTAAGACGTGCCAAAATAAGGAACGCAAATGGCGGTGCCCATGGGCGCCACCATTTGCATACGCGCGTGTGTGTTTTTCTTTTAAATCAGCCATGATAGGCTACGTAAACATGTACGTAGCCTATCACAGTGTTTTTTAAAGGCAAACTGAAGTACTTTGGCCACATCATGAGAAGACAGGAGACCCTGGAGAAGATGCTGATGCTAGGGAAAGTGGAAGGCCAAAGGAAGAGGGGCCAACCAAGGGCAAGATGGATGGATGATATTCTGGAGGTGACGAACTCGACCTTGGGGGAGCTATCCTTTACCTATATCATTAAAGACATATTCATCTGTATTTAAAGAGGCTTAAGGCACAGTCTTATGGCCGCTAGACAGCAGCCAGCTAGACAGCCATAGGATTTTGTGGTTTATGGGAACCACCTCTCTGCCCTTACCCCTGCTTCCTCGTAGGTGGCATGGTTCATCCCTGGCTCTGCGCTTGGAAGACCATTGTGGAGTGGGGAAAAGGGGGCATTCCTGGGGGTGGGGAGGGGAGTGGACAGTGGAAGTGTCATTACGATGCTTCCTGTGCTCCATCCAGCCTCTCCCCTCTGCTCCAACCCGCCCGGGCTAGACAGCTAAAATTGTCTGTCTAGCCAGTAATGCAGGACAGCTGGAGCACAGAGGAGAAGATCCCCTATGTGATCCTCCCACCCTGCATTGGATAGTCAGGGTTCGGAGGTGGCCGCCATAGGATTCTACGCTTATGCATTGATCTTTCGCTAGACTCTGCATAGCATGTAGGGGTGGACGAAAGTCCCTTACCTGTCGTCGAAAGATGTTCGCGGTGGGGTTGAGGCGCTTCACTGCTCCCCCCGCGAAGTTCAGGCCGGGGGGGAGGCTTCCCGCCTTGCCCCGGCCGAAATTCAGGCCGGGGAGGAGGCTTCCCGCCTCACCCGGCCGCGAACGCGAAAGTTAAAAAAAAAAAAAGCCCCCTGATAGGCTATTATTTTCGCCATAGTCTACAGCGACCAAATAAGGAACGGGAATGGCGGCTCCCTATGGGGGCCGCCATTATCCGTACGCGCTTTTTTTTTTTTTTAAGTCACCCGTGATAGGCCACGTGAAGATTGACGTAGCCTATCATGGCTGACTTTGCAAATCTAGCCGTGATAGGCTACGTGAATCGTCATGTAGCCTATCAGGGGGCGTTTTTTTCCCTTTTATTGCAATGGCCGTGGTGTCAACCGGTCGAAAGACCGGCTGCCGCTCCCGCCCCGCTCGAACACCTGCCGAACCGCCGGCTGGACCCGCCGCCGGGAGGGACATTCAGCGAAGGTAAGTCCCATCCTGGGGGGGGCGGGGGGGTTCAGAGGATTTCTCCCTGAAACTTGTTCAGGGGGCTGAACATGTTGGTGCTCGGCCCCCCGAAGTTTCGGGGAGAAATTCTCCGCCATCACTAATAGCATGTAAATTACATACAAGTAAATAAACAGATCTGAGACATTTTGTTCAAGGGATTTATTTCAAGCAGAAGCATTCAAACATGGGAGCCCGCACCTGAAGATGGATTTATACAAACCAGGACAAGTTTTACCATTTGTTTCTACTTAATATATAAACTAGGGATGTGCGAACTGGCAAAATCTGAGCTTGTTGAGGTCTCTGAGTTCCACCTTGAAGCTTGGAGAAAGTCTGTATCAAATTGCAAGCATCCCCTCCTCTTTTTTTCATGAAATTCACAAAGTCCTTGGGTGCGTACTTGTGTATGTATTTGGATGTGCATTCAAAAGTATGCAATTTTCTCCTGCTGATTAAGAGAGCAATCCCATGCCCCTAGACAGTATCTTGGGGGCCATAGAATACTTTGGATTCCTGGATCTAAGGCTGGAGTCAACACTCTGATCTTGGACCCAGTAGTTGGAGCTCCCCTCCCCCTCCCCTCACAGCTGATGTGAGAACAGAAAGGGGGCATTCACATGGGCTGGGGGTGGAGGACAGGGGAAGCAGGGATACAAGTAGGGGTGCACGAAAGTCACTTACCTGGTCTCGCAGCTTTTCGCAGTGGGGGGGAGGCGCTTCGCTGCTCCCCCCACGAAGTTCAGGCCGGGGGGGAGGCTTCCCACCTCGCCCAGCCGAAATTCAGGCCGGGGGGAGGCTTCCTGCCTCGCCCGGCCGAAATTCAGGCCGGGGAGGAGGCGCCTCGCCTCACCTGGCCACGAAATAAAAAGTTTTTTTTAAAAAAAACACCCCCGTGATAGGCTACGTGACGATTGACGTAGCCTATCACGGCTGACTTTGCAGATCTAGCCATGATAGGCTACGTTAATCGTCACGTAGCCTATCATGGGGGCGTGTTTTTTTTTTAGTTTTATTGGAATGGCGGCGGCAGCAGCCGGTCGAAAGATCGGCTGCCGCCCCCGCCCCTGACGAAGACCCGACGAACCGCCACCGGGACCCGCCGCCAGGAGGGACATTTGGGAAAGGTATGTCCTGTCCCGGGAGGGTGCGGGGGGCAGGGGGTGCGGAGAATTTCTCCCCGGAACTTGTTCGCAGGGCCGAACACGTTGGCACTCGGCCCCCTGAAGTTTCGGGGAGAAATTCTCCGCCATCCCTAGATACAAGCTAGGGGGTGGACAGTGGAAGTGTCATTACGATGCTTCCTATTCTCCGTCCAGTCTCCCCTCTGCTCACAAGCTGAATATGAGCCAACAATGTGAGGTGGCTGCAAAAAAGACAAATGTTATTTTGGGCTGCATTAATAGAAGCATCGCTTCCAAATCCCGGGAAGTACAACCC
This sequence comes from Heloderma suspectum, assembly GCF_057233095.1. Taxonomy (NCBI): domain Eukaryota; kingdom Metazoa; phylum Chordata; class Lepidosauria; order Squamata; family Helodermatidae; genus Heloderma; species Heloderma suspectum. The sequence goes on from NC_139469.1 coordinate 30,068,260, forward strand.
TCTACTCAGCACTGGTTAGTCCTCATCTGGACTCTGTGTCCAGCTCTGGGCACCACACTTGAAGAAGGATGTGGACAAACTGGAGAGAGTCCAGAGGAGGGCAACAAAGATGATCAGGGGACTGGAAACAAAGCTCTCTGAAGAGAGAGGGAAAGAACTGGGCATGCTTAGCCTTGAGAAGAGAAGACTGAGGGGAGATAGGATAGCACTCTCCAAGTACTTGAAAGGCTGTTACAGAGAGGAAGGCCCCAGAATCTCTTCTCGATCATCCCAGAGTGCAGGACACGGAATCATGGGCTCAAGTTACAGGAAGGCAGATTCCGGCTGAACATCAGGAAAACGTCCTGACTGTTAGAGCAATACGACAATGGAACCAATTACCCAGGGAGGCGGTGGGCTCTCCCACACTGGAGGCATTCAAGATGAGGCTGGACAGCCACCTGTCAGGGATGCTGTGACATAGCTTCTTGCACTGAGCAGGGGGTTGGACTTGATGGTCTTACAGGCCCCTTACACCCTTATGATTCTATGATTCGATGATTCGATGATTCGATGATTCTATCCCCAATCTTCTCCAGCCTCCTTCCCTCCCCCTCCCCGACACACAGCTAGACAGGCAAAAACACCCATCTAGCTAAAATGCAGAGCAGGGAAGTGCACACGTGAAGATCACTTCTGCTGATCCTGCTGTTCTGCATTGGATGCTTTACGGCCATCCCCATAAGACTGTGCCCTAAAGCACATTTGTCTGCGCATTTCAAAAAGCACACATTTATTTTCATACATTTTTTTCTCTTGATGCACACATTTTTGAACACTTAATTTTCCTCTTGTGAACAGTTCAGGAATGGGCAAGCTTTGGCCATAGATTCTACTTGAGTTCAGGAGGTAAAAACAGAGTATATTCTGGTCAGAAATGAAAGGAATGTCTCATAAACTGCTTCTTACATCATCACCATCATTGGGAGTCTTATTTATTACTGCTATCAGCTTGAATATGTCCTTGTTAAAAGAGAGAGAGAGACAGAAAAGAAAGAATAATCCTTCCTGCACTATTGATCAAAGAAGAAAAGTTCTATTGAATTTGATCACTCCTGATGAAAAGGCAGGCTTTTCCAGATGTAAAGTGAATCAGAACCCAAGTTGCTTCCTCTCTGAGTACAGACTCCCTTTAATGGCATTTTTTCCCTACGACAGCCTGGTTATTGAAATTGGTGTGGGCGAAGTCACTTTGATGGGCTCAGCATTTTTAGCGGGCATTGACAGAAGCTAAATTGGAAAGAATGCAACAAATGTGAGGCTTTAGCGGAGTATCGACTTAATATAGATTGAGCAGAGGCGGAAAAAAAATGTGTGGCGTGCAAGTTGGAACTCCATGTTGTCTCATTAAAAGACTCGGCGATGGATAAGGCTGTCTGTCTGGTTTGCCCTTGGCTCTCGATCAAGTGAATTGCTCCTGTAAGGTGCTACACTGCCCCATTCCACAGCATCTCACCAGGACTACCAGGCACAATTGCAAAAACCTTGAAAAACCTTGAATATATATTAGGGATGTACGAAACTCACTTACCTTTGCTCCGTCCCTCCCCGCGGAATCCTCGATGGGGGGGGAGGCGATCCAGTCCTCCCCCCCCGTAATCCTCGACAGCCAGCTCCGCTCCGCAGCCAGCCTGCGGAGCAGCCAGCCAGCGCAGTCCGCAGCCGGATTTCCGGCCGCGGACGGCTTGGTGCAGATGCAAATGGCAGCCACCTTAGCGGCCACCATTAGCATCCAGCTAGACAGCCGTGATAGGATACGTAAGAATTTACATAGCCTATCATGGCTAATGTAAAAAAACAAACAAACCACGCAGCGTACGCAAATGGCGGTGGCTACGGCGAACGCCATTTGCGTTCCTTATTTTTCACTGTCTTAGTCTACATAAATATTTACGTAGACTATTACGGCGAAAATACAGGGGAATGCAAATAGCGTAGTGGGGGCTATTTGCATTCCTTTTTGATTTGCCATTTTAACTTACGTAAATATTTATGTAGGCTAAAACAGCGAATCAAAAAAGAACGCAAATAGCGCCCACTACGCTATTTGTGTTCCCCTTTATTTTCGCCGTAATAGCCTACGTAAATATTTACGTAGACTAAGATGGCGAAAAATAAGGAACACAAATGGCGGCCGCCATAGCCGCCATTTGCATACACTTTTTTTTTTTTTTAACCCAGATGTTATAGGCTACATAAGTCTTTACATAGCCTATCATGTCTGGGTAAAAAAAAAAATAGACCAGACTGCAAATGGCGGTGGCGGCAGCCGGTCAGAAGACTAGCTGCCGCCACTGCCGCCGAAGCTGCCGCTGGAGCTGCCGCCGTCCGGAACATCCGCCCCAGGTAAGTCTCATCCCAGGGGGGATCCGAGGGGGGGCGGGAGGGTGGCAGGCCGTACCGTCACGGATTGTGGGGGGTCGAATGCCAGTGCATTCGGCCTCACTGAAATCCGTGGTGGAATTCTCCGCCATCCTATATATATATATATATATATATATATATATATCTGTTCCGTCTGTGTTTCATGGATTATCAGGCAGCTTTCGTTCTGTCATCAGTGCATTGATGGGATTTTGTTTCCAAATTTGGGCAAATTCGCATGTGTGATATTGTGCAAATTCCCCCCAAATGCCCATTTCCATTCTTTAGCCTATGAGGAAAATGCACACCTTTGGCTATTGTTGTTGTTGTTTTTAATTGCATATTTTTCTAGGACGAAATTTTGGAGCAAAATTTGGGAAAGTTAGAAAAACTGTCTGCAAGCCTGTGGAGTCTGCCCAACAGAGGGGAAATCCAGTCTGCTGTGGAATCTGCAGGTCAGATCCATAAAAATTTGGAGTCATTTGCTTCCACTGCGGATTCCTCTGACCTCCCTGCCATCAGGTACTTTGTGAACAAAGTCCTACAATTCAAGCTCAAATATATAGTTAACTTGAATATTCTCAGGGCTTCCTTTTCCAAAATACTGGGGCAGGAAGAAAACACCACTGTTTACAGCCACTGCTCCCCATCCCCTGTTCTGCTACTCAAGTAGCCATTTTTTTCCCCTCCATTTCATTCATTTTCAGGGGATTCCAACCAATCAGAGATCATGTACTAGATGTGATAATGTCATGGCAGTTTAGTCAGTGACATTTGGCTATTTGCTGATGACACCAAACGGCTGGGGAAGGCAATGGCAAACCATCCCGTTATAGTCTGCCATGAAAACGCCAGCGAAAGCAGCATCCCTCTAGGAGCCAGTAATGACTCGGTGCTTGCACAGGAGGAACCTTTCCTTTCCTTCCTTTCCTGATGACAACAAAGGTCACATGATGCCCATTTAGAGCCAGGGCAAGGGTTCCTATAGTATGTAGATTGGCTAGGATGGCTCAAGTAATCAGAGATCACAAACAATCAGGGAACACAAAAGGTTCACATAGTTCACGTGGTCAGGCCTGTTCTACACAAGCAAGAGAATGAGGCTGGAACAAGATGGTAGAGTCCTTATGTAGTAGAATTGGCTGTACCATGTCAGACTGCCAATGAGGGAATTGTATCTTTGAATGACCTCTCCCATTTAAATATAACAACAACAACAGCACCCACTTCTGCAAGAAGAAAAGTAAGACAACAGAGGGAAGGCTGACCAAGAACATATCTCCATATTGTGCAATGGTTGGTTGTTTTGTTTTTCCTGCAGGGAACTCTTTTCACACCAAGGGGTTTAAAAAATGGCATCCCGAAGTCCATTTGTCCATCTTACGATTGCCCTCCCTAAGATATGCATAGACCAGGTCTTGATCACCAGCCTGAGAAATGGAGTGATAGCAAATTCACGTGTCTACACTCCCCATAGACATGTTCCGAAGGAGAAACCAAAAAACTAGCCAACTGCATTGATCCATATAAACCAACCAATTCTAGGAGCTTTCACCTCCTTGGTCATTTGTAAAGTTCATGGGTCTTAATTGCCCAATGAAGACCAAGTCGCCCCAAAATACTTTGCATTACATCAGGGAACGATACATTGTTGCTGGGAAAATTCACCCCATTATTATTAATATTATTATTATTTATCGTATGGCACATTTACATCACATTGCAATAAAAACATAGAGCATAATAAATATGAAATGTAAAATATAAAATATAGACAGGAATATTACAAACATATGTCTAGGGATGGCGGACAATTTCTCCACCAATCTTGGGGAGGCTGAATGCCAATGCATTCGGCCCCCCGAAATTGGCGGTGAAATTCTCTGCCCCCCCCCGGGATGGGACTTACCTCCCTCAATTGTCCCTCTCGGCGGCGGGTCCCGGCGGTGGTTCGGCGGTGGTTCGGCGGGGGCGGGGGCAGTGGCTGGTCTTCCAACCGACTGCCGCCGCCACCATTACAAAATAAAGTAAAAAAAAACACACACACACCCATGATAGGCTACGTAACGATTTACGTAGCCTATCACAGCTAGATTTCCAAAGTCAGCCATGATAGACTACGTAAATCATTACGTAGCCTATCACGGGTGACTTTGGGAAAAAAAAAAGTGCGTATGGAAATGGCGGCGCCCATGGGCGCTGCCATTTGCGTTCCTTATTTGGGCCCGGGTAGTCTACGTAAAGATTTATGTAGACTATGGTGAAAATAAGGGCAACGCTATTTGCGTTGCCCTTATCTTCTCCATAGTCTACGTAAATCTTTACGTAGACTACCCGGGCCCAAATAAGGAACGCAAATGGCGGCGCCCATGTGCGCCACCATTTGCATACGCGCTTTTTTTTTTCCCCCAAAGTCACCCGTGATAGGCTACATAACGATTTACGTAGCCTATCACGGCTGACTTTGGAAATCTAGCCGTGATAGGCTACGTAAATCGTTACGTAGCCTATCACAGGTGTGTGTGTGTGTGTTTACATTTTCTTTTTTATTTTGCGGCCCGGGAGACGAGGCGCTTCTCTCCGGCCTGAATTTCGGCCGGGCGAGGCGGGGCGCCTCCCCCCCTGGCCTGAATTTTGGCCGGGCGAGGTGGGCCGCCTCCGCCCCTGGCCTGAACTTCGGGGGGAGAACTGAAGCACCTCCCCCCCATCGCGAAGCAAGCTGCGGGACCTGGTAAGTGACTTTCGTATATCCCTACATATCTCTACATTACATATATAGTTTTTTGCTTCAGTTGTCACAGCCAGGAAATCAGCAAAGTCTCCATTTTAGGCTCGGTTTTGACACTCTGTCACTTGTTGGATAGTTTGTTTTTCAGCCCCACAATCACAATTTGATGATGTTGTTTTGCCCCATTTATAAAGGGCATCTGTTAGGGATAGGGGAGAATTTCTCCCCGAAACTTCGGGGGGCCGAGTGCCAACGCATTCGGTCCTCCGATGGTTGTTCGGGGAGAAATTCTCTGCCCCCCCACCCCCCCCAGGATGGGACTTACCTTTCACGAATGTCCCTCCCGGCGGCAGTTCGGCAGGTCTTCGTCAGGGGCGGGGGCGGCAGCCGGTAAGCGTTTCCCTTATTTTCGCCCTAGTCTACGTAAGTCTTTATGTAGACTACAGCGACCAAATAAGGAACGCGAATGGCGGCTCCCTATGGGGACCGCCATTTTCGTACGCGCTTTTTTTTTTTCAAAGTCACCCGTGATAGGCTACATGACGATTAACGTAGCCTATCAAGGCTGACTTTGCAGATCTAGCCGTGATAGGCTACGTTAATTGTTACATAGCCTATCACAGGGGCGTTTCTTTTTTTTTCTTTTTTTTGGAGTTCGCGGCCGGGGAGATGGGGCACTTCTCCCCGGCCTGAATTTCGGCCGGGCGAGGCGGGAAGCCTCCCCCCCAGCCTGAATTTTGGCCGGGCGAGGAGGGAAGCCTCCCCCCCTGGCCTGAACTTCAGGGGGAGCAGCGAAGCGCCTCCCCCCCACCGTGAAGCAAGCTGCGAGACCAGGTAAATGACTTTTGTGCATCCCTAATCTGCATATCTACCATGACCCATGTGAATTCTGTTCAAGGTTGCCCATATCGCACAGGGCTGTTCAAATCCAGGTGGTTTTTCCAGGATGCAGGGCAAGCTTTGGCATTGTGGAGGGCAGTTTCCAAGCCAATGTTGTTTCCATGTGTTGTGGATATTGAAATCATCTTCTAGAAGAGCTTTAGTGATAGAAATGGCTGGATGTCTCAATCTTAACCTGTTTCGCTCCAAGTAGGTTATGTCATTTAATATTGGTAGCTGGAGGTTGTCCATAATCTTCTGGTATTCTTGAAGAAGGGGGCTGCCGTGGCTTAGTGGTTAAGACGCTGAATTGCAGACCAGAAGTTCAGCAGGACAGCAGTTCGAGACCTGAGTGCCGCATCATGGAGTGAGCTCCCGTCTTCAGTCCCAGCTCCTGCCAACCTAGCAGTTCGAAAGCAAGAAATTGCAAGTAGATAAATAGATACTGCTTTGGCGGGAAAGGTAACAGCATTCTGTGCACCTTGGTGTTCAGTCATGCCGGCCACATGACCACGGAAGTGTCTTCGGACAGTGCTGGCTCTTCGGCTTAGAAATGGAGATAAGCACCACACCCTAAAGTCGGACACGACTGGTTGGGGACACCTTTACCTTTTACCTTTATTTTTGAAGAAGGGCGCTCTTTCGTCTTGCATCCGGAGGTGGTATATGGCTTAAAACAGGCAGCCAGTATGTGGGAGTAGATCATATCATCCCACTAACAATACGCATCGACTCATGCAGTTGTATATGATCTTTCTCATGTGTCGACTATTAAGCCACACTGGGGCACAGTACTCTGCTGCTGAGTAAACCAGACTGAGTGCAGTCATTCTCAGCATATCCACTGTTGAGCCCCAGCTAGTGCCACATAGTTTGTGTAGAACATTATTTCTACTTCTCAGTTTGGCAGCAGTCTTCATCAAGTGTTCTTTATAGGAAAGTGTCCTATCCAGTGTGACCCCAATATATTTGGTATGCATTTTGTGATTGAGCCAGTTTCCCCATGAAACCCAGCTACTGTAAGATTGCAGCTATGCTTAGAGTGAATAGGGAATTCTGAGGGGAATGGCAGATATGTCAGCATCCCTGGTAATCAAAACTTGACAGGGTTGTGTCCCCATGAGCCCTGGCTCCACTACACCGTTACGTGGAAGGTGATATAAATTCAACCAATTTGAGGAGACATCTTTCTAAGAAGACAGCTTCCTATAAGGCCTTGAAGTTGCATTCTCTGTGGTAGTCAGTATCACTATGGAAAGTTCCCACCCCCTCTGGGCAAATGGGTTATTGTTCAGATCGGGACAAGCCTCATGAGCTGAGGTCATTGTTGTGAGTTCTTCACTCATGATCCACTAGGGATGTATGAAATCCCCCTTACCTGGCTCCACCGGGTTCCTCTGGGGGGGGAGGTGCTCCGTCCCTCCCCCCGGAATCCTGGCTAGCTGGCTGCGCTCCACAAGGATTCCATGGAGCCGCCAGCCAGCTCCGCCAGCAGCCAGACATCCAGCTGCTGGCTAGCAGGTACGAAAATGGCGGTGGCCTTAGCTGCTGCCATTTGCGTCCCTGTAGTCAGCCGTGATAGGCTACGTAAAGACGTAGCCTATCATGTCTGGCTCAAAAAAAAAAAACGCGTACGCAAAAGGCGGCGGCTATGGCCGCCGCCAATTGCGTTCCTTATTTTTGGCCATCTTAGACTATGTAAATATTTACGTAGACTAAAACAGTGAAAATAAGGGGGAACGCAAATAGCGTCCTCTATGCTATTTGCATTCCCCTTATTTTCGCCGTTTTAGTCTACATAAATATTTACGTAGACTAAGACGGCCAAAAATAAGGAACACAAATGGCGGTGGACATAGCCGCTGCCATTTGCGTAGGCATTTTTTTTAAAAGCCAGACGTGATAGGCTACGTAAGTCTTTACGTAGCCTATCACAAATGGGAAAAAAAACAGACTGCAAATGGCGGCGGCGGCGGCAGCCATTCGGAAGACCAGCCGCCACTGCCGCCTCCGCCAAAGCCGCCGCTGGAGCCGCCGTTGTCCAGAACACCAGCCCCAGGTAAGTCTTATCCCAGGGGGGATCCACGGGGGGGTGGAGGGGCAGGCCGTTCTGCCACGGAGTTCGGGGAGCCAAATGCACTGGCATTCGGCCTCACCGAGATCCATGGCGGAATTCTCTGACATCCCTATGATCCACCAGTCAGGAAACATGAAATCTGAGGCCCTCAACTCAAGAAATGAGTTGATCTGAATGATACAGTCAGGAAGTGGTGGGGAAATCTCCATGGGAATGAGTGCCAATCCCCATGGTGAATATAACAACTAGACTGGGCTCTTAGTCTTTCTTGCCCTCAAGAGTTCACCTCCACCCAGTCACCTGATATCCCACATGGCATGTGGAAAGCAGTTGCAAATGAAGATAGGGCATGCAGCTAAAACATATCCTTCCAACTCGCCCTCCTCTTCACAACTGCAGAATAAGCATTGGGAGTTATTTTGTCAGCTCAGAATAAATAAAGTAATAACTCTTGCTTGGAGCCTGCCAAGGAGAGATGTGATATCCAGACAGTTCTCACAAATTGTAATGAGGCTATTTTGACTGTTGTGTGGAATGCGGCAACATATGGCATATTGCTGACTTCTGCTTGGAAGGCATCCTATCAGATTCACGTCGCCGACGATACAATTTCAAAACTGCATCCCACGGAATACTGAAATGGCAATCTCAGCATGTGTTTTTAAAAGCATCTCGGAACCATTGGAAAAGGGACGTGGGGATCCCTGGCCTTGTTCTAAAGTCCCCCCCTTTCTTTCTTTTTGTTTTCTTCTTCATTTATTTAGCTTCTGACACTCTCACACTGACACAAGGCATGAAAAGCAGGTGCCCTATTTGGATTGCTTCCTTCTGGCTCTGAAGCAGGACTCTTGTTTCATTCCCCCAGTGGCGATGATTGCGATATCAATCTTGCTGTGACAATAACCAACTTTCGATCTAAAAACACATTGGGGAGAACAATAGTTATTTCTGTCTCGGAGGGCTACTCTAGCTACAGTGTAGAACATTTTTGGCCTTGCTTTAAAGCATTTCAGTTCAAGGCCAACTTCTTTGAAAGTTCTCCACCTGTCATTCTGGACTACTGAGACAAGAGTTGACATCAAAATGTTTACATTCATTTACTTACAAGATTTCAAAACCTCTTTTCAACAGCTGCTTCCACGGCAGCATAGAAAAGTAAGGATGGGAGAATGAGTAATGTTTAAGCTCACAGGGTTCTCTATTTTCCACCCCGATGCTCATCTCGCCTTGTTCTTGCTCTTGAATGCAAGCATCATTATTATTTTCTTGAACAAGAAAATTGGAAATTTTTGAACATGGACAATAAACACTTTTCCAAGGATGCACCACAAATGTGGACTTTTTCCCCATGGGCTAAATTGTGAAAATGTGGGTTTGGGGCAGAAATGTGCATTTTCAGAATTGTGCGCTTGCACAAGTGTGCACTTTTGTGCTCTTTTGAACACAATGCAAGTTTTGGTAATTGTTAAAATTTCCTGAGAATTACACTCCTGGTCACATTTGGGGACTGCAAACTAGGGATGTCAGAGAATTCCGTGACAGATCTCGGTGAGGCTGAATGCCAGTGCATTCGGCCCCCCGAAATCCATTGAGGAACAGCCTGCCACCCCCCCGCTCCCCGCGGATCCCCCCCGGGATGAGACCTACCTGGGGCGGATGTTCCAGATGGTGGCAGCTCCAGTGGCGGCTTTGTTGGTGGCGGCGGCAGCGGCTGGTCTTCTGACCGGCTGCCACCACCGCCATTTGCAGTCTGGTCGCTTCTGGGTTTTGTTTTGTTTTACATAGATGTGACAGGCTACATAAAGACTTACGTAGCCTATCACATCTGGATTTAAAAAAAAAACGCGTACGCAAATGGCGGCAGCTATGGCCGCCACCATTTGCGTTCCTTATTTTTGGCCATCTTAGTCTACGTAAATATTTACGTAGACTAAGACGGTGAAAATAAAGGGGAATGCAAATAGCGCCCACTACGCTATTTGCGTTCCCCCTTATTTTCTTCATCTTAGCCGTAGCCACCGCCATTTGCATACGCATGGTTTTTTTTAAAACCCAGATGTGATAGACTACGTAAGTCTTTACGTAGCCTATCACGTCTGGGTTTTTTTAAAAAAGAACGCGTACACAAATGGTGGCGGCTACGCTATTTGCGTTCCCCTTTCTTCGTCTTAGTCTACGTAAATATTGACGTAGACTAAGACAGCGAAAAATAAGGAACGCAAATGATGGCGGCTTTTTGTTGTTGTTGCTACCCAGAGCCCTCCGCGGCTGGAAATCCAGCTGCAGACGGCCCTGGCCTGGGCCTGGCCGGCTGCTTCACAGAGCTGCCAGAGAGCACAGCCGTCTGTCGAGGATTCCGGGGGGGAGGACCAGATAGCCCCCCCAACGAGGATTCTGGGGGGAGGGACGGAATGCCTCCCCCCCATGAACAGAATCTGTGAAAAGGTAAGTCACTTTCGTACATCCCTACTGCAAACACAACTTATTATCATGATTTGTGAACAGGAATGAAATTCTTATATTTCCATATAGAAAACAGTAATATGAAATACCTTAATTCCACTGAATAAAAATTAGTTGTGATGGCCAACTCCCTCAGGTTTGATCTGATGTGGATTGGCTCTGGGAATTAGTAGCAACTTTGCAGATCTCTCGGGGGGGGGGAGTTTCCTCCCCAAGAGAGTAATGGGAAACGTATTTTTCTCAGGGCTCCTGATCCCTGGGATGCCAGTTCTCACTGCTACACTACCCCCAGAGAAGCCCCATTTACCTTTGAGTGAACATTCTGGGTCTGTTGCCTTGAAGGAAGAAAAATGTTCCTCTTATGTGTCCTGAATCTCCCCCCAGTCAGCTTCATAGGATGACCCCATTGGGTTCTCAATTTATGAGAGAGGGAGAAAAATGTCTCTCTAGCCACATTCGCCACACCATGACTAATTTTGTACACCTCTATCATGTATCCCCTTATTTACCCTTTTTTCCTCAAGGTAAACTATCTCAGCTGTTGCAACCTTCCCTCAGAGGGGAGTTGCTCCAGCTGATGGGGTCTGAGCTCATGGTGACTGACCAGGAGAGGAATCTTGGGGTTGTTATTGTTAACTCAATGAAAATGTTGAACAAGTGCTGTGAAAAAAGCCAATTTCATTTTGGGAATCAATAGGGAAGGAATCAAAAAGTGTCAGTATCGTAATGCCCTTATACAAATCTATGGTGCAATGCTGGTCAGAATACCATGTACAGTTCTGGTCACTGAGCTTCGGAAAGGAAAATGTCGAACTGGAAAAGGGCAGAAAAAGGAAACCAAAATGTTGAAAGGGCTAGAGCAACTCTCCTATGAGAAGAAGTTACTGTGTTTGGGGCTTTTCTGCTCAGAAACCAAACAAACAAACACCAGTGAGTGAAAAGGAATATGATAGCGATGTATAAAACCATGCATGGTGTGGAGGAAGTGAACAGGGGGAAGCTCTCTCTCCCTCTCTCATAATAGTAGGAGCCAGGGTCACCCAGTGAAGTTGAATGGTGGGAGATTTCGGACAGATAAAAGGAAGCACTTGTTCATACACAGTTAAAGTATATAATTTGCTACCTCAAGATGTAGTGATGGCTACCAATGTGGACAGCTTAAGAAGGGGATTAGACAAATTTATGGAGGATGAGGCTATAAATGGCTATGAGTCATGAGTTCTATACCTCCAGTATCAAGATACAAGTTCCCTCTCAATGCTAATTGTTGGGGAACACAAACAGGAGGCTGCTATTGCCCTCATGTTCCAGTTGTAGGCTTCTTATTGACATCTGGCTGGCCATGTGGGAACAGAATGGTAGTCAGAATGGTGGACAGAATGGTGGACTAGATGGGTCTTTGGTCTGATCTAGCACAGCCCTTCTTATGTTACATTCTTACATTACCCAGCTCCAGGTAATAACCTGGCTGCCCCATTTTGAACAAGCTGAAGCTTCCAGGCATTTTTCAAAGGCAGCCCCATGGAGAGCACATTGTAGAAGTCTCATCGGGATATAAACACAGGATCTGTCACCATGGGCAAATTTGCCATGCCATCTTCAGAAATGGGTATAGCTTGTGCATCAGGCTAAGCTGGACAAAAGCATCTTTGGCCACAACTGTTACCTGGGCAACCAGGTCCATACTGGGCCCAGAAGAACTCCCAAATGATGAACTTATGTTTTCAGTGAGAATGCTGTCCCATCCAGCACAGGTGGAACCTTGATTTTGAAATTGGTTGTTTAACTAACCAAGGGTACTTCTGCCTTGTCTAAATTAAATTTCAGTTTGTTCGTCCTCATCCAGCCCATTACCGAATTCCTACACTGGTTCAGAACTTTCACAGCTTCCCTGGAATGTGATGGAAAGGTGAGCTAGAGCTGGATGTTATCTGCATGTTGTTGGCACAGGACTCAAATCTATGTATGACTAGGGATGTTGGAGAATTTCTCCACGAATCTCTGGGAGGCCGAATGCCAATGCATTTGGCCCCCTGAAATTGGTGGAGAAACAGTCCGCCCCCCGCCCCCCCCAGGATGGGACTTACCTTTGGCAAATGTCCCTGGTGGCGGCGGCTCCCGGCGGCGGCGCAGCGGTGGTGTGGCGGCGGCAGCAGCGGTGCGGTGGCAGCGGTGCGGCGGCAGCGGTGGTGGTGCGCCACCGCCATTTCGAAGTAAAACAACAACAACAAACATGATAGGCTACGTAAAGATTTACGTAGCCTATCACGGCTGACTTTGGGGGAAAAAAAGTGCATATGCAAATGGCGGCGCCCATGGGCACCGCCATTTGCATTCCTTATTTTGGCCCAGGTAGTCTACATAAATATTTACGTAGACTACGGCAAAAATAAGGGCAACGCTATTTGTGTTGCCCTTCTTTTCGCCGTAGTCTACGTAAATATTTATGTAGACTACTCGGGCCAAAATAAGGAAAGGAAATGGCGGCGCCCATGGGCGCCGCCATTTGCGTACATGCTTTTTTTCCCCCCCAAAGTCAGCCATGATAGGCTACATAAAGATTTACGTAGCCTATCACGGCTGACTGCAGGCCAGGGATGCAAACGGCTGCGGCTACGGCCGCCGCCATTTGCGTCCCAGCAGGAGAAGTACTTTTGCAGCCGGAGAGGCGGGGCACTCCCCCCTGGCCAGAATTTCAGGGGGAGGGACGGAGCGCCTCCCCCCCACTGCGAAGCAAGCTGCGGGACCAGGTAAGGGACTTTCGTCCATCCCTATCTCTCCCGCTAGTTTCATGTAGATCAGGTTTGCACAACCTTTTAGGTCCCAAGGGACACATTGGTTTCTGCTGGGAAGGAGGGTGTCACACATATGCACATATATGTGCATACACACATGTGGACTTACATAAAACTCTCTCTCTCTCTCTCTCTCTCTCTCTCACACACACACACACACACACACACACACCCTTTCCACTCCCCCCCAACAGCAGCAGATTTTGGTCTTGCAGCAACAACAGGAAGGTACTGCAGCATGCTCCCTACCCAGCCCCCCACCCAATCAGCCCTCAAAGAGGAAAATGCTCTTTGCTTCCTGCCATAGAGCAGGAATCTCATTCCTAGAGCTCTACATGGAGTAGGCAGGAACCTTCAAGCATTACTTCATTGGATGCTCTAGGAATGCCGCTCCTATTCTATGGCAGGAACCATAGTGTGTTACTAGAGCATTCCCCTCCTTCCACTGGTGTGTGTGTGTGATTGCAGATGCTGTGGGTCTGGCGTTTTCCAGACAGGGCTTAGGGGGCACCCATTTTGTAGGGATGTCAGAGAAATCCACTGCGGATTCAAATGAGGCCAGATTCTTTGGAATCCAGCCTCAGGAATCCGCAGCAGATTGGGACCACTTACCTCTGCTCCAGGAGGACTGGAGGTGGAACAGCACTCAGCTGCTTCTTGCCAGCCAGAGCCATTCACCTCCTCCCTGTCCCTGCTGATTGCCATGTCTTAAAAAAAAAAAAAAAGGCGATCAGGAGAATGTGCTTATATAGAGTCATGAATCTTGCATATAAGTCTATGTGTCCATATGCTTATACGCAAGATTCACAGTTCTATTTTGCGTATAAGTCTATGGGCACATCCTCCCGGTCGCCTTAAAAAAAAAAAAAAAGACTTGGCAATTGGCAGAGACAGGGAGGAGGTGAACGGCTCTGGCTGGCAGGGGGGGAAAGTAAGTGCCCCCAAGCCAGTTCCCCCATCCCAGGAATCCGAGCGGAGCGGAACCGCTCTGGAGGATTCCGGGGGGAGGAATGGATCACCTCCCCCCACCATGGATTCCCCACTGGAACAGATGGTGGGGAATCCATACACCCCTACCATTTTGCACTCTGGATGTACAGTAGGTGTTAGATGGCACGGATGACAGAACAGAACCCTGCAGAACTGTGTAGCCCAAAAGTGATTGGAGCAGGGATGACTGTAGCAAAGCACTTCTGATATTAAAATCCATGTCAACCATAAATGATGTTCGATCTCCATAATTTTATATTATCCGTTATCTGTACGTAACACTTTGAGGTAGCATGATTTTGATGATAATAACAGTGAGGGGAGGGGAGAGAAGGGGAGAGAGTGAGGAATTCAGTATATTTGAAAAACACTTTTCCTTTCTGTTTGTGCCTAACTTCACCTTCAAAAATTTCTTGGAAGATTTGATCCTATGCAAAGAGGTATTGTTTACCAGAATATTGAATAATAATCAAAGTATTATTTGATGATACTTTCTCTTCTAAAGTTATACATTAAAAAAAAATCCCTGAGTTACACCTTGCCTACTTATTTCTCCCTGTTTTTTTGTGCCATACACACACATAATATTTATGTTACGTTAGTCTTTCTAATAAAGCTATGGTTTTAGTAATGAACTACATCCTTCTGGTATGTTGAACAAACACATCTGACATGTTGTTTGATGCTTAAGAAACTCTCTCTCTCTCTTTCCCTCTCCCTCCCCTTATCTCTCTCTCTCCCTTTCTCTCTCGCTACACAGAGAGAGAGGGAGGGAGGGAGGGAGAGGGAGAATCACTCTGGTATAGAGGTGAACTTTAGATGCTTCAAAGATCATCTTGTCCACCATAACCCATCACAATTCCTATAGATAACATTGCACACTCTTGTCAGTTGGTAGTTCGAAGAGCTGTGTTCAAATCCCAGTTCATGAAGCTCATTAGGGCCACTATATAAAGGAAGATACTTTATACA
Organism: Heloderma suspectum; assembly: GCF_057233095.1. NCBI lineage: Eukaryota > Metazoa > Chordata > Lepidosauria > Squamata > Helodermatidae > Heloderma > Heloderma suspectum. Next base: position 30,083,567 of record NC_139469.1, read on the forward strand.
TCTAGTTGAGTATTTACGTCAAATGGTGGTAGCTCTCCAAGGCCTCAGTCGCAGGTTGTTCACACCATCTGCTTCCTGATACTTTTAACTGGGAGTCCCAGGGATCAGACCTGAGACTTTCCGCATGCAAAGCATGTGCTCTCCCATTAATCTGTGATCCCTCCTCACTACATTTGCGTCATATACTCAGTAGGGATGGCGGAGAATTTCTCCCCGAAACTTCGGGGGGCCGAGCGCCAACGTGTTCGGCCCCCCGAACAAGTTTCGGGGAGAAATCCTCTGCCCCCCTCGCCCCCCGCCCCCCCCGGGACGGGACTTACCTTCCCTGAATGTCCCTCCCGGCAGCGGGTCCGGCTGGCGGTTCGTCCGGTGTTCGAGCGGGGCGGGAGCGGCAGCCGGTCTTTCGACCGGCTGCCGCCCCCACCATTGCAATGAAAGAAAAAAAAAACCCCGTCCCCTGATAGGCTACGTGACGATTCACGTAGCCTATCACGGCAAGATTTGCAAAGTCAGCCGTGATAGGCTACGTGAATCGTCACGTAGCCTATCACGGGTGACTTTAAAAAAAAAAAAAAAAGTGTGTACGGATAATGGCGGCCCCCATAGGGAGCCGCCATTCGCGTTCCTTATTTGGTCGCTGTAGTCTACGTCAATGTTTACATAGACTACGGCGAAAATAAGTTATTTTCGCCGTAGTCTACGTCAAGATTGACGTAGACTACAGCAACTAAATAAGGAACGCGAATGGCGGCTCCCTATGGGGGCCGCCATTCGCGTACGCGCTTTTTTTTTTTAAAGTCACCCGTAATAGGCTACGTGACGATTCACGTAGCCTATCACGGCTGACTTTCCAGATCTAGCCGTGATAGGCTATGTGAATCGTCACGTAGCCTATCAGGGGACTTTTTTTTTTTTTTTTTTTTTACTTTCGAGTTCGCGGCCGGGCGAGGCGGGAAGCCTCCTCCCCGGCCTGAATTTCGGCTGGGCGAGGCGGGAAGCCTCCCCCCCCGGCCTGAATTTTGGCCGGGCGAGGCGGGAAGCCTCCCCCCCCCGGCCTGAACTTCGCGGGGGGAGCAGTGAAGCGCTCCCCCCCACCGCGAAAAAGCTGCGAGAAAAGGTAAGTGACTTTCATTCACCCCTAACTCAGAACATTTGTGGTATGTCCAGCAACAGACCTGGGATTATACGATACGATATGATACTTTATTGCTTAAAGCCATAGGCCACCACAATGTACATTAGAGAGAAAGAGAGAGAGAGAGAGAGAGAGAGAGAGAGGAAGAAAAAAAAAACAGTACAGTCACATATTTGTATATACATAAATCCATACATCCAACAGAATCATCCCTAGTAGGCTGTTTGGGCTTTGGCATGTATTTTCCTTGCTGCCAAGGCAAATATTACTACCTGGACAGTGGTGAAAGCATCAGTGCCAGAAAGAAGGACACATATCTGTTCTAAAGGTGTTCTATTTAGGAGGCTCTGGGAAATAATGGCAAGAATTGTATGCCTAGGATGGCCATAGAGAGGGCATCTTAGTAACGAGAGACATCCTCAACCTCCCCAGACCCACAGATACAGAGTCTCTGATGGACTGGGGTACTGTCAAATCTTCCCTCCAAGAAGGCAGAGGGCATGCGTTGTAGACGCAATGCCGTAAATGATTTCTGTAAGTGAGGCACAGTCAGAGTTGTAAAGTAACTCTCCAGACCAAATGATGTCTTATATAATGGGTACCAGCAAGAATAAGGCGTTTGTGAGATTGTAACCAAATCCATCCACTTAGAATAAAGTTTTTTTTTTCTTTAAGCCTCTGCTTTACTCTATCAGAAGGGAAAGAAGGAAAGGACTCAGTATCAGACCTGGGATTATAAAGCAATCAAGATTGTTGGACAAAGATACATGAGCTAACATTTGGGTGGCTGAAAATTAGTCCAAACCTGCACATGATACAAATCCTTTTCCCCTTCCCTTGCATAAATATGAACACATGACTCTCATGCATAACAGAAATGACTGTGTCGGAGTATTGATGGCGCTCTCCACGCTGAAAACTACATTGCCCCCAGACCTGCATGGAAATGAGATCCGATTCCTTCCCCACTGTAACATATGACATTTTTCTAATTAGGGCAATGCTTAATTTACTGTCTGGTGGTTTTTTGAATAAATATAAATTGTCATGCTAAAGTGACAGGTGTAAAACCCAGGGTAGCTGTGTTAGTGAGGTTAATCTGTTCTTAATCAAATCAGTTCTGCTTTGGTTTCTCCTGGGAAGGGAGAGATAATAGCCCTCTTTAACTGGAGATAAGTCAGCCTTTTGGCTGGAATTCCTGGAAGGTTTACATTGGCCTCTGATTGTGTATTTCTCAAGATATTCCATTGTGCCCATGCATTAATAGTCATAGACTGACAACAGGATTTGGAAAGAAAGAAAGAAATGCCAGCCAGATCTGGATTAGGCCATGAGTAATACCACCCCATGTGAGAAGGTAGGATAGTATAATTCATGTCCTGGAATCTGAAGCTGAGGGACAAATACATCTATATCATTTTGCAAATATTATGTCTGTTTCACCCTTAAGTAGATCTGCTTAAACATCTCAGGATTTCTAAAACTAAAGTTCCATTCATTTAATTCGTTACTTCAGTAATTTGATGAGGTTAAAAAACTTTCCATTATTTTGGTTTGGAGATTAAAGCATAATCATGATGATTCTCTCTCTCTCTCTCTCTCCCTGTACCATAAATTAACAGTGTAATAAATAATGCCTGATGATAATTCTTGTGCATCTTTCTAAACGACAACAGCCTCTTCCCTGTGAACTGGTACATTTTAAAACAACAACAACAATGAAATCTTGTGCAAAAATATGCATCAGGAATTTCTTCCCTTTTTTAAAATGATTGTAACCTTTATTGTATGTAAAACAAGCTAGTCTTTTGACATGTTTAAAGTCCAATATATTGGATGTGCTGGGCAAAAGAAGAAGGATAGATACTATCACTCTTCTATTATTTATGGCCTATAAAGTCTTTGCAGTGGCATTGACAAAGGGTTTATAGTCTGTACACAAGCTGGTTATACCATAAATTGTAATGTTATATGATAAACTGGAAGTTTATAGCAGTAGTAGATATCCAGGAGGAAAAAAAAATGAATTTTGGTCCGAAATGATCTATCTTGGGATGGAGTTGTGGCACGTTTAAATATTCAGTCATTTTTTTTCTTCATTTATTTTGAAGTTCCTGATAGATAATTCATATGTGGCAAGACGAGAATGTATGGGTTTGCTTAGAGAGTTGGCTGGAGTGCAGAGAAGGAACATAGAGAGATACAGAAAGCTTGCATACAACAGAGATCTGAGCTGGGTGCTGTACTGTTGTATAAAGTGGGGCTGGACTGAGCATTCATCAGTTGCAATCATGTCAAAAAGAGCAATTTTGGAAGGATCAAAATATTTGCCCTCCCCACAAACAGTTGTGAACATTTTTAAAGTGCACATCCCCCCCATTTACTAAAGCATGATAATTTTTTTTTTAAGTGCATTTTTAAAGTACACATTTATGAACACATTTTGCAAACAGGATCACGCGTTTGGTGAAATGAGAGCTTTGCCCAAATGGCTTACATTTGGGGGTGTGAATAGGGCAAGATCTAGTAAAGAACAAACAAGAACAAAAACAGAGCTATGTGCAAATGGCCTATCGAAATTCTCCACCCAATTTGTGGGCAGAGAAATGGGGGGGGGCAATTTCACCTAATTTCTCCAGGGCAAGCAGAAATTCTCAACAATTTCTCACAGGTAGGGCTCACTGTTGGCAGTGGTTGTAGCACAGATTATTTCTTTTTTTTCTCCAAGGGTTTTTGGCAGTTTTGTGCTGCGACACCGTCAATCGTCACCAGGCTAGAGGCCATTTTGCATCCACCACAAGGTGCGAAAGGGGTGGTGTTGTGTCCAGCTCCAGGGAAGTGGTGATGCTAGTGCTGGGCCAAAATCTGACCTCCATTTTCCTGAAAGTTTTCTTCCCCCATGAAAGAAGCTTCTATTGTTCTGCCTCATACACAGCACATTTTATAATTGATTTTTATTGTCTGTTAGTGGTTGTTTTGAACTTATCCAATCCCTGTAGGAGGGCCGAGAGTGTAGGGATGGGGGAGAATTTCTCCCCGAAACTTCGGGGGGCCGAGTGCCAACGCATTCGGCCCCCCGAAATCAGTGGTGAAATTCTCCGCCCCCCCGCCCCCCCCCCCGGGATGGGACTTACCTTTGACGAATGTCCCTCCCGGCGGCGGTTCGGCGGGTCTTCGTCAGGGGCGGGGGCGGCAGCCGGTCTTTTGACTGGCTGCCGCCACCGCCATTACAAGGAAAGTAAAAAACAAACAAACCCCGTGATAGGCTATGTAACGATTAACGTAGCCTATCACGGCTAGATCTCCAAAGTCAGCCGTGATAGGCTACGTAACGATTAATGTAGCCTATCACGGCTGACTTTGGAGATCTAGCCGTGACAGGTAAGGGACTTTCGTCCATCCCTACAAAAGTGTTGTGTAATAGACATAAAATACATACACATCTCTCCATTGCTCAGCAGCCTTACGGGCTGCCTGTCCTTCTTGATCTGAAAAAAGCCCTATGGGAGGAATTACTCCTGGTACCTTAAACAGCTTGATTGATAACTGGCAAATAGAGGGAGAAAACATGGAGGCAGTGACAGACTTTGTCTTTCTAGGCGCAAAGATTACTGCAGATGCTGACTGCAACCAGGAAATCAGAAGACGTTTACTTCTCGGGAGGACAGCAATGACAAATCTTGATAAAATAGTTAAGAGCAGAGACATCACACTGACAACAAAGGTCCGCATAGTTAAAGCGATGGTATTCCCCGTAGTAGGGATGTACGAAAGGGACTTACCTGGTCCCGCAGCTTGCTTTGCGGTGGGGGGGAGGCGCTTCAGTTGTCCCTCTGAAGTTCAGGCCGGGGGGGGGGAAGGCGCCCCGCCCCGCCTCACCTGGCCGAAATTCAGGCCAGGGAGAAGTGCCCCGTCTCCCCAGCCGCGAAATACAAAGTGAAAAAAAAACAAAAAAACACCCGTGATAGGCTACATAACGATTTATGCAGCCTATTACGGCTAGATTTCCAAAGTCAGCCATGATAGGCTACGTAAATTGTTACGTAGCCTATCACGGGTGACTTTGAAAAAAAAAAAGTGTGTACGCAAATAGCGTTGCCCTTATTTTCACCGTAGTCTACGTAAATCTTTACGTAGACTACCGTGACCAAATTAAGAACGCAAATGGCGGCACCCATGGGCGCCGCTATTTGCGTACACGTGCTTTTTTTTTTTCCAAAGTCACCCATGATAGGCTACGTAACTATTAACATAGCCTATCACGGCTGACTTTGGAAATCTAGCCGTCATAGGCTACGTTAATCGTTACGTAGACTATCACGGGTGTTTTGTGTTTTTTTTTACTTTATTTTGTAATGGCGGCAGCGGCAGCCAGTCGGAAGACTGGCCGCCGCCCCCGCCCCCACCGAACCGCTGCCGAACCGCTGCCGGGACCCGCCACCGGGAGGGACATTCGCAGGAGGTAAGTCCCATCCCTGGGGGGGGGCGGGGGGCGGAGAATTTCACCAACAATTTCGGAGATTCGGGGAGAAATTCTCCGCCATCCCTACCCCGTAGTAACCTATGGCTGCGAGAGCTGGACCATAAGGAAGGCTGAGCGAAGGAAGATAGATGCCTTTGAACTGTGGTGCTGGAGGAAAATTCTGAGAGTGCTTTGGACTGCAAGAATTGGACTACGTAAATCTTTACGTAGACTACAGGGACCAAATAAGGAACGCAAATGGCGGCCCCCTATGGGGGCCGCCATTTGCGTACGCACTTTTTTTTTTTCAAAGTCACCTGTGATAGGCTACGTGATGATTTACGTAGCCTATCACGGCTGACTTTGGAAATCTAGCCGTGATAGGCTACGTAAATCATTACGTAGCCTATCACGGGGGTGTTTTTTTGTGTTTTTTTGTTTACTTTTTTTTTCACGGCCGGGTAGATGGGGCGCTTCTACCTGGCCTGAATTTTGCCAGTGAGGGATGGGGCGCCTCCCCCCCGGCCTGAATTTCAGCCGGGCGAGGCGGGGCGCCTCCCCCCCCTTGCCTGAACTTCGGGGGGAGAACCGAAGTGCCTTCCCCTCACCGCGAAGCAAGCTTCGAGGACAGGTAAGGGACTTTCGCCCATCCCTAGTTTCTGCCTCCTGAACAATGTTACGGACCTCCGTCCATAGTTCCTCAGGTACTCTATCAGGTCGAATCCCTGAAATCTATTTGTCACCTCCACTGGGATATGATTTAGGTCATACCTGAATGGTTTAGTGGTTTTCCCTACATTCTTCAATTTAAGCCGAAATTTTGGAATAAGAAGCTCATGATCTGAGCCACAGTCAGCTCCAGGTTTTGTTTTTCCTGACTGTATGGAGCTTCTCCATCTTTGGCTGCAAAGGACATAATCAATCTGATTTCGATATTGACCATCTGGTGATGTCCATGTGTAGAGTCGCCTCTTGTGCTGTTGGAAAAGAGTGTTTGCTATGATCAGCAAGTTCTCTTGGCAAAACTCTATTACCCATTGTCATGCTTCATTTTGTACACCAAGGCCATGCTTGCCTGTTATCCCGGTGATTTCATGACTTCCTACCTTAGCATTCTAATCCCCTATGATGAAGAGGACATCTTTTTTTGGTGTTAGTTCTAGAAGGTGTTGTAGGTCTTCATAGAACTGATTTACCTCAGCTTTTTCAGCATCAGTGGTTGGGGCATAGACTTGAATTACTGTGATGTTGAGTGGTTTGCCTTGGATTTGTACTGAGATCATTCTATCATTTTTGAGATTGTACCCCAGTACTGCTTTTCCCACCCTTTTGTTGTCTATGAGTGCTACTCCATTTCTTCTAAGAGATTCTTGCCCACAATAGTAGATATGATGGTCACCTGAATTAAATTCGCCCATGCCTGTCCATTTTAGTTCGCTGATTCCCAAGATGTCCATGTTCAATCTTGCCATCTCATGTTTGACCACCTCCAGCTTACCTTGATTCATTGATCTTACATTCCAAGTTCCTAAACAATATTCTTCTTTATAGCATCGGACTTTCTTTTTACTACCAGACACATCCACAGCTGAGTGTCTTTTGAGCTTTGGCTCAGCCCCTTCACTCTTTCTGGCGCTACTTGGAAATCCCTTTGCTCTTCCCCAGTAGTATATTGGACACCTTCCAACCTGAGGGGCTCATCTTCCGGTGTCATCTCTTTTAGCCTTGTGATATGTTCCATGGGGTTTTCTTGGCAAGAATACTGGAGTGGGTTGCCATTTCCTTCTCCAGTGGACCACATTTTGTCAGAACTCTCTGCCATGACCTGTCCATCTTGGGTGGCCCTGCACAGCATACCTTATGGCTTCACTGAGTTACGCAAGCCCCTTCGCCAAAAGGCATTGATCCATGAAGGGGCCTGTTTAAGGTTTGTTGTTTATTCAGTCATTCGCTTCTGACTCTTCATGTCTTCATGGACCAGCCCATGCCAGAGCTTCCTGTCAGCCGTCGCCACCCCCAGCTCCCCCAAGGTCGGGTCCGTCACCTCCAGAATATCATCCATCCATCTTGCCCTTGGTCGGCCCCTCTTCCTTTGGCCTTCCAGTTTCCCTAGCATCAATATCTTCTCCAGGGTATCCTGTCTTCTCATTATGTGGCCAAAGTACTTCAGTTTTGCCTTTAATATCTTTCCCTTATGTGAACAGTCTGGCTTTATTTCCTGGAGTATGGACTGGTTTGATCTTCTTGCAGTCCTTCTTGCAGTCTTACGTTTTTTTTTTAACTTTTTATTTCGCGGCCGGGCGAGGCGAGGCGAGGCACCTCCTCCTCGGCCTGAATTTCAGCTGGGCGAGGGGGGAAGCCTCCCCCCCCATCCTGAACTTCGGGGGGAGCAGCGAAGCGCCTCCCCCCCACCGCGAAGCAAGCTGCGAGACCAGGTAAATGACTTTTGTGCACCCCTAGCGGGGTGGTGGTGGAGAATTTCACCACCGATTTCGGAGGGCTGAATGCGTTGGCACTCGGCCCCCCGAAGTTTCAGGGAGAAATTCTCCCCCATCCCGAGCAGCAACTCAATCCATCCCAAAGAAAAAGAAATGCAAGAAAGCCAAGTGGCTGTCTGATGAGGCTTTACAAGTAGCTGAGGAAAGAAGGGAAGCGAAAAGGGGAAGATACATCCAACTGAATGCAGAGTTCCAGAGAATAGCAAGGAGAGACAAGAAGGCCTTCTTCAATGAACAATGCAAAGAAATCGAGGAAAACAACAGAATGGGAAAGACTAGAGATCTTTTCAAGAAAATTGGAGAACTCAAGGGAACGTTGTGTGCAAAGATGGGCATGATAAAGGACAAAGAAGGCAGGGGCCTAACAGAAGCAGATGAGATTAAGAAGAGGTGGCAAGAATACACAGAAGAACTATACAGGAAAGATCTGAATGTCCCTGATAGCCATGATAATGCAGTCACTGAACTTGAGCCAGACATCCTCGAGAGTGAAGTCAAGTGGGCCTTAGGAAGCATTACTAACAACAAAGCTAGCAGAGATGACAGTATTCCAGCTGAGCTATTTCAAATCCTAAAAGATGATGCTGTTAAAGTGCTGCACTCAATATGCCAACAAATTTGGAGCACTCAACAGTGGCCACAAGACTGGAAAAGGTCAGGTTACATTCCAGTTCAAAAGAAGGGCAATGCCAAATAGTGTTCAAACTACTGCACAATTGCGCTCATTTCACATGCCAGCAAGGTGATGCTCAAAATCCTACAAGCTAGGCTTCAGCAGCATGTGAACCGAGAACTACCAGAAGTACAAGTGGGGTTTCGAAGAGACAGAGGAACTAGAGATCAAATTGCCAACATTCGCTGGATCACGGAGAAAGCAAGAGAATTCCAGAAAAATTTTTATTTCTGCTTCATTGACTACGCTAAAGCCTTTGATTGTGTGGATCACAACAAACTGTGGCAAATTCTGAAAGAGATGGGAGTACCAGACCACCTCCTGAGAAACCTGTACAAGGGACAAGAAGCCACAGTAAGAACCAGACATGGAACAACTGATTGGTTCAAAACTGGAAAAGGAATACGACAAGGCTGTATATTGTAGGGGTGGACGAAAGTCACTTACCTGTCGTCGAAGGCCATTTGCGGTGGGGGGGAGGCGCTTCGCTGCTCCCCCCGTGAAGTTCAGGCCAGGGGGGAGGCTTCCCGCCTCGCCCGGCCGAAATTCAGGCTGGGGGGGAGGCTTCCCGCCTGGCCCGGCCGAAATTCAGGCCGGGCAGGAGGCGCCTCGCCTCGCCCGGCCGCGAACGCGAAAGTGAAAAAACAAAAAACAAAACGCCCCTTGATAGGCTACATGACGATTCACGTAGCCTATCACGGCTAGATCTGCAAAGTCAGCCGTGATAGGCTACGTGAATCGTCACGTAGCCTATCACGGGTGACTTTAAAAAAAAAAAAAGCACGTACGCGAATGGCGGCCCCCATAGGGAGCCGCCATTCACGTTCCTTATTTAGTCGCTGTAGTCTACGTAAATGTTTACGTAGACTACGGCGAAAATAAGGGCAACGCAAATAGCGTTGCCCTTATTTTCGCCGTAGTCTACGTAAACATTTCCGTAGACTACAGCAACCAAATAAGGAACGGGAATGGCGGCTCCCTATGGGGGCCGCCATTATCCGTACACTCTTTTTTTTTTTTTTTTTAAAGTCACCCGTGATAGGCTACGTGATGATTCACGTAGCCTATCACAGCTGACTTTGCAAATCTAGCTGTGATAGGCTACGTGAATCGTCACGTAGCCTATCAGGGGGCGTTGTTTTTTTTTTTTCTTTCATTGCAATGGTGGCGGCGGCAGCCGGTCAAAAGACCGGCTGCTGCTCCCGCCTCGCTTGAACACCCGCCGAACCGCCGGCCGGACCAGCCACCGGGAGGGACATTTGGTGAAGGTAAGTCCCGTCCCGGGGGGGGTGCGGGGGGCAGGGAGGGTGCGGAGGATTTCTCCCCGAAACTTGTTCGGGGGGCCGAACACATTGGCGCTCGGCTCCCCGAAGTTTCGGGGAGAAATTCTCCGCCATCCCTAGTATATTGTCGCCCAGCTTATTTAACTTATATGCAGAGTACATCATGAGAAATGCCGGGTTGGATGAATCACAGGTCAGAATTAAGATTGCTGGGAGAATTATCAACAACCTCAGATATGCAGACAATTCCACCCTAATGGCAGAAAGCGAAGAGGATCTAAAGAGCCTCTTGCTGAGGGTGAAAGTGGAGAGTGCAAAAGCTGGTTTGAAACTCAACATTAAAAAAAACTAAGACCATGGGATCTGGCCCCATCACTTCCTGGCATATAGAAGGGGAAGAAATGGAAGCAGTGACAGATTTTATTTTCTTGGGCTCCAAGATTACCAGAGACGGTGACTGTAGCCATGAAATTAAAAGACGCTTGCTCCTTGGGAGGAAATGGCAAACCTAGACAGCATCGTAAGAAGCAGAGACATCACCTTGCCGACAAAGGTTTATATAATCAAAGCTATGGTTTTCCCAGTAGCAACATGTGGCTGTGAGAGCTGGAGTATAAGGATGGCTGAGTGCCAAAGAATTGATGCCTTCGAACTGTGGTGCTGGAGAAGACTCTTACGAGTCCCCTGGACTGCCAGGAGGTCAAATCAGTCCATCCTAAAGGAAATCAACCCTGAGTGCTCATTGGAAGGACAGATACTGAAGCTGAAGCTCAAATATTTTGGCCACCTAATGCAAAGCGAAAACTCCCTGGAAAAGACCCTGATGCTTGGAAAGATTGAAGGCAAAAGCAGAAGGGGACGGCAGAGGATGAGATGGCTAGATAGCATCACCGATGCAATGAATATGGACTTGAGCACACTCTGGGAGAGAGCAGAGGACAGGATGGCCTGGCATGCTATGGTCCATGGGGTCATGAAGAGTCAGACATGACTTAACGACTAAAAAAACCTTGAACAGGGCCTTAATTGAAGAGTGGGAAGCTGAGGAGGCCGCGGGCTGCCAGAGAGGTAACTGTACAATTAAAAACTAGGGATGTGAGAACACACCCCAGCTTGGGCTGTCTGGGCACCCACTGAAGCGCTGCCCCCTCTGGCCCCCGCAGACCCGCACTCAAGCCCCAACAACCTCAGTGCGTCACCCTCATTCACCCTGGGCCCATCCGCCGAGCACCTGCCATTTTGCTGCCTTTATTTTTTTGTGGAAAAGGGGGTTTAAAAGTGTGCATATTTAAACATGCACATTTCTAAATCCCTCTTTTCTGCGGGAAAAAAGTGGCAAAATGGCGGGTGCTCAGCAGACAGGGTCGTAGTGAGTCCGGGAGGGCGCAAGCAGGCGCGAGCGAGACAGGACCTCAGTGGGTGTGGTTGCGGGCAGGGGGGCTCAACAGACTCCCGGACTGAGTTGGGCGCCCACGAAATCCCTGTGAAAAACAGGACACTCGTAAATACTTTTCGGCCACCTCCTAACTAAGGACAGCACAAGAAACCCAAATGCGATCTATGAGAATCTCTCTGAAATGTCTCCACCACTGAATTCCTTTTCAAAAGCCATTTCTATCAAATTGAATGGTCAAAAAAAAAATGCAGGAGAAATTTCTGGCACAACACTAGTAAAAAGTGAATCAAAATTAAATTCCCATACAACCCTCTTGGTCACATTGTTTCCTCTGACAATGGCTGCTTCAGCACAGTTTTTTTCTTCTTTTTTTAGTTCCCCCCACCCCTTCATGCTCAGACAGATTAGTGGTCCCTGCCAATTTGTGTTCTCAGAGCAACACAACGGAGGCAGAGTCACAACGGAGGCAGTGTCACAACGGAGGCAGTGTCACACAACGGAGGCACATATCACAGGCTATGATAGGATGACTTCACTGAAGCTAAATGAGGACAACTGAGAGGGAAACTGAGTCAGTGCAAGACAGTGCAGGGGGGTGGCTCCTATTTTGGTGGGGCTGTGCTTCCATTCTGGGTTTCAGTCAGAACCAGCCAGAACTCCAAAGGAGCTATCCAAGTGATGAACCCATTTGGAGCATAGGATGCTGCACCTTGGCTAGCTCCTTTAGAGTTCTGGCTGGTTATGACTGAAACCCAGAATGGATTTACAGCCCCACCGAAAACAGAGCCACCATCCTCCCCTGGCACAGTGTCAGTCTACATCAATAAGCCATCCTGTCTCACAGAATGTTGTGGGTGGGGATCCTCAAAAGGGGAGGGCGATTTTTCAACAGTGTGAAAAGGTTTTGCGAAGAACTGTGAGTAGTTTTGGGTCAGAGAGTTAAAAAGATCACTTGTGAGGGGTTGGACTCGATGGTCTTATAGGCCCCCTCCAACCCTACTATTCTATGATAACATAACTATGTCCATTCAAATCGGTAGGAGCCTGCTTTGGGGACAGCAGAACTGAGTCTTTGCTTAAAAGCTTGGTCTCTTGCATCAAAGTTCCTGTGGATTCTGTAAGAAAGTCAGCTTGACTATTTCTAGGAATCTAAATGGAAGCTACTTACACAAGGGGGAAAAAAAGAACACTGTGCCTTAAACGTAATCGAATTGCTTCTATACAAACAAAATACAGTAAAATGTCAGCAAATGTTAATTCTCACCTCCTCTGGTAGCTCCTCTTCTTTGTGTTAATGAGTCTGCATTACACACACACACACACACACACACACACAATTTCCATCTCTGGCACTTTCTATTTGCAGCATTTCATGCCGAAAACACCTGTATTTATATGAAGTTTGATTTGATTTTTATTTTTCCTCCGGTTTCTTAAAAAATCACAGTATTTTTTCTTGTGAAGCCATCTGGGTGAAGCCATCTTGGCTGACTTGTGACAGAAGCATATTGTGGTTAAACACGGGCACAAATGGAAATCAGAATTAGGAGGGTCTTCTTAATTAATCTAGTTCTATATTTCTAGGCCGGTTTTCAGGTGTGCCTTTCAGATTTCCCCCTTCCAAGGTAGCTCCTTGAGTTTGTCAAACTTTTAAAGATCTTTTTTAACCACTTCCAGTGCCTTTGCCCCATTTAACTAGGGATGTACGAAAGTCACTTACCTTTTCGAAGGGTGACATTTGCGGTGGGGGGGAGGTGCTCCGTCCCTCCCCCCCGAATCCTGGCTGGCCGGCTCCACTCTGCAGGGATTCTGCGGAGCCGCTGGCCAGCTCCACCAGCAGCCGGACATCCGGCCGCTGGCTAGCAGGGATGCAAATGGCGGCGGCCTTAGCCGCTGCCATTTGCATCCCTGCAGTCAGCCGTGATAGGCTACGTAAATGTTTACATAGCCTATCACGGCTGATTTAAAAGAAAAAAGAATGCGCATATGCAAATGGCAGCGCCCATGGGCGCCGCCATTTGCGTTCCTTATTTTGGCATGTCTTAGTCTACGTAAACATTTACGTAGACTAAGACGGTGAAAATAAGGGGAACGCAAATAGCGTAGACGCTATGCTATTTGCGTTCCCCTTATTTTCGCCGTCTTAGTCTACGTAAATGTTTACGTAGACTAAGACATGCCAAAATAAGGAACACAAATGGCGGCGCCCATGGGCGCTGCCATTTGCGTACGCGCATTCTTTTTTCTTTTAAATCAGCCGTGATAGGCTATGTAAACATTTACGTAGCCTATCACAGTGTTTTTTAAAAATCTAGCCATGATAGGCTACGTAAATCTAGCTGTGATAGGCTACATAAATCAGATGCCATTTGCATCACTGCGGAACAAAGAGGATGGACCCGTACCGGCCAGCGCCAGGTAGGGTCCATCCCGACCTTAGTTCGCGGGGTGGCGGGGGGGAGCAGTCCATTCCACCACGGACTCTGGATTTCTCCGTCATCCCTACCCCTGGGTCAGTTGTTCTCACTGTCCCACAAGCTTTGGCCCTTTTACTCTCTCTGGATTCCAGAGAAACTCAGTATGTTCAATTGGTTCTTTCAACCTCGTACAGGAGAAGCAACAAGGACATAGATTTGGTAACAATTCAATCAATGCATAGGGGTCCATATTTAAAAAGAAACAAATAAAACATTATTTGTAACATGAAGACTTCAGGGTTGTGTGAAATCACATGCGTCCGCCCCGCAACCCACTTGTCAGAACCCGGCCCACTGCCGGATCCAGCTCACGCTGGGATGTGTGCCACCTGGTGGTTTGCAGGTGCCCAGCAAGTGCTATTCCTGCCGCCGCCGTAAGCAATTGCATCCCTCTCTGGCGACCACCAGCAGAGAGGGGCGCAGTTGCTCTCAGCAGCAGGCTGAAAAGCGACAAGGAAGTACGTTTCCCTCTCGCTTCCCATCCTGCCATCTCCGCTGCTGCCCAGAGCAACTGCACCTCTCTCTGCTGAGCACCGGCAGAGAGGGCCGCAGTAGGTCTTGGCAGCGGTGGCACAGTGATGGGAGAGGGAAGTGGTGCTTCCCTCTCCTGTTGCACAGAGCAGCTGCGCCCCTGTCTGCTGAGCACCGGCAGAGAGGTGTGCAGTTGCTCTTGGCAGCAGGATGGGTAGGCTTCCCATCCTGCTGTTGCCATTTGGGCAATGAGAGGGGGCTGCTGCCTTTCCCTGTCTTGGCATGCGTCGAGTCGGGCAAGAGTAGGAAGTCGCGGACTGGTTTCTGGGGGGGCCAACTGGTGGGAACCCGCCAAGCTCGATCCCCCAAATGGACACTTGCGACATCCCTAGAAGAGTTATATATTATTATTATTATTCATTAATCTATGCCTTGTCCTAACTTACCTACCTACCCCACCCCTTCTAAAATCCTATGCACAACCCCCTCTCACTATCTAGATGTCGCTTCCACAATCCCTACCTGACTTCTACCTGCAAGTTCATTTCTTTTATAACCTCAGAATCCCCACACAAGCCCCTCCCACCTTTCACTCCTTTACTACCAGGGATGTACGAAATCCCTCACCTCCAGTCCACCGGGGGTCCACGGAGGGAGGGAGGTGATCTGTTCCTCCCCCCTGGAATCCTTGCTGGCCGGCTCCACTCCATGGCGAGTCCACGGAGCCGCTGTCCAGCTCCGTTCCGCAAGTGACCGCCATTGCGGTCTGTATCGCTGTCTTAGTGGAAAGACGAAGTGATAGGATGTAAATGGCATCCTCTACGCCATTTGCATCCCCGTTTCTTCTCGCGATAGGCTACGCGTCTTTATTTACCTAGATATTTACATAGCCTATTGCATGAAGAAGAAAAAAACATCCACTACGCCATATGCATCTCTGTTTTTTCACGCGATAGGCTACATAAGTATCTCCGCAAATAAAGACGCGTAACCTATCGCCAGAAGAAATGGGGACACAAGTAGTGGACGCCATTTGCGTCTGATAACATCCTGGTTCCACTCAGGACAACAGAATGGAATCGGCCAGGAGGGGAGATTGGGTCTGTTCCATCCAGGGTGACAGGGGTAAGTACATTTGTTCTGCCACAGACTCTGGGAGGCCCAAATTCACCAGAATTTGGCCTCATTTGAATCTGTGGTGGATGTCGCTGCCCTACTCCCTACAAAGCAGTTAACCCTATCTTACCTCAGTCACATTTAACAATTAAAACACTTACATTAATATAATAGGTATACATTAGAAATCTGAATGTTAATTACTGAGCCTGGCTCAGGAGAACTTCAATGTCATCTTCATTTATTTATTGATTAGTTTATCAGAATGTATGCCCTGCCTTTCTATAACATATTCAAGCAGCTTACAATAGTCATCATAGATAGAGAGATAGAGAGATAGAGAGATAGAGAGATAGAGAGATAGAGAGAGAGATTATATAGGGATGTCGGAGAATTTCTCCACGAATCTCCGGGAGGCCGAATGCCAACGCATTCGGCCCCCCGAAATTGGTGGAGAGATGGTTCCCCCCCCGCCCCCCCGGGATGGGACTTACCTTCGGCGAATGTCCCTGGCGGCGACAGCTCCCGGCAGCGGTGTGGTGGCAGTGCAGCGGCGGCGCTATTTGCGTTGCCCTTATTTTCGCCGTAGTCTATGTAAATATTTACATAGACTACCCGGGCCAAAATAAGGAATGCAAATGGCGGCACCCATGGGTGCCTCCATTTGTGTATGCTCTTTCCCCCCCCAAAGTCAGCCGTGATAGGCTACGTAAAGATATACGTAGCCTATCACGGCTGACTGCAGGCCAGGGATGCAAACGGCGGCAGCTATGGCCGCCGCCATTTGCGTCCCGGCAGGAGAAGAAAAGAACTTTCGTGGCCGGAGACACGGGGCACTCCCCCCCAGCCAGAATTTCAGCGGGGAGGGATGGGGTGCCTCCCCCCCACCCAGAATTTTGGCGGGAGGGACAGAGCACCTCCCCCCCACCGCAAAGCAAGCTGCGGGGCCAGGTAAATGACTTCGTTCCTCCCTAGGAGATAGAGATAGAGATAGAGATATTAGGGATGTACGAAAGGCACTTACCTTTCACGGATTATGTTGATGGTGGGGGGGAAGGTGCTCCGTCCCTCCCCCCGGAATCCTGGCCGGCCAGCTGTGCTCCGCAGGGATTCTGCGGAGCCACCAGCCGGCTCCGCCAGCAGCCGGACATCCGGCCGCTGGCTAGCAGGGACGCAAATGTAAATTTCAACATTTGCATCCCTGCAGTCAGCCGTGATAGGCTACGTCAATGTTTATGTAGCCTGTCACAGCTGACTTAAAAAAAACACAAAAAAACACGTGTATGCAAATGGCGGTGGCCATGGCCACCGCCATTTGCGTTCCTTATTTTGGCACATCTTAGTCTACATCAAGATTTATGTAGACTAAGATAGCAAAAATAAGGGGAACGTAAATAGCGTAGCAGACGTAAATAGCGTAGGCAGAATTATCTGACATTCCTAAGAGATATTCAAAGTCAAGAATTACATGGTCAACCCTTTTTGACTGCCTTCCTGTTGACCAATTTTCATGAATTTCCAGCTTTTCACTGGAAAGCTCTTGACACATAGATTCCAAGAATACCAACAGTTTTCACTAGAAAGGGGGGGATGTATTTATGTCCATAACGCCTGTTTTTCTCTTTTTCGTTTTTAGAATTAGGCATTCTTCTATAGTGATATACTATAAAGTTTTATTTTTAATATCCAAAGGCAACTATTATTAAACAAACATAATTAATTGCAAATTGGAGCAAAATGAAATATGAATCCCCCAAAAGTCTCTGTACACTTTCATAAACAGAGATGCACACCAAAATGTAATGATAAGCCACTAACATATGGCATGTAAACAAATCATGAAGGGATCTACATTGACATGAGTCATGTGCTAGCATGGGAAACCTCAAGTTTTAAGTTGTCGATGGACCAGAAGAAGGGTGTTACAGTGGCCTCCCTGGAGTTTACACCAGGAACATTGCATTTAAGGAAGTTTTGTAAAGATAAATGATGTAACACATTGAATGTTTCAATATTTGTTTATTTTATTTATTTATTTATTTATTTATTTATTTATTTCATTTCTATACTGCCCAATAGCCGAAGCTCTCTGGGCGGTTCACAAAAATTAAAACCAAACAACACACAATAAAACAATTTAAAATATATAGAACATTAAAACCACAATATAACAATACAACCACAATAAAACCTAGCAGCAGTGCAGGAGTTTAAAATCTAGATTTAAAATGGCAAAGATAAAAATTTAGAAAGCTAAAATGCTAAAATGCCTGGGAAAATAAAAAGGTCTTCACCTGGCGCCGAAAGGAATACAATGTAGGTGCCAGGCGAACCTCACTAGGGAGCTCATTCCAGAGCCGGGGTGCCACAACAGAAAAAGCCCTCCTCCTAGTAGCCACCCGCCTCACTTCCTTTGGCAGGGGATCACGGAGAAGGGCCGCTGATGATGATCTTAAGGTCCAGGCAGGCACATATGGGAGGAGGCAATCCTTCAGGTAACCTGGCCCCAAGCCGTTAAGGGCTTTGAATGTTAACACCAGATAAAATGTGCAGATAAAATCGATCAGATTAGGTGTGTTACTCTGCACATTGTGGATACAGTTAGTGAGCAAGAGGCGGCCTGTGGCAAACCGGTTTTGTGGGATCGGTTCCAGCTTCTTCCTCCTGATGAAGTGGACAAGGTGCTTTCATCTGTAAGGCCGACCACCTGCTTACTTGATCCTTGCCCATCTTAGCTCATTATGAGCTGCAGAGAGAGACTGGGTGAGGGGATCAAGGCAGTGGTGAATGCCTCCCTTGAGGAGGGAGTGATGCCATCAGCCCTCAAGGAGGCAGTGATAAGACCGCTCTTAAAGAAGCCCTCCTTGGATCCTCAAGTTCTGAACAACTTTCGCCCAGTCTCAAATCTGCCATTTTTGGGCAAGGTGATTGAGCGGGTGGTGGCGGTGCAGTTGAAGGCACACTTGGAAGAAACTGATTATCTAGACCCATTTCAGTCAGGCTTCAGGCCTGGGCATGGGACAGAAATGGCCTTGGTCGCCTTGGTGGATGATATGAGGAGGGTTCTGGATAGGGGTGAATGCTCTTTCCTTGTTCTCCTCGACCCCTCAGCGGCTTTTGATACCGTTGACCACGGTATCCTCCTGGACCGCCTGGAGGGGTTGGGCATTGGAGACACTGTATTGCGGTGGTTCCGGTCCTTCCTCTCCGGCAGGTACCAGAGGGTAGCACTGGGAGAGGAGGTTTCGGACCCGTGGCCACTTATTTGTGGGGTGCCACAGGGTTCCATCCTCTCCCCGATGCTATTTAACATCTATGTGAAGCCACTAGGGGCTATCATCAGGAGGTTTGGGGTGCAGCGTCATCAATATGCGGATGACACGCAGCTCTACCTCTCATTCAAATCTTCACCAAGGTTGGCTGTAGAATCCCTGTCCAAATGTCTGGAGATGGTGAGTGGCTGGATGGGGAGGAATAAGCTGAAGCTGAACCCTGACAAGACTGAGGTACTTTTGGTGGGAGACAAGAGGAGGCTGGGGGATGTTGACCTGGTGTTGAATGGGGTACGGCTACCCTTGAAAGACCAGGTCCGCAGCCTGGGGGTCATTTTGGACTCCCAGCTGTCCATGGAGGCTCAGGTGTCAGCTGTGAGCCGGACAGCGCTGTATCAACTCCATCTGATATGGCGGCTGCGCCCCTTCCTTCCCGACCATCTGCTCCCATCGGTAGTACATGCCCTGGTCTCCTCTCATTTAGACTACTGTAATGTGCTCTACGTGGGGTTACCCTTGAAGATGGTTCGGAAGCTGCAGCTGGTACAGAACGCGGTGGCTCGCCTGATTAAAGGCAGCCACCGGCGAGATCACATCACTCCAGTGCTGAAGGAGTTGCACTGGTTACCAGTTGTTTTCCGGGCCAAATTCAAGGTGTTGGTTTTGACCTTTAAAACCCTATATGGTTCCAGCCCAGCCTATCTTAAGGAGCGCCTCCAGCAACACCAGACAGGCCGCTTAACAAGATCAGCCTCAGATGGCCTTCTCTCTGTCCCATCAGCCAGGACAGCTAGACTGGTGGGGACGAGGGAGAGGGCCTTTTCTGTGGTGGCCCCCACTCTGTGGAACTCCCTCCCTAGGGAACTCCGTCATGCCCCCTCTTTAATGAGCTTCCGTCGTGCATTAAAAACGTGGTTGTTCAGGCAGGCATTTGGGGTGGGTTAGGGTATTTAAAAAAAAAAAATTATGGTAGAATTTTATTGTTTTAAATTGTTTTATGGTATGTTGTACATCGCCCAGAGTGGCTGGGTGACCAGCCAAATGGGTGATTAATAAATTTAATAAATAAATAAATAAATTTAATAAATAAATAAACACCAGCACTTTGAATCGGGCCCGGAAATGGACTGGCAGCCAGTGCAGCTGGAAAAGTACTGGCATAAAATGAGCTCGCAGGCCAGTCCCTGTTAACAATCTTGCTGCCCTATTTTGGACCAGCTGAAGTTTCTGGACCATTTTCAAAGGTAGCCCCACGTATAACGCATTGCAGTAATCCAGACAAGAAGTTATCAGAGCATGGATAACTATAGCTAGGCTATCTCTGTCCAGATAAGGGCGTAGTTGGTATACCAGCCTAAGCTGATAAAAAGTGCTCCATGCCACTGAGTTCACCTGTGCCTCAAGTGACAGTTCTGGATCCAAGAGCACCCCCAAACTACGAACCTGATCCTTTAGGGGGAGTGCAACCCCCTCCAGAACAGGTTGAATATCACCTAGCCAGGCAGACGAACCACCCACTAACAGTACCTCCGTCTTGTCTGGATTGAGTTTCAGTTTATTGGCCCTCATCCAGTCCATTACCGTGCCCAGGCACTGATTCAGAACAGCCACTGCCCCACCTTGTTTTGATGAGAAAGAGAGGTAGAGCTGGGTGTCATCCACATATTGATGGTACCTCACTCCACACCTCCGGATAACCTCCCCCAGTGGTTTCATGTAGATGTTAAACAGCATGGGGGATAAAATAGAGCCCTGTGGAACCCCATGGCACAATTGCCATGGCACAGAGCAATAATCCCCCAGCACCACCTTCTGGAATCGGCCATCCAAGTAGGAGCGGAACCACTGTAGTGCAGTGCCTCCAACTCCTAACCCAGACAACCTATCCAGAAGGATACCATGGTCGATGGTATCGAAAGCCGCTGAGAGGTCCAGGAGAATCAACAGGGTCGCACTCCCCCTATCCCTCTCCCGGCAGAGGTCAACCCACAGGGCGACCAAGGCAGTTTCCGTTCCAAAACCAGGCCTGAAGCCCGATTGAATTGGATCTAGATAATCCGTTTCATTCAAGAGTGCCTGGAGCTGTCCTACAACCACCCGCTCAAGCACCTTGCCCAGGAAGGGGATGTTGGCCACTGGCCTATAATTGTTAACATCCTCTGGGTCCAGGTTAGGCTTTTTCAGGCCTAACACAGTTAATATAATAAACACAGTTAGGGTGCAATCCTGTGGCTGCAAGTCAGCGGATAGACAGCCATAGGGTGAGTTGGTTCCCTGAGAACCGACCTCCACTTCCTCCTGTGCTCCCACGTAGGCAGCACGGATTGGACCCACATTCCACGCTTCTAAGAGGAGCATGGAGCAGTGAAAAGGAGGCGGCCGCTTAACCCGATGGGATTGCGCTGTTAGTTAACATAAACCCTTTGTTCAATTTGATTTTACTCTGCGAAAGGTGTTCATGGGTAACCAACTGGTAATAATAATGATGATGATAATGATGATGCAATATTGCACAGTACTGAAACAGATTAAAATATTAAGAAGCAATGGCAGCAGATCTATCTATCTATCTATCTATCTATCTATCTATCTATCTATCTATCTATGACACGTATATGGTGTCCCATGAAATAGTGTTCCCTGAGTCACTGGCAATGAATACAAAGGCAGTACTGTGTGAAAAGTCTAGGGATGGACGAAAGCCCCTTACAGGGTCCCGCAGCTGTTTTTGGTGGGGGGGGAGGCGCCCCGCTTCTCCCCCCGAAATTCATGGCAGGTGGGGAGGCGCCCCACCCCTCCCGGCTGAAATTCAGGCTGGTGGGGAGGTGCCCCATCCCTCCCCGCCAAAATTCTGGCCAGGGGGGAGCGCCCCGCCTCTCCGGCCGCGAAAAAAAAAAAGTTATGTAAAAAAAAAAATGTGATAGGCTACGTAATGATTTACGTAGCCTATCATGGCTAGATTTTCAAAGTCAGCCGTGATAGGCTACATAAATCGTTACGTAGCCTATCACGTTGTTGTTTTTTTTAACTTTACTGGGAAATGGCAGTGGTGGCGGCCGGTCGGAAGACCGGCCGCCGCACCACCGCCGCACCGCCACCGGGACCCACCCCCGAGAGGGACATTTGCACAAGGTAAGTCCCATCCCGGGGGTGGGTGTCAGAGAATTTCCCCACCAATTTCGGGGGGCCGAATGCGTTGGCATTTGGCCTCCCGGAGATTCGTGGAGAAATTCTCTGACATCCCTAGAAAAGTCACTGGAATAAAATTGTCTACCATTCCCTAAAAGTGAGCCAGGATGGGGCCAGACATGTCTTCCTTGGCAGACTGTTCCAAATCTTTGGTGCCTCAGTGAAAAGTCCTCTTCACAGATACTCAGTTACCATATTTCTAGTGGTAGTAGGGATGTAAGAACTGTGTAAACTCTGCCCCATCTTTGTTCGACAGATTGTCAGGTGCTTTTTGTTCTGTCATCCGCTCGCAAATGGATGCAATTCCTTTTCGTCCTGTGGAAAAATATGCAAATAATTACATAAGAGGTTTTGTAACAATTTATATAATTTACCATAGTATGTAACATTTAGCATTCCCCCATTCCATTCAACTTTTCCTCAGTGAAACGTGTGTATTTTTCTATGAATAAAAATGCATAAATTGGGGAGGGGGTTGCAGCCTGAGGGGGTCGCCCCACAGCAGATTCCTCAGGCCAGATTCCTTGAACTCTGAGGCCATTTTAGGCTGTCTCAAATCTCTCCAGCATCCCTAGGTGGGAGTGGTGGTGGTGGTGATTCATTTTATCTTAAAACTCCTACTGCCAGGAACGAAGGCTTAGGAGAGGCATTTCAACCTTTTTGAATGCTCTGGGGAAGTGAACAAAGGTGAGGAAACTGGAAACCATCTGTGGTTGGGGGAATGGTGTGCAGCCAGTAGGGCTGTGCAGGAACCCCCCGATCTCACCCGGAAGCTGCTTTGTGGCTTTGGTGGTGGGCCTGATTCGGCTTGGGCTGATTCAGGGCTGCCCCACCCCAACTTGGCCCTGAACCTGAAGTGGAATTCAGCCATCTCAATCCCACTTTGCCCCCCGGACACCCCTGCGCAAATGCCCAGCTCCTTAGATGGGCCACCACCGCCTCATCCTCTGCCCCCTCTGCTGCTGCCGCCACCTCCACCACCTCCACCACCTCCACCACTGCCATTATTGCTGCAGCTGTCATCGCCGCCTGCCACCACCAGCTCCTGATCCCTGGGCATGCGCCAGCTCTTGTTGCAGGGAGCCACCATTTTAAAAATGGCGACTCCCACCAAAAAGAGGTGGCACGTATCCTGGGCTCAGGAACTGGCCATGGCAGGCAGCGATAGTGGTGATGGTGACGGTGGCAGCAGCGACAGAGGAGACGGTGGCGACAGCGGTGACTCCTGTGAGTCGCCCTGGCATGGCTGGGCTAGGGTGCCAAAGCTCTGAAGCACACAGAGTACTTCGGAAAGTCCCTGACCCACTCCAGGTCAATTCGTGCCCCCTCCGCTTCACCTCGGAAGGGGCCTGGAATGGCCTGAGGCGGCCCACTTTGACTCGGGCCTCAGGCCAAAGCGATGCACAGCCCTACCCAAAAGAGGGTCTCAGGAGAGCTTAGCTGTTGACAGTCTCATATAGAGAAAGGCAATTCCACCAGCATCACAAAATCCCTTAGCACTTTACATATATATAAGATTGATTACAAATCCAAAGGATTATTCCTACTTCTAGGAGACAGGCCTGAGCTGTGATGTATTCAGAACTAGGGATGTAGTGAGCGCAGGTTGGGGTTCGGGAATTCGTCGAGCAACCCCTGCCTGTGACCCCCGAACTGCACCCGTCGAAACGCTGTCCTTGTTCGCCCCCCGCTCATGCCGCTTGCGCTCACCAGTACACACCACAATCCCGTTTGGTGAATGCTGCCATTTTTGCGTCTTTGATTTCTGCATAAAACAGGAAGTTAAAAAAATGTGCAGATTAAAAATGCACAGTTTGGAGCTGGGAAAGCTAAATATGCACAATATTAGAGGTATAATCCTCTAATATTGTGCTTATTTAGCGTTCCCAGCTCCAGACTGCACATTTTTGAATCTCCACATTTTTTTTAACTTCCTGTTTTGCACAGAAATCAAAGGCACGAAAATGGCGGCGCTCACCAAACGGGATCACGGTGAGCCTGGGGAACTCACCGAACCCGTGAGTGGCCCGAGCCCAGGTTGGGGGGGGGGTGCGAGCAGGGACGCTACTTCGGCGAGTGCCCGGAGAAACCGAACTAGGGTGAGTTCTTACATCCCTATTCAGAACACTGTTGATGAATGTGTACGAAGGTGAACAAGGTATTTTGTTGCCAATGTGTCTGTGTGTGTGTGTGTTGTGTACTTTGTCTCTGAGGGAAGTAGCTGCTGAATGTCCTTCTGGTAGTCCAAGGTTTGGCTTGTCTACATAGTTAATGCACAATGCTAATATTATAATTAAATTGTCAAGTTCCTAACACAGTCTCCCCAGTCATGCTTGACCTTATATACACGCTGGGGAAACAATTTCTATTGCCTTGGAATTAGGAGATTTCTGTTTATTAGTATATGTTTCTTTGCTACCCTCATGTGACTAATCTCTTGTGTACAAATCTAGACTTTAAGTGCTTCAGAGTAAGGTGCGTTGTTCTTTGCTTTAGCTCCCTGAAAACCATTACACATCAAATGCATACACTGAATAAATAGCCATAATTACAATAGCTCCTTCTTTAATTTATTCATGTTCATTTATAACTTCTTCCACCCCATGGTGGGATACAGCAAAAGCTGAAAAGAATTTGAGGGTTGGGGTGGGGAGAGCATTTTTACAAGGATGTTCTCCTAGCATAAATTTCTTTTTCAAATATTCAAGATTATGTTCCTCCAATTATTCCCCTCCCCCGCAACATTCAAAAGACTTCTTTGCCATTGCAACTAGCAAAACCAGAATGAATGAGGCACCTTGCACAGATTCCTAATATAAATTAAATAGTCCACAAACCAGTTAAAAGTGCAGAAAAGCAGTTCAAAGTGCAGAAAACCAGTTCAAAGTGCAGAAAACCAGTTCAAAGTGCAGAATGAAAAATGGTGTTTCTGTAAAAAACTAATGAATACAGGTCACAGCATTCTGCTTTTCTTGGCACAGAACTAGAATTGCATGGGAGGAGAATTTAAATTGTTTTAGCATAGGATAGACACTGTCCTGTTATAAATGCTGAGGGCAGATTCCTAGTTAATGTCCTGTGTTAGGCTGACTGCAGGTAAATGGTGCACAAGGGTCATTGGCATTTCATTGACGGGAGCTAATATTCATGAGATGGCCTCCTGAGAGGTCGGGGATATCTCTCAATTTTTGAATGAGATATCCATCAGGGCTGGGAGAAGGCGACACCACTTCAGCTTAGAGGAGGGAGCAAGTGTGTATTTGTGTGTATATTATTCGGGCCACAACTGTGGCCCTGTGTTAAGGATAGGGATGTACAGATAGTATAAAATCCATTCTGTCTGTGTTTTGCAGGTTCTCGGGTAGGGGTGGCGGAGAATTCCACCACGGATTTCAGTGAGGTCGAATGCACTGGCATTTGGCCCCCCGAAATCTGTAGCGGAATGGCCTGCCCCCCCGCCCCCCCACAGATCCCCCCCCCGGGACAAGACTTACCTGGGCTGGATGTTCCAGATGGTGGCAGCTCCAGCAGCAGCTTCAGTGGCAGCAACTGGTCTTCTGACAGGCTGCCGCAGCCGCCAGTCTTCCAACCAGCGACCACCATTTGCAGTCTGTTATTATTTTTTTTTTTTTAGCCAGACATGATAGGCTACGTAAAGACTTACGTAGCCTATCATGTCTGGGTTAAAAAAAAAAAAGGCGTACGCAAATGTCGGGAGCTACTGCGGCCGCCATTTGTGTTCCTTATTTTTTGCCGTTTTAGTCTTCCTCGCCCAGTGCAGGTAGACAAGGCTCCAGCTGGCTCTAGATTCCCCTCCCCCCCTCACTAGCAAAAATGAAGGAAAGGAGAAAGTATTTTGCCCACACATGACTCAAAGGCTGCTACCATCAAGGCAGCGGCCTCCTTTCTATCCAGGTTGGGTAACCTGTGGCCCTCCAGATGATGTTGGACTACAACTCCCATCATCTCTGGCCATTGGCCATGCTGACTGGGGCTGATAGGAGTTGGAAGACAGCACCTGGAGGGTCACAGGTTCCCCAATCCCCTTCTGTAGCTTAAAACTGCAAGGGAGGCGGGGCTCTTCAGCTGGTCTCACTCAGCCTTGGATGAAAGGCACTGTCTCTTAGGGATGGCGGAGAATTTCTCCACGAATCTCCAGGAGGCCAAATGCCAACACATTCGGCCCCCCGAAATTGGTGGTGAAACTCTCCGCCGGCCCCCCGGGATGGGACTTACCTCGTGCGAATGTCCCTCTCGGTGGCGGGTCCCAGTGGCAGTTCGGCAGCGGTTTGGCGGCGGCGGCGGCGGCCGGTCTTCTGACCGGCTGCTGCCGCCGCCATTGCAAAATAAAAAAGTAAAGTAAAAAAAAAACCCCACACACCTGTGATAGGCTACGTAATGATTTACGTAGCCTATCACGCCTAGATTTCCAAAGTCAGCCGTGATAGGCTACGTAAATCGTCACGTAGCCTATCACGGGTGACTTTGAAAAAAAAAAGCGCGTACGCAAATGGCGGCGCCCATGGGGTGCTGCCATTTGCGTTCCTTAGTTTGGCACGTCTAGTCTACGTAAAGATTTACATAGACTAAGGTGAAAATAAGGGCAACACAAATAGCTGCCATTTGCGTACGCGCTTTTTTTTCCCAAAGTCACCTGTGGTAGGCTACGTGACGATTTACGTAGCCTATCATGGCTGACTTTGGAAATCTAGCAAATCGTTACATAGCCTTAGGGGTGCACGAAAGTCACTTACCTGGTCTCGCAGCTTTTCGCGGTGGGGGGGAGGCGCTTCGCTGCTCTCCCCCCGAAGTTCAGGCCGGGGGGGGGAGTCTTCCCGCCTCGCCCGGCCGAAATTCAGGCCGGGGAGGAGGCGCCTCGCCTCGCCCGGCCGCGAAATAAAAAGTTAAAAAAAAAACACCCCCGTGATAGGCTATTTGCGTTGCCCTTATTTTTGCAGTAGTCTGAGTAAAGATTTACGTAGACTACAGCGACCAAATAAGGAACGCGAATGGCGGCTCCCTATGGGGGCCACCATTTGCGTACGTGCTTTTTTTTTTTTTAAAGTCATCCGTGATTGTCTACGTGACGATTTACGTAGCCTATCACGGCTGACTTTGCAAATCTAGCCGTGATAGGCTACGTTAATCGTCACATAGCCTATCATGGGGGCGTGGTTTTTTTTTTAGTTTTATTGGAATGGTGGCAGCGGCAGCCAGTCGAAAGATCAGCTGCCGCCCCCGCCCCTGAAGAAGACCCGACAAACCGCCGCCGGGACCCACTGCCGGGAGGGACATTCGGGAAAGGTAAGTCCCGTCGCGGGGTGTGTGTGGAGAATTTCTCCCCGAAACTTCTTCGGGGGGCCGAACACGTTGGTGCTCGGTCCCCCAAAGTTTCGGGGAGAAATTCTCCGCCAACCCTACGTAGCCTGTCACGGGTGTGTGTTGTTGTTTTTTTTACTTCTTTTTTTTTCACGGCCAGGTAGATGGGGCGCTCCTCCCTGGCCTGAATTTCAGCGGCGATGGATGGGGCGCCTCCCCCCCCTCGCCTGAACTTTGGGGGGAGAAGCGAAGCGCCTCCCCCGCACCGCGAAGCAAGCTGCGGGACAAGGTAAGTCCCTTTCGTCCATCCCTACTCTCTCCTAGGGATGGCTAGGGATGTACGAAAGTGACTTACCTTTCCGTGGATTATGTTGATGTTGGGGGGGAGGTATTCCATCCTCCCCCCCAGAATCCTGGCCGGCCGGCTCCACTCCGCAGCGATTCTGTGGAGCTGCCGGCCGGCTCTGCCAGCAGCCGGACATCTGGCCGCTGGCTGGCAAGGACGCAAATGGCGGCGGCCGTAGCCGCCACCGTTTGCATCCCTGCAGTCAGCCATGATAGGCTACGTAAATGTTTATGTAGCCTATCACGGCTGATTAAAAAAAAAAACCCGTGTAAACATTTACATAGACTAAGACGGAGAAAATAAGGGGAACGCAAATAGCATAGCGGGCGCTATTTGCGTCCCTTTTTGATTCGCCGTTTTAGCCTACGTAAATATTTATGTAGGCTAAAACGGGGAATCAAAAAGGGACGCAAATAACGCCCGCCACGCTATTTGCATTCCCCTTTATTTTCGCTGTCATAGTCTACGTAAATATTTACGTAGACTAAGATGGCCAAAAATAAGGAACGTAAATTGTGGCGGCCATAGCCACCACCGTTTGCATACACGGGTTTTTGTTTTTTTTGTTTTTTACCCAGAGTCCTCCGCGGCCAGAAATCCGGCTGCAGACGGCTCTGGCCTGGGCCTGGCCGGCTGCTCCGCGGAGATGCTGTGGAGCACAGCCGGCCGTGGAGGATTCTGGAGGGGAGGAACGGATCACCTCCCCCCCACCATCAACATAATCCGCGGAAAGGTAAGTGACTTTCGTACATCTCTACTCTCTCCTGTAGACTGCAGTGCACTGATGCTCTGCTGATGTATTAGGGATGTGCCAATCAGAAAAACTCAAACTCACCGAAGTTCTCTGAATTCCATCCCAAAGCTTATTCCAAATCAAACCCATATCAGATAGCGGTTTCACCGGGTCCCCCCCCCCAGCATGAAAATCTGTGAGTATTTCCCAAAATGTACACATCAGTTGTGTGCGCTTTTGAAATGTACACATTCTTTTCCCATGGATTAAAGCATATTTGTGTGCATTTTCAAAAGTATGCATTGTTCCATGCGCATTTTTCAAATGTACACATACTGTCGAACACATTTATTTTGCCTGTGAATCACATGGTATGCTCAGAAATAGGGATGGCACAGGCGCCCAATCGGGTCTGGGAGTCTGGCAGATGCCCCCCCTGCCTGCTGCCCCATGCCACACTCACCGAGCCGCTCTCCCTTCCAACTCCCCCCTCCCCTGCTCTCTGAGCCACCTGCACTCACCCCGGGCCCATTCAGTGATTTCTTTCACCACCATTTTTTGAAAAAGCTGGGTGCAGATACGCACACATTTGCTGATACACGAAATAGTGCTGTAAGTGGCTGATATACACAAACTTACAGGCATGGGTCCAGGAGCACATGAGCAGGGGCAGGGGCTTGGCAGATACCCGGAGAACCTAGATGGGGGTGGGATGTGCGGAGTTCGAGCACAAATTGCGCCTGAGTCTGTGTTTGGTCCAGAAGGTGTGAATTGGGTAAAATCCCGATCAAGCACAAACTGACACAAATGTCTTGTACATCCCTAGCCTGTATATTTGTAAATAAAGCAAGTATCACAAATGGCCATTTAGCTTCCAGCATTCTCTCTCATGCAAAGGGAACCAAACCCAGCAACACCACCCCTGCAAGTTTTCACCATTCACCAAAGAGAGGCGCATAAGACAAGGATTCAGCTCTCTAGCAACATAGCTTGGGTGGGCTCTAGCTATGCTACAAAGGACAGTGCCATGGTTGGAACCTATGCTTTAGTTGTCATAGCTACACACACCCTATAGGATCCTGCTGTATTAAATTTAAAGGACATTAGAATTCCTTCCTGAAAAAGATTGGGTAACAAATAGCATTCAATATGGCTTGTTTGTAAGACTCCTGCTGCGATAAGACTCTTTTAGACATATAAAATATAGATTAAATGAACCTCTTGATGTTACAGCAGATGGAAATAGCTCCAGTAACTGGCTTGTTTCAGTTGTTTCATTCCCTGTAACATGTTCTCTTTTGCCATTTCATTTGGGCTCATGTTCCTTTGCCAGCCATTTCCCACTGATGCTGACCTGCTGGACTGTGTCAATACTGAAGATTGCATTTCAACGGCCACGAGGCACATGGGGAAATCAGCTGGCAAATGAGGTGCCAACTAAGATCTCCTATATGAAAAGGGAATAGGGTGTCAGAGGGAAGCATTTGTCACCCAGTGCTACCTTGTGGCCAGAAATGTGGTGGTGGTAGTGGGGAGCCTAAGTGTACACACCAGGCTGGGGTGAGGGGGACAGTGGTAAGTGAATGAAAAACAGTGAATACCTAAATACGAGAGATGTAATGTGTTTAAATTAAACACTCCCACAATCCCTGACCATTTGCCATGCTTGGGCTGATAGGACTTGTAGTCAAAGACATCTGCAGGGCATGGTGTTGCCTCCCCCTTACATAAATCTATGGATGGGCATGTATGGATTGATTAGAAATCATATGATTGTTCATGAACTTAGCTAAGTGCTTCTCTTTCTCCTTCTCCTTCTCCTTCTCCTTCTCCTCCTCCTCCTCCTCCTCCTCCTCCTCCTCCTCCTCCTCCTCCTCCTTCTCCTTCTCCTCCTCCTCGTCCTTCTCCTCCTCCTCCTCCTCCTCCTCCTCCTCCTCCTCCTCCTCCTCCTCCTCCTCCTTCTTCTTCTTCTTCTTCTTCTTCTTCTTCTTCTTCTTCCTAGGAAATATATCAGCCTAACAGCAACAGTAAATATGGATATTTACTTGGAAGCAAGTCCCACTGTCTTCAACAGAGCATACTCCCTAGTATGTATGCTAAATGCTGCAGTCTAACTTGCAGAAAACTTAAATGCCTAATTATCTTCTGTTTTATTCTCTCTCTCTCTCTCTCTCTCTCTTGAAAGAAAATGGAGAGGATCAAACAAAGAACCTTCAAAGGTTATTCTCCTTCTCTTGTCTCCCTCATAACCTTGGTAATGGCATTGTGTGACACAACACCTTTCAGAGCATTATGCAATTTAATGATAAAAATATATATGCAGAAGCAAGAATCTATTTTAATTTGGGTCTAATTACTTGCCTGCAGCCAATCAAAGAGCAAATCAGAGGGAATTCAGAGCAATACACAGCTTAACTCCTCAGTGTGAGGAGATTAAATTTATTTTTAAAGATGCACAAAATCTCATTGAAATAGTTCAGTTTTCAACCTGAATTGTGCATTTTGTACACATTTCCCCCTAAAATACCATTTTTACACATTCTCTCCAAATATGCATTTTATGCACACCTTCTTTAAAATGTGCATTTTTGACCCAAGAACTGCATTGCAGATTTCAGAGAAATGTGTCATGCAAAAGATAATTATATTCTGATCTGTGTAGTAGTCTGTGAAGTGAAAATTAGGTCGGTGGACTTAAAAATGCAGACTAAACAAAATTCTTCAATATCCCTTGTTTAGGGATGGACGAAAGTCACTTAACGTGTCCTCGAAGCTTTTCGTGGTGGGGGGGAGGTGCTTCGCTGCTCCCCCCGCGAAGTTCAGGCCGGGGGGGAGGCTTCCCGCCTCGCCCGGCCGAAATTCAGGCCGGGGAGGAGGCGCCTCGCCCGGCCGCGAACTAAAAAGTTAAAAAAAAACAAAAAAGGCCCCCGTGATAGGCTACGTGATGATTAACGTAGCCTATCACGGCTAGATCTGCAAAGTCAGCCGTGATAGGCTACGTAAATCGTCACGTAGCCTATCACGGGTGACTTTTTTTTTTAAAAAAAGCACGTACGCAAATGGCGGCCCCCATAGGGAGCTGCCATTCCCGTTCCTTATTTGGTCGCTGTAGTCTACGTAAAGATTTACATAGACTACAGCGACCAAATAAGGAACGGGAATGGCGGCTCCCTATGGGGGCCGCCATTTGCATACACACTTTTTTTTTTTTTTAAAGTCACCCGTGATAGGCTACGTGACGATTTACGTAGCCTATCACGGCTGACTTTGCAAATCTAGCTGTGATAGGCTACGTTAATCATCACGTAGCCTATCATGGGGGCGTTTTGTTTTGTTTTTTCTTTTATTGGAATGGCGGCGGCAGCAGCCGGTTGAAAGACCAGCTGCCGCTCCCGCCCCGGACGAAGACCCGCCGAACCGCCGGCCGGACCCGCCGCCGGGAGGGACATTCGCCGAAGGTAAGTCCCATCCCGGGGGGGGTGTGGGGGGTGGGGGGTGCGGAGAATTTCTCCCCGAAACTTTTTCAGGGGGCCGAACACGTTGGCGCTCGGCCCCCCGAAGTTTCGGGGAGAAATTCTCCGCCAACCCTAACCTTGTTGTCTCCTCCTTTCACACCTTACTCTTCTTTGTGCCACTGCCTTGTGGAATGGGAGAGAATTGGGTTTCTCTAGCTTTACTGGGAAATAATAAATGGATGGAGATTTTCTCTGGACAGTGTCTGCAGTTAACATACCTTGTTGGTGATAATGAAAGAGAAGTAGTGACTGAATATTGTGAAGTTTGGAAATTTAAAATCATATGAAAGCATTATTTGAGTATTAAAAAATCTGCTGGTTTGAGACCAGAGTTGGCCCAGGTTCCACAAAGCCAGAAAAATTGGAAGTTAAGATGCCTTATCTGATGTGCTCCATTATTAGTGATGTTGTGCAGTGTTAGAAACTGTGCTTGCTTAGAACTTACTCTTCATGCACCTACACTTTTACTTAGGGATGTAGCAAGAGTCTGCGGGGGTGGTAGTGGTGGAGTCTGATGGACTCCCTCTCACCCACCCTCCTGGACCCTGCTCCCCAAACTGCAGGGCACTCGCGGACCTGCTCAGTGAGCACCCCGGGCTCGGCGAGTGCCCGGCACCTACGTAGATGGCCCCTTGTTGCATAAATGTGGCATAGATGGCCCCTTTACAGCCACCATTTATGAAACATTGCCTACCTGGAAGTACCCAAGCTGCCATTTCTGAGTACACTGGTGGCTCACTAGGAAGGACAGGCAGCCCCATGGCTTCGTCAGGTGCTTGCCGGGCCATAACAAAGTTTGCATGCCACCACAAGCAGGGGCAGGCGGTGGCAGAGGCTCAGTGAGTGCCCAACAAAGCCGGGCATGGGTGAGTCCATCCATCCCTATTTTTACTTGGTCAGCAAAGATGTCTCATGTTGTCCTGGTCCTTTATTGCCTTATGGAGTATCTAATATTAGTGTTAGAAGAGGGCTGCCCATCACTGTTTAACCCACCCATCCAGCTCCTGATGTAAGCAACAAACTGTCAGGGACCAAGTCACTGGAGGATTCCTCTAGCAATACAGCAAGTATCAGGAGCTTCATAAGGCAATGCAGGACCAGGACAATGTGAGGCATCTTTGCTGGTCCCAGGTACTCCCCCCGCAAAAATCTGGGTTTCATCCTGAAATACCAATGGAAAGTGTGGGTGCATAGAGGGTAAGTTGCCTTAGCTTCCAATTTCCTGGCTTTATGGGGCTGGAGCCAACATAAGATAGGCTTAGCTCCCATCTTAAATGGGCAGTTTTTGTTTCGTTTGGTTTTAATCATTGGTTTTCCACAGGTTTTGAAATGGAAATGTATCCCCAAGGTATTTGATTCTGCTTTCTTGCAAGTCAATCTATATGATCCATGGGATTATGACTATTCAGCTAATGGGAATCATGATTTCACATCAAGGTTCATACGTCTTCTTTTTAGATGTGCACCTCAAACAAACAATAATTGCAGATAACCATGTTTGCTAATTAGCATAATAGTAGGGTGATACTTTTATTAGGAATAACCAAAAGTCACAATCAAGTGAGCCAGCTTTTGAGATATCCAGAGGGCTTCTTTGTGCTGTATTATTAAAAAAAAAAAAAGTGAGGCTCTAGAGCTGTTTATTGCAACCCCCTCCTGCAATTTATATTGAAGGATTTGGAATCCAAATGGAGGCTGCAATTCTATTGTGATTTGCTATTTCTTTGAATACAAAAAGTGGGGCCCAAAGCCTTCTGACTGCAATCAGCCATCTTAACAGTAACACAACCAACAACAACACAGGGTTCTTTTTTCCTACACTACCTTTAAGGTTACGATCCTATAATATAGGATGTTTAGACAGCCTAATTTGTCTACCCCCCCCCCACTTAACTCTGGTCTTAAACCAGCCATTGTTTTGATCATTCAATAACACTATTATTTGACTTAAAATTTCCAAACATCACAATACTCAACTGCTACTCTCTTTCAATATCAGCAACAAGGTATCTTTCCTGCAGACACTGTGCAGAGAAACACTCCATCCACGTGCTCCCAATAAATCCAGAGAATCACAATTCTCTCCTATTCCTCAAAGCAGCGGCACAAAGAAAAGTAAGATGTAAAAGGAAGAGAAACTAGGGATACTGAAGAGCTTTGTCTGGTCTGCATTTTTAAGTGTACCGACCTAATTTGTCTACAAAAAGGCCTACAACTCCCACCACTCTCCCCACCTTATGAGTATTAGCGCTGGCACAGTAATGATAAAATAGCTCTGCATTATTTCCAACTCATGGAATGGTTCTGAAACACACACACATACACCACACACACACACACACATCATTACCTGGGTACATGTGTGTAAATGAGTATGTCCCTTCTGAGTAACCCTGCACAGGATTCCAACATTGCCTTTCCCTCCCTATCCCCTTTTCATCAGTCATCCATCCATCCATCCATCCATCCATCTGTCCGTGACAATAATTCCATGAGCCTTCAAAATTATCTAACTCTCATCTCAGTTAACAGTTTCCTGCTACCCCTCCACCATGGTCAGAATGCTGACAAGAACATTAGAATCCCTCTCAGAACACTGGAGTACTGGCAGCATTCTAGCTTCAGGGTGAAACTGAGCATGCCTCACATAACTTTGCCGGCTGCTGCTGCCATAGGATTTCATGGGGCAGAATAACCTTAATAACTTTTGAACCACTCTTCAGAACTTTACAAACCAATGAAAGACACATCTCAAAATACCTGGATAGCCTGAATCAGTCGTTTTCATCAAAGTGTTATATTATATGCTGTGCACCACTCTCTGCTTGCACACAGACCACCGCGTGGCTCGCCACATGTGGTGAGCAGGGGTGGCCAGCTGCTGGGGGTCCAGTGAGCGGTGTGAGACCCAGACTAGGATGAGTTCACCCCTGCCTAATAAGAAGAAGGACCATTGGCGGCCGCCACGCACATTGCCTTCTCCTTCTGAGCAATGGTGTAGACAGGGTCCAAAGGAAAAGGACAAGCAAGCAAATAGGCAGATGTGACAGTGGCAAGGAGGTTGGTTGATGTTCTTAGAGATGGAGCCCAGTGAGGACATGTTGCTGAAATCTGGAACCATACTTGACTGTGTGTCCTGTTTGCTCAGCAGTCTCATCTGTGCATCACGGGAAGCTCTGGTTGCTATTCAGTTGCCACCCTTTTTCCCAGGCCTTGCTCTTTAGCCTTGAAAAGCAGCCTAACATAGTAACGAATTAAGCTAAAGATGTGCCAAATCCCACCTTCCATGTATACATCCCCTATGAAAAATAAGGATATTTGGGGACGTTGGGAGAAATGGTCTCACCATCTATATCTATATCTATATCTATATCTATATCTATATCTATCCATTTAGTTTGGATGTAGGGATGAGAAATAGTCACTATGACCATGGTGACCAATCTCTTTTTATCTAGGTCAGTGAGAACCATTTTACTTATTATGGAGAGGCAAACATGGGTTTGCAACGAGGGTGGCGATGTTTCACACTTTACAGATGACAGTCCTCTATTTGAAGGGCTGTCAGGTTCAAATCTGGTTTTAACATGAAGAACCAACAAAGGAAGAGCTGGTCCTTGACGCTGCCTATCAACAGTTATCACCTGGGTAGGAGATTGAGCAGGGACACAGGACATGCACTCACAGCTAGGAACGCATGAGAAATTTGTTTCAGTTAGTTTTTGATCAGGATTTGCCCAGTTTGCACCTTCCAGACTGAACATGGACTTGGAAGCAATCCGAGGTCCAAGTCAATAAATTTATGAGCTTGCAGCGTGATTCATGGACAAAAAAAAAGAAGTGTTCGATAGCATGCGTACATTTGAGAAAGAGGCATGAAAAATATGTACTTTCATCAACCGATGATACCTATTTTGTTAACAGCAGCAAAACGACTATTGCCAAGAACTGGAAAAATACAAAACCAATCACATGTAAAGAATGGCTTATTAAAGTTTGCCAAATTGCACAATTATTGAAAATCAGTGAGGTAGTTAGATTGAGAGATGGTAGACAAAAGACTCCCAAATTTACAGAGGAATGAAAACCTTTTATTGGATTTTTGGAAAAATAATCATGGCATATAAATTAATATACATTCTTGTTTAGCTACTTTTTTACATAATTGGCATTAGAAGACATGTAAAACTTGATCTCATGCATTATTTAATCAATTAATGTATTTGATATTTAATTCATTCTTAGACATTTCTATGTGATGTTATGTGCTGTTTAATCTATCTGATACTCAAATCATTCTTAGATGTCTATATGTCATGTTACACAGGGTTTTTTTGGTTGAGTAACTAATATAATTGAATATGTATATTAATTCTATTGTATAATAATATGTTGCATACCGTTTTATGTATTAATAAAATAATTTACATAAAACAAGAAGAAAATGTGTACTTTTGATAAATGGGCACAAATACACTTTAATCAATGGGAGATGAATGTGTGCATTTCACAGATGTGCACAAGTGAAGTGATGCATACATAGGGATGGCAGAGAATTTCTCCCCGAATCTTCGGGGGGCCGAGCGCCAACGCATTCGGCCCCCCAAAATCGGCGCTGAAATTCCCCGCCACACCCCTGCCACCCTCCCGCCACCCCCCAGGATGGGACTTACCGTAGCCGAATGTCCCTCCCGGTGGCGGGTCCCGGCGGCGGTTCGGTGGGCTTTTGGCGGGGGCGGGGGCAGGGGCGGCAGCCGGTCTTTCGACCGGCTGCCGCCGCCGCCATTACAGCTGAAGTAAAAAAACAAACAAACCCGTGATAGGCTACGTAACGATTGACGTAGCCTATCACGGCTAGATCTCCAAAGTCAGCCATGATAGGCTACGTTAATCATTATGTAGCCTATCATGGGTGACTTTGAAAAAAAAAAGCACATACGCCATTTGTATGTGCTTTTTGTATGTGCAAATGGCGGCGCAAATGGCACCGCCATTTGCGTTCCTTATTTGGTCCCTGTAGTCTACGTAAAGATTTACGTATGATTTACGTAGCCTATCACGGCTGACTTTGGAAATCTAGCCGTGATAGGCTACGTAAATCGTCACGTAGCCTATCACGGGGTCTTTTTTTGTTTGTTTGTTTCGCAGCCGGGGAGACGGGGCGCTTCTCCCCGGCCTGAATTTCGGGGGCAGAAGCGAAGCGCCTCCCCCCCACCACGAAGCCAAGCTGCGAAAAGGTAAGTGACTTTCGTACATCCCTATGCATACATTTGGCAGAATATGAATGGATTTTCATGTGAAAAAAAACAAAGCTTATAATCTGATACAGACTCAAGTTGGAACGAGCCTCGAGATGGAATTCGGAGAACTTTGACAAGCTTGAGTTTTGCTGATTCTCACATCCCTAGTCACACCCTTCCTTATTATTAGGGATGGCCGGAACACTTACCTGCTGTTATCGGGGGGGGGGTCCACAGGGGGGGAGGCGATCCGTTCCTCCCCCCAGAATCCTCTTCAGACGTTTCCGCTCTGCAGCGATTCCACAGAGCCACTGGCCAGCTCCAAAGCCCCAGCGATACGGCCGCCATGGCCATATCGCTGGGGTAGGCAGGGTGAGTCTCCGGATGCAAATGGTGTCCAGGATGCCATTTGCGGCTGTAAAGGCCTTAGTTTAAGGTAAATGTAGCTGTAAATGTTGCCTTAAACTGAGGCCTTTACGGCCGCAAATGGTGTCCTGGACACCATTTGCGCCCGTGGTTTTCATTAACGTGATAGGCTATGCAAATATTTGCATAGCCTATCACGTAAAAGCAGCGACGTGCCTGCTTTTATGTGTTAGGCTACACAAATATTTGCATAGCCTATCAAGTTAATGAAAACCACGAGCTCAAATGGCTCCCAGGACGCCATTTGCAGCCATAAAGGCCTTATTAAGGCAAATGCAGCCATTTACGCCTGTGTTTACCTTAAACTAAGGCCTTTATGGCCTCAAATGGTGTCCCGCACACCATTTGCATCCTCAGTCAATCCGCGCAGCCAGCGATCTGGCCATGGCGGCCGTATTGCTGGGGCTTCGGAGCCGGCGGCAGGGAGGATCCGCTGGCGAGGACTTCGCCCTGCAGGCCAAGGCAGGAGATCCAATCCTCCGTGGACTTTGGGGGCTGGATTCAATAGAATCTGGCCTCATTGGGATCCATGGAGGATTTCTCCAACATCTCTACTTATTATGGTGAGATGTGATGTATTTTTGTTTAGATTTCAGTCATTATTTCAATAATTTTTTTCTAGACATATGAATTAGCATATGCAAATGCTACACATAAGTGGCCACCCTACATTCAAATGTGTGAGCATTCAACAGGGAGCTGCAACCCCCAAGAATGTATCTACATGTTATGCATGTTCCACCCATCACATGTTAGGTGTGCACTTCAAACATCTTTTAGTAAACTGATGTGATGTATGAAAAGGCTCTAAGAAATGACAAAAAATACGTTTGTGTGATCTTTGGAAGTCCCTACTTGCTGAAGAAATGCTCAAAATATATTCTGAACAGTAAAAAGCATGGAAGCTAATGCTGGATTTCTCAGTGGTATCATGCCATCTTTTTTACTCTTATGGCTTTAAATCAGCCCCTTAAAGTTGTCTGAACAATGCTTATTTTGGGGTGGTTTAATGTAGCTTAATTAGGAAATGTCTTAAGTGCCTGTACAGATTAAATGAGCCAATTTAGGATCCTACAGGATTTGAATCACTGAAGGCATAGTTCATCTCTCTCTCTCTCTTTTTCCATTAAGGAATTACAGAAAAGCTTTAGCAGCGATAAGGTGGGGTGCAGAGGGAGAGACTCCACACAGCAGTGTACAACATTGCTTTCATAAAGCTTTCAGAAGCAATTTTTCCTTCTAAAAAAGAAAAGAGGTGTAATCTGCAAAAAGGGCTCCTGTAATCGCACAAGATTTTTCCCAGCATCCTATCATAGCCTCTAAAGGTCTCCTCGTATTATCTTATGTCCTAAAATATAAACTAGGTCTAGAGTTTTCTCCTAAAGGAAAATGTTACAGCAGATTTGGAGGTGATGAAATGTTGTGCTTGCATTTATATCATGCTGTCCTCCCACGGTGGCATTTAAGCTGCTGTGCATTAGGGTTCCCAAGCAGTCCTTTGTCCAGGCACCAACCAGATCTACGTCTGCTTGGCTTCAAAGTGACAGCAAAGGTCACTGAACTCAGGCTCAGACAAGAATTCTGAGGGCTCATAAAGCTCACCTCAAAGAAGAGCTGAGCTTTGCAAGCCTCTAAATATTTATCTGGCTCTTGGCTTTCTTCATCCAGAGTCTTGATCCCCAGCCCCCCTTCCCTTTAAAGACCTTTGGGGTCAGGGAGGGAAGGACGGGGGGCGAGGATGGGTTTATTTTGTGGGGAAATAACTTGGGTCAGTTGCAATACTGGACTAGTATCCAGTGTTAGGCCTATGTAGAGCAGAGCCATTGAAAATGCCCTAACCCGGCGCCAGCTTGTCTGGCTGAAGGGGGGGGCATTGCGGGCAGGTGGGGTGACAAGATGTAAGGGCCTCTGATTGGTGCACCACCAGTCGGGGAGGGGCAGGCCAAGTTGCCTTAAACTCGACCCCCCTCCCGATCTCAGCTCTCTGGCTCGACGCAGCTAGAGAGAGCTAAAGACCCGCTTGGAATCGAGGAGGGATACCTGCCTGCTGGACACCGTCTTCATCGTTGTTCCAGCCACCTGACTCAGCGTGCTTCGGCACGCCCAAAAGCTTCTCTTCGACTCCGGCACTTGCCACGGCTCTTGGGCTGCTGACACTCGCGGCGGGTCTCGTGCGCTCCGGCGAGGCTCCCTCTGGGCCCGCGCCTGCCGGCCGGCGGGAGAACCACTGTTGGTGGCGGTGCACGCTGTGGCGCAGCGCCTGTCGCCACCGGCACTCGCTGCCTCTGGGGTCCGGTGCCCACGGCGGTATCGTGCCCGCCCCCACCAGTCTGCTCTTGCCTTCCCGCCGCTCACTCGGCGCGCCTGCCGCGACTCCGGGTTTGTCGGTGGCGCGGCGACAGCGCACATGCGCGGGAGCCCCCCCTCAGCCGGCATTTGCTGCCTCGGCGGGAGTGCCGGTGGCGGTCCTGATTGCGCACGCCAGGGAGGGGCGTTCATTGTTCTCCTCCCCGGTGGGGGTGCGGGCGGTGGGGGTGCGGGCGGGGGTGGTGCGCGCCCACTCGCCTCCCCGCCCGCCCGCTCGCTGGTCTGCCCTCTTCCTCATTCGGTCCCCTGCCTGCCTGCCCACCGGCCTGTCCACCCGCCCGGCCGGCCGCCTTCCTTCTAGCCTGCCTGCCTTCTGCCTGCCTTCACGCCGGCCTCCTGTGGCTGCTGCTGCGCCCTTGCGCCGCGGCCCCTTTTGATTGTCCATGCTGGCCGGGGTGCCGGTGTTCGTGGCAGTGGCGCGTGTTTGTGCACGGCGCCGGTGATTGCAGGCGCTGACTCCCCTTGAGCCTGCCCCCCTGCTCCTTCCTCACTGGCGGGCATCTGCTTCACTCTTGTCGCCTCCTGGGGGCGCGGGACGTTCCCCCCCCACCAAAAAATCATTATTTAATTATTTAATTATTTAATTAATTAAAAAAAGGAGCAGCTGCAGATCCCTGTTGGGCGCCTGCCTCCGTTCCTGGGTCAGGGGCCCTTTGCTGGCCCCTTGCTGCGCCTCTTGAGCGCCGATCTCTTCCGTCTAAAACAGTAGCGGCAGCGTTCCTCTCTTCCATCCCCAGGCCTCTCTGTCTCGGCCTTGAACTCAGATCTGCAGGTCTCGAGACCAGGGGGGTTCTGCCTGTTGCCCAGGGTGCCCAGGGTGCCCAGTTACCCATGGGAACCTCCTGCTGTAGACTCTGACCCCGCCGCATTTACCCTTTGGGTGGTGGTCGGAGTGTTTGACTGGGTCCTGGGACCCGGCCCCTTACTTATTTCTTGCCGATATCGGCCAAGCTTAACTCACTTTCTGCATCATGCCCCCCAAGAAGAGCCAGGGTGGAAAGAAAGGGAAGGGGAGGGCCCCGCCTCCCCTCCCCAAAAGACCATTGCCAAGGCCCGATTCTGAGTCCGATGAGGATGCAGACCTGGTATTGGCATCAATTCTTTCTCGTCTGGAAGCTGCTGAGCATTCCTCAGGGATCCCTCCCCCTCCCCCAGCCAGGCCTCAAAAACCCTCGGCAGTCCAGCCCAAGCGAACGCAACAGCAGACCCAACGCTCGCTGCTTCTTTATTTCAGCTCGCCTGGACGCTATTGAAGCATCCACCTCCTCTTCCTCGGCTCTTCCAGATGGCTCACCGCCCATGGTGGAGCTCCTCCTTTCTGGTGCCTCATCTTCCACGGGTGCACAAGCAACAACATTGGTTTTTCCAGTTGGGGATCAGAGCACGCCCACAC
The DNA here is from genome assembly GCF_057233095.1 of Heloderma suspectum. Lineage (NCBI taxonomy): Eukaryota > Metazoa > Chordata > Lepidosauria > Squamata > Helodermatidae > Heloderma > Heloderma suspectum. The sequence continues at coordinate 30,124,878 of NC_139469.1, forward strand.
TGGATTCCGGTGAGACTGCTTTGGCACCTCAATTCGCCTGGCTGGGCATGGGGCAGGTCAACCCCTGGGGTTGGATGCCTTGGTTTACCCTTCAGGGCGGCCCAGTCCCCCCTCTCCCACTTCTTCCAGTTACTCCAGCCCCCGCAGTCAGTACTCCTCAGCCCGTGGCCCCGATCTTGACTCCCAGCAACTGCTCAGGTAGCCAGCCAACCCAGTTCATTGGGGCCTGGGGCCTCATTCCCCTTACTGCTACCGGCAGGAGACACCTCCACGTCAGCCCCGCCACTATTCCAGCCTCTTCCGCTTAACGCCGCCTGCGCCAGTGTTTGGCAGGGGCCCGCCGGTTCGGTTCGGTTCGGGACCCCCTGTCTCCCCTACCACCTCCCCTGCCAGCCCCACAGATGTCCTTGGCTGACCCATGCACCAACCTCGGACGAGGAGCCATGCCCACAGGTGCTACTTCGTCCCCTATTGGCTTTCATTTGACCATTGCCACCAGAGAACGGATTTTGCGGGGAGAATTTACTGATGTCTTCGCCCTGCTCTTTCATGAGCCCGAGCCCAGTGACAAGAATAAGAACCGTGACCGGGATCCTGAGCAGAGCAAAGCTCGCAAGGTGCCACGCACCTGGGTGAACTGGTTGCCAGGCTTCTTAATTTACGCTGGCATCTACCAACAGAGATTCCCTGAGAGGGCTTGGGTCCTCACCAAGTATCTTGACATAATATACAGGGCTGATACTGAATATGAAGGGAGCGCATGGCTGTCCTACGATGAGGCCTTCCGACGGAGGGCCGCCATTGACCCTTCCATGAGCTGGGATCTGAAGGACCAGGACCTTTGTCTCCAATTTATGACCCCTTCCAGGCCGGGCTTCGGCGACAGGTCCGACAATGGCCACATCCTTGCCAAGCTGTCGCCCGCAATGGCCACCAGGCCTATTGCAGGTCCAGGGGTTCAACACCACTGGCTGTGCTGGGAGTTCAGCTCCAAAGGTTCCTGCTTCCGAAACCCATGCCGCTTCCGGCATGAATGCTCCCTTTGCAGCGGTCAACACTCCTGCGCCTCTTGCCCAAGGGCCAGAAGCTGGAGAGGTCCTTCAAGGGATGGCCGTGGTGGCAGGAAACAGGGCGGGGGACATCCTCCCCCTCCCAAAGGGCCCCAGCCCAGTTAAGATTCTTCCGCTCCTTCAACTTCTAGGGTGTTACCCAAATCGGCGGGCAGCGATCTACTTGGAACGTGGCTTCACACTGGGTTTCAGGATCCCCTTTAGGGGTCCGCGCAAGCCGTATTTGACTGGTAACCACCGGTCTGTTCTTAGCATGCGGCGCTTGGTGCAAGATAAAATTAACAAAGAAGTTCAGTCAGGTCAGGTCATCGGCCCCTTTTCCTCGCCCCCGCTACCCAACCTGAGGATTTCCCCTTTGGGAATTATCCCCAAGAAATCGCCCGGTGAGTTCAGGTTAATTCACAACCTCTCTTTCCCCAAAGGCCAGTCTGTTAATGATGAAATCCCAGATTCCCTGTGTTCTGTGCGTTATACATCCTTTGATACTGCGGTAGCCATGATAAGAGCCATGGGCTGTGGGGCATTGATGGGCAAGTGTGATATCAAATCCGCTTTTCGCATTTTGACTATCAATCCTCTGGATTTCGATTTGCTGGGATTCTCCTTCCAGGACAAATTTTACATCGACCACGACCTCCTCATGGGATGCTCCATCTCTTGCACTATGTTCGAAACGTTCAGTACCTTTCTGGAATGGCCCATACGGGATAAGACGGGCTGCAGCGATGTGGTCCATTATTTGGATGACTTCCTGTTTGCTGGACCCGGGGGCGGCAGTCAATGCTCTGACCTAATTAGGGCATTCATATCCCTTTCCTCAGACTTAGGTGTCCCTTTGGCACACGAGAAGACAGAGGGCCCATCTGTTATTTTGACATTCTTAGGGATCGAGCTCGATACCCTCGCACAGTGTTCTCGTCTCCCTCACGATAAATTGCTGGTACTTAAGGATAAGCTCCAGTCCATCTTGCACCTTCGTAAAGTCTCCCTTAGAGCCCTCCAAGAAGTTGTTGGGCATTTGAACTTCGCTTGTAGGTTGGGGGCCCCTGGCCATGCCTTCCTGCGACAGCTCTGCTGGGCAATGCGGGGTCTTCAACTCCCGCATCATCGCACCAGAGTCACCTCCGCTATGCGCATGGACCTGCAGGTATGGCTTACATTCCTGAGGGATTTTAATGGCATCTCCTTCTGGAGGCACGAGTTACTTCTACGAGCCGACCTGCAGATCCATTTGGACGGTGCTGGCACCTTTGGTTTTGGTCTAATTTGGCGAGAGCGGTGGCACCTGGGCCAGTGGCCAGAGAGTTGGGCCACTGGCAGCATTTGTCAGGACCTCACCTTCCTGGAATTCTTCCCCATTTACGTGGCTGTACACATTTGGGCAGACTTGATGGCCAACTCTGTCGCCCTTTTTTGATGCGACAACATGGCCGTTGTGCACGTCATTAATACATTATCCTCCAGAAACCAAAAGATCATGGATTTAGTTAGAGCATTTACCCTCCAATGCCTACGCCACAACATATGGTTCCGCGCCCGCCATGTGCCGGGTCTGGGGAACCCTGTTGCCGATGCTTTGTCACGAAACCAGATCGACAGGTTCCGTGCGTTGGCTCCGTGGGCGCGTCCGCTACCAGACCCCATGCCAGCTGAATTGTGGGAGATTGGCGCTCTCAAGTCAAACACGCTATCCTGAACTATATAGCCCCCAGCACTAGAGCTGCCTACGAGAGAGCAGGTAGGGAGTTTTGCGCCTTCAGGTGCAGACTTCAGTTGCAGGACTTGTGGCCCTTACCTGTGGACCACTTGTTACAATTCTGCGTACATCTGCATAACAAGGGACTGTCCACTAGGACCATTTCGGGGAGGCTCACCTCTTTGGCCTTCTGGGCCAAAGTGCGAGGGGTGGAGGACTCCACCTCAGATTTCTGAGTTAGGAGGGCTGTGCAAGGCTGGGCGCAGATGTCTCCCGCCCTGCCAGATTCCAAGCATCCTTTGTCTCCAGTTATTCTTAAAGGGCTCCGGGGATTGTGGCCCTCCCTTTGCTCTTCTCCATACGAAGCCTCCCTCTTTCACGCTGCAGCTTTAACAGCCTTTTTGGAGGGCCCTTAGGATTTCAGAACTGGTCTGGGCTTCCAAATCTGACACCACAGGGAGGGCCTTGAGGTACTCCGATATCCAGATCCATCCCAACCTGATTCACCTCCGTATTCGACGGTCGAAAACCGACCAGTCTGGCAAGGGAGCATTGGTGGCCCTTAGCCAGGCCCAGGCCGAGGAGTTATGCCCTGTCAGGGCCTTGCAGGCTTTCCTTGAGCACCGTGGGGCGAGTGAGGGTCCCCTATTTTGCCATGTTGACGGTTCACCACTGACAAAGTTCCAATTCTGGGCAGTCACTAAGTTAGCCTTGTCCACACTGGGTTTGGGGCATTATCATTTTGGGACCCACTCTTTCCGCATTGGGGCAGCCTCTATGGCAGCTGCCATAGGTTTTTCATCCAAGGAAGTGAAGGCTGTAGGGAAATGGCGTTCCAGGGCCTTCCGCTCTTACGTTTGCAAGTTGCCAGATGCTTCATGATATTTCTCTTCGCCTTCCCAATGTATTATTTAGATGGGATTCAACCTACGCTGGTACGGGTGCTCATTTGTGGGCACAGTATGGTTTTCTGGGCTGCTCGCAGAGCTTCTACGTCGGCCTTCGGATCCCGGCTGCAGTTTCCCCAACAGGTGGCAATACAGTGGCTTGGCCAGCAGGGTATGTGATGGGACACTCTTCTTCCCACACTCTTTCATCGAGGTTTGGTCAGTTTCCCTCCACAGGTCCTGGTATTGCACCTGGGAGGTAACGACCTGGGCTGCAAGCCTGGAAAGGGCTTGATCGAGCAGGCGTTGGTCCATTTGCAGACGATACAACATCGCTGGCCAGAGGTGACCATATTATGGTCCTCAATGCTCCCGAGAATCATGTGGAGGGCGCAGAGCAATGCTGCCATGGAACGGGCCCGGCACAAGGTGAACAGAGAACTGGCATGTGGGTTGTCAGAACATGGTGACGGATGCATCAACCACCAGGGAATCCGGTGGACTAGGAGGGAGCTTTACAGGCAGGACGGCATCCAACTGTCAGACATAGGGAACAACATTTTTTTGTCTGATCTGCAAAGGGGCCTGTGGGAAGTTCTTCTGCGCAGGTGGGGGGAGTTTCACAAGCAATAGGCTTGTGACTCCTCTGGAGGCTAGGACGGGCAAAACAGGAAAGGGAGTAGGGATGGTGTGCTTGCAGAGGCACCTTATGGTGACAGGTGATGCCTGAGGCCCCCCGAAGGGTTGTGCGGCTCGGCGGGGGGATAAGGGTTGCCTGGGAGACCAACCCTACTCACTCACCCAGGTGTTGCACGGCACCAGGTTGGGGGTGACACCGGAAGGTCTACCTCCCCCAAAAGGGGCAGTCCGGAGGGATGGCGAGATCACCGCCACCCCTCAGGCTGGGTGTGTTTTCGCCGAAGAAGTGCCAGCTAGTCGCTGACACAGTTAGATGTAGGGATGGCGGAGAATTTCTCCCCGAAACTTCGGGGGGTCGAGCGCCAACGTGTTCGGCCCCCCAGACAAGTTTCGGGGAGAAATTCTCCGCACCCCCCCCGCACCCCGCACCCCCCCCCGGGACGGGACTTACCTTTGCCGAATGTCCCTCCCGGCGGCGGGTCTGGCCGGCGGTTCGGCGGGTGTTCGTGCGGGGCGGGAGCGGCAGCCAGTCTTTCGACCAGCTGCCGCCGCCGCCATTCCAATAAAAGAAAAAAAAAAGGCCCCCGTGATAGGCTACATGACGATTAATGTAGCCTATCACAGCTAGATTTGCAAAGTCAGCCGTGATAGGCTACGTAAATAGCCTATCACGGCTATTTGCGTTGCCCTTATTTTCGCCGTAGTCTACGTAAATCTTTACGTAGACTACAGCGACCAAATAAGGAACGGGAATGGCAGCTCCTTATGGGGGCCGCCATTAGCGTACGCGCTTTTTTTTTTTTTAAAGTCACCCGTGATAGGATACGTGACGATTAACGTAGCCTATCATGGCTGACTTTGCAGATCTAGCCGTGATAGGCTACGTTAATTGTCACGTAGCCTATCACGGGGGCGTGTTTTTTTTAAAAAAAAAAAACTTTGGAGTTCGCGGCCGGGCGAGGCGGGAAGCCTCCTCCCCGGCCTGAATTTCGGCCGGACGAGGCGGGAAGCCTCCCCCCCCGGCCTGAACTTCGCGGGGGGAGCAGCGAAGCGCCTCCCCCCCACCGCGAACAAGCTTTGATGACAGGTAAGTGACTTTCGTCCACCCCTAGTTAGATGCCCGTCCTAGTTACCCCTTTGCAAGTATTTCAATAAATGTGGCCCAATTTTCAACCCAAGCTTGTTGTCTGCGTCTTCTTTGACCCATCTCTGCTCACAATGGATGTGCCCCCATGTGTCCTTGTAACCTTACATTGTGTCTTGAATGTGGAGGGCATAAAAACAGGTTTGAGCAAGGTTCTTACTTTTCTGGATTCCCCCCCACACACACCTTGTGGTGTGTGACAAAATTACAATGTTTGCCATGTGGAGTCTATATTAATGTTTATATGTGTTTGCTGTGTTAAATAGAACCCAGGTTAGTTAGAGTAAATGGTTTGGTAGGGAGGGAGTGAACGGTGTGAGGGATGTGTGTGTGTGTGTTAGGAGACAGAGTTTATAAAAGGCAGGAACAGATGGTTGGTTAAATAGAGATAGGCATTATGCCTCTAATATTATTATTATTAACATTAAGCTTTCCTGGCCCCAAATATGCACATTTTTTTAACTTCGTTTTTGCGCACACAACAAAGGAGGGAAAATGGCAGGTGCTCACCAGATGGAATTGCGGTGAGTCCTGGAGGATGTGAGCGGGGTGCATGGGGGGTGAGCGAGGACAGCGTCTTGGCAGGCACAGACTGGGAGTCATGGGCGGGGGGGCCCCCAACAGACTCCCGACCTAGTCAGGCACCCGCAACATCCCCAGTTTGGAGTCAGGGAAGATAGGGCCTTAGAGTTTGACGAAGCTACATATAGATCGTGGCGTTGTGGGAATAGGTGTTAGAAGGGGTAGACTCAGCAGGGTAAGACTGAGAACTGAATGATTCATTATAAGATATAACATCTCTTGTAAAAAGAAGGGAAAGAGAAAGAGAGAAAGAGATTCAACAACTGATAACAATACAAGTATAGACAGAGAGCCAGATAGGCTCAAAAGGGGGGATTGTGAAGGTAGGCCTGACTAGGCCTTGTAAGTAGTTTGGTTCAGGAGAGGTGCCTGATGGGATTGAGAGAGGAAAATAGCACACACTTGTATTAAATAAACTTTAATTTGTTTGTTTTAAAATTATAAAGTCCCATGTCTGGTTCATCTTTCTGCGCTACCAATGGTGTTCATATTTCCTGGGTAATTCTCCTGGTTGGGTAAAGGGAACCAATTAAGCATATTGAGTGTTTCTTTTACCTGGTGAACTTAAGGGGCTGAAGTAGGAATGTCGGAGAATTTCTCCACGAATCTCCGGGAGGCCGAATGCCAACGCATTCGGCCCCCCAAAATTGGTGGGGAAATTCTCTGACACCCCGCCGCCCCCGCCGGGATGGGACTTACCTCGTGCGAATGTCCCTCGTGGCGGCGAGTCCCGGTGGCGGTTTGGCGGCGGTTCGGCAGCGGTTTGGCGGCTGCCGGTCTTCCGACTGGCTGCCGCCACCGCCATTACAAAGTAAAAAAAAAAAAACTTGATAGGCTACATAAAGATTTACGTAGCCTAGCACAGCTAGATTTTCAAAGTCAGCCGTGATAGGCTACGTAAATCTTTACGTAGCCTATCACGGCTGACTTTGAAAAAAAAAAAGCGCGAACGCAAATGGCGGCGCTCATTGGCGCCACCATTTGCATTCCTTATTTGGGCACGGGTAGCCTGTGTAAAGATTTACATAGACTACAGTGAAAATAAGGGCAACGCAAATAGCCTATCACAGCTGACTTTGAAAATCTAGCCATGATAGGCTATGTAAATCTTTACGTAGCCTATCACGTTGTTTTTTTTTTTACTTTACTTTTTTCTTTCGTGGCCGGAGAGGCGGGGTGCTCCCCCGCGGCCAGAATTTCGGCGGGGAGGGATGGGGCGCCTCCCCCCTGGCCAGAATTTCGGCAGGGAGGGATGGGGCACCTCCCCACCCACCAAGAATTTGGGGGGGGGAGAAACAGAGCGCCTCCCCCCCCACACACTGAAAAAAGCTGCGGGACCAGGTAAGGGACTTTGGTCCATCCCTAGGCTGAAGATTGTGGGACAGTGAGGACAGTTGTCCCAAAGCAGAAGTAGCTGGACCTGAGAGAGGGTTATGTCACATGGTGGCTATGTGGATCTGAGCTGAGGAACAAGCCAATGCTTCCATGTATATTTGGTGTGACTAATAGACTGCTATACATGATGTCCTTAGCTCATTAACATCTAAATGTTAAGATCAATAAGAGAGGTCCTACTTATTTGCCCACCTGTGAGAGCAGTTAGGTAGGTGATTACACAAGAGATGGCCTTTTCCGCAGTGGCCCCACACTTCTGGAATAAGCTGCCATTGGAGGTCTGCCAGGTCCCATCACATTTCAGACTTTTGAGAAGGCCCTGAAAATGTAGTATTTTGTATTAGCCTTCCTGTGATATGCTTGCTTTTGTTGCTTTTTTTGATGCTATTCTTGTTACTGTGTTTATTGCTGTTTCTATTGTGCTTTAAGAGATGATGATGGTGATGACAATGTTGAGAGTGTTATTATTGTATGCTGCCTTGGGAGGACTCCTGCCCTGAAAGGCAGCCAGCAAATAAATAAATAAATAAGATGCAATTGGGTTATGGAATTGGCTAGGGCATTTGCCCAGCAGTGTCTTTGCTTCAGTATCCTTTTTCCCACATGTTATGTGGTAAGGTTTGCCAATGGTATTGTAGAAGGACCATCTCATAACCAGATGGAGCCATTGTTTCCCTGCAGTTGCACAGAATGAGGGCAGTGTCAGGACTGATTCTGAGCACAGGGAGATAGCAGCTCAGATTCAGAAGAGGAACAGCCAGAACCAGGGGATGCATTTTCCCAAGCCAGTTCAGATATGGGTAGGCGTGCTTCTCGGGTTATTAACTCCCAGATGACCAGGCCTGAAGCCCCCCTTTGCCCCCCTCTGTGAGAAGCCAGGGGGAGGAGGAGGAGGAGGGAGGAGGGCTGTGACCTAAGAGATGCTAGACTGCGGCGCAGAGCTAAGAGGGAAACGTCAGGGGTGGAGCTCAGATGGTTGACCTGGTTAGCGATGCATGAGAGGTGACTTAGGGAAGCATCCCTGGAAGGGTGAGACATCCCTCCCTAAGCTAGTCTAGCCAGCAAGCCTCACCTGAAACTGCAGGCAACATTGCTGTTCCCATTTGAATCCCCTGGAGGCATTCCTTTGTAGCCTGAGAGTCTTCGCAGGTCTGCATCTGTAATGAACCTGTTGATAATGAATTAAAGGCCTGAGACTGAAACCTCTCTCTCTATGTGTGTGTGTGTGAGTGCATTGGGAAAAGGGGGCCCAAGGGAAACAGGACAGGCAGGTGCCAACAAAGAAAAGAGGGACTAGTCAGAGATGGAGCATGCTGAACTAGGTTCACTGGCCCTGCCTCAGACACTGTGGTGTGCATCTGTATGCCACATATTGCATGCCCTGTTCACTTCTGGGGTAGATGCAAGAGTTTATCCAGCGCACATATGCAAGGTTTTGTACATCACTACTTTTTGTCTTGGGGGGCTGTGGTGGCTTAGTGGTTAAGACGCTGAACTGCAGACCGGAAGGTCAGCAGGACAGCAGTTCGAGACCCGAGTGCTGTGTGACGGAGTGAGCTCCCGTCTTCAGTCCCAGCTTCTGCCAACCTAGCAGTTCGAAAGCAAGGAATTGCAAGTATATAAATAGGCCCCGCTTCGGCAGGAAAGGTAACAGCATTCCGTGCACCTCGGTGTTCAGTCATGCCGGCCACATGACCACAGAAGCGTCTTCGGACAGCGCTGGCTCTTCGGCTTACAAATGGAGATGAGCACCACACCCTAGAGTCAGACACGACTGGTTGGGGACACCTTTACCTTTTTTTACTTTTTGTCTTGGGCCAAGTTGTGGGGACAGGAAACAAGCTATTCAAGATCTTCTATCTGGATTTTCAAAACTTGGTAGACATAACATTCATTTTTGATCAGTGGCTTTCAAGCGTTCTTCTTTTAGAGAATGCATTTTCACATCAATCTGTTTGATGTGAAAGCCCTGTATGTGTACTATAGAATTAAGGATGGACAATAACTTGGTTGATCACCTTCACAAGCAGTTGAGTTGCTCAACTGTTCCAGTTGACAACTTTAAAAACAACACATCTTCTTTTAGAGGAGCTTATCTGTAATTACTGCTCTGCTGAAGACCATGTGATACAGTATGCTTCTGCAGAACCCCAGAACACAGTTTGAAGAGTCACTGCTCTGGACTCACCCAGATGAAATGGCAAAGGAATACATACTGTAATGTTTTGCCCTGTTCCTCCCGGGGACCCATAACCAGTCACCATCACTATACAAATCTAATTTTAGACAAGTCTTGCTGTTCAATATTTAACATTCCAGATAAACTGGGTTTCTGCACCAAGCCAGGGAACATAATGACTCTTGTTCACTTTCCCATTCCCTACAATGTCTTGTTGAACTAAGCACATGGGTGTCAAGATTAACAGGATGCTACAGAGCAGGGCTCCCTGCAGAGCATGAATTGAAAGATGCAGCTGTGAGTCAAGGGAAATCTACAATAGGAGACACTACTCCCAACAGTGATGGATCACAGAAGAAACCAAAAAAGAAAAAAAAAGGAAACCATGCCATATTTGGTAGACCATATTTGAATTAAAGGCAGGCAGATCTTAGCATTAATGTGAAGGAGGAGGAGGAGGAGGAGGAGGAGGAGGAGGAGGAGGAGGAGGAGAAGAAGAAGAAGAAGAAGAAGAAGAAGAAGAAGAAGAAGAAGAAGAAGAAGAAGAAGAAGAAGAAGAAGACATGATAACTAGGGGTGCACGAAAGTCACTTACCTGGTCTCGCAGCTTGCTTCGCGGTGGGGGGGAGGCGCTTCGCTGCTCCCCCCGAAGTTCAGGCCGGGGGGGAGGCTTGCCGCCTCACCCGGCCAAAATTCAGGCTGGGGAGAAGCGCCCCGTCTCCCCGGCCGCAAACTTCAAAAGAAAAAAAAAAAACGCCCCTGAGATAGGCTACGTAACGATTAACGTAGCCTATCACGGCTAGATCTGCAAAGTCAGCTGTGATAGGCTACGTTAATCGTCACGTAGCCTATCACGGGTGACTTTGGAAAAAAAAAAAAGCACGTACGCAAATGGTGGCCCCCATAGGGAGCCGCCATTCGTGTTCCTTATTTGGTCCCTGTAGTCTACGTAAAGATTTACATAGACTACGGCGAAAATAAGGGCAATGCTATTTGCACTTAACAACTCTTAGGTGTTGTTGTTGTTCACTCGTTCAGTCGTGTCCAACTCTTCATGACCCCATGGACCACTCCACAGCACGCCAGGCCTTCCTGTCCTGAACTCTTAGGTGGTAACCCTTAGGGATGGGGGAGAATTTCTCCCCGAAACTTCGGGCGGCCGAGCGCCAACGCATTCGGTTCTCCGAAGGTTGTTCGGGGAGAACTTCTCTGCCCCCCCGCCCCCCCTGGGATGGGACTTACCTTTCACGAATGTCCCTCCCGGCGGTGGGTCCCGGCGGCCGTTCGGCAGGTCTTCGTCAGGGGAGGGGGCGGCAGCCAGTCTTTTGACCGGCTGCCGCCGCCGCCATTACAAGCAAAGTAAAAAAAAACAAAAACGCCCCTCTGATAGGCTACATAACGATTAACGTAGCCTATCACAGCTAGATTTGCAAAGTCAGCTGTGATAGGCTTCGTTAATCGTCACGTAGCCTATCACGGGTGACTTAAAAAAAAAAAAAGCACGTACGGCTAATGGCGGCCCCCATAGGGAGCTGCCATTCACGTTCCTTATTTGGTCCCTGTAGTCTACATAAAGATTTACGTAGACTACAGCGAAAATAAGGACAACACAAATAGCGTTGCCCTTATTTTCGCCGTAGTCTACGTAAATCTTTACGTAGACTACAGGGACCAAATAAGGAATGCAAATGGCGGCTCCCTATGGGGCCACCATTTGCGTACGCGCTTTTTTTTTTTCCAAAGTCACCCGTGATAGGCTACGTGACGATTAACGTAGCCTATCACGGCTGACTTTGCAGATCTAGCCGTGATAGGGTACGTTAATCGTTACGTAGCCTATCACAGGGGCATTTTTTTTTTCTTTTGAAGTTCGCGGCCGGGGAGACAGGGTGCTTCTCTCCGGCCTGAATTTCGGCCGGGCGAGGCGGGAAGCCTCCCCTCCGGCCTGAATTTCGGCCGGGCGAGGAGGGAAGCCTCCCCCCCCGGCCTGAACTTCGGGGGGAGGAGCGAAGCACCTCCACCCCACCGCAAAGCAAGCTGCGAGACCAGGTAAGTGACTTTCGTGCACCCCTAGTAACCCTCAATTTGAGGCAGAAAATTATAATTTTCTCTCCGGTACGTGAACCAGAAGGGATATAGGAATGCAGTATATGGTTGATAAGACAAATGTACTATTGAAAATCTAAAAGACGGAGACAAACACATCTATCCTAATCACATTTACTTGGGAGTAAGTCCCATTTCTTTGACTAGAATGTAACAGAATTTACAAGTGTGGTTGCAAACTCTTTTACTGGCTCTGCTGCCCGTGCAGAAATTGAGCAGGTGAAGCTTGTTCCTTTCATGGAGATAAACGGAAGGGGCGGGGGGAGATCAACTAAATTTTCTGCATGTTGTACTGCTGGTAATAGGCACAGGAGTGCACAATCTGTAACATTGTCAGAAACCCTACTTAATTAAGCAAAATAAGTTTATAATGAATATGTTGTTGTTGTTGTTATTTACATTTCTATACCACCCCATAGCTGAAGCTCTCTGCATAGTTTTCAGAAGTTAAAACATTAAAATACAATATACGAAGTTTAAAAGCTATTTATATAGAAGCACACAGACAATATACACAAACAACATATACCTATAAACAACTTTAAACAGTCAGTCATAACTAAAGACACATCCAGGACTGATTAAAACTCATCAAGTGCTTCCAAATGCCTGGGGAAAGAGAAAGGACATAACCTGGCACCAAAAAGATAATAATGTTGGCTCCAGGCATACCTCATTGAGGAGCTCATTCCACAGATAGGGGGCCACCACTAAGAAGGCCCTCTTCCTCATTGCTGTATTCCAAGCTTCCCTCAGAAGAGGGAACCAGAGGAGGACCTTAGTTGTTGAATGTAGAGTATGGGTAGCTTCATTTTGGAGGCATGCCATCAGGTATTGTGCCCCCAAGCCATGTAGGGCTTTACAATTTTAATCACTGTTATACAGAGTTTTGTTGCATGCTGCTTCTGTGATTTTAAGTCAGGTTTTTCGAGGGATGTACGAATCTCTTACCTGGTTCCGGTCAGGACATCCGCTGGTGGGTGGAGGTGCTCTGTCCCTCCCCCTGGAATCCTGCCCGGCCAGCTCTGCTCTGCGGCAGCTCTGCGGAGCAGCCGGCCAGGGCCGGCCGCAGCTGGACTTCCGGCCGCGGATGGGCTTCTGCAGACACAAATGGCGGCCGCCGTAACAGCCGCCATTTGCATCCTTCCAGGCTGCCATGATAGGCTACATAAGTATTTACATAGCCTATCACAGCATGCCCCCCCAAAAAAGGCATACGCAAATATAGGGATGTATGAATCCCTTACCTTGCTCCGCGCAGGAGCATCCGCGGTGGGGGAAGGTGCTCCGTCCCTCCCCCCGGAATCCTCGATGGAGGGGAGGTGCTCCATCCCTCCCCCCGGAATCCTGCCCAGCCGGCTCCACTCCGCGGCCAAGCTGCGAAGCCTCCAGACGGCTCCGGCCGCCAGCAGCCAGACATCCGGCTGCTGGGCAGCCCTGCAGGGACGCAAATGGAGGCTTTTGTAGCTGCCACCATTTGAGTCCCTGTATTGAGCCATGATAGGCTACGTAAATATTTACATAGGCTATCATGGCAGGGGGAAAAACCCCAGCATACGCAAATGGTGATAGCCGCCGCCATTTGCGTACACTGGGGTTTCTCCCCCCCCTGCCATGATAGGTTACGTAAATACTTACGTAGGCTATCACGACCTATGTAGGGATGCAAATGGAGTCCCTGCGTTAGCCGTGATAGGCTACGTAAGTATTTACATAGCCTATCATGGCTTGAAGAGGAGGAAGAGAATGGCGGCCGCAGGACGGCCGCCATTTGCAAAGCAGCGCGGATGGGAGCAGGTAAGGGCTCCGTTTTGCACGCCTTTCATGGGTTGAGGGGGCGGGGGCTTCTTTCCATGACGGGTTTCGGGGGGCCGAATGCACTGGCATTTGGCCTCACTGAGATCCATCACAGAATTCTCTGACATCCCTACGCAAATGGCGGTGGCTACAGTGGCCACCATTTGCGTTCCCTATTTTTCGCCGTTCTAGCCTACGTAAATATTTACGTAGGCAATTACGGCGAAAAAAAAGGGAACCTCAAATAGCGTAGTGGGCACTATTTGCGTTGCTTTTTTTTTTCCGCCGTAAAAGCCTACGTAAATATTTACGTAGGATAAAATGGCAGAAAAAAATAAGAATGCAAATAGCCCCCACTATGCAATTTGTGGTTCCCTTTTTTTTGCCCTAATTGCCTACGTAAATATTTACATAGGTTAGAATGGTGAAAAATAGGGAATGCAAATGGCGGCTGCCGTAGCCGCCGCCATTTGCGTATGCTGGGTTTTTTTTGGGGGGTAGCCGTGATAGGCTACGTAAATTCTTACGTAGTCTATCACAGCTGCAAGGATGGCAATGGCGGCTGCAGCAGCCTGGCCGGCCAGGAGACCAGCCGCCGCCGCTGCCGGAGCCACCACCGCTGCTGCATCCGCTGCATCCGCCCCAGGTAAGTTCCATCCCGGGGGATTCCGCAGGGGGGCAGGGGGCAGGAGGCCATTCCGCCACGGATTCCGGGGGGGGGCAGATTCTAAAGAATCCAGTCTCACTGGAATCCGTGGCGGAATTCTCTGCCATCCTTAGGTTTTTCGTTTTAGTTTTCATTATTGGCTGTCCAATCTGCTGCCATTAGGATCACCTTTGAAGAGGAGGATGGGCTGGACTTGACCCCTCTCATGGCACATACTGAGGAATTGGAGAAGGCAAAAGAAACAAATTGTTGCATCCTGCTGATCGCATGTGCCCATAGACTTATACACAAAATAGAGCCATGAATCTTGAGTTTAAGCCTATGGACACATAGACATATTCACCAGATTCATGACTCTATTTGCATATAGGTCTATGGGCACATCCTCCTGATCACTTTTTTTTTTTTTTAGGACATGGCAATCGGCAGGGACAGGTAGGAGGCAAACAGCTCTGGCTGGCAAGAAGCAGCCGAGTACCGTTCCACCTGCAGTCCTCCTGGAGGTAAGTGGTCCCGATCCACTGCAGATTCCTGAGACTGGATTCCAAAGAATCTGGCCTCATTTGAATCCGCAGCAGATTTCTCTGACATCCCTAGTCCAAACACAGAAATCCCAAAGACTCAGCAGAGACAGAAAGAGAGAAATATTGGTCCGTGTAGGTTATTGTGTGAAAATAGCTGTTTTATTACTGGGCTGGTTTACAAGGGCAGAATATTCCTTCTGTATTTGTGCAAACAGCCTACTGTAGCAGCCCCAGTGTCTGTAACTAGATTTCATTATGGAAATGCAGCTAAAAAAAGGGCCACAGGCAGAAAAATCCATTAAAATGTTTTCTATTGCTGTACATATTCTTCTGTGATAAAAATAACCCCTATATTTGAATTTAAGAAGCTTTTGCCTAAAGGGGACCAGATGGATATTAAGGACATTATACTGAAGAAGGGTGTTATTGACAAAATAAAATCTCAGGTGTAGGGGAAGGATGAGAGAAATTTATTTGTTTGTTTTTAAGAGGAAATAGGTTTTAGCAGTGGCCACCTTATCAAAAGTCTGCAAGTGTTTATCTAGGGATATCAAGAGAAGTGCTCTGCTTATTTGTCCATCCATCTGCCCTGGGTCATTCGCATATCTCACTCTTTTCATTCTGAATAAATAAGTACAGCTCAATAGGATTTACCCCCAGGTTAGGGGTGTGGAACAGGAGTGAGGAACCTCCCACCCATGGGTTAATGCACACCTCTAAGCCTGTCAGTCTGGATTTTGATACTCTCCCTAGGACAGGGGTGCAGAGTTTCAGGCCCAGGCCAAATCTGCCCCCCCAGAGGTCCCCAGAAGGCCACACCCCCTTCCCCCTGGCCTCACCCCTTCCCTCCAACCACCAATTATGTGGTTGTTTCTCAGCTTTTGTGCAGTGTCCCCCCATCCCATTTTCAAAGGTCGAATTGCTTCTCCTAAGGCCTAGAAAGATGTTGAAGATAGATAGATAGATAGATAGATAGATAGATAGATAGATAGATAGATAGATAGATGATAGACAGACAGACAATTTATTACTTAAGTCCAAAGACCATTGCAAAACAAAAATAGAACACACATCTTTAAAACAAAGAAGACTTACATAATATGGCCAAACGTTACAAGTTTAAAAACAATACCTAAAGCATGGGCAAAGAATGTTATCATTAAAACTAGAGTAAAAATAAAACGTTGCCAGTAGGGATGTGTGAACTCATCCCTGTCTGGATTCTCCGGACTCCTGCCCAGCCCCTGCCCCCTCTCTCCGGTCCCCAGTCTGCTCTTGAGCCCCTCCCACTCTCAGCAAGCAGCCTGCACTCACCCCAGTGGCTCCATAGAGCTCTGCAGCCACCATTTCTAAAAAAAAATAAAATGGCGATTGCAAAAATGGGCATGTTTTTGTATGCGTGCACATTTTGGGGAATGCGCATATTCTCATGTGTGAAATGCACATTTTTGCAAAGGCACACATTAATGTGTGTATGAAAATGTGGATTTTTCATAAAATACATTTTTGCACACACGCAAATATGCGCGTGTGCAAAAACGCACATTTTTGCATGTGTACAAATTTGCACATTTTTGCATTCGTCATTTTATTTCTCAGGAAATGGCAACTGCAAAGCTCAACAAGGCTGCTGGGGTGAGTGCAGGCCATTTGCCGAGCACGGGCAGGGGGCAAGCAGGGGCAGGGGCTCGGAGAGCAGGGCTCGGGGTGTGGGCAGGAGCAGGTCCACCGGATTCCCGGACTGAATCGGGCACCTGTGCCATCCCTATTTGCCAGAATACAATTGTACACAATCAGATATTGGGCTTACAATGGCACTTTACAGGAAGAGGGTCAGGTGAAGAGAGAAACTTTTCCCTGCGCCTTGCAGCCTTGATTGAAAATGTTGCTACCCTTCAAACAACAAACTGATTTTCAGATCGTAAAAGAAAATCCGATTTTTGTGATATGCTTCCAAGATTTCATTTTCCTTAGGAAAGAATAGGGATGGCATGGGTGCCTGTTTCGGTCCACAAATCTGGAGGAATATGGGCACCCGCACCCCCGAGCTGTGCCCGCCAAGCCCTCCTCCTGCTTGCTGGTCCCCAGACTGCCCTCTGGTAAGCAGCCCGCAACTTACCCGGGCCCATTCTTCTGTCTCCTGATAGCCATGTAGGCACATATGCTTATATGAAAAAAGTGCTATGACTCACTCATATACTCTGAATTCACATCACTATTTTGTGTATACAGTAATCTTTGGGCATGGGCTGCCCATCACCATGTTTTTTTTAAAAAAATACATGGTGATCAGGACAGAAGCAGACAGGCCCAAGTAAGTTGCAGGCTGCTTACCAAACATGGAGTGGGGCTCGAGTACAGCCCAGGGGGGGGCAGTGAGAGGGGGCACGGGCTGGGTGGGTGCCTGGAGAACCCGGATGAGGGGACGCTTTTCCACCCCTAGGAAACAATTTAGATAATTGTCTCTAATATTGGAGTATAGCCCACACTCAAGCATGTAGTGGGCCAAATCTTCCACTGCTAGATTGCCCCGACACACAATCTCTTGTGAGCTGGGATACCATGGTCTCTCCCCCATTTCATCATTGTGTCCATGTGTTCAAAACATTGTCTAGTTACCTCAGGCCTAGTTAATGGAAGCAATTAAGCTAAAATATCTTGACGTTTTTGGCCCGGCCCTTCACCAGAATGTGTCCCCTGAGAGCTTCTCTGAAATGGAATTTGGCCCCTGGGCTGAAAGAAGTTCTGTGCCCCTCCCCCACTCAGCCCCCTGCTCCCGGGCGTTGTTTTTTTTTACTTCACTTGTAATGGCGGCGGCGGCAGCCGGTCGAAAGACCGGCTGCTGCCCCCGCCCCTGACGAATACCTGCCGAACCGCCGCCGGGACCCGCCGCTGGGAGGGACATTCGTGAAAGGTAAGTCCCATCCCGGGGGTGGCGGGGCGGGTGGCGGAGAATTTCACCGCCGATTTCGGGGGGCCGAATGCGTTGGCACTCGGCCCCCCGAAGTTTCGGGGAGAAATTCTCCCCCATCCCTACCCCCAACTACAAAGATGATAGAGGGAATCTGGCACAAGTTGAGGAAGGAGAATGCCTGGAAGCAAATGTACTTATTTTTTAGTCTACTGAACTAGGGATGTACGAAACCTACTTACCTTTTCATGGAATTTTTTGCAGTGGGGGGGAGGTGCTCCATCCCTCCGCCCAGAATCCTTGACAGGGGGGGAGGCAATCCGGTCCGCCCCCCCAGAATCCTGCCCGGCCGGCTCCGCTTCACGGCGGCTCCACAGAGCAGCTGGCCAGGGCTGTCCACAGCCGGATTTCCGGCCGCAGACGGGCTGCTGTGGATGCAAATGGCGGCCGCCATAGCAGCCGCCATTTGCATCCAGCCAGGCTGCCGTGATAGGCTACTTAAGTATTTACATAGCCTATCACGGCACCCCCCCCAAAAAAGGCATACGCAAATGGCGGCAGCCCACTATGCTATTTGCGTTCCCCTTTTTTTCACCGTAATATCCTATGTAAATATTTACATAGTGAGGGACAGTGAGGGACAGCTGCTGTGATCTCCTTGGACTCAGAGCCAGGTTATGCTTCCCCAGAGTAACCAAGCTTAACATGTCCCACAATCTTGCAGATATCCTCTGTATTAATTCAGTTTTAATGGCCCTAGTCATACCCTCTGATTAGCGATGGCAGAGAATTCCGCCATGGATCTCGGTGAGGCCGAATGCCAGTGCATTCGGCCCCCCGAAATCTGTGGCGGAATGGCCTGCCACCCCCCCACCCTCTCGCGGATCCCCCCCATGATGAGACTTACCTGGGGCGGATCTTCCGGGTGGCGGTGGCACCGGTGGCCGCTGCGGCAGCGGCCACTGCAGCGGGTGGTTTTCCGACCAGCTGCCGCTGCTGCCATTTGCAGTCTTGTCGGGGTTTTTTTTTTTTTTTTACAAGACATGATAGGCTACGTAAAGACTTACGTAGTCTATCATGTCTGGGTAAAAAAAAACAAACGCGTACACAAATGGTGGCAGCTACGGCCGCCGCCATTTGCATTCCTTATTTTTGGCAGTCTTAGTCTACGTAAATATTTACGTAGACTAAGACAGAGAAAATAAGGGGAACACAAATAGCGTACTGGACGCTATTTGCATTCTCCCTTATTTTTGCCATCTTAGTCTACATGAATATTTACGTAGACTAAGATGGCCAAAAATAAGGAACACAAATGGTGGCAGCTGCAGCTGCCACCATTTGCGTATGCACGTTTTTGTTTATTGTTTTAAGCCAGATTTGATAGGCTACATAAGTCTTTACATAGCCTATCATGGCTGCCTACAGGGACGCAAACGGTGGCGGCTATGGCCGCCACCATTTGTATCCCTGCTAGGCAGCGGCCGGATGTCTGGCTGCTGGCGGAGCCAGCTGGTGGCTCCGTGGAATCCCCGTGGAGTGGAGCCAGCTGGCGAGGATTCCGGGGGGAGGGATGGAGCACCTCCCTCTGCCAGCGGAACCCGGCGGAGCCAGGTAAGGGGAGTTTCGTACATCCCTACCTCTGAGGTCATCAGAAGGCCTGTTCCTCATGGTTCCACATGACCCATGGCCCAGTTGGAGTCCACCAGGAAAAGAGCCTTCAGTGTGTTCGCCCCCTTTCTGTGGAACTACCTGCCTTTGGAGGTCAGGCAGGTGCCAACATTGTATTCCTTCTGGCACCTCCTGAAGACATTGTTATTTTGAGAGGCTTTCCTTGTGTGACCAGCCATGGTTTATTAAATTCAACCTTATTGGATCTTGTGTTTTTTAAAACAACAACGTTTTAACTGTTTTAACCTGGTGTTTTATTCTTTTACCTTCATTGTTCACTGCTCTGAAATCTTCTGATGTGGAGCGGTATATAAATATTGTAATGAAATAAATAAAAATGAATAGTTTAACCCATCACCGTGTGGCTGCCTCTTTTTTTCAGGGTCTGCTCACACCTTTGAGGAGCCAAGGGCATGCATCTAAGCCTTACTGAAAGCTGCCTAGACCAATGGCCGCAGTTCTGCCCTGTGGCAATGAACAGTATATGTTAATTTTACATTGGATGAAGATTTATGCCCAGTGTTCATTTCGAGGTTGAAAGAAAAGGCTAAAGAGAATTTAATTTGCAGAGGAAAACAATAGCATGTCTTCATAACCAACAAGGGTTAAAAGGAAGAGCTGACTTTCTGCACTCGTAAATGTTTTTGGCATTGCTTTGATGACAGACCTTTTCATCTGCATCGCACCTTCAGAAGTCGTCTCTCTCTCTAGACTCCCTTTGAGTTCTGGCTTCCATTTCTGTCCTAATTACCTTCGGTTGAGAGAAATTGCCAGTGTATCTTAGCAGAGGGTTTTTGGTGCTGTTGTTTTATCAATCTCTTCCCCTGAAAACACACACACACACACACACACACACACACACACACACACAGAGAGAGAGAGAGAGAGCCATGGTTAAGAGCAAGGAACACCAAGAATTAATGTGAACAGCAACCAACACAACTGATGACTGAAATGACAACTTCATTGTGGGACCTGCTGGAGCTGGAGCAAAGGAGAGGAAGGGATGGGAAGTGGGGAGAAGGAGAGCTCTGAGCAGAGCAAGGTGGAGCAAAGCAAGCTGGGAAGGGGTGCTACATCCACCACTTTTTCACCCCAGCTGCAGCCCATATGGACCCCCACACCCTTCACAGGTTGAGGGGGGAGCTGAATTGCACACATGGGCCACCCCCTCACTGTTGATGTGTGTGCCACCCTAGGCATGCATGAGAAATTCATGTTCAGTTCATTTAAAATGGAGGGTTGTTGTTGGCGCTGTTGTTTTATCAATCTCTTCCCCTTAAAAATACACACACAGAGAGAGACTCCAATGTCTTTTAATTTTGTTATCAATGTTTTCCCCATATAGATATAAATTGGTTTCAGCATCTTTTGTTTCAGCTCCTCTCCATATGCTGCTGTTTAATATTTAATCAGCTCCACCTCGTCAGAATGGCGGCTGGCCTCATTAGATAATTAATGGCATGCCTGCATCTAATTTGCTTCACTTGATACATCTGCAGCCAGTAATTAGAGTGAGAGTTTATTAGAAGCATTGGCTCCGTTTCTTCGCACAGCAAAGCACTCCTTTGATGGGAGCCGCTGGGATTGGCATATGCAGTCTGGCCTCTCCCCTGTTTGGGAGGGCTCTTTTGTTTACATTTCTCCCCCCCCCTTATTTTGCTACAGTTTTGCAATGCTGCACATCCCTGGTAGTTCCGGGAACAGTTGGTGGCGAAAGAGTTGCCTTTTTATAATTTGGGAGATAATTGGGTAATTCAGTGCATGAAAGCTACTGCAAAGCAGTTGGACAAATTCGGTAGTGGCATGAATCTGGTAGACAATTTGTTCATTTACAGCATTTTTAATAGATTAAAAAAAAAAGAATGAACAAGCACCCTCGCATAAATACAGAAATGAGTGATGTGAGCAAAAAAGAGCAGTATGTCTAGCTGTGAGAATTAAGCATGCTTGCTTCATGCTATTCTTTCCTCCATTTGTTTGGTTTAACTGTCGGTGCGCTGTCTCAAATGGATGTTTGCTGAGAGTCTATGGATATTACGTAGAGATGGCGGAGAATTCCGCCACAGATTTCAGTGAGACCGAATGCACTGGCATTCGGCCCCTCGAAATCTGTGGCGGAACGGCCTGCCACCCCCCCCACCCCCCACGGATCCCCCCCAGGATGAGACTTACCTGGGGTGGATCTTCTGGGTGGCAGCGGCTTCTGCGGCGGTGGCGGCAGATGGTCTTCTGACTAGGGATGGGGGAGAATTTCTCCCCGAAACTTCGGGGGGCCGAGCGCCAATGCATTCGGTCCTCCGAAGGTTGTTCGGGGAGAACTTCTCCCCCCCGCCCCCCCCGGGATGGGACTTAACTTTCACGAATGTCCCTCCCGGCGGCGGGTCCCGGTGGCGGTTGGCAGGTCTTTGTCAGGGGCGGGGGTGGCAGCCGGTCTTTTGACCAGCTGCCGCCGCCGCCATTACAAGAAAAGTAAAAAAAAAAAAACACGCCCCTGTGATAGGCTACGTAATGATTAACGTAGCCTATCACGGATAGATTTGCAAAGTCAGCCGTGATAGGCTACGTTAATCGTCACGTAGCCTATCACGGGTGACTTAAAAAAAAAAAAAAAGCGCGTACGGCTAATGGCGGCCCCCATAGCATTGCCCTTATTTTTGCTGTAGGCTACGTAAATCTTTACGTAGACTACAGGGACCAAATAAGGAACGCGAATGGCAGCTCCCTATGTGGGCCGCCATTTGCGTACGCGCTTTTTTTTTTTAAGTCACCTGTGATAGGCTACGTGACAATTAACGTAGCCTATCACGGCTGACTTTGCAGATCTAGCCATGATAGGCTACGTAAATCATCACGTAGCCTATCATGGGGGCGTGTTTTTTTTTACTTTTTATTTCGCGGCCGGGCGAGGCACCTCCCCCCCAGCCTGAATTTTGGCCGGGCGAGGCGGGAAGCCTCCCCCCCGGCCTGAACTTCGGGGGGAGCAGCAAGGCTCCTCCCCCCCCGCGAAGCAAGCTGTGAGACCAGGTAAGTGACTTTCATGCACCCCTACTTCTGACCGGCTGCCGCCACCGCCATTTACAGTCTCATATTTTTCCCCCTTTTTTTTACATAGACGTGATAGGCTACCTAAAGACTTACGTAGCCTATCACATCTGGGTTAAAAAAAAAAAACGCGTACGCAAATGGAGGCGGCTACGGCGGCGGCCATTTGCGTTCCTTATTTTTGGCCGTCTTAGTCTACATAAATATTTACATAGACTGTTACGGCGAAAATAAAGGGGAACGCAAATAGCGTAGTGGGCGCTATTTGCGTTCCTTTTTGATTCGCTGTTTTAGCCTACGTAAATATTTATGTAGGAATGGAGCGCCTTCCCCCACCCGTCGAGGATTCCAGGGGGAGGGACAGAGCGCCTCCCCCCCCACTGCAAAGCAGATCCATGAAACAGTTAGTAACTTTCGTACGTCCCTAATATTATGCCACTGTCAAATCAACATGTACAGCCATGGGATCTAGTGGGTATCAAATAGGGATTAGGAACATTTCATTTTTGATTGCAAAACATGCAAGCAAGCCCTGTTCGAAGTAGGGATGTCAAGAGAGTCTGCAGGGTGGGGGGTCCAACAGACTCCCCCTTGCCTGCCCTTCCAGACCCTACTCGTTGAACCAAGGAGCATTCACAGTCCCACTCGGCAAGCACCCTGTGGCTCAGCGAGCATCCGGCAGCTGCCCATTGTCCCTAGCAAGCCACCATTGTGCTCAGCAGTGGTGGCTCAGGCGCTTTCTGGTAGGTAATGTTGCATGCTTGGTGGCTGTAAAGGCCCCGTTTACACAACATTACCTACCCAGAAGCACCTGAGCCGCCAATTTGGGGCACAATGGTGGCTCTCTAGGGAGGATGGACAACCCTACAGCTTGTGAGGTGCTCACTGGGCCGCAGCACAGCTCACTGGGCTGCCATGAGGCTGGTTCTGACTGAAACCCGGAATGGATTCACAGCCCCACTGAAATCAGAGCCACCAGCCTCCACTGGTGTTAGCATCCCCAATTTTAACAAAGGATTAGGGATGCACGAAAGTCACTTACCTGGTCTCACAGCTTGCTTCGCGGTGGGGGGGGAGGCGCTTTGCTGCTCCCCCCGAAGTTCAGGCCGGGGGGGGGAGGCTTCCCTCCTCGACCCGCCGAAATTCAGGCTGGGAGGGAGGCTTCCTGCCTCACCCAACCGAAATTCAGGCCGGGGAGAAGCGCCCTGTCTCCCCGGCCGCGAACTTCAAAAGAAAAAAAAAAGCCATGTGATAGGCTACGTAACGATTAACATAGCCTATCACGGCTAGATCGGCAAAGTCAGCCGTGATAGGCTACGTTAATCGTCACGTAGCCTAACACGGGTGACTTAAAAAAAAAAAAAAAAGCGCATACGCAAATGGCGGCCCCCATAGGAAGCCGCCATTCGCATTCCTTATTTGGTCTGTCTAGTCTACGTAAAGATTTACGAAGACTACGGCGAAAATAAGGGCAATGCTATTTGCCGCCGGGAGGGACATTCTATGTCCCGCCGGGAGGGACATTCGTGAAAGGTAAGTCCCATCCCGGGGGGGGGCGGGGGGTGGGGGGGCGGAGAATTTCTCCCCGAACAACCTTCGGAGGACTGAATGCATTGGCACTCGGCCCCCCGAAGTTTCGGGGAGAAATTCTCCCCCATCCCTACAAAGGATTGGAAGCTGTTGTCTTCTTTGGCTAGCAGGGTATCAGAAGGGAGTCTTTCCCGGCCCTAGCTGAAAACCACAAGGATAAATTTATACTAGGTATTAATGTATAGTATTTATAGTATTATGTTAAAATTTAATTAATAATGTATTATTATTTATAGTAAAATGTATAGTATATGCTATTTATAGTATAAATTAGTATAAATGTGTTGGTGTACATTAAATTTAAATTTAAATGTTAGTACAATTTGAATTTGTTAGTATAAATTATTTATAGTATAAATTATTATTTTATTTATAGTATTAACTTATACTTGGTATGCATTTATAAATTTAGACTAGGTCAGGCTGTTCATCTATCTAGCCTGGAACTGCGTGCTCTTACTGGCAGCAATTATTAATGCATCTCGGCAGGGTGAAGTAGGGCTATTTAGGGACCCCCCAATCTCACTCGGAAGCTGCTTTTTGGCTTTGGAGGTGGGCCTGATTTGGCTTGGGCAGATTTGGGGGGGCGACCTGACTTGACCCAGAACCCAAAGTGGGATACGGATGTCGAACCTTGCTTTGGGTCCCCCCTGATGCCCCCACGCACCCCCCCTTACCTTGCTGCCTTCTCCGCCACCGCTGTCCCTGCCATCCTGGCTACCATTGTCATCCCCGCTGCCATCCTCGCCACCTTCTCCACCACTGTCATCATTGCCGCCAACTCCCGAGGCCCAGAAGTTCCTGGAAGTTGCCATTCAAAAATGGCGACTTCCTGCAATAGGAGTCAGTGCGCGCATCCGGGCCTCAGGAGTTGGCGGCGGCAAGGATGGCGGTGGCGGTGAGGATGGTAATGGTGGCAGCAGTGACGGAGGTGGTGGCGGAAGTGGCGGCAGCAGCTCAGGTGAGGACCTGGTGTGACTGGGCTGGGGGGGGCGAAACTCTGAAGCACTCGGCATGCTTTGAAGAGCCCCTGACCTGTTCCGGGTCGCTTTGTGCCCCCTCCGCTTTGCCTCGGGAGGGGCTCAAATTGACCCAAAGCAGCCTGCTTCGACTCTGGGTTTGGGCCTCGGGCTGAAGCGGTGCACAGCCCTAGTGCGAAGGTCTTATTTTATTTTATTTTATTTATGACATTTGCATACATCCCACAAAGTATTTTGAGTAGCTCACAATGCACATTTAAACAATTTAAATACAAAGCCAATAAGCCATGCTAGCATAAAGACCTAACAGCAAAGCAACATCAAACATGACAACTAGGGATTCTGGAAAAGTTTGCTTGTAGGGTTGGCGGAGAATTTCTCCCCAAAACTTCGTGGGGCCGAGCGCCAATGTGTTCGGCCCCCCAAACAAGTTTCGGGGAGAAATTCTCCACACACCCCCTGGGATGGGACTTACCTTTCCCGAATGTCCCTCCCGGCGGCAGGTCCCGGCGGCGGTTCATCGGGTCTTCGTCAGGGGCGGGGGCGGCAGCCCATCTTTCAACCGGCTGCCGCCGCTGCCATTCCAATAAAACTAAAAAAAAAACAAAAACGCCCCCGTGATAGGCTACGTGACGATTAACGTCGCCTATCACGGTAGATTTGCAAAGTCAGCCATGGTAGGCTACGTAAATCGTCACGTAGCCTATCACGGGTGACTTAAAAAAAAAAAAAGCGCGTACGGATAATGGCGGCCCCCATAGGGAGCCGCCATTCGCGTTCCTTATTTGGTCGCTGTAGTCTACGTAAAGATTATGTAGACTACGGCGAAAATAAGGGCAACACTATTTGCGTTGCCCTTATTTTCGCCATAGTCTACATAAATCTTTACGTAGACTACAGCGACCAAATAAGGAACGCAAATGGCAGCTCCCTATGGGGGCCGCCATTTGCGTACACGCTTTTTTTTTTTTTTTAAGTCACCCGTGATAGGCTACGTGACGATTTACGTAGCCTATCATGGCTGACTTTGCAGATCTAGCCGTGATAGGCTACATTAATCGTCATGTATCCTATCACGGGGGCGTTTTTTTTTTTAACTTTTAATTTCGCGGCCAGGCGAGGCGAGGCGCCTCCTCCCCGGCCTGAATTTTGGCGAGGCGGGAAGCCTCCCCCCCGGCCTGAATTTCAGCCAGGCGAGGCGAGAAGCCTCCCCCCCCGGCCTGAACTTCGGGGGGAGAGCAGCGAAGCGCCTCCCCCCCACCGCGAAGCAAGCTGCGAGACCAGGTAAGTGGGTTTCGTGCACCCCTATTTGCTTGGTCTTCATTTTTAAGGAAACAGTCCTAATTCACACTTCCCAGATAATCTGAAGATTGGAACACAGCTAGCCTTCAGATCCCACACTTCTCTCATTTTCGGAGGCAGTTCTTGGCTCAAATATTGTGTAAAAATGTGTATGTTAGGGAAAGGTGTACATAGAAATGGGTATATTAGGGAGACAGATGTTGAGAACGTGTATATTGAAAAGATGCATACAAATTCTGTAAGTCAGGGGAAGTTGCACACAAACCAAATACATTTTTTTGTACTTAAAATCATCATCATCATCTCAAAATGATGCAGAAATATGACGGGATGGACTTATGGCTGAATACCTGCAAAACTGACATGCTCTGGACAGAGACATGCTCTGGAGAGAGACATTAGTCCATCCCTAATGACAACTCAACAAAACTTGAGTACCCCAAATTAAACACACACCACCACCAACAGCAACAGGTTCTTAAACTGAGAGCCACATGCTACGTGAATTATTTACAAGGGATGGGTGATTTTCAAACAGTACTGTTTTAAATTGTACAGTTGTACATTGCCCAGAGTGGCCGGGTGACCAGCCAGATGGGTGAATGAGAAATTAAATAAATAAATACACACATAAATGCATGCATAAATGAATGAATGAATGAATGAATGAATGAATGAATGCTCTTCACCTGGCACTAAAAAGACCACAGTTGTGGCACCAGGTGAACCTCTTTGGGAAGGTTGTTCTACAACTGGGGTGTCACTACCAAAAAGGTGCTCTCCCTGAAAGTCACCTCACTTCCTTCAGCAGGGACACTTTCCCATCATCTGCTACTAGATCAATTTAACTGGAGATCTCAAGGGCTGACACAGGGGACCTTTTGAAATCAAAGCACGCTCTTTACCACTGAGCAGTGGCTAGTCCCAAGTTTCGCCGCTTCGTGTTACAACTGCCATATTGATTCTCAGGACCTTTGAAAGCCTTCCTATCATGCTGCTGTTCTTGCATTGAGCTTCCCCAGCAGAGCCAAGTTGTTTTGACAGTTACGACCTGAGGAAATGGCCTGTGTTGTGTAAGTAATTGATTGCACACCGCAAATTATTCACAGGTGCTGTTTTCCTTTAATTCAGGGTGTCTCTTCAGTTTCAAGTTGCAGAATTTCTAGTTCAATTTGGCAGCTCTAGGATTTCTTTTACAGGATCCCCCCTCCCCAATTCACCTGCTTGTAGAAATGGGAACATGATAGGAGAGATGGGAAGAAGCAACTTCAATGAGTTGCATATGTTTCTAATGATCTCCGCAAATACGTCACAGATTCAGGGTTTGTTTCTCAAGACATGGATCAAGCAATGTCACTATCTCATATTCCCTTCCCTCAAAATTATACCAATTGATACTTTCCCCCCATTAAAACATGAAAATGCAAATATTTAAAAGTGAGCTTTTTAAAAGTTTGCATTTTCGAAATGCTCATTTTTTAAAAAAATACACACTTTAAACTGTACATTTTCAAAGTTGTGTAGTATTTGGGGAATGTGAATGCAAGTTCAGGAATTCGTGAACATTTTCAGACAACCTGCTCTCCTGATTGCATTTAGGTTTGCAAATGGGACATTTTTGAGTACTTTGTGAATTGTAACAAAATTCTGATACATCTCTTAAGTGGATATTCATGAGAAGGACTTGCATGTGGAGAGCTCCTAAACTCATGAAAGGACCCTGATTGGACATGGTGCTTCCTTAAGTGAAGGAGCTTTCAACATATACATTTGTACCATGGTGAATGCCATTTCACAGATGTCCACTGGATATTTGTTTGGAGAGGGGAGAGGCAGCACATGGTTCTAGCACTAGATGCAACTAGCCCATGTGCCCCATGAAGCCTCCTCTGCACATTCTTTCAATATATGGAGGGACTATTTGTACCCCTTCCCCTGTATTGCTGGTATGTGTGTGTTCAGAACTTTACAAATGTTCAGAAGTGAGCATGAAACAAACACAACTAAATTACTACCACCACCACAATCAAAGGTTCGAAGGAGGCACATCCTTGATTTAATACAGGTCTTATCAGACTGTACAGCAGGGAGGTATTAAGCCAGAGACATTCTCTGTTAGCCCCTTATGTCAGAGTCATTCAATTTAGAGAAATCCTATGGGCTCCTTGTGTCATCTGACCTTTGCTGAGAGGATAGCTGTAATACCTCCTTCTGCCATCTGCAGGGGAAAGTGGTAGACAAAGTAAGGCACCTAGATCCCATTGTCAACGTCCCAGGCTTGAGATCCTTGAAACTTACAGCTAGGGATGTGGTGGGTTCCCAACTGGGTCTGGGAGTCCAGAGGACTCCCTCCCACTCTCCCCCCCACCAAACCCAGTTGGGCATGCCACTACCCCCACCCACTGCGTGAGCAGCCAGGACTTCCCGTACCTGTCCGCTCGCTCCTGGGAGCCACCCATCCTCTTTGCGAGCCACCATTTTCATGCAAGATGGGGGTTTTACTTTTGCCTATATCTAGGGGTGGACGAAAGTGACTTACCTTTCATCGAAGCTTGTTCCCGGTGGGGGGGAGGCGCTTCGCTGCTCCCCCCGTGAAATTCAGGCCGGGGAGGAGGCTTCCCGCGTCGCCCGGCCGTGAACTCGAAAGTAATAAAAAAAAAAGCCCCCGTGATAGGCTACGTGATGATTAACGTAGCCTATCACGGCTAGATCTGCAACGTCAGCCGTGATAGGCTACGTAAATCGTCATGTAGCCTATCACGGGTGACTTTAAAAAAAAAAAGCGCGTACGCTAATGGTGGTCCCCATAGGGAGCCGCCATTCGCGTTCCTTATTTGGTCGCTGTAGTCTACGTAAATCTTTACGTAGACTACGGCGAAAATAAGGGCAACGCTATGCGTAGTCTATTTACGTAGAATACAGCGACCAAATAAGGAACGGGAATGGCGGCTCCCTATGGGGGCCGCCATTATCCGTACGCGCTTGTTTTTTTTTAAAGTCATCCGTGATAGGCTACGTGACGATTTACGTAGCCTATCACGGCTGACTTTGCAAATCTAGCCGTGATAGGCTACGTTAATCGTCACGTAGCCTATCACAGGGGCATTTTTTTTTTCTTTGATTGGAATGGTGGCGGCGGCAGCCGGTCGAAAGACCGGCTGCCGCTCCCGCCCCGCACGAACACCCGCCGAACCGCCGGCTGGACCCGCTGCCGGGAGGGACATTCGGTGAAGGTAAGTCCCGTCCCGGGGGCGGTGCGGGGGGTTGCGGAGGATTTCTCCCCGAAACTTGTTCGGGGGGCCAAACACGTTGGCGCTCGGCCCCCCGAAGTTTCGGGGAGAAATTCTCCGCCATCCCTACCTATATCTAATGTTGCTCACAATGGGTGAGTCCATCCATCCCAACATACAGATGAGTGCCCTTCATGTACCTCTACACAGTACATGTTTATGCCAGTACTATGGTGGAAGAAGAGCTGTGCACTAATGGCATCTTGAAAGTCTTCACAGATAAATGTGCAGCCGAGGGATTACACTGAATTTATTCAGGGGCAAGATAAATTCTCCAACCATGCTTTTGGGGTGTCATCATTAGTGGTGGCACTAGCAATCTTTCTTTATTTTTTCCTAAGTCCGCCTGCTGCTGTTGGATGTGGCAGCAAGAACAGCAACTGTATAAGCAGTCTGGCCACCATTTTGCATCTTCCACAATGTCCTGGAGCCACTGTTATGGGTGTGTGTGTCATGACTAGGGATGTACAGATTTTGTTTAATCCATTCCATGATTGTCAGGTGTCTTCCATTCTGTCATCTACTCATTGATGTAATCAGTTTTGTCCCCCCTTTGGAAAAGTATGCAAAGAAGTCTGGAACAATTTACATAACTTTTTCTGGCATGTAAGTTTCACATATTTTTTTCTTAGCACAGCATGCAATCCATGTGGAAACACCCACCCCCAAGTGTGCTGCACAACGAAGACTGAAGAGAGATCACAGATGTATAAAACAATTTTAAATGGCCTATAAATTAGCATATTTTCCAGTAACCATCATACTTTTATATGGCTGAATGTGCATACAATTCTGGAAAGTCAAAACAAAACAAAACAAAGCTCCGTGAGTTTGTGTAATCTGGCTGACTTGGAAAGCTCCACTACAGAATCCATGGGCCAGATTCATAGAAATCTAAAGTCATTGAAATCTGTTTCAGTTTTCTCTGACAACCGTAGTCATGATCCCTAGTCTTTGGGACTTCCAGTATGCAGCAGAGGATCCTGATGAGGATGTTGCTAAGACAACATCCTCTTCTTGTCCTAGTGGGAGAGTGTTCCAGCCAGAAGGACCCCCTTGGAGCTATCCAAGGTCACACTTTGTTCCTGCCTTGATCTGTCTTCCTGCTTTGATCTTGCTACCAGCTTCCTCCGCAAGCTTTTCAAGGGACCATTGAATGGGACAGGGGAGAATGGTGGCCACCAAACACACACACACACACACACACACACACGGTGTAAAATACCTGTGGGGGGAAACAAACATCTTAGAAATTTTCTCAGAAAAAAAAATCATCAGAGAAATTTGAGCTCAGCTCTAGTTGCAAGTATGCAGCAGAGGATTCTGATGAGGATGTTGCTGAGACAACATCCTCCTATTGTCCTAATGGGAGAGCGTTCCAGCCAGCAGGACCCCCTTGGAGCTATCCAAGGTCACACTTTGTTCCTGCCTTGATCTTTCTTTCTGCCTTGATCTTGCTACCAGCTTCCCTTGCAAGCTTCAAGGGACCACTGAATGGGACAGGAGAGAATGATGGCCACCACACACACACACACACACACACACACATACACACACTTGAAGAAGTGTGTTGAATACTTGGAAAAAAGGAACATCTCAGAAATTTACCAGGAAAAAAAATCCTTTGAGAAATTTAAGCTCAGCTCTACTTGCAAGTTGCATAAAAAGAAAAGGGAGGGGGACATTCACAAGTTAACTCAAACCTATTGGCCCTGTGTTTACTTTTTCACAGGATTCAGCTTTCTTAGTGTCACCTGAAGCTGGTGGGATTATAGAATAAAAAGATGATAGCTGAATTTGTCTCCTGAGATCTGGGAATACTAATAAAGCTGCCAAGATCAACATGAGATTGTTATGTGGTACTCCCTGCCTGCCTGTTTGCTGACTTCTCTCCCAGGAGATATAAAAAACCCGAGTTAAAGGCCTCTCCTTAGGGAATGTAATGTAACATAGCATGGGATTTGCAGCTTCTCACTATGTGGGGGGGGGAATGCCCAGATTTAATGGAACACTGTGTCTCATTTAATTTTGCTCAGGAGTCTCCAGAGTAGGAGGGATGGATTGAAACTGTGGCCTGTATAATCGCCCAAAGGAGGAGAGAGAGGAAGGGGGGAAGAAAACTGGTTACATTTGCCGGAGATTCCAGCTACAGTGAGACCACCAGCTGGGGGGGGGGGGATGAAGGAAGAAATCACAGACAAAACTTTTATGACAGTGCCCTGCTCCTCTGTCATTCTATCTGTCTGCCCACTTTTCCCCTCCGGCACCGCTTTTTTGGTGTAGACAGCTAAGGTGTTGAATACTTGGGAAAAAGTACTTGGAAATACTTGGAAAAAACTTCTGGGAGAGAAGTATTGGTAACAGGTCAGTCTTCTTGACCTCTTTCTCTCCAGAAGTGATGAACTAGAATTCCTCAGCCAGCATGGCTGTAAAGAATTGTTTTGGAGAACTCTCTAGCCTAGGAAAGAGCCACCCAATGTCTCCCTCAGAAATACCGTACGGGAATAGCACCACATCCAGCTGCTGTGGTGAGGCATCCATGCCTTTGACATCAGCTGCAATCACTACCCACTTCTCAGACCTATTTGCATGCCTAACAACTGACACAAATCACACAAATGAGAGAGAGAGAGAGAGAGAGAGAGAGATGGTTAAGAGCAAGGAACACCAAGAATTAATGTGAACAGCAACCAACACAACTGATGACTGAAATGACAACTTCATTGTGGGATCTGCGGGAGCTGGAGCAGAGGAGAGGAAGGGATGGGAAGTGGGGAGAAGGAGAGCTCTGAGCAGAGCAAGGTGGAGCAAAGCAAGCTGGGAAGGGGTGCTACATCCACCATTTTTTCACCCAACCTGCAGCCCATATGGACCCCCACACCCCTCACAGGTTGAGGGGGGAGCTGAATTGCACACATGGGTCACCCCCTCACTATTGATGTGTGTGCCGCCCCTAGGCATGCATGAGAATTTCATTTCATTTCAGTTCATTTTTTAAAAAAATAACAATCAGGGTTTACCCAGAACATAGCCTGGGATGCACTCTGTGGTTTATGTCCGTACATTTCTGAGCTCGTAGTGTGATTCGCAAACCAAAAACAAACAGGGAAAAAAAGTTTTCAATAGCATGCATAAGAACATAAAAACAGCCCTGCTGGATCAGACCAAGGGTCCATCCAGTCCAGCATTCTGTTCACACTGCGGCTGACCAGCTGTCAACCAGGAACCCACAAGTAGGGAATGAGCGCAACAGTACCCTCCCACCCATGTTCCCCAGAAACTGGTGTACATAGGTTCACTGCCTCTGGTACTGGAAGTAGCACATAGCCATCAAAACCAGTAGCCATTGATAGCCTTTTCCTCCAGGAATTTCTCCAACCCCCTTTTAAAGCCATCCAAACTGGTGGCCATCACTACATCCTGTGGTAGCAAATTCCTTT
The DNA here is from genome assembly GCF_057233095.1 of Heloderma suspectum. Lineage (NCBI taxonomy): Eukaryota > Metazoa > Chordata > Lepidosauria > Squamata > Helodermatidae > Heloderma > Heloderma suspectum. Next base: position 30,157,793 of record NC_139469.1, read on the forward strand.
GTTTAACTATGTGCTGTGTGAAGATGTTCTCCTTTTTATCTGTCCTGAATCTCCCACCAGTTAGCTTCATAGGATGACCTCGGGTTCTAGTATTTTGAGAGAGGGAGAAAAATGTCTCCCTATCCACATTCTCCACACCATGCATAATTTTGTATGCCTCTGACATGTCTTCCCTTCCCTTCCTTTTTTCCAAGCTAAACCATCCCAGCTGTTATAACCTTCTCTCATAGGGGAGATGCTCCAGCCCCTTGATCATTTTAGTTGCCCTTTTCTGCACCTTTTCCAGCTCTACAATATCTTTTTTTAGTGTACATTTGAAAACTGTGCATGAAAAAATGCATACGTTGGAAAAATGTGCACAGATACACTTTAATCAATGGGAGAAGAATGCATACATTTCTAAGATGCACACAATCAATGCATACCTTGGGGGGTATGCATGGATTTTCATGGAAAAAGAACAAAACAAAGCTTGGAATCTAATACGCACTTGAGCTTTGAGAATGAATTCAGTAGGGATGGTGGAGAAATCCGCCATGGACTCCAATGAGGCCGGATTCTTTGGAATCCGCCCCCCCCCCCCAGAGTCCGTGGTGGAACAGACTACCCCCCTCTGAAATCCTCCCCGGAATGGAACCTACCTGGCAGTGGCTGGTCTGGGTCGCCATCTTCATTCCGCTGCCGGGCTGTGGAACAAATTGGCGTCCGGCGTAGGGGACGCCATTTGCATCCCTGCCATTGACCATGATTGGCTACGTAAATATTTATGTAGCCAATCACGGCCAAAGGCAGGGATGCAAATGGCGTCCCCTACGCTGGACACCATTTGCGTCTGCAGACCAGTCATGGCCGGAAGTCCGGCAGTAGCCGGAGCCAGCTGGCGGTTCCGCAGACTCCCCACGGGGAGGATTCTGGGGGGAGGACCGGATCGCCTCCCCCCACCTGCTGATGCCCCGGACCGGAATGGGGTAACTACTTTGTACTTCCCTAGAATTCAGAGAACTTTGCCGTGCTCAAATTTTGCTGATTCACACCTCCCTACCATGTCCCTCATACACACTGGTTACACACTCAGCCTATTTGAGAAGGAGTCTGAAGCACATGCCATCATATGCACATAGTAATCCTCTGCAAAACAGGATCCTGGGCTAACTGGAATGTCTCATTGAGTGGAGGAGTTCTACACGTTTACATCATGCCGTGCATGGGGCTCCTTCTCACGTGTGCTGAACGAACAGAGGGTGGGGAGGTGTATAGTCACTGGCAGTGATGGAGAGTGGAGCTAGCCCACCTAGCTACCTAACCCCTCATGGATTCTTTGTGTGGGGTTGTAGGACACACCCCTCCCATTTCACACACTTGATGCTTCTGGAAAAAGGATTACTCGGTAATCCTCAAATATTGCAGTCCGTATAACCTTAGGGACAAATGTGCCCTACCCCTCGTCTGGCTTGCCTGGTCATGGGAAGGGGTGTTTAGGGTGGTGGGGGAGAGTGGAGACATGGGAGACCACCATTGGTTGCCTCTGGTAGTGCCACTGGGGGGGAGGGGCCCAAGAGGCTCTTTTAGCTCTCTGGGACCCTCCTCAACTCCTCTTCAACATGTAGCTCCCCCCACCCCCGCCTCCCTGTATGCAGTGTGGGTCCTGCTGGTTGCCCCTTTGAAGGCCTAGTAGGAATTTTTGGCTCACAGTGGGGGCAGAGAAATTTGGGAGACAATTTCACTGAATTCCTCCAGTGCGAGGAAAGCTGTCAACAGTTGCTCACAGGCAGGGCTCCCCATTGGCAGGGCTTGTAGTACAGCTTCTTTCTTTTTTCCTAAGGGTTTTGGGTAGGGGTGTATGAAACATACTCACCAGTCCTCTGGGGGCATCCATGGGTGGGGGAGGCAAACCATCCCTCCACCCGGAATCCTCCCCGGCTGGCTCCACTCCGTGGCAAGTCCACGGAGCTGCCAGCCAGGCCTGTCTGCAGCTGGGCTTGCATCTGCTGCAGGGCTGCAGACCCAAATGGCATCCGGCATAGCTGATGCCATTTGCATCACTGTGCTTTTCATGATAGCTATCACCAAAAAGTGCAGGGACACAAATGGCGTCAGCTACGCTGGACTCCATTTGCATCCGCAGTCCAGGGCAGTGGATGGACGGCAGTGGACGGACCCAGAGAGACCAGCCAGCAGCAGGTAGGGTCCATCCGGGGAGGATTTTGGGGGGTGACAGGGGGGAGTAGTCCATTCCACCATGGACTCCGGGGGGGGGGCAGATTCTAAAGAATCCGGCCTCACTGGAGTCCATGGTGGATTTCTCTGCCATCCCTAGTTTGGGGGGTTTTCATGCTGCAACAGCATCAACTGTCTTGGCAGCGCCCTCCCCCCTAGTTTGCATCTACCACAATGTAGGTGGGGGCAGTGTTGTGTCCAGCTCCAGGGATGCGGTGGAGTTGGGTGGAGCTCTGCCAAAATCTGTCCTCCAATTTCCTAAAGGTTTTCTCTCCCCATTCTCTTCCATTGTTCTGGATCTTTCAGGATGTTTTTCAGTTTATCCTTGTGGTGTTTTTGAGCTGACCTAATCACAGCCAGCCTCCCAGACTGCCTGCATTTTCTGATCTGAAAAAGCCCTACAGGAGGAATTACCTCATGATGCCTTAAACTGGGCTTTAATTGCAGTGTAGGAAGCTGTGGAGGCTACAGGAATTCATACAGCACCAGTGATGCAATGAATATGAATTTGAGCTAGGGATGAACAAAAGTCACTTACCTGGTCTCGCAGCTTGCTTCGCGGTGGGGGGGAGGCACTTTGCTGCTCCCTCCGAAGTTCAGGCCGGGGGGGGAGGCTTTCCACCTCGCCCGGCCAAAACTCAGGCTGGGGGGGGAGGCTTCCCGCCTCACCCGGCCGAAATTCAGGCCGGGGAGAAGCGCCCCGTCTCCCCGGCCGCGAACTTCAAAAAAAACAAACAAACTCGCCCCTGTGATACGCTACGTAACGATTAACGTAGCCTATCACGGCTAGATCTGCAAAGTCAGCTGTGATAGGCTACGTTAATCGTCACGTAGCCTATCACGGGTGACTTAAAAAAAAAAAAAGCGCGTACGCAAATGGCGGCCCCCATAGGGAGCCGCCATTTGCGTTCCTTATTTGGTCCCTGTAGTCTATGTAAAGATTTACATAGACTATGGCGAAAATAAGGGCAACGCTGTAGTCTACGTAAATCTTTACGTAGACTACAGGGACCAAATAAGGAACACAAATGGCGGCTCCCTATGGGGGCCGCCATTAGACGTACGCGCTTTTTTTTTTTTAAGTCACCCGTGATAGGCTATGTGACGATTAACGTAGCCTATCACGGCTGACTTTGCAAATCTAGCTGTGATAGGCTACGTTAATCATTACGTAGCCTATCACCGGGGCATTTTGTTTTTTTTTTACTTTTCTTGTAATGGCGGCGGCGGCAGCTGGTCAAAAGACCGGCTGCCGCCCCCACACCTGACAAAGTCCTGCCGAACTGCCGCCGGAACGCGCCGCCGGGGACATTCGTGAAAGGTAAGTCCCATCCCGGGGGGGGGAGCGGGGGGAGGGGGGGGCGGAGGATTTCTCCCCGAACAACCTTCGGAGGACCGAATGCATTGGCACTCGGCCCCCTGAAGTTTTGGGGAGAAATTCTCCCCCATCCCTAATTTGAGCACACTCCGGGAGAGAGCAGAGGACAGAAAGGCCTGGCGTGCTGTAGTCCATGGGGTCATGAAGAGTCGGACACAACTGAACGACTGAACAACAACAACAAATTGTACAATAGAGCTTTGGCTATTGGGCAGCATAGAAATAAATAAATAAATAAATAAATAAATAAAAATACAATGAAAAACAGGATACTTGTAGGGATGTCAGAGAATTCCTCCATGGACCCCAGTGAGGCTGGATTCAAAAGAATCCGGCCTCCAGAGTCTGTAGAGGAACAGATCACTTACTTCCGCTTCCCTGTGAAGTCCTTGCTGGCTGGATCCTCCCCGTCGCCAGCTCTGGGCTGCCATTGCAGTATTGCTGGCTGAGGCTGACTGTCTCTGGACACAAATGGCATCCACTACGCCATTTGCAGCCATAAAGGTCTTAGATTAAGCTAAATGCAGCCATAAATGGCTGCATTTAGCTTAAACTAAGGGCTTCACGGCCGCAAATGGCATAGCAGATGCCATTTGCGTCTGTGGATTTTCACGTGATAGGCTAGCCAACCAGCTAGGATTCTGGAGGGAGGGATGGATGGGTCACCTCCCCCCAAGGGCGGATTCCTGGCTGGAACGGCAGGTAGGGAATCCACCCATCCCTAAACACTTGTGCTCACTCCTCGGCCACCTCCTAAATAAGGTAAGCCCAAGAAACCCAAACCCAACCCAGGAGCATTTCTCCAAATTTTCTTTGCCATTGAATTTCTTTTCAAAAACAATTTATCTTCTATCAAATTGAATGAGAATAGTTGAAATAAATGTGGGAGAAATTTTCAGCACTTCAGCACTAATCTTCATGTAGATTCTCCCAATATGTGTGTGCATTATGAATGGGTGACGCACCCAAAACCCTGCATCATAGTGGTCTATATTTAATTCATTTTATTATTTTTTAAACAGCCAAATTTGAGAACAATAACACTGACAATAAAGCCCCCCCCCCGGCTTTAGTCCCTCTTCTTTTGGCAATGTGCCAGGAGGGATACAATTCTGGCCAATTGGCCAAAGATGGATCTGAAAAAGCTGTCAATTCCAGTTTGCCAGTGGACTTTCCATTCCCACCCCTTGTTCATCGCCATCAAGATCAGAAGAGAATACCAGTTACAAACAGGAGACAAATAGACATTGTTCAGTCAGTGTCAGCACCAGAGTTAAATCAATTTCTTGCAAAATTGGCCAGCTTTTATCAATAGGTCAAGATGTATAATAGGTGCCCTTTTATATAGTCCAAGTTACTCCCATGGAGATATATATATATATATATATATAACCATGAAAGCAACCCGTGAAAATTCAGAGCGCCTTGATTTGTAAGGCCAGGATGCTCTTTTCTCCCCTCTCCTTTTCCTCCTCCTCCTATGGTGACCTAAACCCAGAATAATCCCCCCACCCTTAAGAATGAATAAAGAAATGTTGCTGCTAAATTGTTTTGGCATGAAATCCTCGTTCAGCATTTGCATGCTGTTAATAACACTTTCAGCAGAGGTTTATCCTACAGTAGTATTTGTTGACCTTTGCTTGGCTAATTATTCCTTTAAAAACCTCTTTGCTGTGTTAAAGGACAGGCAGAAAGTGATGTGGCAGATGCTTTAACTTTTCCCTACATTAGTGGACAATATTCAAAGTGGCACATGCCGGCATGTTAACTGGAGATCATCATTAGAAAAATTGGCCGGGCATTATCTGTATTGTATAGCATATCATAACCTACTGGGGGTTTGTGTAAGTGCTGAGCAGCATTGGTAAGTGTTTCTTGTTCAGCAGATTATTCATATGTAGGGATGGGGGAGAATTTCTCCCTGAAATTTCGGGGGGCCAAGTGCCAATGCATTTGGTCCTCCGAAGGTTGTTCGGGGAGAAATTCTCCGCCCCCCCCGCCCCCCGCCCCCCCCCCGGGATGGGACTTACCTTTCACGAATGTCCCTCCCGGCGGCGGGTCCCGGCGGCGGTTCGGCAGGTCTTCGTCAGGGGCGGGGGCGGAAGCCGGTCTTTCGACCGGCTGCTGCCGCCACCATTACAAGAAAAGTAAAAAAAAAAAAAACGCCCCTGTGATAGGCTGCGTAATGATTAACGTAGCCTATCACGGCTAGATTTGCAAAGTCAGCCATGATAGGCTACGTTAATCATCACGTAGCCTATCATGGGTGACTTTAAAAAAAAAAGAAAAAAAAGCAGGTACGGCTAATGGTAGCCCCCATAGGGAGCCGCCATTCGCGTTCCTTATTTGGTCCCTGTAGTCTACGTAAAGATTTACGTAGACTACGGCAAAAATAAGGACAACGCAAATAGTGTTGCCCTTATTTTCGCCGTAGTCTACGTAAATCTTTACGTAGACTACAGGGACCAAATAAGGAACGCGAATGGCGGCTCCCTATGGGGGCCGACATTTGCGTACGCGCTTTTTTTTTTTTTTCAAAGTCACCCGTGATAGGCTACGTGACAATTAACGTAGTCTATCACGGCTGACTTTGCAGATCTAGCCATGATAGGCTACGTTAATCGTTACGTAGCCTATCACAGGGGCGTTTTTTTTTTCTTTTGAAGTTCGCGGCCGGGGAGACAGGGTGCTTCTCCCCGGCCTGAATTTCGGCCGGGCGAGGCGGGAAGCCTCCCCCCCCGGCCTGAACTTCGGGGGAAGCAGCGAAGCGCCTCCCCCCACCGCGAAGCAAGCTGCGAGACCAGGTAAGTGACTTTCGTGCATCCCTATTCATATGGACTAGGGATGGTGCTGGCACCCTATTCAGTCCAGGAATCAGTCTGGGGCCCCTGCAGAGAAGGCCCTCTCACATATGGTTACCCACCTAACTGCTCTTGGGGGAGGGGGATGAGATCTTTCTGATCTTGCACATCATCTGCCACCCCCACTCCCTGTTCCCTCTGAGCTTAGTTGCAATTGTCAGAGGAGCTGGGGGGCAGGGTTGAAAGCAGTGCTGGCCCCAGGTTTTGGAGGGCCCTTCAGGAAGACACCCTCAATGGTCCCCTCCTTCAGTGAGTCCATATTCTCACTACCAGTTTCACCAGCTGCTATTCCTTCTCATCATTGCTGCTACTTGCTTGCTTGATAAGCAGAGAGCCAGTGAGCATGTAGGCACTGGCATCTCCTGCTCTTCCTTCTCACCACCACCATTGTCTGGGTCAGAGGAAGAGGCAGGCGAACAAACAGGTTGGAATGGTGAAGAGGAGAAGCAAGCCCAGGGGCCTCTTACCAGTGGGCGGGCCCCTGCTAGGTCGTGGGCTTCTCCAACCTAGAAGCCCAAGGAGGGGTATTCAAAGGAGGATAAATTTTGGAGACAGTCTCATGGGTTGGGGCTGGGGTTCTTGCGCTTACCTTACTTGTGAGATGGCTGAAGAGTGTGTGCAGGTGACCTGTCTGTCATTGTACAATTATCTCTGTGGCAGCCTGTAGCCTCCTCGGCTCCCCACACTTCAGTTAAAGCCATCATGGGGAAGACATCATGAGGCAATTCCCCCCATCTTATCTTGATAGTCAGCAGCCTCTGAAATCAGAGGCTGCCGAGTATCCAATGCAGGGTGGCTGGGCCTCCGTGCTCTGGCCGCTCTGCATTTAATTTCATAAAATTAGGGTGCAATCCTGATAGTCAGCAGCCTCTGAAGTCAGAGGCTGCCGAGTATCCAATGCAGGGTGGCTGCACCTCCATGCTGTGGTTGCCCTGCATTTTCTCTAGGTGGGCTATTTTGGTCGTCTAGGTGCAACTTCAGAGAGGGGGAGGAAAGGAGGCTGGTATGTGCATAGGAAGCTATGTAATGCAGCTTCCGCAGTCTCCTCCCCTCCTCACCCCTGGGACTGCCCCTTTTTTTTGCCATTTCCATGCTCCGTTTCCAAGTGCAGAGATGTAGCTGGCATGAAGAGAACCATGCTAGCTACAAGGGGGCAGGGGTGGGGGTGAGGAGTATGATTTCTTGGCTCTGGGGTTGGAGCCCTGGTTCCAAACTTGGATCCCAGAAACCCAAATATCCTATGCCCCCCAGACACTGTCTAAGGGACATAGGATTGCACTCTTAATGAAACCAACCAACAAACTATCTGCTTTGCCTGCTCCTGCAAGACTACCTACTGACCATTCCTTTTTCTTCTGTCACTGGCCAAAGACCAATGACCATTTTATCAAGTGGTGACCCAGGACAGAGAAGATGTAATCAAATGGTATCATTTCATTCACTCTGCTGAGTGGCAATGAGACATTTTGGCTTGGAATTGCAAGATGTTCTTGATTTCTTCTGGGTGAATTATTAGGCTCCTCCTCTTCTAGCTAGACATTTGGTATGCAGCATCAGCCTCTGAATCAGAGATGGAGGAGAAATTTGTTTGGTTCACACTTCAGTGCGAACTCACCCCATTTTTCACTGTTGAACTGAAGCAAAACACAGCAATCCTTTGAAATGTGCAGTCCTCCAAATTTTGCAATGGAGCTCTCCAATTTTTAAAAAATGCATACAGGTATGAATTAGGGAAACATGCTGACAAAAATGCATATATTAGTGAAAATAAAATTAAGATGCATCATATTTAGGGATGTCAGAGAAATCTGCTGCAGATTCAAATGAGGCTGGATACTTTGGAATCTGGCCTCAGGAATCCGCAGCAGATCGGGACCACTTACCTCCGCTCCAGGAGGACTGGAGGCAGAACAGCACTCAGCTGCTTCTTCCAGCCAGAGCAGTTCACCTCCTCCCTCTCTCTGCCAATTGCCTTTAAAAAAATTGGTTTTTTAAATAAAATGGCGATCGGAGGTGGGGGGGATGTGCCCATAGACTTATACACAAATAGAATCATGAATCTTGCGTATAAGTCTACGTGTCCATAGGCTTATATGCAAGATTCACTGCTCTATTTTGCGTATAATTCTATGGGCACATCCTGCTGATAGTATGTGCCCACAGACTTATACGCAAAATAGAGCAGTGAATCTAGGGATGGACGAAAGTCCCTTACCTGGTCCCGCAGCTGTTTTCGGGGGGGGAAGCACCCCGTCCCTCCCCGCCGAAATTCTGGCCGGGGGGGAGCGCCCCGCCTCTCCAGCCGTGAAAGAAAAAAGTTATGTAAAAAAAAAAAACGTGATAGGCTACGTAAAGTTTTACGTAGCCTATCACGGCTGACTTTGAAAATCTAGCCGTGATAGGCTATGTAAATCTTTACATAGCCTATCACGTTTTTTTTTTACTTTACTGGGAAATGGTGGCGGCGGCACCCGGTCAGAAGACCAGCCGCCTCCGCCGCCGAACCGCCGCCGAGACCTGCCGCCGAGAGGGACATTAGCACGAGGTAAGTCCCATCCTGCGGGGGGCGGGGGGTGTCGGAGAATTTCCCCACCAATTTCGGGGGCCGAATGCATTGGCATTCGGCCTCCCGGAGATTCGTGGAGAAATTCTCCAACATCTGGCACATAAGCCTATGGACACATAGACTTATACGCAAGATTCATGACTCTATTTGCACATAAGTCTATGTGCACATCCTCCCGATCACCTTTTTTTTTAACGCAATTGGCAGGGACAGGGAGGAAGTGAACAGCTCTGGCTGGTGGGAGGGAAGGTAAGCACCCCCAAGCCAGTCCCCCCCCCCGGAGCAGAGCCACTCTGGAGGATTCTGGGGGTGGAGGAACGGATTGCCAAACAACATGTTTTTTTGCTGGCAAAAAACAACAACAACATGTGTATATTAGGCAAAATTGTGTACAAAAATATGTGTAGGAGGAGAAACGTGCACACAGATGCACACAAGTGTTCATGTGAGCTTTAAAAAAATTCTCAATGTTTGGGACAAACCAAACGTAACCCTGTAAAAGATCTCAAAGTTCAGGATGAACTGAACTAGACTGAGAAACTGAGAAACTGAGAGAAACTGAAATAGATTCATCCATCCCTGCTCAAAATGTCGGAGAAGTCTGCAAATGTATTGTCAGAAATTAATATTCATTTATTTTTGTTCTTGGTATTTCTAACCTGTATGTTCTCAAGGCAGCTTCCATGTGAGGAGTACAAACAAATAATAGAGATCAGTCCTCCAGTGTGGAGAAATCCAAGCCAAACATGGGACAGAAACTTCGGCTATAGGGAGTTTGGAATGTCACTGGACTGCACTGGCAGCCGGGAGCATATATCCACTCTTGGAGAACATGGGCTGTTGCACTACTGGAATGCCAACCAGTTTTGTACTTCTGATGATGTCATTGACAGGAGGGTAATTTGGAGTGAGGGTGGAATTTATGTGGTGCTATGTATATATCACAATGTATATACAGTATGAACACTGTGGCAAGGAATACCCCCAAATCACCTGGAAATTGTGGCATTTGGGGGCACATCTGAAAATGCTTGGGAAAAACACAGAAAAGAATAGTTTCATAGCAGCCCTAATCTTCCCTAAACAAGAGGGACACTCCTTTGAAACTACAGATGTACGTATTTTGTGTTTTGTGGTTGGCCATGCGTCTTTCATGGTGTCATCTGCTCACCGATGGAATCTGAATTATTGTAGGAAACTTTAATTCATCTGCATATGCGCTAGGGATGTCAGAGAATTTCGCCATGAATCTCGGGGAGGCCAAATGTCAGCGCATTCGGCCCCCCAAAATCGGTGGTGAAACGGTCTGCCCGCCCATCCCCGTCCCCAGGATGGGACTTACCTTGGGCGAATCTCCCTGGCGGCAGCAGCGGCGGTGCAGCGGCGCTGCGGCGGCGGAGGCTGCGGCGGCCGGTCTTCCGACCGGCTGCCGCCGCCACCATTTCCAAGGTGTTTTTTTTTTTAAAAAGTGATAGGCTATGTAAACATTTACGTAGCTTATCACAGCTAGATTTTTAAAAAATACCGTGATAGGCTACATAAATGTTTACATAGCCTATCACGGCTAAGTTAAAAAAAAAAAACCAACCGCACGTACGCAAATCTAGTCTACATAAACATTTAGGTAGACTACGGCAAAAATAAGGGGAACGCAAATAGCTAAGGTGCCCAATAGCCACTTGGAATCTGCAGGTCAGATAGGGGTGCACGAAAGTCACTTACCTGGTCTCGCAGCTTGCTTCGCGGTGGGGAGGAGGCGCTTCGCTGCTCCCCCCGAAGTTCAGGCCATGGGGGGGAGGCTTCCCGCCTCACCCAGCCGAAATTCAGGCCGGGGAGAAGCGCCCCGTCTCCCCGGCCGCGAACTTCAAAAGAAAAAAAAAACGCCCCTGTGATAGGCTACATAACGATTAATGTAGCCTATCACGGCTAGATTTGCAAAGTCAGCCGTGATAGGCTACGTTAATCATCATGTAGCCTATCATGGGTGACTTTAAAAAAAAAAAGCGCGTACACAAATGTCGGCCCCCATAGGGAGCCGCCATTCGCGTTCCTTATTTGGTCCCTGTAGTCTATGTAAAGATTTATATAGACTACGGCGAAAATAAGGGCAACGCTATTTATGTTTAAAGATTTACGTAGACTACAGGGACCAAATAAGGAACGTGAATGGCAGCTCCCTATCGGGGCCGCCATTAGCCGTACGCGCTTTTTTTTTTTTTTAAGTCAACCGTGATAGGCTACGTGACGATTAATGTAGCCTATCACGGCTGACTTTGCAAATCTAGCCGTGATAGGCTACGTTAATCGTTACATAGCCTATCACAGGGGCATTTTTTTTTTTTTTTAGTTTTCTTGTAATGGCGGCGGTGGCAGCCGGTCAAAAGACCGGCTGCTGCCCCCGCCCCTGACGAAGACCTGCCAAACCGCCGCCGGGACCCGCCGCCGGGAAGGACATTCGTGAAAGGTAAGTCCCATCCCAGGGGGGGGGCGGGGGTGGGGGGGCAGAGAATTTCTCCCCGAACAACCTTCGGAGGACCGAATGCGTTGGCACTTGGCCCCCCGAAGTTTCGGGGAGAAATTCTCCCCCATCCCTAAGGTCAGATTCATAGAAACCCAAACTTATTTGACTCCAGCGTGGATTGCTCCAGCATCCCTACTTGAAATGCTTCAACCTGCCAAGAGACACTTTTTTGCCAGTCTCCTCCCTTTTAATGGGAGAAGATGCCCTCCAAGCCTCCATTCCCAATCTTAAATGGTAGGAAATGAGTGCTCCTTTTTATTCAAACATATGGCACTTTATCAAACTTGTATATAAATTACCTGATTCTTCATACCACCAATATTCCTCCAATTGCTTTAATAGACCATAAAAATGGTAATACCATGGTAAACCATTAAACACTTAGCCATTTAGCCCAGCAGTATTCCTTGTTTAATCGTTTTTACTCATTTAACACTTACGATTTGTAACAGAGTAAATCTAATTTTAAAGTAGGCTGAGGAAGTGAAGCCACCTCCGGGGAATAAATCTGCACTACCTTACCTGGAGGGCAATATTAATTGCTCCCTAGACCCAAAGCAGGCTTCAATGAAGTCAAGCTCCAAGGATTACCAATGAAGGCAGTGAGGCTTCCATTGTACCTGCTCAAAGTCTCAGGAAGCCTGTTTTCTTTTTCTGGAGAAAGCAGACAAAAGACAAAGCCCTTGAAGTCTCTAGCTTGCTAATGCTACTTTTAAAGTTAATTGTCATGATCAGACAGCCCTGCTAGGAGGACATTGCACATAGCTTGTGAGGGAAGCTGTGTCTCTTAGAAAGAAGCCGCATTCTCTGACTGGAGGCTCCTGCCTTCCATATTTATTTCCCACAGTGCCGGATTCCGGCTTTTGAGGGCCCTTGGGCAAGAAATCCTCAATGATCCCTTTACCTCTGTGAGACCACCTTCTCATCACCATTGTCACCAGCTGCTGTTGCTCTTCATCCTCTTTCTCATCATAGCTACCACTTCTTTGTTTCATATGCAAAGAGCCAGTGAGCAAACGAGCAGTGGCATCTTCTGCTCCTCCTTCTCACCCCCTCAGGTATCTGGGCAGAGAACATGAAAGCTGCAGTGAGAAGAGGAGGAGTGCATTCCAGGGACTCTTGTCACTGGGCCCCTGCTGAGGAGTAGACCCTTGAAAGCTACCAGTAGGGATGGTGCAGGTGCCCAATTCCATCCGAGAATCCAGTGTAACCTGCCCCTGCCCATATCCCTGAGCCCTGCTTGCCAAGGCCCTGCCCCACTCGCCCCCTGCACATGCTCGGACCCCACTCACCCCGGTGGCCTCCTCAAGTTCTGTGCTCACTTTTTTCTTTTTTTTTGAAAACTAAATGCTGATCACAAAAATCTGCATATTTGTGTATGTGGGGAAAAGCACATATTTGCGTATAAGTGCTTTTTTGCCCATTTGCAAATATGTGCATTTGCAAAAATGCACATTTTTGCGCATACGCAAATATGCACGTTTTTGTGATTGCCATTTTATGTTTCAAAAACGTGACCACGCAGCTCAACGAGGCTGCTGGGGTGAGTGCGGGCTGCTCGCCGAGCACAGGAGGGGCTCAAACGCAGTTCGGAGATCGGCGAGCAGGGGCTGGGGCTGGGCAGGCACTGGAGAACCCAAACAGAGGTGGGTTCGCACATCCCTAGGTGCCAGTTCTGATCTCTCACATTTATCTAGGAATGTCAGAGAATTCCACCACAGACTAGGGGTGGACGAAAGTCACTTACCTTTTCTCGCAGCTTGTTTGCGGTGGGGGGGAGCGCTTCGCTGCTCCCCCCGCGAAGTTCAGGCCGGGGGGGAGGCTTCCCGCCTCGCCCGGCCGAAATTCAGGCCGGGGAGGAGGCTTCCCACCTCGCCCGGCCACGAACACGAAAGTAAAAAAAAAAAAAAACAGCGTCCCCTGATAGGCTACGTGACGATTCACGTAGCCTATCACGGCTAGATCTGGAAAGTCAGCCGTGATAGGCTACGTGAATCGTCACGTAGCCTATCACGGGTGACTTAAAAAAAAAAAAAAGCGCTTACGCGAATGGCGGCCCCCATAGGGAGCCGCCATTCGCGTTCCTTATTTAGTTGCTGTAGTCTACGTAAATGTTTACGTAGACTACGGCGAAAATAAGGGCAACGCAAATAGCGTTGTCCTTATTTTCGCCGTAGTCTACGTAAACATTGACATAGACTACAGCGACCAAATAAGGAAGGGGAATGGCGGCTCCCTATGGGGGCCGCCATTCGCGTACGCGCTTCTTTTTTTTTTAATTTTAAATTTAAATTAAAATTTCAGCCTGATAGGCTACGTGACGATTCACGTAGCCTATCAGGGGACGTGTTTTTTTTTTTCTTTCATTGCAATGGCGGGGGCGGCAGCCGGTCGAAAGACCGGCTGCCGCTCCCGCCCCGCTCGAACACCGTACGAACCGCCAGCCGGACCCGCTGCTGGGAGGGACATTCAGGGAAGGTAAGTCCCGTCCCAGGGGGGTGCGGGGGGCGGGGGGGTGCGGAGGATTTCTCCCCAAAACTTGTTCGGGGGGCCGAACACGTTGGCGCTCGGCCCCCCGAAGTTTCAGGGGGAAATTCTCCGCCATCCCTGCCACAGACCCCCGTGAGGCCAGATTCCAAGAATCCGGCCCCACTGGGGTCCATGGCGGAATGGAGCACTCACCTCCGCACCCCTCTGGAATCCGTCCAGGCCGGCTCCTCCATGTGGTGATCCTGCAGAGCTGGCGGCCAGCTGGGCAGGATCAGCGGCCAGCTCGGCAGGATCACCACAGAGCGGAGCTGGCCTGGACAGATCCCGGGGGAAGAGATGGATCGCCTCCCCCCCCACGGACACCCACCCACCCAGAACGGGGTAAGTGATCCACCCATCCCTACATCTATCTCCTTCCAGGTTCCTTCCCTCCCTCCAAGGAGCTCAGGGTTCCAGCCATGGTGTCTCCTCCTCCACCTCTGTTTTATACCCACAAGAACCCTGTGGGGTAGGTTAGACTGTGAGATCACAACTGACTCAAGGTCCATCCAAGGAGCCTCAGATCAGCTTTTGAAAATGGGTGTCCCCAGCCATAGAAACACTACAAGCATGACAGTGTGGTTACAGCTGTTCCCAATGTGTTGCCCTCCAGGTGTTTGGACTACAAGTCCCATCTTCCCTGACCACTAGTCATGCTGGCTGGGGCTGACTGAAGTTGCAGCACAAAACAGACAGATAGCACCACATTGGGGAAGGCTGCACTTACATCATGCTGATTCTCTCTGGGCATGTTACATCTTCAGGTAGCTGGCTGTAGTTTCTCAGTGGCTGCGGGAAAACATATTACATGTATGCTCAGGAACAACCTCTCCCCCATTAGTTCTGCGAGTCTGGCCCCAAATGAAAATAAAACAATGCAGCTTCACATTAGGCAGCACCAAGGCTGAGAAATGAAGACATGGTTATTGTTTGAAAATCAACATATGGCATTTGAAGGGTGCTATTTTTAGGGAGGGTGGGGAGCACCCACAGGGTGCTACTTAGGGGAGGTAGGATACCCATCTCAGGGTGCTATTCAGGGAGGGTGGGGATGTGTAGTCTCAGGCAAAAACTCTGAGCATCTGCCATTGCTGCCACCTCCCTGTCTCCTGCATCAGGTAATGGGCGCTGGGGTGATTGGTGGCTGATCAGGTTCTCTCTGAAGCTTACTCATGGCACACTCTAGGAGTCAAATGGAGTATTGAGTTTTGAGTGTGCCCGTATTCAGTTCCTTATGACACCCTTACTTCCTTCACATATTTCTGCACATTTCATCCAGTTTTTAGTAGGGGTGTACGGATTCCCCACCGTCTGTTCTGGTTGGGAATCCATGGGGGGGAGGCGATCCGTTCCTCCCCCCCTCTCCGGAATCCTCCAGATCAGTTCTGCTCCACTCGGATTCCGGGGGGGGGGGACTGACTTGAGGGTGCTTACCTTCCCTCCTGCCAGCCAGAGCCGTTTGCCTCCTCCCTGTCCCTGCCGATTGCCGTGTCTTAAAAGAAAGAAAGAAAGAAAGAAAGAAAGAAAGAAAGAAAGAAAGAAAGAAAGAAAAGGTGATCGGGAGGATGTGCCCATAGACTTATATGCAAATAGAGCCACGAATCTTGTGTATACGTCTACGTGTCCATTGGCTTATGTGCAAGATTCATGGCTCTATTTTGCATATAAGTCTATGGGCACATCCTGCTGACCGCATGTGCCCATAGACTTATATGCAAAATAGAGCCATGAATCTTGCGCTTAAGCCTATGGACACGTAGACTTATACGCAACATTCATGACTCTATTTGCATATAAGTCTATGGGCACATCCTCCAGATCGATTTTTTTTTTAGGACATGGCAATCGGCAGGGAGAGGGAGGAGGCGAACAGCTCTGGCTGGCAAGAAGCAGCCAACTGCCGTTATGTCTCCAGTCCTCTTGGAGCAGAGGTAAATGGTCCCAATCCACTGCAGATCCCTGAGGCCAGAGTCCAAAGAATCCGGACTCATTTGAATCTGCAGCGGATTCCTCTGACATCCCTAGTTTTTAGTTCCCTTTCTGTGCAGCCTCCTTATCTCCTTGGCATGGCTTCCTCTCCCCATCCCTTTCTGTCAATAGCCACTTCACGGCCTAGTCTGAAGGTCTTACTTAAACTGACCTTAGGGCTGTTGCAGGAGTCCGGTAGGAGTCCAATGGACTCCCCCCCCAACCAACCTCCCAGTTTCCAGCCCACAGACTTCCATGCTTGCCCGACTCAGTGCACACCAAGCTGGGCAATTGCGCTGGTCCCCTCTGGTCCACTAAGCGGCCATTTTGCATACAAATGGCTGCTGTAAAGGGGCCAATTGTGCAAGGCTGAAGGCGCAAATGGACCATTTTACATCTGTAATCGTGCAGAGATGGCTGCTGTACAGCTGCCATTTCTGTAAATGGGCAACGTGCCACTCTGCGCAAAATGGCAGCTTGGCAAAGGATGAGATGGCCGGACGCCACTCACTAGGAGCCCGCAGAGTGCCCAGCAGCTCACTACACACAGCAAACAGGGTTGGGTGGCTGGTAAGCATCCAATGAGTGGTAAGCGGTGTGTGCTGCAGATGGGGGGTGAGTTCAGCCATCCCTAACTGACCTTTATATTCCCTCACAGCAATGGAGTGTTGATTAACATTCTAGGACTGAACGTCATGGACATAGAGGCATTCCATGGGAAGGGATTGCATTTTTCACACCTACAGAGAAGTCACAGCCACTTCATTCACATCGGGATTAAGGGCGCAAGGCTCCTAGGCACAAGCACATGGGTTCTATACTGATCTGAACAGTGATGCCACCAAATTTTGTAATTAGTCATCTCATTGGTCCAGACTCATCCATTCTCAATGCTCCCCTTTGTAGCAAGCTTCAATCAATGTATTATGAATTATCAGTTCAGTTCGGAATGAATTGCAGACTTCAGAGCATGCCTGTAAAGAAGTACAGAGATATCCTCTCCCACCCCCAGAAAGGTTGGTTGTCCTACCACCTACCCCCTGCCCTCCCAAATTACTTACTTGCAGCAGTCTCCTTTGCTACTTCCCTTGTCATTGCCACTGCTGCAGCCCTGGGTTTGTGAGGAGGAGGAGAAGCAAGACACCGTGGAGTCCATCTTCACACCGGTGATTGGAGACAGCAAGTAAATATCATTTGACATCATCACACAGGCAGGCTAATTTTTTTAAAAAAATCCAATAGGGGTTATAACATGGTGACAACATTAAAAGAAATTCCAAATGGGGGCATAACGTGGTGATGACATCATGCTGCACTATGTGGTTCCAAACTACAGGTGCCAACGGAGCCCCTTGGGATTACACATGAGCAAAAACCCGTATGCACAGAACAAGAGGTCGTATCAAATAACTCTTGTTCAAGCTCACACGGGCAAATCCGTTACTTCCTACGTGAATAACAAATTCACTCAGGGTAAGTTTGCCCATTGCTAGTTAGAATCTTTCTTGCAGCTCCTTTTCTTTTTAACAGAAGAATTTCAAGCAGTGGTTAACTGCGATGCCAAAAATGACAGCCGCGGCATCCTCTTATGTCTCTATAATATCCTTCTCTCCCACACACATATATTCTCTTTCTCTCTTTTATTGCACCTTATATTCCACTTGATTTTGCATCTCATCTTTTAAATTAAAAAGGAAGTTCTATCCCCCTTGTCTTGCTTTCCCCTCGCGAACGGTAACTGTTCCTTGTAATAGAAAAAGATAAGGATGCTCAGTTAGCTTGATAATGATGTGCCATTATATTATGATCCATTTTCTAAATAAGATTCATCAGGGAGGTTGAAAAATTAATATACACATTTGGTGCTTTGGTGGTACTGCACTGAAAGAACATTTTGTACTCCTCTCAGGGAAACACAAAGTGATAGATTAATCTGCAAGAAGTGCAACTGGGATTTCACTGTTAACTTTAATGGCTAATTTCTTATGTCTCTAATTATGACTCAGCTCAGGCAAAATTTGATTCTCTTCTTGAGTTGGTCTGGTAGAATATCAACTCCTTCTGCTAACTGCTGCTGGAATCAAACAAATGTTTTTAAGAGAGGTGGAGGTGGTATGGTAAAACCACAATTACTCATGGCGTTCAGGCGTATGACGTTTTTCTATTATCATCTTCACTGAGAGCGTTTTGGAACACTACTTCTGTTGATGCGTGAACTCCCTTCAGCTCAAACCATAGTTGTAGTGGCATCATAGATTTGTATAAAGGCATTGCAATATTGACTATTTCATTTTTATTTCCTCTCTGAATGACCTCCAACATGGAATTTGCCATTTCCACATCAGCTGCATGCTGGGACAACATTCTCATCGAGCTTCCCGCCACAACTCCAAGAACCCTTCCCTGGTCAGTCGCTAACAGCTCAGATCCCATTAACATGTCTGTGAAGTTAGGGCCTTTTTGTCCCAATGTGCATGATTTGCACTTGCTTATGCTACACCACCATGGCACCTCCTCATTCATTTTCTTTTGCCTTCTGGGGGCATGGAAAACCCAGCAAACTTGAATGGAAAGTCAGAAATAGAGGACTCCCACTGAGGATTTCTAACCTACAAAGAAGAAACCGTGTCTCTGGCTTAGAAAGCTGCTCATGCTTCATTCTTCTCTGTCTTTCTTTGCCTCTGGGATATTCCAGAAATGCAACTTCTGTTTTATGTGATGTTCTTGGCTTACTCAGATGTAGAGGGGAACAGGGGACAGGGAGGTGGATGATGGTATGGCCTCCAGCACTTTCTTGACGAGAACACCCTCCTAGTGGTTTCATGTCTGCATACGGTGGATGTATTATTTCCAGTCTGCCCTTGAGCTGTGGATCAAGTGTCTTCCCCTCTGCTGTTCTCCTGTTTTCAGGTGTAGTCTAGTCTCATCCCTGAGTGTTTAGGCAGCTGAAAGCATTTGGAGTTTTGTCGGCCATAAGGCTTTTCAAAGATTTTTCTTCTCCCTGTTTCTCATTTGGCTTACAGAGGCTAAAGCTATTTATGGTGATTTTACTTCCCTTTGAAAAGAAGTATTCAATGTGCATTTATTAATTTTTAAAAAATGAAATATTCTCTTCAGTAGGGATGGGTGAACTCACCGGAGCCTGCCTTGCATGATGCTCGCTGGACCCCCACTGGCCGCCTGCCCCTGATCGGTGCATTGTGTGAGCTGCTAGACAGTCTGTGGGCATCTGGTGAGCAGCATCCCTGTATCCCACAAGGTGCCATTTTGCACAAAAATGGTGTCACCACTATATGCGTAAGTCGCCATTTGCATAGGGGTGCACGAAAGTCACTTACCTGGTCTCGCAGCTTTTCGCGGTGGGGGGGAGGAGCTTCGCTGCTCTCCCCGCGAAGTTCAGGCTGGGGGGGGAGGCTTCCCGCCTCGCCCAGCCGAAATTCAGGCTGGGGGGGGAGGCTTCCCGCCTCGCCCGGCCGAAATTCAGGCCGGGGAGGAGGCGCCTCACCTCGCCCGGCCGCGAAATAAAAAGTTTTTAAAAAAACGCCCCTGTGGTAGGCTACGTGACAATTAACGTAGCCTATCATGGCTAGATCTGCAAAGTGAGCCGCGATAGGCTACGTAAATCATCACGTAGCCTATCACGGGTGACTTAAAAAAAAAAAAAAGCACGTATGGCTAATGGCGGCCCCCATAGGGAGCCGCCATTTGCATTCCTTATTTGGTCACTGTAGTCTACGTAAAGATTACGTAGACTACGGCGAAAATAAGGGCAACGCTATTTGCGTTGCCCTTATTTTCGCCATAGTCTATGTAAAGATTTACGTAGACTACAGCGACCAAATAAGGAACGCGAATGGCGGCTCCCGATGGGGGCCGCCATTAGCCGTACGCACTTTTTTTCTTTTTTTTTAAGTCTCCCGTGATAGGCTATGTGACGATTTACGTAGCCTATCACGGCTGACTTTGCAAATCTAGCTGTGATAGGCGACGTTAATCATCACGTAGCCTATCACGGGGGCGTTTTTTTTTTCTTTTCTTGGAATGGCGGTGGCGGCAGCCGGTCGAAAGACCGGCTGCCGCTCCCGCCCCTGACGAAGACCCGATGAACCGCCGCCGGGAACTGCCGCCAGGAGGGACATTCGGGAAAGGTAAGTCCCGTCCCCAGGGGGCGGGGGGGGCAGAGAATTTCTCCCTGAAACTTCTTCGGGGGGCCGAACACGTTGGCGCTCGGCCCCCTGAAGTTTCGGGGAGAAATTCTCCGCCATCCCGATTTGCACAAAATGTCAGCTGTACATAGCCCTATTTATGCAAAATTACACGTGTAAATGATCCAATTAGACGGGGAAAGCATGGGGACTTGCAGACTGTCATCAAGGGGACTGAGTGGTGAGAAATCATGGAGTCTTGAACTCCAACTGGACTCCGACAACATCCCTACTTTTGGGCATATGGGGTCTATTTTCTACAGTTCCACAACCACTCTCTTGTCCCCAGTGTGTTCTTCCAGACTTGGTATCTTTCTGCCTTTGTGGAAGAGAGTGACTGAGAGGCCACTGAAGAGAAAGAAGCAGCAGCAGCAGGGAGGGCCCCTTCCTCCAGCTACAACAACTGCCACTGCTGGAACCATCAGAGGGAGAGGGACCAGCAACCCTTCCATTGTGTTTCAATCCAGCTCCATGAACTGCCATCTTTACTACCTGCTGAGCTTTTAAATCAAGGATCTAGCATCTGGTTCTTTTTTCTAGTATCTTGCTTTTTTCTCCTTCCGCCTAATCCATTTTCCTCTTGTGCTGTGTCTTTCAGACTGTACACCTGTGGGCAGGGATTGTGTGATGTTTGCAAGCCGTTCTGGGAGCCTGTTTGTCTGTAGGGTGGGCTAACTAAATAAATACCACTGAATGTATTATCAGTACCTTTACGTGGGGAAAAGGGCAGTGATCCTGCACTACAGAATAGCATTATCCCCAAAATGGGTTCAGCTCCTTGGATAGCTCCTTTAGAGTTCTGGCTGGCTCTGACTGAAACCCAGAATGGAATCACAACCCCACTGAAGTCAGAGTCACCAGCTTCCTGGTATATGGGGAGCACATGCCTTGTTTGAAAGCAAATTCACACTCGCAGGAGGGCTCTGGGACCATGAGTGTGCTTCTATGCAAGGTGCACACTCACTGAATGCCTTCTTTTGAAGCAAAATCATTGGGGATTTATTAGTGATGGACAAACTTTTCCTTGGTGAGTTCATTATGTCCTCAGAAAATAATGAATCTACCCATGTTAACTCAGATGACAGTTCTCTTTTAATAGAAACTCTCATTCTGTGTATTTGTGCATGCATCTTGGGAGCTGTAGTTTGGAAATGCACAGCGGGGCATGACATCATGTGCCACCATGATACGTACCCCCTTCCTGATAGGTTGTTTCCATGTGGCCTTCCTGTGTGATGTGATCAGTGATGGCAAGGAAGCATCACTGGCATATAGAGGCAAGAAGAAGATAGACCAACAGAGTTGTCCTCTTCTCACAGAGCCAGAGCTGTGATGCCCACAACGATGAGGGAAGAAGTGGTGTATACACTGGATTGTTTAAGGTTTAAACCAACCAACTCACCACATGGTCAGAAATGGTGTTGTTTAGATGCAGAATGTGCGTGCGCCAAACCTCACAATTAGGGTTGGTGCAGGAGTCTGAACAGAGGGCGTGGTTTGATGGACCCCCCCTCCGGCCACCTGGACCCTGGTTGCCAGGCTGTGTGGGTCTTGCTTGCCCACTCAGCGACCAGCGGGAAGCACTGTGAAGCCATCTGTCCCCTTACCAAGGCCCTTTATGCCTTTAATCTTGAGTTATTGCTCCTCAAAGGTGGCCATAAATGCAACTTTAGATATGTGGAAGTAATTGAGAGCCAAAGTTGTGTGCACAATTGCAGCACAGTAAGGGGCCGGCTGACCGCACAGCGCTTCTTCGGTAGTTGCTGATCCATCCTTTAGCCCCTGCAGAGCGGCTCGTGTGAGCAGGCAGAAACAGTGGCTCAGTGCTCGCCTGAAGGGACCAGATGGAGGAGAGTCCATCCATCCCTACTCACAATCAATTCCAAATTTAATAGTGAATTCGTAATACATCGATCCAAACTCGCTACAGAGGTGAGCATTATGGACTAGGTGACTAATTATGGAATTTGGCAGCATTGCTCTTTCTTTTTTGTGGCTGACACCACCACGATGGCAAAATCAGTGGCATTGTGGAGGGGGCACAAAATGGGAGGGGGCACCTGCTACCCATGGACTATGGCTTCAGTGGCCAGTTGAGAGTTAAAATAGGCCATGGGTCATGTTTGTGTGCACACACGCTAGCTATAAAGGCATCCGCTGGTAGAAAAACAAATGGATCTGTTCCAAGAACACAAACTAGCCTCTTTAATAGTGATCCCTGTGAGGGGTTACAATACAAACTGCTTTAGCATGTCCCTAATTTAAAGAAATAAATTTGTTCATCTAGTAACACAGAGGCGCGGACAGACAATTGAGCAGTTATACATTGTGTTATTAGATTTTTATTCCTCCAGACCAATTTGCCAAAATAATTGCCTGAGCTACAATGACCTTGTTAGGTGAGGTTTTTTGACTGTGAGATGTACAACCATGTATCTGTTACTGTAGCATTTTTTGTGCTGAAATTAGCATTACTTTTCCCTCTCGAAAAATAAGCAGCTCTGACTCCTCCGTTCGTCTCCAGGAATTGCATTTTGCTATTTTTACTCTCTGTTTTTATTTAAGGTGGTGCTTTTTATCTGTATTTCCTCTTGGTAAAATGAAGGTAGATTTGGAAGGTAGGTTGGGAGTCATCAATGTCAATGCTGGTTCCATAGCATCTCCTGTTTTTTTTTCTGCTTCCAGGGGAAGCAACTGAATCTTGTACCCAATGAAAAGTATCCCTGTTGAACTGCAATGGGGCTCTGGACATCCAGGTATCTGTCTGAGCTCCTATGGCCATAGGAAATGGATGTAATGGAAGATACTTCCATTGCCAGTACTCCTCTGTAGTTCCTCCCATTACAGTTTAGGTACAGGTGAAAGCTTCAGGTTAAGGCAGGGGTGGGCAACACATTGGGTACATGCCCCCCAAACTTTTGTGCAGCCCCCACTGCCGCCTGCTGCCCCCATCAAATTTACTGTTGCAGTGGCAGCATTTTTTTTATTTTATTTTTTATGGTGGTTTGCTAATTTGGCCCTTTTTGGCCACCACCACTGTGCTGCCAAAATTCACCAGCAAGCTACCATTATTACTTTTTTGATGATGCCATGCCACTACATGTCAGCAAAGCAGCCGTCCTGCTACGGCTGGATCAGGTTCAGTGTTAGAGCAAACTAAGGAGCAATCGAAAGGCAAGGAAATAAGCAAGCAAATGGTTAAGTACAAAGAATTCAGTCCAGTACGGAATCGGCCAAAGACAAGAGTGGTCAAGAAACAGGCAATGGTCAAACTACAGTATCACCAAGCAGGGGGGGGGTGGTTTCCAGAAGATAGGTCTGAGGCATAGCCAAGGTCAAAACACAAGAGAACAGTCAAACAAGAACACAGTCCAAAAAGTTTTCAGCTGGGCTGAAAACAACAGAATGAAATTTAATAGGGATAAATGCCAAGTTCTGCACCTAGGAAAAAGAAACCAAATGCACAATTGAAAGATGGGGGATACTTGACTCAACAAGACTACAAGCGAGAAGGATCTTGGAATTGTTGTAGATCAGAAACTGAATACAAGCCAACAATGTGATGTGGCTGCAAAAAAGGCAAATGCTCTTTGGGGCTGAATTAATAGAAGCATAGCTTCCAAATCCCAGGAAGTCCTAGTTCCCCTCTACTCAGCACTGGTTAGGCCTCATCTTGAGTACTGTGTACAGGTCTGGGTGCCACACTTTAAGAAGGATGCAGACAAACGATTCAAAGGAAGGCAACAAAGATGATCAGGAGACTGGGAAAAAAGCCCTGTGAGGAGAGACTGAAAGAACTGGGCATGTTTAGCCTTGAGAAGAGAAGACTGAGGGGAGATAGGATAGTGCTCTTCAAGTACTTGGAAGGTAGTCACAGAGAGGAAGGCCAGGATCTCTTCTCGATCATCCCAGAGTGCAGGACACGGAACAATGGGCTCAAGTTCCAGGAAGCCAGATTCCGGCTGAACATCAGGAAAAACTTCCTGACTGTTAGAGCAAGATGGCAATGGAACCAATGACCTAGGGAGGTGGTGGGCTTTCCCACACTGGAGGCATTCAAGACAAGCCTGGACAGCCATCTGTCAGGGATGCTCTGACTTGGATTCCTGGGGGTTGGACTTGATGGCCTTGTAGGCCCCTTCCAACCCTACTATTCTATGATTCTAAGTGGGCTCACCCCTTCATGGATCACTGCCTTGTTAGGGCGAAGGGGCTTGCGTAACTGAAGCCATAAGTGAAGTGAAGTGAAGCCATAAGCTATGCCGTGCAGGGCCATCCAAGACGGAGAGGTCATGGTGAGAGTTCTGACAAAATGTGGTCCACTGGAGAAGGAAATGGCAACCCACTCCAGTATTCTTGCCAAGAAAACCCCATGGAACATATCACAAGGCTAAAAGAGATGATGCCGGAAGATGAGCCCCTCAGGTTGGAAGGTGTCCAATATACTACTGGGGAAGAGCTAGGGTTGGTGGAGAATTTCTCCCCGAAACTTCAGGGGGCCGAGCGCCAACGTGTTTGGCCCCCTGAACAAGTTTCGGGGAGAAATCCTCTGAACCCCCCTGCCCCCCGCACCCCCCCCCGGGACGGGACATACCTTCGCCGAATGTCCCTCCCGGCGGTGGGTCCGGCCGGCGGTTTGGCAGGTGTTCGAGCGGGGCGGGAGCGGCAGCCGGTGTTTCGACCGGCTGCTGCCACTGCCATAGCAATAAAAGAAAAAGAAAAAAAACGCCCCCTGATAGGCTACGTGACGATTCACGTAGCCTATCACGGCTAGATTTGCAAAGTCAGCCGTGATAGGCTACGTCAATCATCACGTAGCCTATCACGGGTGACTTAAAAAAAAAAAAAGAGTGTGTACGGATAATGGCGGCCCCCATAGGGAGCCGCCATTCCCGTTCCTTATTTGGTTGCTGTAGTCTACGTAATGATTTACGTAGACTACGGCAAAAATAAGGGCAACGCTATTTGCGTTGCCCTTATTTTCGCCGTAGTCTACGTAAAGATTTACGTAGACTACAGCGACTAAATAAGGAACGCGAATGGCAGCTCCCTATGGGGGCCGCCATTAGCATCCGCGCTTTTTTTTTTTTTTAACTTTCACGTTCACGGCCGGGCGAGGCGGGAAGCCTCCTCCCCGGCCTGAATTTCAGCCGGGCCGAGGCAGGAAGCCTCCCCCCCCCGGCCTGAACTTTGCGGGTGGACCAGCGAAGTGCATCCCCCCCACCGCGAAAGTCCTTCGAGGACAAGTAAGGGACTTTCGTCCACCCCTAGGAAGAGCAGAGGGTATTTCGAAGTAGCGCCAGAAAGAGTGAAGCGGCTGGGCCAAAGCCGAAAGGACACTCAGCTGTGGATATGTCTGGTGGTGAAAAGAAAATACGATGCCGTAAAGAACAATATTGTTTAGGAACCTGGAATGTAAGATCAATGAATCAAGGTAAGCTGGAGGTGGTCAAACATGAGATGGCAAGACTGACCATCGACATCTTGGGAATCAGTGAACTAAAATGGACAGGCATGGGCAAATTTAATTCAGGTGACCATCATATCTACTACTGTGGGCAAGAATCCCTTAGAAGAAATGGAGTAGCACTCATAGTCAACAAAAGGGTGGGAAAAGCAGTACTGGGGTACAATCTCAAAAGCGATAGAATGATCTCAGTATGAATCCGAGGCAAATCATTCAACATCACAGTAATTCAAGTCTATTCCCCAACCACTGATTTCGAAGAAGCTGAGGTTGATCGGTTCTGTGAAGACCTACAACTAGGGTTGGCAGAGAATTTCTCCCCGAAACTTCGGGGGGCCGAGCGCCAATGTGTTCGGCCCCCCGAAGAAGTTTTGGGGAGAAATTCTCCACACACACCCGCACCCCGCACCCCCCCCCCGGGACAGGACTTACCTTTCCCGAATGTCCCTCCCGGTGGCGGGTCCCGGCGGTGGTTCGTCGGGTCTTCGTCAGGGGTGGGGGCGGCAGCCGATCTTTCGACCAGCAGCCGCCGCCGCCATTCCAATAAAAGAAAAGGAAAAAAACGCCCCCGTGATAGGCTACGTGACGATTAACGTAGCCTATCACGGCTAGATTTGCAAAGTCAGCCGTGATAGGCTACGTAAATCGTCACGTAGCCTATCACGGGGGCGTTTTTTTTTTTTAACCTTTTAGTTCGTGGCGAGGCGCCTCCTCCCCGGCCTGAATTTCGGCCGGGTGAGGTGGGAAGCCTCCCCCCCGGCCTGAATTTCAGCCGGGCGAGGTGGGAAGCCTTCCCCCCCAGCCTGAACTTCACGGGAGGAGCAGCAAAGCGCCTCCCCCCCACCCCAAAAAGCTTCGAGGACAGGTAAGGGACTTTCGTGCACCCCTAGTGCTCATTGGAAGGACAGATACTGAAGCTGAAGCTCAAATATTTTGGCCACCTAATGCGAAGAGAAAACTCTCTGGAAAAGACCCTGATGCTGGGAAAGACTGAAGGCAAAAGGAGAAGGGGACAGCAGAGGATGAGATGGCTAGATAGCATCACCGATGCAATGAATATGAACTTGAGCACACTCCGGGAGAGAGTGCAGGACAGGAAGGCCTGGTGTGCTATGGTCCATGGGGTCACGAAGAGTTGGACACGACTGAACGACTGAACAACAACCACAGAGTGGGCTCAGGAGAAGCCCTGCGCTCAGGAGCACAGAGGTTTAAAGGCAAGGTCCAAGATACAAGACACTGGAGCTGAAGATAAGACATTGTTCCAGCAATGGATATCCTGCGACTGCAGGGTTATATAACCCCAGCTTCCTGAGCACCACCCAGGGCTCAGTTGCAGTTCATTGCACGTCCCCTGGCCAAAGTCCTACCAATGAGGAGGGATTTGCTCAGGAGGAGACTTTTACTTTTGAGGAGTCCAGTTACAATTCTTCAGGTGCAAACTTCAACACCATTAGGCAGCCTGTTCCTCTACCTTCTGCATTAGATATGCTTGATGGCTAAGTGAACAACCCATTTCCTCTCCTGCTAGCACAGATGAGTCACAGACCTCAGGGGCCCTGCCTGGGGGTCTTTCAGAGTCCACCATAAGAGCCCAATGTATCTTTTCCCCTGATGTCAAAGGTGCCTGGGGTCTCACTGATGTCAGGGGTCCCCACAGGTCATGTTCTTCATCTGGCAAACCATTCTGGCTGGTTTCTGAATCAGACATGACAGTAGTGGGGGCAAGAAATGGTGGGGAGGGATTGGCATTAACCTGGGGTTACATGCCTAGGCCCAATTCTAATGGACTTCTGGGGACATTGGAAGCAGTGGCAGGCATGCTGAATGGATGGAGAGATGTGTGCTTTTGCTCCCCTATATGGATATAGAATGGATCAGGGGACAGGTATCATACAGTCCAGTCCTATTTCATCCTGATGGTACCTTTACACATCACATGATCCACAAACACACATCCAAAGGAGATGGATGTTTCTCAAGTGGCAAGAGTTATTGGATGATGAGACATAAAATCCCAGAAATATTAGAATCATCTAGAGAGAAGAATATAGGATATAGTGACAAACAAGCTGGACCTGAAACAAAATGTTACAAGGTGGGGTAATCCAGTTCATGGCATTCCGTTCAATTTCCCCCAAACCTGCTGAAACCTCCCTCTTGTGGCTTGGCTACATGAGAACCAGCACATGGCGAACTGAATTCACTCTTAGTAAAATTAAAGGACAATGCATAGTATGTGACGGAAGGCAAGATATCCAAATGATTGGTTGGAAATAAATCTTTGTTCATTACGGGAATGAAAAATGTAAGGGTGATATGGACACTCATGCATTGTTTTCCTTAATATTGTCTATTATTACTGTTGTTGTTGTTGTTGTTGTTTTGATGTGGATTTTTATTTTCCTAAGGTGAACTCTCTTCCTGTGTTTAAGACGATTCCTTCTAAGGAAAGAAACACAGTACAGCCTCCTTCAGTTTTCCTGCCTTCATTTAAGATGGTTTTCATCATTACTCTTTATCAGTCTGTTCTCTTAACAGCTTATCATCCCACACAAAGCTCCAGTGACTTAGGATCCTATCTCTTGGTTTATTGTTTAGCCGTCTCTCATCTCCTGGACTACTTGAAGGCTCTTAATTATTCTCTGGAAGTGTTGCGTTTTCCTCCCTCACTTCAGACCCTTAATCTGTTGAATCGTTTCCTCAACTCCACTAGGAGTATGCCCTTCATTTTCATTCCTTCTGTTCATTGAGGAAGACAGATCTTCTAATCAAAGACAGATCTTCTCGTCTCCACTTCTTTCTCATGAACTTCACCTCAATCTTAGCATTTATTCTTGCTTCAATCCACCATGGATTCCAGCATTGCTTGCATGATTCTTTGCTAATTTAAGTTAATTGCAAGTTAATTACTTCTTCATTGGTTTGTTGAAGTCCATATTAAATTATGTTTTCTATTAAACATATTGTTCTACTTTTTATGTATTTTGACCAATTATAAAAGTTGTTATCCCACCCACCCCACCCTGAAGAGTCTTCCTCCAATGAAGAACTTACCTTGCTTGAGCTCAAGAGCTCTCCTTCCCCAGAGGATGTTCCAGAGGCATCTTTGCAGGAGGACGGTGGCCATAGAGCTGAAGAAGTGGCAGGTCCATCTGGAATATCCAGTGAGGGGCCTCCTTCCTCCAATTCTTCCATCCCAGACTAGGGATGTCAGAGAATTTCTCCATGAATCTTGGGGAGGCCAAATGCTAGCACATTCGGCCCCCCAAAATTGATGGAGAAACAGTCTGCCCCCCTGCCCCCCCCCAGGACGGGACTTACCTTGTGCGAATGTCCCTGGCGGCGGCGGCGGCTCTGGCGACAGTTCAGCAGCGGTGGCTGCTGCGGCCGGTCTTCCGACCGGCTGCCGCTGCCGCCATTTCCAAGTTAAAAAAAAAAAAAACGTGATAGGCTACATAAAGATTTACGTAGCCTATCACGGCTAGATTTTTTAAAAAACACCATGATAGGCTATGTAAATGTTTACGTAGCCTATCACGGCTGAGTGGAAAACAAACAAACAAAGCCCACGCGTACGCAAATGGCGGTGCCCATGGGCGCCGCCATTTCCGTTCCTTATTTTGGCACGTGTAGTCTACGTAAACATTTACGTAGACTACGGCAAAAATAAGGGGAACACTATTTGCGTTCCCCTTATTTTAGCTGTAGCCTACATAAATGTTTACGTAGACTACATGTGCCAAAATAAGGAACGCAAATGGCGCCCATGGGCGCCGCCATTTGCGTATGCATGGTTTTTGTTTTTTTTCACTCAGCCGTGATAGGCTACATAAACATTTACGTAGCCTATCAGGGCTGACTGCAGGGACGCAAATGGCGGCGGCTACGGCCACCACCATTTGCGTCCCGGCAGGACAGGATTCGCAGCGGGAGGGATAGGGCGCCTCCCCCCCGGCCAGAATTTCAGGGGGGGATGGGGTGCCTCCCCCCGGCCAGAATTTCGGGGGGAGGGACAGAGCGCCTCCCCCCCACCGTGAATCAACTTTTGGGTTCAGGTAAGGGACTTTCGTACATCCCTATCCCAGACTGACTCCAGTTCAGACCCAGACATGGCAAGACTGCCCAGCCCTCAGGAATGAACAAGAATGAAGCGTAGGCACCAAACCCAGCCTTTCCAGAAAAGCTCCTGGCTACAAGCAAGTAATCCGATTCTGTAATGCTTTCCTTTTATAGTCAGCTTCACTGGAAAGCTCATGAATGAGTTGCAGCTAGAAGTTTTTATTTTATTTATTTATTTATTTATTTATTTCTATACTGCCCAATAGCCGAAGGATGAAGTTGGGTGCATCCTGTCTGTGTCTCACATAAAAGTTTGGCGATCAGCATGAGCAGGTCGTTGAAAACTATGTGTCGGCGTGCTTCCGTTGTTCATGTGTCTTCAGTGATCCTGACCTTCCACCTTGGAAACCGGACCTTCTTAGAGCTTTGGACTGGACCT
Organism: Heloderma suspectum; assembly: GCF_057233095.1. Lineage (NCBI taxonomy): Eukaryota > Metazoa > Chordata > Lepidosauria > Squamata > Helodermatidae > Heloderma > Heloderma suspectum. The sequence goes on from NC_139469.1 coordinate 30,188,006, forward strand.
GACTTGTTTCTTGCTTCACCCTTGCCTGGATACCATGCTCATACCTTTGCCTGGCATGACTGCTGAACTTCATCTGGAATACCAGATGCCACATTTAATGAAGGATATAGACAAAATAGGGGCCGCAGTGGCTTAGTGGTTAAGATGCTGAACTGCAGACCGGAAGGTCAGCAGGACAGCAGTTTGAGACCTGAGTGCTGTGTGACGGAGTGAGCTCCCATCTTCAGTCCCAGCTTCTGCCAACCTAGCAGTTCGAAAGCAAGAAATTGCAAGTAGATAAATAGGTACCGCTTCGGCGGGAAAGGTAACAGCATTCCATGCACCTCAGTGTTCAGTCATGCTGGCCACATGACCACGGAAGCGTCTTCGGACAGCGCTGGCTCTTCGGCTTAGAAATGGAGATGAGCACCACACCCTAGAGTCGGACACGACTGGTTGGGGACACCTTTACCTTTTTATAGACAAAATAGAATGAATTCAGAGGAGAGCGATGAAGATGGATGGCAGTATGGAAAAGAAGCTGTATATTTGAGAGAGAGAGAGAGAGAGAGAGAGAGAGGGAGGGAAATGGGTATGTTTTAGGGGTGTACGAACCCCACTTACCTGGGTCCACTGGGGCGTCCGCAGGGGGAAGGCAATCCAGTCCTCCCTCCAGAATCCTTCCTGGCCAGCTCTGCTCTGCAGAGAGTCCGTGGAGCCACTGGCCGCGGCCGGTCTTCATCCACAAATGGCATCTGGTGTAGCGGACGCCATTTGCATCCTGCACTTCACCATGATAGGCTACGTAAATCTTTACATAGCCTATCACCGTAAAGTGCAGGGACGCAAATGGCATCTGCTATGCCATTTGCGTCCCTGCACTTTACGGTGATAGGCTACATAAAGATTTACATAGCCTATCACGGTAAAGTGCAGGGATGCAAATGGCATAGAGGATGCCATTTGTGTCTGCAGTCTGGTAATACAGCCATGGCAGCCGTATCGCTGGGTCTTTGGAGCCGGCAGCAGGGAGGATCCGCCGGCAAGGACTTCGCGCTGCAAGACAAGGTAGGAGATCTGATCCTCCATGGACTTAGGGGGGCTAGATTCAATAGAATCCAGCCTCATTTGGGTCTGTGGAGGATTTCTCCAACACCCCTAGTATGTTTAACCTGGAGATGAGGGGGAAAGGGACATGATAGTCCCCTTGATATATCTGAAAGGTTATAACATAGAAGAGGACAAAGATTTGTTTTCTGCTAGAGGGAAGGGCTAGATTCCATGGGATTCATTTACAGGAGGGTGGATTTGAATTCTCAGAGGTTTTCACTTAGGTTTGATAGGCCCGTATTTGCATCTGGGCCGCTGCAGACATTAGTTTTTAACCCAAATAGCAAATCAAGTCAAATGTCCTTAGTCTTTTCCCAAAATTCACTATAGACTGATCAACAGCTAAACATATATACTGTGAATGGCAATGAGTCACTTCTATTTCCACTGATCCTTAGTGTTTTAATAATGTTTAGTACCAAAAGGAAATTGATTTTTAATATATGATTTTCATCTTGACAGAGGCACTTTAGTTATTACCCCTTCAAAGAAGACACATTCCTGTTTGTTTATCACTTGTGAATATCCTCTGGAAGCCATTTAATACAGATATTAAAATGCCGGTTTTTCTCCATACCTCACTCTGATTACAGTTCTGGCTGCTTCTGCACCACATACAGTGAGCGTTACTGTTGTTCTGCATCATCGGCGCATGGAATATACAATGATGGATGTCCTTCTCCCTCCCCCGCAGCTTTTGACAGAATTGCCCATCGATCACACCACCTCGTATTTTCTGTTGCAATCCCAAGTAGAGGTGTTTTCTTCAATTTTAGGGTGTGGGAAGAAGCATGTTATCCCCTGATTTCATGGAATCAGGAAAAAGGGGAGAATAGAGAGCCCTTGTAATATGACTTGTGCTTGTCATACGGCTTTGATGGTGCACTGCCCACATTAACCCAATTCTTGTGTTTATTTTTGATGTGATCAACTCATCATGAGGTGATTTCCCCCACCCTGAAGATGTGAGACACCAACCTCTCAGAACCTTTGCTGTCTTGTTGAACTTCTGATGTTTTCCCTCAAGATTCCTCAGTTAAATCTTTGCCTGAGGGGGAACTTTCTAAGACACTCACACGTCAATCCAGATATCTCAAGCTCACCACCACCACTACCACCATCCTGGTGACAGGGTGCTAATCATACTGAAATTCTTTTGGCTTTTCTCAAAATCTCACAGGTATTTCCCCTGCCACAGAGAAGCCCCAACATTTGCTGTGAACATCACTGGTGCTTTAGGTACATTTTTTTGTGGCATGCCTACTTTCCCCCATCATTTCTATGTGGATGTATGTTACCATCTCGAATAGACTTTAGTGTGGCAAAATCAGATAGTTCTAGAGAATTGTACAGTGAGTCCTTTTTGTTTACCTTACAATGCTTCAGACATTTTGGCTGAATGGAAACTCCGAGTTTCCTATAAGTTTTATTTTTATTTGTTTTAGATGGTAAATCTACTCTTAAAGTTCATTTTTTAGTATAGTCTCTTCTCTCACATTATTAATGTGGAAATGATTTTGTAAAGAGTTCTACAACTCTAACAATGCAAGGCTATACTGTACATGTCTACTCAATTGTTTTCAATAGGGCTTACTCCCCATTAAGTGGGTACAGGAATGCAGACTAAGGGTAGGGATGTATGAGAAATTAGTTTCAGTTAATTTTTTATCAGGATTTATGCAGTTTGCATCTTCCACACCAAGCATAGACTTGAATACAATCTGCAGTCAAACTCCACACATTCCAGAGCTTGCAATGTGATTTGTGGGCCAAAAGACATTGTGTTTGACGAAGGGCTGTGCAAACTCACCCCCGTCTGGATTCTCCAAACTCCCGCCCAGCCCCTGCCCCTGCTTGCTGGTCCCCAGACCACACGGGAGCTCTTCTCATGCTCAGCAAGCAGCTCACACTCACCTCAGTGGCCTCATTGAGCTTCAGGGTCACCATTACAAAAAAAAATAGTGATCTCAAAAAAGTGCATACCGTTATAATATAAACATTTGGCCAATGTGCATATTCTCATATGTGAAATGCGCATTTTTGTTAAAGTGCATTTTTCTGTGTGCAAAAGTGCATATTTTCTGAAAAATGTGCATTTTCATGCATATGCGAATATGTGCATTCGCAAAATGCAAATTTTCACATGTACACAAATATGCACATTTTTGCAATCGCCATTTCATTTCTCAAAAATGGCGACTGCAAAGCCTGACGAGGCCACCAGAGTGAGTGCAGGCCATTCGCTGAATGCAGGCAAGGGGCAAGCAGGGGCAGGTGCTCAGTGAATGGGGCTTGGGGGTGCCGGCAGGGGTGGTTCTGCCAGATTCCTGGACTGAATTGGGCTCCTGTGCCATCCCTAGGTCGACGGCATGAGTACATTTGAAAAATGCCCATGAAAGAAATGTGGACTTTTGAAAAATTTGTACAAATGTACTTTAATCAATGGGACAAGAATGCCTACATTCCAAAGATCTGGAGGTGGTCAAACATGAGATGGCAAGATTGAACATCTTGGGAATCAGCGAACTAAAATGGACAAGCATGGGCGAATTTAATTCGGGTGACCATTATATCTACTACTGTGGGCAAGAATCCCTTAGAAGAAATGGAGTAGCACTCATAGTCAATAAAAGGGTGGGAAAAGCAGTACTGGAGTACAATCTCAAAAATGATAGAATGATCTCAGTACGAATCCAAGGCAAACCACTCAACATCACAGTAATTCAAGTCTATGCCCCAACCACTAAGGCCAAAAATGCAGAGGTTGATCGGTTCTACGAAGACCTACAACTAGGAATGTACGAAAGTTCCACCACAGATCTCGGGAAGGCCGAATGCCAGTGCATTCGGCCCCCTGAAATCGGTGGTGGAATGGCCCGCCACCCCCCGTGCCCCACCCGGGACAGGACTTACCTGGGGTGGATCTTCCTGGCGGTGGCGGCTGTGGTGGCGGCTGCGGTGGCGGTTCGGCAGTGGTGGCTGCGGCAGCCGGTCTTCCAACCGGCTGCTGCCGCCGTCATTTCCAAGTTTTTTTTAAAAAAAAACAAAAACGTGATAGGCTACATAAATGTTTACGTAGCCTATCACAGTTGATTAAAACAAAAACAAAAACACATGTGTACGCAAAAGGCGGTGCCCATGGGTGCCGCCATTTGCGTTCCTTATTTTGGCACATCTAGTCTACGTAAACATTTACGTAGACTACGGCGAAAATAAGGGGAATGCAAATAAATTAGACACTACACTATTTGCGTTCTCCTTATTTTCGCCGTAGTCTACGTAAACGTTTACGTAGACTAGACATGCCAAAATAAGGAACACAAATGGCGTTGCCCATGGGCGCCGCCATTTGTGTACGTGTGTTGATTGTTTGTTTTTTTAATCAGCCGTGATAGGCTACGTAAACATTTACATAGCCTATCACGGCTGACTGCAGGGATGCAAACGGCAGTGGCTACGGCTGCCGCCATTTGCATCTCTGCTAGCCAGTGGCCGGATGTTTGGCCACTGGTGGAGCCGGCCGGTGGCTCCGCAGAATTTCTGCGGAGCGGAGCCGGCCGGCCAGGATTCGGGGGGGGGGAGGGACGGAGCGCCTCCCCCCCGGCCAGAATTTTGTGGGGAGGGATGGAGCACCTCCCCCCCAGCATCAGCATAATCCGCAAACAGGTAAGTGACTTTCATACATCCCTACCTACAACACCTTCTAGAACTAACACCAAAAAAAGATGTTCTCTTCATCATAGGGGATTGGAATGCTAAAGTAGGAAGGCAAGAAATCACCGGGATAACAGGCAAGCATGGCCTTGGTGTACAAAATGAAGCAGGAAGGCTAATAGAGTTTTGCCAAGAGAACACGCTGATCATAGCAAACACTCTTTTCCAAAAGCATAAGAGGCGACTCTACACATGGACATCACCAGATGGTCAATATCAAAATCAGATTGATTCTGTACTTTGCAGCCAAAAATGGAGAAGCTCTATACAGTCAGTAAAAACAAGACCTGGAGCTGACTGTGGCTCAGATCATGAGCTGCTTCTTGCAAAATTTCAGCTTAAATTGAAGAACGTAGGGAAAACCACTAAACCATTCAGGTATGACCTAAATTATATCCCTTAGGAATTTACAGTGGAGGTGAGGAATAGATTTCAGGGATTAGACCTGATAGACAGAGTGCCTGAGGAACTATGGGCAGAGGTCCGTAACATTGTTCAGGAGGCAGCAACTCAATCCATCCCAAAGAAAAAGAAATGCAAGCAAGCGAAGTGGCTGTCTGATGAGGCTTCACAAGCTGAGGAAAGAAGGGAAGCGAAAAGTGAAAAGGGAAAAGGGAAAGATGTATCCAACTGAATGCAGAGTTCCAGAGAATAGCAAGGAGAGACAAGAAGGCCTTCTTAAATGAACAATGCAAAGAAATCGAGGGAAACAATAGAATGGGGAAGACTAGAGATCTTTTCAAGAAAATCGGAGATCCCAAGGGAACATTTTGTGCAAAGACAGGCCTGATAAAGGACAAAGAAGGCAGGGACTTAACAGAAGCAGATGAGATTAAGAAGAGGTGGAAAGAATACATAGAAGAACTATACAGGCAAGATCTTAATGTCCCTGATAGCCATGATAGTGCGATCACTGAACTTGAGCCGGACATCCTCGAGAGTGAAGTCAAGTGGGCCTTAGGAAGCATTACTAACAACAAAGCTAGTGGAGATGACAGTAATCCAGCTGAGCTATTTAAGATCCTAAAAGATGATGCCGTTAAAGTGCTGCACTCAATATGCCAACAAATTTGGAACACTCAACAGTGGCCACAAGACTGGAAAAGGTCAGTTTACATTCCAATTCCAAAGAAGGGCAACGCCAAAGAGTGTGCAAACTACTTCACAATTGCGCTCATTTCACATGGCAGCAAGGTGATGCTCAAAATCCTACAAGCTAGGCTTCAGCAGTATGTGCACCGAGAACTACCAGAAGTACAAGCTGGGTTTTGAAGAGGCAGAGGAACTAGAGATCAACTAGAGTTTGGCCGTAGAATCCCTGTCCAAATATCTGGAGACGGTGAGTGGCTGGATGGGGAGGAATAAGCTGAAGCTGAACCCTGACAAGACCGAGGTACTTTTGGTGGGAGACAAGAGGAGGCTGGGGGATGTTGGCCTGGTGTTGAATGGGGTACGGCTACCCTCGAAAGACCAGGTCCGCAGCCTGGGGGTCATTTTGGACTCCCAGCTGTACATGGAGGCTCACGTGTCAGCTGTGAGCCAGACAGCGCTGTATCAACTCCATCTGATATGGCGGCTGCGCCCCTTCCTTCCCGACCATCTTCTCCCATCGGTAGTACATGCCCTGGTCTCCTCTCGTTTAGACTACTGTAATGTGCTCTACGTGGGGTTACCCTTGAAAACGGTTCGGAAGCTGCAGCTGGTACAGAACGCGGTGGCTCACCTGATTAAAGGCAGCCGCGGGCGAGATCACATCACTCCAGTGCTGAAGGAGTTGCACTGGTTACCAGTTGTTTTCTGGGCCAAATTCAAGGTGTTGGTTTTGACCTTTAAAACCCTATATGGTTCCGGCCCAGCCTATCTTAAGGAGCGCCTCCAGCAACACCAGACAGGCCGCTTAACAAGATCAGCCTCGGATGGCCTTCTCTCTGTCCCATCCAGGACAGCTAGACTGGTGGGGACGAGGGAGAGGGCCTTTTCTGTGGTGGCCCCCACTCTGTGGAACTCCCTCCCTAGGGAACTCCGTCATGCCCCCTCTTTAATGAGTTTCCGTCGTGCATTAAAAACGTGGTTGTTCAGGCAGGCATTTGGGGTGGGTTAGGGTATTTTTAAAAAAAAATATGGTAGAATTATTGTTTTAAATTGTTTTATGTTATGTTGTACATTGCCCAGAGTGGCTGGGTGACCAGCCAGATGGGCGATTAATAAATTTAATAATAAATAAATAAATAAAATAAAATCGCCAACGTTTGCTGGATTATGGAGAAAGCAAGAGAATTCCAGAAAAGCGTCTATTTCTGCTTCATTGACTATGCTAAAGCCTTTGATTGTGTGTATCACAACAAACTGTGGCAAATTCTTAAAGAGATGGGAGTACCAGATCACCTTACCTGTCTCCTGAGAAACCTGTACGAGGGTCAAGAAGCAACAGTAAGAACCGGACATGGAACAACCGATTGATTCAAAATTGGGAAAGGAGTATGACAAGGCTGCATATTGTCACCCTGCTTATTTTATGTATATGCAGAGTACATCATGAGAAACGCCGGGATGGATGAATCACAGGTCGGAATAGAGATTGCTGGAAGAATTATCAACAACCTCAGATATGCAGACGATACCGCCCTAATGGCAGAAAGCGAAGAGGATCTAAAGAGTCTCTTGTTGAGGGTGAAAGTGGAGAGTGCAAAAGCTGGTTTGAAACTCAACATTAAAAAAAAACTAAGGTGATGGCATCTGACCCCATCACTTCTTGGCATATAGAAGGGGAAGAAATGGAAGCAGTGACAGATTTTATGTTCTTGGGCTCCAAGATCACCGCAGACGGTGACTGTAGCCATGAAATTAAAAGATGCTTGCTCCTTGGGAGGAAAGCTATGGCAAACCTAGACTGCATAGTAAGAAGCAGAGACATCACCTTGCTGACAAAGATTCGTATAATCAAAGCTATGGTTTTCCCATTAGCAATGTATGGTTGTGAGAGCTGGACTATAAGGAAGGCTGAGCGCCGAAGAATTGATGCCTTCGAACTGTGGTGCAGGAGAAGACTCTTATGAGTCCCCTGGACTGCAAGGAGGTCCAATCAGTCAATCCTAAAGGAAATCAACCCTGAGTGCTCATTGGAAGGACAGATACTGAAGCTGAAGCTCAAATATTTTGGCCACCTAATGCAAAGAGAAAACTCCCTGGAAAAGACCCTGATGCTGGGAAAGATTGCAGGCAAAAGGAGAAGGGGATGGCAGAGGATGAGATGGCTAGATAGCATCACCGATGCAACCAATATGAATTTGAGCACACTCCGGGAGAGAGCGCAGGACAGAAGGCCTGGCGTGCTATGGTCCATGGGGTCACGAAGAGTTGGACATGACTTAATGACTGAATAACAACAACAACAATTGCTGTGCTACATATAGATTGCCAAAGAGACATGTGATATTGAAACATGGACAGTCTCTTTCTCTCTCGTGTGTGCAATTTGAAAACTGAAATTAAAATGTTGTAGTGTTACCAGATAAAATAGCTTTGTGGCTGGATCAAAGCCCTGTGACTGCCATCTGGCCACCAGAGGTTTAGACTACATTGCAACCGAAATAGTATCCTTTTAATTTATTCCCCCCCCCCCGCTTTGTTAACTTAATTATTTGGGGATGTTGCTAATGGACACGTGCATGATATTTCAGAAGTCAAATGATGATTCTGAGTGTTCTTTTGTTTTTCCCCCTTAAGTGTGAAGGTGATCTCAAAGGGAGAATAATTTTCACTTCTCAGGATTAATTGGCTCTACTAATTAGTGTTTGGGGATGAGTTAGTTATACACAATTATATATGCAGAGAAACATAGTTTGTCATGTGATGCCATCACAAGATAAATAGGCTAGGAAATCCATATGTACTGTTCAGCAGGAATGCCATGTGTGTTGGTGATCCTTTCTTCTTTTTCTGATATGAGATCTGTGCATAAGGGGTGGTGGAGAAATCCATTATGGATTCACATGAGATTGAATTTCTGTGAATCTGACCTCCAGATTCCACAGCAGACTGGCATTTTCCAAGTTGCATGGATTTCGCAGACCTGCAGACTTTTTTCTTTCTTTTTTTTACATTTGGGGGATTTGCACAAGTATTCACTTGTGCTAATGCACATTAGTGCAAGTGCACATTAACACAAATGTGCATTTGCAAATGAACATAATTCTCGTACAAACAAATCTGATTCCATCAAGGAATGGATGACAGAATGAAAGATACCTGACGATTTGTGAAACAGAGATTCAGCAAAATCCTTACATTCCTACTGTGTATTCACTTCCTCACAATAAGTGGCCTGAACACAGGACTGTTGTATCAGGGTCACAATTAGCCTGTAGGTGGTCTTACATGAATCTAGGCCAAGGAGCCTTGAGCTGGAACTGTAAGCGACCGAAGTCCCTGCTCTGTTGACCAGGCAAAGAGGCAGAAGATCAGCTCTTAATATTTATACCAGGCTTGACCCAAAGATTCAGGACTATAGGGTGAGGTTCTCAGAGTTTTCAGAGAGAGGAGGAACATTTCAGGTCAAGGGATCCTGAAAATCAAGTCATGGGCTACTTTCAGCATGGCTTGAGAGGTTTTGCCATTGCTTTTCCACAACTTCCTTGCCCACATCCATCAGGCTCCCTGAGGTACCAAACGCAGCCAGACGCTACCCTCTGCTGGAATGAGGAATTGCTGGAATCTGCATGTGGTTGCCCCATGTGATGAATCAGTGAACTTCAGGTGGCAGCCTTCTCAGTGACTAACCTTCTGGACTGACTTTGCCCAGACAGGCTGACTACAGGAACTTTCTGGGCAGAAAAGAAGATGACTTTTTTTTCCAGTTGAGCTTTGTTTGAGCAACAAGGTCTCTGGTCTCACTCTTAAGTCCTGACTCATGGCTTGTTCTCTGGCAAGGCCTTTTGGTTTGCCCTCTAATACTGAGCAGTGCTGGCTCCAGGTTTTTTTAAGGCAAGACAGCCTCCATGGGCCCCATTCCTCAGTGAGTTTCTCACCACCACTGTCACCTCCTCCTCCTCGTCCTTCTCCTCCTCCTCCTCATTGCTACCACTTCCTTGCTTAACAGGCAGAAGCCAGTGAACAAGTGTGCCATGGCATCTACTCCTCCTCCTTCTCACCACCACTGTTGTCTGGCCCAGAGCGAGCAGTAGGTGAACAACAAGCAGGTTGTAATGGTGAAGAAGAGGAGAAAGTCAAGGGAGCTCTTGTCAGTGGGCCCCTGCTGGGGTATGGGCCCTTGGCAGGTGCCCAACCATGCCTACTCCCATTCCTAGATCTTGGTTTGCTTCAGACTGCTGCCTATAGCCCAGTCCTGACATTCACCTAAGCATCACTGTTGGTGATGTGAGAAACAGCAAAACTCGAGCACACCAAAGTTCTCTGAATTCCACCTTGAAGATTGTTCCAACTTGAGCCAGACTGCAAGCTTGGGTGGGAGTGGGTCCCTGCATGAAAATCTGGCTATTTTTCCTATTGTACTCATCAATCATGCTCATCTTTGAAATGTACACATTCTTCCCCCATTGATTAAAGCATATTTGTGCACATTTTTCAAAAGTACACATTTTTTCATGCACATTTTTTCATGCAAATGTCCACATGCTGTCATATGCATTTTGGGGGGTCCACAAATCACATTTAGGGATGGACAAGCTCCCCCACACCTTGTTCAGGTGCTTCTTGCTGGACACTTGCCACTTGCCCAACCCTGGTGGATGGGATAAGCCACCAGATGGTCCATGGATATCCAGTGAGAGCTCGCAGTTTCCCACTTTTCGTGAGCCACTGTTTTGTGCGAAATTGCGTGTATAGCTATTTATAGAAACAGCAATTTGCACAAAATCAAGGCCATAAATTGCATGATTTGTGCAAAATTGCAGGTGTAAATGTATGCCTGCAATTTTGCACAAATCATGCTATTTACGGCTGCAATGTTGCGAAAATCGTGATTTGCATAAATGGCTATACTCATGACTAGGGATGCTGGAGAAATTCGAGATGGACTAAAGTGAGCTCAGATTTCTAAAATCCCAACATGTGGAATCCGCTGCAGAGAGACCCCCTCAGGAAGTGTGGAGTCCATGGACTTCTGGATGATTTTTTTACTTTCCCGAATATAAATGTGTAGGAAAGTACATAAGTTTCTGCTGAGGAAATGTTTAATGGAATGGGGAACAATACACAAAATATTATGTACTTACATAATTATTTGCATATTTTTCTGCACGACAAAAAAAATAAAACATTTGCATCCATCTGTGGGCAGACAGCAGAACAAAAGGCACTTGACAATCCGCGAAACATAGACGGAGTGGATTTTACATAGTCCGCACATCCCTACCCATGACCTTGTGCAAAATGGTAGCACACAAAAAAAGCAGGAAACCACAACCTTGCCGAACTTGGTGGGTGCTAAGTCAAGCAAGCTCAGGGATTCATGAGCTGTATCCTGGAAGCCACACTGGTGAAAACTCACCACCCCAAAAGCGAATTCCTCTGACATCCCTAATTCACGTTGCAAGCTCGGAAATGTACAGACTTCTAAGCAGATTGTGTCTGAGTCTGTGATTGGTTCTGAAGCTTTGAACTGGGTAAATCCTGATCACAATTGAATGAAACATACATCCCTAATTAGGAGCTAACATGAACTAATGGCTAGAATGTTGAACACGGAGCAGGCTATCAAAGTTCATATCCTAAATCAACTATATGGATTTGGTCACCTCAGGATTAGACAGCACATTCTTTCCTAAAATCTCCTTCAATAATCTTAGGACAAAAATATATGGATATCGGGGCATTTGCGTAGCACTGACATTTTTCTTCATAAAGAATATATTTCCTGTCCCCAACTTGCCTGTTTGTCCATGCAGTTGCTGATACCGAAAAAACCTCCTTGGAGTTGGCACATATATTCTGGTATGTTGACAAGGAACAAACGAAGTAATTTTCTTATGTCAGACTTTCAAGTAAGTGGCAAGCTCCATAAGGCGATGGCAATAAATATGTCACTGCCAAACTAAGCAGAAGGTTCTTCACTCTCCTGCCAAAGGAGAAACCCCAGATTTGATTTCACAGGGAATATTAGCTCCATCCCTTGGTCCGCACGTAATCTACATCCTAAAATGATGGAAAAGCCAGATCCTGAAATTAAACAAAACCAAACCTAGTAAGAGATAGAGCATTTATATAAAAATACAGGAGTCCATGTAGTGTCTAAGAACATGTCAGGACATCTTGGCAACAGGTTGCAGGCAGCAGGGGCTGAGTATGGCCCAGGTAGTTGATGGTTAGGTGGGCCAGAGCCAGGAGATATGGCCATGCTCTACATGGGCTGGAGGTCAAATCTCAACTCAGGCAAACATGAACCATGGGCAGGAGACAGCTCACAAGCATTTTGGAGGGACTGGTATGCTCCGATTGGCTTGTGGAGTCAGAGGGATGAGTAGTTCATTCACATCAGGCTGGAACAGTTCTCCAGAGAGCATCCTTGATCCATAAGGCCTAGTCTGCCTGGCCTTCTGAGGTGCCAGCGCATGGATGGTACAAGAAGCCAGAGCACTGCAGACAAGCCACTTGGAGGCCCTGGTTAATGACAGGAATGAGGGAGAAATGGTTCAGTTCACATGGTAATGTGAATTTATCTAGTTTTGCATTTCTGAACCACTATGTGAACCAAAACTCAGTTATCCTTCAAAACTCGCACCTCTCTGAATTTTGCAAAGGAGTTCATTTAAAAACAACAACAACTTGTGCGAAAATGTGTATATTAGGGAAAATAATGTTCAACAAGTATATTATATTAAGAAAATGGCTGTATAAAATGGAGAGGTTCTTTATTTATTACATTTATATACTGCCTAATACCCAAAGCTGTCTGGGTGGTTCACAACAACTAAAACCATAAAAGACAACATGATAAAATACAATATAAAAGTTTATAACTGCAGTATACAATACAAATAAGAACCAAAATAAATGCTTAATCCCAATTTGACACACAAAGACAAATTTGCCTGTGCTGACAATCTTAATTAGTTAGGCACAACTACCTACAGCACTTAATAGGCATTACAGTCAAAGGTGATAGCAGGAATTAGTTATCCTGTTCATACGGCATAACAAAGATGAAGAATTCTATTTATTTATTTCATTTCCATACTGCCCAATAGCCAAAGCTCTCTGGGCAGTTTGTTTGTTTGTTTGTTTATTATTATTCTAGGTAGGGATGTACGAAAATCACTTACCTGTTCGCAGATTATGTTTATGGTGGGGGGGAGGCATTCCATCCCTCCCCCCACAATCCTGGATGGGGGGGGAGGCACTCCGTTCCTCCCCCCTGGAATCCTCCGTGGCCGGCTGTGCTCCGCGGCAGCTCTGCGGAGCAGCCGGCCAGGCCCAGCCAGGCCAGAGCCTTCCGCAGCCAGATTTCCTGCCGTGGAGGGCTCTGGGAAAAACAAAAAAACAAAACGCGTACGCAAATGGCGGCGGCTATGGCTGCCGCCATTTACATTCCTTATTTTTGACATCTTAATCTATGTAAATATTTACGTAGACTAAGACAGCGAAAATAAGGGGAACGCAAATAGCATAGTGGATGCTATTTACGTTCCCCTTATTTTCACCGTCTTAGTCTACGTAATTATTTACGTAGACTAAGACGGCCCAAAACAAGGAACGCAAATGGCAGTGGCCATAGCCGCCGCCATTTGCGTATGCCTTTTATTTTTTAACCCAGTCATTTTAGGCTACGTAAAAACTTACGTAGCCTATCACGTGTGTGTAAAAACCCCCCAAAAACTGCAAATGATGGCGGTGGAGGCAACCGGTCGGAAGACCAGCTGCCGCCGCCGCAGCCACTGCCGCAGCCGCCCGGAAGATCCACCCCAGATATGTCTCGTCCCGGGGGGATCCACGGGGGGGTGGGGGGCAGGCCGTTCCGCCACAGATTTCGGGGGGCCAAATGCACTGGCATTCAGCCTCCCTGAGATCTGTGGCAGAATTCTCTGCCATCCCTACTTCCAGATGCCCCAACCCATAATGCTTGAGTTCTTACATGTGTAAGTGTGCAAACAAATTGGAACAGTGTCTCCCATTCATTTCATCTGGCAAGTATCTAAGAACATCCCTAAGATCATCCCTGTGGTTCCTGCCCTTAATTTGTGTGTGATCCCCAACTGCACTGAAGCCTAGATGTTCGTAATTACATGCATTCATCCACCCTCCTTCCCTTATTTCCCCTTTTCCCTGTCAGAATTTAGAGTACTTACCTGGGGTAGGGTCCAGCCTTTTTGCCTTTTTGCTGTTCCGCCGTGGATTCAGGAGGCCAGATTCCAAAGAATCCGGCCTCATTTGAGTCCGCAGCGGAATTCTCCTCCATCCCTACCATGCACAATGCATTACAGTACACTGTATTACAGTAATTCAAGCAAAATGTTGCCAGAGGATGGATAAATGATGCCAGTATATAGTCCCTTTATTGACTGTTAAAGAGACAACAGAATTTCCACAAAAAACCCTCTCCACACTCCTGAGCGAAAGGGGGAGAGGGACAGAATTCAAACTGATTTCACTGCTTTAATTCTACAAATGCTAACGACTATGCAATGCATTCTAGAATATAATATGCTGTAAGACTTGAAGAACAAGGAATTCTCTGTTTTGTCATGCACTTCAAAAACGTGGCAAAAATTGATTTTATGCATATTTTAGATGCCTACAGTACCTTTCACTGGGAGTAAGATGCACAGTGTCTGGGGGTAGGGGGCAACCGAGAATGATCACACTTGGATAGATAAGCTGCATCACATAGTTTTAGTATATAAGCAAAAAATTTAGTATATAAGAAAAAAAAATAGTATATAAGCAAAAAATTTAGTATATAAGAAAAGTCTGGCTGTGTCTGAAAAGAAACCATTCCGTTTTATTGCAAAATATTTCAAGAACTTGTCCTTGGGATTTCTCCTTTCTGCTGTGTGAATGGATTTAAGATCTGGTTGCTTAAACTGGCTGTAGATATTCTTAGGTCACAAGTCTGAATACTCCCTCCCTCCCCCCCTCTCTCTCTCACATATACACTTCCTAAACAGCATATCATTTTCCTTATATGTTAGGTGTTTTTGAGGCAGGATTTGGGGGCAGAAGTTCACACAGCAACATTAGCAGGAAGTATGGATAGAGGAGAAATTCATTTAGGTATGGGTAAATGAACAATGTTGGAGATCAACAGGATGCTCCAAACACCATCTCATCACTCTTCTTGCATCATTGAGGGGGAGTTCACAAATTGAACTTGGCTGTATTAATGTACCATTGGTAAAATGAGAAACTGCATGAAACTGAAATCGATAGATTCACCCATCCCTAGTAGCAGGACAGCCCACAAATGTAGTATGGCTGGCTTGCCACATTTTGAAGTAACATTATCATCTGAAGCCCCCCCCCCCTTTGAATATGAGGTCCAGAGTCTAAGACTGTGTCACTGCATGCAGTCGAACTGCCTAGTAAGAGTTTTAGTACAAGACAATATATTTGTGTGGACTGGACTTTAAGCACTGACTTCTGAGCAAAAAGAAATTCACCTAGGGATGGAGGAGAATTCCACCATGGACTCCAATGAGGCCGGATTTTAAGAATCCGGCCCCCAGAGTCTGCGGCGGAACAACAGACTAACTTCCACCACCTGGGGGAATCCACACGGGGCCGGATCTTAACTTCTGCCATCCGTCTGCTGCCGCCTCTCCTGTCTGCTCCTGCCTGACTTCGGATGCAAATGGTGTCCAGCGTAGTGGACACCATTTGCGTCCTTGCCGTTTTCCATGATAGGCTATGTAAATCTTTACGTAGCCTATCACGACAAAGATCAGGGATGAAAATGGTGTAGCAGGCGCCATTTGTGTCCTTGCTCTTTGCCGTGATAGGCTACGTAAAGATTTACATAGCCTATCATGGCAAACAGCAGGGACAAAAATGGTGTCCACTATGCCGGATGCTATTTGCGTCCAAAGACAGGCAGGGCGGCTCAGACGGACCCAGCCAGTGGCTCCATGGACTCGCTGCAGAGCGGAGCCAGCCAGGCAGGATTCCAGGGGGAGGAATGGATTGCCTCCCCTGCTGTGGACCACACTGGCAGACGCAAAGGTAAGTTCTGTACACCCCTAAATGCACCTTAAAGGAAATGGACCACTATACTCAGAAAATCCACATATTGTAACAAGAGATGGAATTTTAGAAAGAGCTGCTTTTTATAATAGCTTTTTGTTAATATTCAGGTGAGATGGTCATTTTATCTTCGAATCTGTATGATTGATCACTCCACTTGGAATAATTGTTACTCCCTTTTCGGTCTTTTCATTATTTCTTTTATTATTCATTATTTTAAAGAGCTGTGTAAAAAAGATATATTTGCCTCTTAAAATGTATAATTTATGTAGAATTGTACATTTCTCTTTTAATTTCCTTCTTTCTCTAATAGGTACCTTCCCCCTAACATGACTTCTTTGCTTTGAAATTAAATAAACGTTTAATGAAGCCCAGCGGACTCTCATCCAACACAGTTTGTACAAATAGCTAATCTGAAAGCTGAAACGTTTGTTGCCCAATTTTTGGTGAGATGTTGCTATGGTTATATCATCCAACATCATAGAGAAATGGAGAAAGGTGTTTTTATTCCTTGTTCTCTGCCAAGACTGTTGCTGAAGAGGCCAAGTATGTTGCCGTTGAATTTTGCCTAAGGCAAAACTTTGAACCAAATTTGGAAGTTGCCAGTTGGGTGAAATATCTGAGGAATTTTAGCAGAAGTGGAAATGTGTTTCAATAAGACTAGTGAGGTGTTCCTACACATCTCTGCAGCTCAGCCTTTCCCAACCTGGTGCCCTCCAAATGTTTTGGACTATTTCCCATCAGCCCCAGCCAGTATGGCCAATAGTAAGGAATTATGGGACTTGTAGTCCAAAGTATCTGGAAAGCACTAGGTTGTCATAGCTGATCAAAGAGGCCATATTTAGCTGTGACAAAGCAAACTGCACATACACAGCAGTCTTCACAAATTCTGGAAACCCAACTAAGAAGAACAGCAGAAAGCAACTCATCGATGACTCCCTGAGATGAAGACAGGGTAAACTGAAACTGCTAAACTTGGAGGAAGGGAATCTTGCAAGTCTTCCAAGTGGATGTCAGTAAATTTTCAGGCACAATTCATGGTCCTAGTTTTAAATTATGAAGTCCTTGTTACAAGCGCTCCCACTGCCTGAGGCGCAACAGCAGTTGCCCTGGGAACCTTTAGCTCCATATGCAATTGACTTGAGTGGTGAGCTGCCAGAAACATGAACTGGAACATCTTCCTGGCTAATGAAGTATACTCAGGATTTGGACTGGCCCCATCCACTCAGGCTGGCCACTGGGGTCTCCTGGCTGGACAGGAAAGGCTACAAAGGGCTCTATTCGTCTGGGGGTCCTGATCCTGTCAGGTCCTAGTCAAACCAAAATTGGGGGTTGCTAAAGTGAAATTGAGTTTCAGATGTGTTAGATTAACAGTTATTGAGTATACACAGATGATAAAAGCATGCAGAAAGAAATACGCAAAGAAAGCTTGCATGTCCTGTCAGCTGATCAAAGCAAACATTAATCACAGCTGGCTATGCAATGGGATCTCCACATTGCACAAGATGTCACCCCAACAGATTTATCCAGGCTGGTAGTGCCTGTTTTCCCCCTTGGAGAAAGACCAAAGAGCAAAACCAGGCAGTCAGGATTGTATAGGTGTATCTGTCTAGTTCAGGAGCTGACAAACTGGCACACACACACCACTTCCCATTCAGGAGAAGGGGGACTTTCCTTCCTACGGGAGCCAAAACTGATTGTGTTTCACAGGATGAGATCATACAGCTGTCCAAAACAGCTGTGGCCCAATGGTACCAATTAGCTCATGTGAGAAGCCCACTAGAAGTTGCCCATTATAGAGACCTAATGATTACTAAAATCTTCCCATTATGTTAGGCTATGCAAGTCTCTATACATTACAAAACAGGATGTAGGACCTGACACCTTGTCATTTCTTCTATTGTCAAACTCACAACATGGGCTTTCTGTTTTGGCCAAGACTTTGCTTGATCAGCAGTGGTTGTCCTTACGGTAGTGTGTTTGAAGTGTTGTTTGGCTTAGGGATGTACGAAAGTTCCGCCACGGATCTCGGGGAGGCCGAATGCCAGCACATTTGGCCCCCCGAAATTGGTGGCGGAATGGCCCCCCACCCCCTGCCCCCCTGGGATGGGACTTACCTGGGGCGGATCTTCCTGGCGGCGGCGGCTCCGCCGGCGGCTGCGGCAGCGGTTCAGCGGTGGCGGTGGCGGCTGCGGCGGCCGGTCTTCCGACCAGCTGCCACCGCCGCCATTTCCAAGGTTTTTTTTTTTAAAAAAAAATGTGATAGGCTACGTAAAGATTTATGTAGCCTATCATGGCTAAATTTTAAAAAACACCGTGATAGGCTACGTAAATGTTTACGTAGCCTATCACGGCTGATTAAAAAAAAAACAATGCGCGTACACAAATGGCAGCGCCCATGGGCGCCACCATTTGCGTTCCTTCTTGTGGCACGTCTTAGTCTACGTAAACATTTACGCAGACTATGGCGAAAATAAGGAGAACGCAAATAGCGTAGCGTCTACGCTATTTGCGTTCCCTTTATTTTCGCCGTAGTCTACGTAAATGTTTACATACACTAAGACGTGCCAAAATAAGGAACGCAAATGGCGGAGCCCATGGGTGCCGCCATTTGCATACGCACGTTTTTGTTTTTTGTTTTAATCAGCCGTGATAGGCTACGTAAACGTTTACGTAGCCTATCACGGCTGACTGCAGGGATGCAAATAGCGGCAGCTACAGCCGCCGCCATTTGCATCCCTGCTAGCCAGTGGCCAGATGTCCAGCTGCTGGCAGAGCCGGCCGGCGGCTCCGCAGAATCCCTGTGGAGTGGAGCCGGCCGGCCAGGATTCGGGGGGGGGGAGGGATGGAGCGCCTCCCCCCCGGCCAGAATTTCGGGGGGAGGGACAGAGCTCCTCCCCCCCAGCTTCAGCATAATCCGCAAACAGGTAAGTGACTTTTGTACATCCTTACTTTGGCTAGGACTCCTGGCTTTGTTCCCTGGGCTAGCCCTAACACCATGTGATTTGGGGCTGTAGTAGGGGTGTCAGAGAAATCCACAATGGAATCAAGTGAGTTAGATTTTTATGAACCACACCCCTGGATTCCTCAGTGGATTGGTTTTTCCACAGTCGAGCGGATTCCACAGACCTGTGGACCATATTTCTAACTTTCTGGAAGTTTGCGCAAATTTAGCAATATGAAAATATGCAAAATGAATTAAAACAGCAGTCCAAGGTGCTCATTTCCCTCATAGGCTAAAGAATGAAAATGCCTGGTAAGGGGGGGGGGAGTTGCATGTTTTCAGAAGGGCAAATTTGCAGAAATGCAAATTTGTACAAATTCAGAAACTAAAAAAGCAAAACAAAAACCATATTGATGAGTGGACGAAGGAATGAAAGGCACCTGACCATCCACAAAACACAGATGGAATGGATTTTACATAATCCATACATCCTTAGGCTGTTGTCGCTTCCCAGTTAATGTAATTCCTTGCCCAGTGCTTATGTGGTCAACTCTTCGCATGTGTATAAAGACGCACAAAAGTGGTCTTGATCTGGAAAGCAGTTGCTCTTCTGGAAACGTTATTATGGCTATTCCATGGCTGGCTGGGGAATGCTGGGTGTTGTAGGACTTCTTTTCTGTCTAAACAGGTACAGGATTGTGCCTTAAGGCTGCAGTCCTATTCCCACTTACCTACAAGTAAACCCCATTGAACTCAATGGGATTTCTTCAGAATGCACAGGGATTGTGCTGTAATGGGGCTTTATGGTAATTGAGATAGCTTGTCCTTTTTCTATCAACTATTAAATGTATTGAGTATTATTTCTGTGTGTGTGTGTGTGATTATTTTAGGGCGCAATCCTATCCAGATAGGTGGCCACCTCTGAACTCAGAAGCAACCACCTATCCAAAGCAAGGCAGGAGAAGCAAGGAGGATCATTCCCTCCGCGCTTCTCCTGCCCTGCATTTTTGGCTAGATAGCTAGTTGTGCCTGTCTAGCTGCAGGAACATGGAGCAGGGAAGGATGCAGATGTATAACACATTGGTTGTGTTGTACAGGCATTTCTGCCCTCCCTGCCCCGGAATGCCCCCAGCTACACCCCTTTCTGGCCCCTCCGCTCTCCTCTTGTGAGTGAAGAGGATGGGGCTGTTCTGCGCTGCCTCTGAGGCAGCGCAGAAGTCAGGAGGAGGTCAATTCCTGGATAACACGATATCCTATGGCTGTCTAGCCACTGTCTAGGGGCCATAGGATTGCTCCCTTACTTACTTTATGCTTTACCTTTTTCTTTTTGTTAATGACCAGAAGGACATATGTGATTTATTTGGAAAAATAAAATTTAAAATACACACACACACACACACATATTCTGCCTAGATAAATTAAGGGCACTTTTTGAATGGATCAACCATTTGAAAATGGTTAATCTAACTGATTGATTACCTGATCACCAAAGGCCTAGAAAATCCATAAATTTCACATATTTCCCAGAAACTGCAAAGGTAGAAGAGAGGTTGCCAGCAAAGGATGTTGAGGTGAAACAGCTCCTTTATACTTTTACCCAGCATTATAAGAGATTAAAAGCTTGTTCCATTTATTCTTTTGACAACTGTGTCTTAATGACCTGGAAAAGAGGTATCTGAGCAAATGCATTAGGCCTTAAAACCCTGAAGGAATACAAACAATTTAGTGCCTATAATTGACACCCACACAAGATGCCATAATATATCATACTGAGAATATGCTGAAGAGTTCACTGCAAATTTCATATTAAAGTCACTGTGAAGAGCTCAGAAGAAATGTATTCCATCTCTTTCAACCCCTCACCTCCACAGTTTCCTAAAGTGGGGGATTAATAGTTTGCAAGTGACATATCAACTTATATGATTAATCCTATTGCATTAATCCCACATTTATATCAACCATATTACTTCATCCTAATCTATCTAAAGAGATCTGTGCATTTAAGAAAACCTGTATGTGGCTATCACCTGAGGGATTGCGGACCATGGACATAAATTAGATATACATTCAGATATTCTGTTGATGCTGCATTGATGCTAGTTGGACATTTGAATGCATATTTTTATGTGCATCCTTATTGCAAGTTGCCATGCCTTATCATTTGTTTATATGCAATTTGAGCTGGATCAGGACTTTTTGATTTATCTGAACTAGTGTGGGAATGTTTAATCATTTTAATGGGTAGATTTAGAAAAGTGCTGTTTGCCCCAGTCAATAAAGATGGATTGGTTGAAGTTGCCTTCAGGAAGTGCCACTGAAGAGGTTAAAATCATAGAATCATAGGGTTGGAAGGGGCCTACAAGTCCATCAAGTCCAACCCCCTGCTCAATGCAGGAAGCCTGATTCCAAGGCGGTCTCCCATCCAAGTACTAACCAGGGCTGACCCTGCTTAGCTTCCGAGATCAGACGAGATCAGGTGCATCCAGCCCTTCTAGATATGTGTATCTGTCTGGATGAAATCCCCACCCACACTGCAATGTGAACCTGAAGTTCCTGAAGCTCCCCTGAAGTGTGGTGTGATATAATGTCCATGACTGGTGCTGGATTGGGGTCTTTATTGATTAATCAATCTCTGGGGTGGAGGTGCGGTTATCAGTGGAGTGGGGTTTCAGGTTAAGTGCACTGTTGGTTTTCTCTTGAGGCTGTTTGGGTCTAGTGATTTATTGTAATAGGCAATGTGGGTGGGGCGAAAATGTGGTTTATTGTAATAGGAAATGGGGAAAAAAGAGGCCCTTTCCTTTTAACAATGAATGATAGCTATCAGCTGCACACACTTACCAGGGAGTACGTCTCATTGAATGTAGGGATGGGGGAGATTTTCTCCCTGAAACTTCGGGGAGCCGAGCGCCAACGCATTTGGCCCCCCGAAATCGGCAGTGAAATTCTCCACCCCCCCCCGAGATGGGACTTACCTTTCACTAATGTCCCTCCCGGCAGCGGGTCCCGGCGGCGGTTCGTCGGGTCTTCGTCAGGGGCGGGGGTGGCAGCCGGTCTTTCGACCGGCTGCCGCCGCTGCCTCCATTACAAGGAAAGTTTTAAAAAAAACCACCCCCGTGATAGGCTACGTAATGATTAACGTGGCCTATCACGGCTAGATTTGCAAAGTCAGCCGTGATAGGCTACGTTAATCATCACGTAGCCTATCACAGGTGACTTCGGGGAAAAAAAAAGCGTGTACGCAAATGGCGGCCCCCATAGGGAGCCGCCATTCGCGTTCCTTATTTGGTCGCTGTAGTCTACGTAAGTCTTTACGTAGACTACAGCGACCAAATAAGGAACGGGAATGGCGGCTCCCTATGGGGGCCGCCATTATCCGTACGCGCTTTTTTTTTTTTTAAGTCACCCGTGATAGGCTACGTGAAGATTTACGTAGCCTATCACGGCTGACTTTGCAAATCTAGCCGTGATAGGCTACGTTAATCGTCACGTAGCCTATCACGGGGGCGTGTTGTTGTTTTTTTCTTTTCTTGGAATGGCGGTGGCGGCAGCCGGTCAAAAGACCGGCTGCCGCTCCCGCCCCGCACGAACACCCGCTGAACCGCCGGCCGGACCCGCTGCCGGGAGAGACATTCGGCAAAGGTAAGTCCCGTCCTGGGGGGGGGTGCGGGGGGCGGCGGAGAATGTCTCCCCGAAACTTTTTCAGGGGGCCGAACACATTGGCGCTCGGCCCCCCGAAGTTTCGGGGAGAAATTCTCCGCCATCCCTAGGTGGCAGAAGAATTGAACTTCAAGATTCCCTGAACATCAGCTTGCTGCTCATCTCTGCTCAGTTTCTGCTTGCATTTGTGATCACGGCTTGTTTTGTACCAGGGATGGTGCAAAATTCTAGATGGACTAAAATGATCCTAGAATTCTAAGAATCTGACCTATACAATCCACTGTGGACCAGCCCCCTCAGGCTGCGCAGAGTCGGTGGACTTTGGGATCTTTTTACTTACTTTCCTGAAATGTATGCAAATTTATTCGTAAGAAAATGCATAAGTTTCTGCTGAGGTGGGCAAATATACATGGGGAAAAGTTGAATGGAATGGAGGACAATAGATGAAATGTTACGTTCTAAGGTATTTTATTTATTTATTTCGCATATGGCACGCATTGCCAGGGAGTCTACAATGTTTTTTACACAGTAGACATTCTGGTGCTGGTAGTTGCTAGTCTTTGTTGCACTGATGCACCACAGGGCAAGCCAGCTTTGCATCAGCTGGCCAGCAGCGTTCTTAGGGAAGTCGGCTCATCCGGGCTTTTTCTCCACTGCTCCTCCACCGATCGCATCCAGGCAGATCCAGCGCCAGTTCCTGCTCCCCGCATAGACTGCTGCCAGTGTTTCCCCCCACCGAAATGGGGGTACCTATCTATCTACTTGCAGATGGTATGCTTTTGAACTGCTAGGTGGGCAGGAGCTAGGGATGAAATGATGGGAGCTCACTTTGGTTACGCGGAGCTGGGCTTGAACCGCTGGAGTGTCAACCATTTCTGGCTGGCAGACTTCCAGCATCATTAAGCCGCTGTGCCACTGCGTCCCCTTATTCTAAGATAAATTATGTAAATCGTAGCATACCTATGGAATTATTTGCCTATTTTTCCACATAATGAAAAAACACACAAATCCATTTGTAAATGGACAATGGAACAAAAGGCACCTGAAAATCGGCAAAACACAGACGGAGCGGATTTTACACAATCCATACATCCCTATTTGCACCAATGGGAAAACTGCAAAATGAACCACTATCAAAAGTGAAAGTTGTGCAAAAAGATTCCAAAATCTGTGCACATTTCCCCCATAGACTAAAACATGGATGACTTAAAAGTTGCACATTTTGAGAAAGCTGCACATTTGGGAATTTGTGAACATTTTCATGGAAAAAGTGCTCCCATTCGAGATTGCAAATGGGGCATTTTCAAGTGATTTGCAAACTGAAATGAAATTCTCATACATCTTAGTGCCCTCTCTCCCAAAGTTCCCTGGCAGTCACTGCTGATTGCCACCCCACTGCAAGTTGCAGTTGATGGGAAACTGTTTAAGAAAGAAGAAAACATGACAGTTTCCCAGATCTATCCCCTCTCCACAATAGTAATAGTTACCCCATAGCAGCCATTCCATCAGTCTGCAGCTGAAGGAGAGAAGGGAAGCAGGGCCTCCATCAGCTATGCTGAGTAGCCACCTCCATCAGGTTCCTCCTTCTGTCAACTGGCAGCAGCCACTCCATCAGTCTGCAGCTGATGGAATAAATGATAGCTAAGCCACTCCATCAGTGTTTCTGTGGGACCTGCCACTGTTGGCTCTTCCTCTCCTTGAACTGTTCCCATTCCAGCTGGTCATTGTAAGAACTTTGTAACGAAGGACCAGCACCTGAGTTTGCTTTATTCCCCTCCTCCCTCCCAATCCTCTTTTCTTTTTTGTCATGTCTTTTTAGGGATGTCAGAGAATTCCACCACGGACTGAAATGGGATCGAATTCCCTTCTGTCTGTGCCACGGCACCCTCTGCAGAACGGCACCACAAGGTCCTGCAGAGCCAGCAGTCAAGCGGCTTTTTTTTTTTTGTCATCCGCACAGAGTCATGAAATTTTCATAAATAAAAACGCAAGGTAGTATATTTCGATAATAAATATGTATGTTTTAAAAAAAATGAATTGTGCTCACTACCTTGTTTGTGGGTGTTCGTTTTCAATTGAAATAGTCCTCTCCATTTACTTCCAGCCAAAACACTTCCTCCTCCTCAGGGTTTCCCAAAACAAGGCTGCCCTAGGTGTGCCTGAGCGATGCACTCTTTGTTTAAAGCAACGCCGTTTGAAAGAAAGAAAGAAAGAAAGAAAGAAAGAAAGAAAGAAAGAAAGAAAGGACCTTTTAAAATGACCATGCTGGTCTGGAGCCCTGCATGAGTATTATTCCCCCTGCTAGGTTTTCTGTTTCCACATCCAGCCTTGTTAGTGACATGGTGAGGCTAAAATGGAGAGGAGAACCAACTCTGTGCATGTCTACTCAGAAGTAAGTCTTACTGAGTTCAATGCGACTTACTCCTACACATGTCAGCACCCCACTTGCACCCAGCTCAGCTTTGTATTTCCACATCCAGCTCATTAGCAAAACTCCTGTTAGTTATTTCACTGGGTGACTTTGGGCTGGATTCTAACCACTACATCATACTTCTGATATGAAACTCATGAAGAAAAAGAAACAGTATAATGGAAAGTTCTTTCTGAAGCAGTCACACTTCAGTTGTACAAATGCAGCATGAAGGGAAAGATCAGGAACCTTCTCTTTGTTTGAATAAAAAGCACACTCTGCACATGCTCAGGGAATAGACAAAATGAGGAATAAACATACCAGGGAATATGAAGAACTATATTCTTCCATTATGTGCGTGTGTGTGTGTGGAATCTCCCTCCATCCAGCTGTTCCCTGGAACCCCCTCCCTATTCACCCAAGGGTCTTTTGAGATAACTAACAGGAGGTTTGCTAATGAGCTGGATGTGGAAATACAAAGCTGAGCTGGGGTCAGGTGGGGTGCTGACATGTGTAGGAGTAAGTCGCATTGAACTCAGTAAGACTTACTTCTGAGTAGACATACACAGAGTTGGTTGGTTCTCCTCTGCATTTTAGCCTCACAATGTCACCAACAAGGCTGGATGTGGAAATAGAAAGCCTAGCAGGGGGAATAATACTCGTGCAGGGCTCCAGACCAGCATGGTCACTTTAAAAGGTTTTTTCTTTCTTTCTTTCAAACAGCGTTGCTTTAAACAAAGAGTGCATCACTCAGGCTCACCTGGGGCAGCCTTGTTTTGGGAAGACCTGAGGAGGAGGAAGTGTTTTGGCTGAAAGTAATTACTGCACGCCTCAGAACAGGGGAAAAAAATATGTAAATATCTACGAAAAATAGCCTTTCTTATGAAAGTTATGCAGAATTATGGCTGTTGGTATGGACTTATCTTCGTAATTCTTAGAGCGGAAAAAAAGAGGAGAATTCTGGGGGCTTGCGAACGATGGTACGGAGCACTGGCCGCAAACTGCGGAAGTCAAGCGGCACGGAAGGTACACAATTCGTACATCCCTATGTCTTTTACATTGTAAGTCTGAGGGCAGGGGTTATCTCATTGCTGATCTTTGTAAGCCACTCTGGGAGCCTTTCTTGGCTGAAGAGCAGAGTAAAAAAAAAAATCCTTTAAGGAAGCAAGCAAATAAATAATTTTACTGCACCTTGGAAAGTATTGGATTTTTTTTTTTCTTATCTGCCCCATTTTTCTCATCCCCAGTTTTCACTGAGAAATTTCTCTGTGGAATATTTGGCTCAGCACTAGCCAATGTCTGCTGTCTTATGCTGCTCCAGAGGGAGAGATATTATATTTGAGGATCTCACTCACAGAGGAAAGTTGTAGGTTCCCAGAGCACCATCGATTACCTTCCCTTTCCTCTTAGCTTTCTGATGGTCCCTCTCTCACCCAAATGGTTCAGGAGAAGTCAAACAGATAGAGAGAAAGACAGACTTGTAGTTTTGTGGAATCATATTATATGAGATTATGGGGAATTTCTGAGTGTTTATTGCCCTGAGGCAAGGCCAGAGATAGCATATCGCAATCTAAGCTAACAAGTCTGGCAAGCTGGTAATTCTTTAAGCAACTAGGTCACTTCATTTTAAAAAGCAACAGCTTTGTAATTTAGTTACTTTTCTTCTACCCCCCCCTGCAACACCTCCCCCCCAGATTCCCTGGAGGAATTTGTGAAGAAGATATTGTGCTGTCCCTGAGATAGGCAATTGCGTTATCGCTGGCCTCGCACCGAGGGAGTTTTTTTCTTGGGTTAAATAAAATTGCCTGTGAAAGGGTTGAGCCTGAGGAACACATTTGAAAGATCCCCGTGCCAGTCAGACTCACTTAGCCCCTTAATCCCTTACATTGGCAGTCGAATCCAAGAGACATGAACTAGTGCTCAGAGAAGCAATAAACAAACAAAGCTCTGAGCTCTTGTTGCACGCTTAAGAAGGGAGGAGAAGGGTGGGGGAGAGAGGCTCCGTTTCTCATAAATAGATCCCAATGAAAACAATAACTACTGAGCATCAGTGGGGTGAATCAATCAGGCCAGAAGAACTCTACCTAGGAGGCCTCGGAGCTGGAGAACAGGGGCAAGGGATGTAAATCTTCTACCTCAGGGTTCCTCTAAATCCTGTATGCATCTACCTTTGTAAGACTACCTAATGAATGAGCTAGATATGGAATGCTCCTAAGCATCACGGTGCATAAACTTCACAGACCCCTGCCTCCAATGCTGACAGGTCCCCAGCAGGATAAGCGCTCAGCCCTGGGGATGTGCAAACTTCCCTCTCCCCACCGAAGACACATTGCTAATCTCCTTGAAACCCTTTTCGCAGCCTGAGAATGTCCTCAAATGTGTTGTGCCTGATCAAGTCACTCCCAGTCGGTCTCAACGTTTGCTTTCAGAAAAATTCAGACGCAGCCTTGAAAAGTCCAAAGTTTCCCCCCGTCTTTCACACACATACCTCCCCCCCCCAGATATTTTGCTAGTCCTCCTTAAACTTTGTCTTCTTCTAAAAGTGATCAGATATCCTACAACCCCCTACGCATTTGCCGTCGGTTTCATTTCAGGCAACTTAATCCAATGTGATTTCCACACCCTGCAATTTTTCTTCCTTCTATCAGTATAGAAGGGAGGTTTGGGAAAGCCTCAGCTTCCTGTGTCCTCAGAAATTCTGGTTGGGAAGGTAAGGAGTGGGCCACTGAATGCTTGTAAGTGAAGTGAAGAAGTCCAGAGTTGCAAACACATTTCTATTCATAGCCCCTCCACACTTGCTTCTCATGGGCAAAAAGAGACTGGGTTGTGTCCGGTAGATGGTGATATATTTATCTTTAGCATGTAGATACTCAGCCCTTTATCTTAGCATCACCCACTTCTATTACCCTTAGGGATATATGAGAATTTTGTTTCACTTTACAAATTGCTTGAAAATGCCCCATTGGCAACCCTGAATGCAAATGCGAATGGGAGCTCACGTTCTCCAAAAATGTTCACAAAATCCCAAACTTGCATTTGCAAAGAGCTGCTGCCAGACTGTTGACTGGGGCTGCCTACAGGGAGAATACAACTCTGCTGTTAAAATAGCTTCACTGGCTCCCAGTCTGTGTCCGGGCACAATTCAAAGTGCTGGTCATGTCCTATAAAGCACTATACGGCTCGGGTCCAGGTTTTCTGAAAGATCGTATTCTCCCCTATAAGCTATTTGAGCCCTGCAGGGGAGGCCCTTCTCGCGGTCCCACCGCCATCTAAGGCTCGTCTGGTGGGAACGCAGGAGAGGGCCTTCTTGGTGGCTGCCCCAAGGCTCTGGAACTCCCTTCCCAGGGAGGCAGGAGTGGCATGCTCCTTGATGCTTTCGCAGGCAGGTAAAAACTGTTTTGTTCCAGCAGGCCTTTGGGGATAGCTAGCTAGTCTGGACCTGTGAGAATAAAATGGATGGATACTATGGCTTATATTGCTTGTTGTCTTTTAAAATTTTGATATTTTATATAATTTTAATATTATTTATGATTTAATTATATGTTTTAACTTTTGTATATTTCTATTTATAGATTTTAACTGAATATGTTTTAATGTTGTAAAGCCACCTTGAGTTCCAGTACTGGGAAAGAGGCAGGATATAATAATAATAATAATAATAATGTACACTGTAAAAATGGGACTTTAAAATGCATACATTAAGAAATGCACATTTTTAAAAATGCAGACTTTAAAATATTCACATTTCCATACTTCAATGAGGGAAAACATGTACCACTTGAAATGTGCACACTTTTAAAAATTCACAGTTTAAAAAATGCACATTTTTCTTTAAAAATGCACTTTTTCTTGCATTTTCATGCGTTAGCCAATTTGGGGGGGGTGACATTTTTTAAAATGCACACTTTTCCTGTTCGAATGAACCAAAAAACCAGGTCACAAATGAGAACGGGAGTGAGGTGAACTGAGCTTTGAAGTAAAGTTCAGAGAATTTCAGACTAGAGCTCTGGTATCCCTGGTTCTCCCATCCCTAATTACCCTTTTATATTATCCCTTGGATTGCCCTTTTATGCCCACAAGAGGAGAGGGAGCCTGGACAGCAAAACGTTAGTAATTACAAGGAAAGGAGAAGAGAAAGGGATATTGCAAAGTTCATAATATCCCTTTCTCTTCTCCTTTCCTCGTAATTACTGATGCTTTGCTGTCCAGGCTCCCTCCTGTCTTCTGGCTTACATGGGAGAATATGACCAAATTGCATGTCACTTTTTAAATGTGTACTGATAACAGCCAAAAATCATCATGCTGGCAGTGAAGAACATTTCACTGCAAATTATTTGGAGTGTCTTCTTAATAATGCAATGAGAAGAATTTTGCACTGACCTAATGGTGCATACACCTAAGGAGGGGGGAAGGAAGGGGGGAAGGGGAGGAAAGAGAAAGCAAGTGGCATTGTGATAAATTGGAGGCCGTAATTCCCAAATCATGGCCTAGGGCATCCTGGTGGCAGCAATTAATTAATCGCTCCTGTGATCCCAAAGAACTCAAACTTGGAGGGGTCTGCCTGTTTTGTCTCTGCAGGATTTACTACTCTATCCTTCCTCCTTCTGCCAGGTGTGAGAATTGTGCATGCTTTTTTTGTATTGGCTACAGTTAGATTCTTCTATCCCCTGATGCCAGAAAATGTTGCTCCATTCAGGAAATTGGAGGAAAGATTTTGGCGCAGAATTATCTCTGTCTTTTCCCCGGAGCTGGACACAGAATTGTCCCCCTCACACCTTTTGGGGAAATACTGGTATTAAGCATTAGAGAGACAGAATGTATCCACAGTCACCACTCAGAAATTTAATGTGCAGAAGACCCCATGGCAGGTCCCAAACCCTGAAGATTGGCAACTAGAGCTGAGGCAAAACTTCTCTGAAGACATTTTTCTCAAAAAGGTTCGGAGGCATGTCTCTTTTCTTACCCCTAGATATAGAAGGCCAATATTTGAATACTTTTCTCCCAATTATCTGTGCCTTTTTTGTTTGTGTGTGTGGTGGCCACTAGGGTTGTTGGAGAAATCTGCAACGTATTCAAATTCAGGCTGCCCCCCCCCCAATTTGCCTTGAGGGCAGCTTCGGGGCTTCTGAGGTGAGCCCAATTCACTTTGGTCTGCTTTGGGGGGGGGTGGCCTTCAGCCTCTGGAGCAGAAGTGGGATTCAGATGGCTGAATTCTGCTTGCCCCCGAAGTGCTTCGGAGTGACCCGACGTGCTTCATGCTGCTTTGCGCCCCCTCCACTTCACCTTGGGAGCAGCATAAAGTGGCCCGAAGAGCTTTGGCTTGGAACTCAGGCTTAGGGGTGAAGCAAAGCCCCAATTCAAATGAGTTTGGATTTCTATGAATCCAGCCCACTGATTCCACAGCATACTGGCTTTTTCTGAGTGATGTGGATTCCGTGGATTTGCAGACTGTTTCTTTCCTTTCTGGGAATTGTACACAAATCGCATTGGACAAAAACACAAAGAAGAAAAAAGCACCAACCAAAAATGTGCATCCCCCCTAATAGGCTAAAGAATGAAAATGTGGATTTGGGGGGGATTTCTGCATTTTCCCATTTTCCTCCCAGTTTGGGGGAGATTTGCATAAATCTGCATTAACTAATGTGCTTTAGCACCAGTTTGCATTAGTTAATGCAGATTAGCACCTTTGCACACATCTGAATTAGCACAAGTAGAATGAAATTCTCCCACACACAAAAATCCGATTCCATCAATGCACAGACGGCAGAACAAAAGATGTCTGGCAGTCCATGAAACACAGAGGATGGATTTAATGGAATCTGTACATACCCACTGGCCACCTTCCCTCTCCTCCCCACAATTTCCCAGAATGATGCTAAGTATGGGAAATAGTGGAGGTTGCAGAATGGGGGCCAGACTGCCAACACGGTTGATGGTGTTTCCACTGGAGTGGCGGCTTTTGTGCAAAACAAAAAACCTTAGGAAAAGAGAAAGAAGCTTGTGCTACAATCTCTGCCAATGGTGACCATATCTGTGAGAAACTCTTGGAGAAGTTCTCCTCACGCTGGAAAAATTTGGTGAAACTGTCCACCCAATTTCTCTGTACACACCAAGGGTGGAGAATTTTGAGAGGCCGTTTGTTCTTTTATTACATAGGGATGCTGGAGAAATTCGAGATGGATTAAAATGAGCTCAGATTTCTAAGAATCCGAAATGCAGAATCGGCTGTGGAGCGACCCCCTCAGGCTGTGCTATATTGCCCCAGCCATGGGACGCTAAGGTTTGGAGGTGCCACAGAAGTGATAAGCCAGACCCAGGTTTGCTTACATGGTAGGGATGGGGGAGAATTTCTCCCCGAAACTTTGGGGGGCCGAGTGCCAACGCATTCGGCGCCCCGAAATTGGCGGTGAAATTCTCCACCCCCCCCCCCCGGGATGGGACTTACCTTTCACGAATGTCCCTCCTGGCGGCGGGTCCCGGCAGCGGTTCGTCGGGTCTTCGTCAGGGGTGGGGGCGGCAGCCGGTCTTTCGACCGGCTGCCGCCGCCTCCATTACAAGGAAAGTAAAAAAAAACACAACGTGATAGGCTACGTAACGATTAACGTAGCCTATTACGGCTAGATCTCCAAAGTCAGCCGTGATAGGCTACGTTAATCATCACGTAGCCTATCATGGGTGACTTGGAAAAAAAAAAAAGTGCGTACGTAAATGGTGGCCCCCATAGGGAGCCGCCATTTGCGTTCCTTATTTGGTCCCTGTAGTCTACGTAAATCTTTACGTAGACTACAGGGACCAAATAAGGAATGCAAATGGCGGCTCCCTATGGGGGCCGCCATTTGCGTACACGCTTTTTTTTTTTTCCAAAGTCACCTGTGATAGGCTATGTGACGATTAATGTAGCATATCACAGCTGACTTTGCAAATCTAGCCGTGATAGGCTACGTTAATCGTTACAGGGGGTGGTTACGGGGGTGGTTTTTTGTGGTTTGTTTTGCGGCCGGGTAGACGGGGCGCTTCTACCCGGCCTGACTTTCGCCGGCGAGGGATGGGGCGCCTCCCGCCCGGCCTGAATTTCAGCCGGGCGAGGCAGGAAGCCTCCCCCCCTCACATGAACTTCGGGACGAGAAGCGAAGCGCCTCCCCCCCACCGCGAAAAAAGCTGCGGGACAAGGTATGTCCCTTTCGTACATCCCTATTACATGGAGCCTTTATTGAGTACATACAGCACACAGGCATACCCAGTGGTTCGATCAGACAGTTTCTCTGAACCCAGAGCTAAGGGGTACAATGGGTTTTATACCATACATGTCAGCAGTGAGGCAGCATGACAGCAGCAAGCATTAATTACCATTCGTCTGCAACTTTCCCAGCATAGACTAGGGATGGTGGAGAATTTCTCCACGAATCTCGGGGAGGCCGAATGCCAACGCATTCAGCCCCCCGAAATTGTTCGTGAAATTCTCCGCCCCCCCCCCGCACCCCCCAGGATGGGACTTACCTCCCTCGAACGTCCCTCTCAGTGGCGGGTCCCGGCGGGAGTTCGGCGGCGGTTCATCGGGGGCGGGGGTGACGGCCGGTCTTCCGACTGGCTGCCGCCGCCACCATTACAAAATAAAGTAAAAAAACAAACAAACACCCATGATAGGCTACGTAATGATTTACATAGCCTATCATGGCTGACTTTGGAAATCTAGCCGTGATAGGCCACGTAAATCGTTACGTAGCCTATCATGGGTGTGTGTGTTTTTTTTCACTTTTTTATTTCGCGGCCGGGGAGCCGGGGCGCTTCTCCCCGGCCTGAATTTTGGGAAGGCGGGGCGCCTCCCCCCCGGCCTGAATTTCGGCCGGGCGAGGCGGGGCGGGGCGGGGTGCCTCCCCCCCTGGCCTGAACTTTGGGGGAAGAACCGAAGTGCCTCCCCCCCACCGCGAAGCAAGCTGCGGGAACAGGTAAGTGCCTTTCGTACATCCCTAGCATAGACTAACAGTGCTTGATCAGAAGAAAAACAATCAGAACTTTCCCAGCACAGACACCTGCATAAACATAGCCTCACTTCTCAGGTACATCCTAGGCCCTGATAAGATACTAGCCTTCATTAGCATGGAATGTGCTGAGGCCGTGCTATCGACCTTTGACTCATCTCACATGCTCAGAGGCCCATTAGCAAGGAAATTGCATCGATAATGAACCTAAGCCAAGCATTATGGATCTCTAGGCCCTTCTAAAACTACAGGTGACTTGGTTACACACCTCGGGCCATTACATGTGTGGAGTCTGTGGACTTTTGGATGACTTTTTTTTTACTTTCCCAAAATTTACTCATATAAATCCATAGAAAAATATGTAGGTTTCTGCTGAGGAAACACTGAATGGAATGGGGGACAATAGTCTAAATGTTAAGTGCTGACGTAAATCATGTAAACACTTAATATTTGCGCAATTATTTCCGTATTTTTCCACATGACAAAAAAGAAAATATTCTCATCCATCTGTGGATGGATGATGGAACAAAAGGTGCCTGACAATCTGGGATCACAGACAGAGAGGATTTTATACAGTCCATACATCCCTACTTCTGAATTCTGTGCAGACCATTGTGCCTATGTGCAGTATGCCACAGCTTTTAGTTCTCTGAGTACATTTTATGCCCCCCCCCCATGTTACTGGCATGGACTGATAAAATACTGAAGAAAAAGAGCAATCTTGATGTGATTATTCATATTATAGCATCACCATTCATTTTATGTGGTGTTTTAACAATGCGCAGGATTGCATTTGCACATCAGTGAAACATGGCATCCAAATAGGCCTGTGTGGTCAAGAAGTACAAATCATATCAAGATTGCTTTTCTCTACGAGTTTTTCTTTTTAAAAAAATCAATGCACACATGAACGTCAGTAATACAGAGTGGGACAAAAATAGCAAAGGAACTAAAGGAACTGATACCTGCAGCAAACTGCACACATGCTCCAATTGTGGAATTATTATTACTATTATTATTATTATTATTATTATATTTATTTATATCCCACCTTCTTCCCAATACTAGGACTCAGTATAAAATTTTTTTAGATATTTTTCAGGTTAAATCAGAGTTCAGGAGAAATGGAATTCCAGGAAGAATGAGTGAAAGCAGGAGAGGGAAACTGTGGGAGTTTGGGGAAACATTTGTGTTCCCCCTCCCATGAACTGCACTCCATGGGGAACTCCACAGTCCATGGGGCATCCTGGGGGGCAGGGGGTAATGGTGGTTTGCCAGCAAAATTTGGTAGCACTGTGTAGAGCTAAGCTAAATGTGACCCTTTTAGCACTCAGCTGTCAGGGTGGACACTGAGCCCATAGAATCCCAGAGTAGTTCTGATTCTGAGGAAGAGCAGTCGCTCCTGGGAGAGGAGCGCGCTCCACTTTCCCAGGGCCCACAGCTGACAGAGATTCCTCCCACCAGCATTCCTAGATTAGAAAGCAGTCCAGGGAGTGACCGAGCAGAGATAGCAGACTTGGTGGATGCACGACGCAGATGCAGAGAACGGCGCCAAATGAAGGGCGTGGAAAGGAGGCGAAGTGCCAGGTTGGCGCGCAAACAACGGCTGCGCCCAGAGGATCCAAGGGAAAAGGGGAGGGACTCTCCCTAGTCCTTAAGTTCAGGGGTCTGCCAGTAATTCCCTTTCAAACGGGGACCAACTGTTTCAACTTAGGGCATAGGTACTCTACTGCTCAGATCTAGTTGCTACCTGTAGAGTTATTAGGTTGTAAAAGAAGAATAAAGCTTTGAAAGGAATCCCTTTGTCTGTGTCTGGACTTGGCTACTGGATTAGACTGAGAGAGGCCTCCAAGGAGCCCTTGACATCAGCAGAGTGTCAGTAGTGACATCCACCCACTGAAGTGGCATTTCTACCATGTGTGATTTGACAAGTAGAAACCATGGCAAACTTCAAACACCTCTTGAAATTGCATTTATTCTAGAGATGTACGAAAATTCCACCACGGATCTCAGGGAGGCCTAATGCCAGTGCATTCGGCCGCCCGAAATCAGTGGCGGAACGGCCTGCCCCCCCGCCCCCCCCCGGGACGAGACTTACCTTGGGTGGATCTTCCTGGCGGCGGCGGCGGCTCCGGTGGCAGCGGTTTGGCAGCAGCGGCGGCGGCGGCCGGTTTTCCGACCGGCTGCCGCCGCCGCCATTTCCAGTTTTAAAAAAAAAGT
The DNA here is from genome assembly GCF_057233095.1 of Heloderma suspectum. NCBI lineage: Eukaryota > Metazoa > Chordata > Lepidosauria > Squamata > Helodermatidae > Heloderma > Heloderma suspectum. The sequence goes on from NC_139469.1 coordinate 30,223,212, forward strand.
GATAGGCTACGTAAAGATTTACATGGCCTATCACAGCTAGGTTTTAAAAAAAAAAACCATGATAGGCTACGTAAATGTTTACGTAGCCTATCATGGCTGACTTAAAAAAAGAAAAAAAACACGCGTGTACGCAAATGGCGGCGGCCACGGCCGCCGCCATTTGCATTCCTTATTTTGGCACATCTTAGTCTATGTAAACATTTACGTAGACTAAGATGGCGAAAATAAGGGGAACACAAATAGCGTAGCGTCTACGCTATTTACGTTCCCCTTATTTTCGCCGTCTTAATCTATGTAAATGTTTACATAGACTAAGATGTGCCAAAATAAGGAACGCAAATGGCGGCGGCCGTGGCCACCACCATTTGTGTACGCGCGTTGTTGTTGTTTTTTAAGTCAGCCGTGAGAGGCTATGTAAACATTTACATAGCCTATCACGGCTGACTGCAGGGACGCAAACTGCGGTGGCTACGGCCGCCGCCATTTGCGTTCCTGCTAGCTAGTGGCCGGATGTCGGCTGCTGGCGGAGCCGGCTGGCGGCTCCACAGAATCGCTGCGGAGCACAGCCGGCCGGCCAGGATTCTGGGGGGGGGAGGAACGGAGCGCCTCCCCCCCAGCAAGGATTCCTGGGGGAGGGACGGAACGCCTCCCCCCCAACCATAAACATAATCTGTGAAAGGTAAGTGCCTTTCGTACATCCCTAATTTATTCACCCTGACTTGTAATAAATCATGACACTGCTCTGTTTTACTGCTTTTCTTGTCATGTTGTTAAGGTATTTATTGTTTTGTACTGTTTTTATATTGTATTGCATGTCTTTGTGAACCACTTGGAGATCACGAGATGTCAAGCAGTACAGAAACAGCTTAAATAAGTAAAGTTGTTGAATTTAGCTTCAGAACAAGCTTAATCAGACCGTTTTTTGCTTTACAGAGTGCTAAAAGTGCCATGGGGGGAGGGAGTCCAGCACCAATGAATGGTGGTGCACCAGGGTGGTGGGGAGCATGCTCACTCCCGTACTAAAAGTAATACTAAATGCACAAAATGGAGGGGAGATCCTCACATCCCTAGGTGAGATGTTGCAATTTTCTCAGTGTAAGGGAGTTCCATACAAAACACTCCAAGTGGGAGGAGGAAAGAGCGGATCACAGCAGCAACTCTTCATGCAATTTGGAAGGATGCATGTACAGAATATCTTCCCAGAATGCTGTACGAATTCATTGATCAGTGACTGATTGATTTCTTTTTTCAGTGGAAGAGCTGAGAATACAAGTCTGCTGTATTTCTACCACACTGGAAAGAGTAGAAGACAATGCAATCGTTTTGTGTGTGATAGTTCTTAGAAGCAAAAATGACAGCACACAGGAGAATAGAAGATTATGCAGACAGAAAAGCCTGAAGGGAGTTTATAGAAAGTCTGGATCAGTTATTTGAGGTAAGTGGGACAAAAATTGGTCACTATTGGTGTGCACAGTTTTCACTGCAAATCAGATCCACGCTTTTGTGTCTTCTTAAAATTATAGTCACTTGATGGTTTGTCACAAAAAAGTCACTCTCTTTTTTGATACCTCTCCTTTCTAAGTACTTTCTAAGTACTCTTTGGAAATGACCTTCTGGTATATCCAGTTCAAGTCTAAAGTACAGGGATGACAAAACCGATGAGAAAGACATCTGTTTTGGAAGAGAATTCAATTTGCGCAAATTTCTGAGCAATCTGTGCAACGTATGGCTCTGGATTTGTGCAAATTATGCGAATTCAGCTGTAATTTGGGTAAATTGCTCAGAAATCTGCACAAATTGATGAACCTTCCCCCCCCAAATGCACAAAATTTCCAGGAAATCCATGAACTGGCCCAGCTCACTGTAGACTGAGTCAGGTGCTGCACCGGGATCCAAAATGAAGTCCATTGGCCCAAGCTTAGAAAAACCTGTCAAACTCCACTCCCCAAATGGATTTATTTGACATCCCTGAAGCCAGCAAAATTAAGATGGGATTTCAGTGCTTAATTTTCTCTAAGTTTGCCAGCTCTTTAAACCAAAATGGCAGTAACTGCACAGGCCCTAGGGGTGGAGGCAAGACCAGAGTCAAATGCATTTTGCCAGAACTGGGAGCAGAGCTGAAAATGTTTGGCAGCTACACAGGAACAAAGGAAGCTGCCTTATACCGAGTCAGACCATTCTTCCATCTAGCCCAGTATTGTTGACACTGGCTGGCAGCAATGCTCTGGAGTTTCAGGCAGGCATTCCTTCCTGGAAATACCGGGGATTGAACCTGGGATTTATGCATGGAAAGCTCTACTATGCTACTACTGGACTATGTTTGTATAGGTAGAACCCAGTATTTTGGAGACAGAGCTCATCCTGAGGAGTGGGCCTGCACTGTTATCTTTTCTTCTTCTGGGAAATGGCCCCAAAGTATTTGTGTGTGTGTGGGGGGGTCACCTTGATTTCCATTGGTTTTGTGATCTTCCTTTGCTAGCATTATTTTTTTTTTAATCAAGTGGTCACAAAAAATATTGGGAACAAGTGAGTAGGGGTTTATGAAATACTCACCCCATTCCAGTTCAGGCATCCACAGAGTGTGGGGAGGCAATCCTTCCCTTCCCCTGGAATCCTCCCCGGCTGGCTCTGCTCCACGGTGAGTCTGCGGAGCCATCAGGCTGGCCCGTCCACAGTCGGACTTCTGTCCACTGCCAGGCTGACACAAATGGCATCCATCATAGCCAATGCCATTTGCGTCCCTGCTCTTTTCAGTGATAGGCTACGTAAATATTTACGTAGCCTATCACTGAAAATAGCAGGGATGCAAATGGTGTCTGCTACCCTGGACGCCGTTTGCATCTGCAGTCCGGGGCAGTGGACGGATGGCAGCAGATGGACCTGGACTGCCCGGCAGCAGGTAGGGTCCATCCGGGGAGAATTTTGGGGGTGGCGGGGGGGGAGTAATCCATTCCGCCATGGACTCCGGGGCGGCGGATTCTAAAGAATCCGGTCTCTTTGGACTCCGTAGCAGATTTCTCCGCCATCCCTACAAGTGAATGAATTAGAGAGTAGGGAGGTTGTGAGTGCCCACCTGGGTCTCGGAGTCCAGCAGGCTCCCCCATGTCCACCACCCCCCGGGCCCTGCTCACCATGCTATGGGGTGCTCATGGCTTGCATGAAGGAGAGGATGAGTGGTTGGTGTGTGGTGACAGGGACTCTGGTGACCACCAGCTCTGAAGCCCCTGCCATCTCCTTCCTTGCAAGAAAGGACACCACAAGGGCCTCACAGTCAGTGGGGACAGAAGTCACCATTGCTGCACATTCCAACCGCTCAGTTGGCACATGGCAACAGAGATCCTGGTGGCTGCCAGCTCTGAACCCCTCACCATCTCCTTCCTTGCAAGAAATTAGACTGTGAGGGCTTTAAGCCAGAGGGAGAAAAACTCCCTGTCATCATGCACCAAATGCTCATCATCCTCTCCTGTTTGCAAGGACACGGTATTGTGCATCACACAAAACAATAATGAAAGGCCAACAGCTGGATTTTCATGTGTGTGCTCACCCAATGCTTAAGGAAGAGCCCATATTTTCATTTTTCATGTCAGTCAGACTTCAAAGCAACAACTATATCTTCAAATGCCTCCCAGCCTGTTCCATTATGTCCTTGACAAGCAGTGTTGGGAAATGTTAGACCACACTCTTGGCACTGACTCCATGGAAATGTATCCCAGACTTACGAAGCTGCACAGAATTTATCTCCCTCTATTCATAGATAATGTTTGCATGAGGATTTATGAAATCATACACCTGGAAGGACCCTCCGCTACCATCTGCTCCAGCCCCTTGCACTAATGTAAGATTCAAGACACCTATAAAGCATCCTTGATTTATTATTTGTACACCCTTTCCCTAAAATCCCATCAATTTCCTTAGGCAATACATTCTGTTGCTCAGCTGTTCTCACACCTAAGGAATTTTCCAACAATGTGTTCACTTCTTAAAAATACAAACCTATTTGATCTTGTTCCACTTTTGGTAGCAACACAGCATTGTTAGTCTTTAATTTCCCCATATTATTCATTTCTTCATTCATTCACAACATTTTTATACCGCCCATGAGCCAAAGCTGTCTGGGCAGTTCGCAGCATGATAAAACATACTATAAAACCTTTAACTAGGGATGTTGTGGGAATCCAGGAAGGGGGTGGAGTCTGGGGGACCTCCCCCTATTCGGGTTCCTAGGCACCAGTCTGTGGAAGTCCACGCTTGCCCAACTTGGCGCACACCTAGTCGGGCAAGTGTGGCAGTCCCTGCTGCTCCAACGGGCTGCCATTTTGCAAAAAAAAGAAAAAAAAGGAACTGCACGTTTTTTCCAGAAATGTAATGTTGCATTAAATGGCAGCCAGAAAGGGGCCATTTACACGACATTGTAGGCGTAAATGGTCCATTTATGACTGTAATGTTGCATAAATGGCTCCTTTATGGCTACTATTCACACAACTTTAAATTTATGGGGGGGAAAGAGCTGCCATATTTTTCACAAAATGGCTGCTTGGAGAGGGATCGACCTGTTCAAACTTGTTCCCAAAATGATGACAATGTTGAAGCCATACAGACCTCACTGGAGAGAGCATTCCACAGTTTGGGGCCCACCACTGAGAAGGCCCCCTCTCTTGTTGCCATCCTCTGAACGTCCCTTAGAGGCAGCACTCACAGGAGGACCTCAGATGTTGATAATAATGTATGGGAAGGTTCATATCAAGAGAGGCACTTGGAGGAGTATTGCAATTCTGAACCATGTATGGTTTCATTGGTCGTGACTAGGGATGTACAAATCCCTTACCTTGCTCCGCTGAGGGGCATCCGTGGTGGGGGTGAGGCGCTCCGTCCCTCCCCCCAGAATCTTCGATGTGGGGGAGGCGCTCCGTCCCTCCCCCCGGAATCCTCAACGGGGGGGAGGCGCTCCATCCCTCCCCCTGGAATCCTGCCCGGCCGGCTCCAGCCACCCGCAGCCAGACATCCGGCCACCGGGCAGGCCTGCAGGCACGCAAATAGCGGCTGTCATAGCTGCCGCCATTTGCGTCCCTGTATTGAGCCATGATAGGCTATGTAAATATTTATGTAGCCTATCACTGCAGGGAGGAAAACCCCAGGGTATGCAAATGGCGGCGGCTACCGCCATTTGCATACGCTGGGTTTTTTTTTCCCCTGTCATGATAGGCTACATAAGTATTTAAGTAGCCTATCACGGCAGGGGGAAGAAAAATTTTCCCCCTGCCGTGATAGGCTATGTAAATACTTATGTAGCTGATCATGGCAGGCGGAAAAAACCCCCAGCATACGCAAATGGCGGTAGCCGCCACCATTTGCGTATGCTGGGTTCCCCCCCCACACCGTGATAGGCTACGTAAATACTTACGTAGCTTACCACGGCCTCCATAGGGATGCAAATGGCTTAGTATTAAATGGTTAGTATTTTAAGTATTTACGTAGCCTATCATGGCTTGAAGAGGAGGAAGAGAATGGCGGCCGCAGGACGGACGCCATTCGCAAAGCAGCACGGACGGGAGCAGGTAAGTGCTCCATTTCGTGCACCTTTCGTGGAGTGGGGGCAGCAGGGACTTCGTCCCGTGCGCCTTTCATGGGGTGGGGGGGCAAGGGCTTCGTTCTGCGATGGATTTCAGGGGGCCGAATGCACTGGCATTTGGCCTCACCGAGATCCGTCGCAGAATTCTCTGACATCCCTAGTCGTGACCAGCACCTTGAGTTAGGCATGGAATTGGAAACACATATAGCCAGCCAGTGCAAGTGGGCCAAAATCGGTGTTATATACTCAGACGATCCACATTTTGCACAAACTGCAGCTTCCAAACTGCCTTCTGTTGATGCTTGTTTTTAAATTTGATTCCTTTTTCAAATCTTTGATTTTTTATTTTTAATCATCTTAAGCACTTTTGCAAGAGTACAAATGCACAATAGAAACAACTTTATAAATAAATATGAAAGCACTATCATTACTTGCACATTGTCGCTCCTATATAATGGGCCAGATTTTGTGAAAGTAAAACTGGAAATATCTGTAGAGCACTATGCAATGTTCATAGATTTGTCTCATTTCCGGGAGGGGCAAGAGTGAATGAGATTAGGAGCTGCATGTGAATGAACTTCCTTTTACTGCTATTCCAAACAACTCATGCACTTTTTCCCATATTAAGTGTTTTCAATTTGCCTTTGTGAAAGTGAGTCTGGAAAACAGGTCACTGCATTCTGTTTTCCGATGAACCGTTGTGTTACAACATCATAAAAGTCAGTAGCTACAACCAAGAACATAATAGGATCACCACCTGACTTTGGTTTAGAAACTGTATGGAGAATACAAAGCCCTACAAATCTATATTTTGTCATCTGTAATGTTCACTAATGCTTTACAGCAGGTTTCATCAGTGGAACATGAATTAATGATGGATGGCAAATGGGGAAAAAATAATGAATTCCGAATAAATACTTATTGCATAATTGAAGTTGCAAGACTTTTCTATGAATAAAATATATTTGTATTTACAATGCATAAATTCACCGGAGACATAATGGGCCATAAACAGGTTTCTGATGAAAACACTGATGAGATGTGTTCAACCTATTACTAATTTAACACGTTTCTTAATTATGCCACCATCTTTGGTGGCACAGCCACAGAACAGTTTAAAACAAATTGGATGCCATTTTCTAAGGGCTGCATGTCACACAGCATAGGATGTGGTGACACTGAGAAATCTGAATGCTCCTTCAAGAGCCAGTAGATCATGGCAGTCAGTATGTAGAATGTCTTAGGGCAGTGCAGGGCCCCCCCCGTTCTGACTTAGAAGCCGCGTTATGGCTTCGGAGGTGGGCCCGATTCGGCTCGGGCTGACTTGGGGCCCCCGGACCTGTCTTGGCCCAGAAACTGAAGTGGAATTGAGCCCTCCAAATCCCGCTTCAGGCCCCTCTGATTCCCCAACGCAAACCCCCAACTCCTTACCTGGCTGCTGCCTCCTCCTCCTCCTCCGACACCTCCACCACCACCACGAACGCTGCCACCACCAGCTCCTGAGTCCTGGATGAGCACCGGCTCTTTTTGGTTGGAGTGGCCATTTTAAAAATCATCTCAAGCACTTGTTTCAGAAAGTTGCCGTTTTTAAAAATGGGCTCAGAAGCTGGCAGTAGAGGTGGAGGCGGTGACAGTGATGGCAGCGGGGGAGGCAGCGGTGGCGGGTGGTGGCAAAGGCGACAGATGATGGAAGTGGCAGCGACTCCTGTGAGTCACCTCAGGTAAGTTGCTGGAGGTGCTGGCATGGCTGGGCCAGGGTGCCGCAGCTCCAAAGCAGACTGAGCACTTCGAGGAGCCCCCGACCCACTCCAGGTCGCTTCATGCACCCTCCGCTTCGCCTTGGAAGGGGCCTGAAACAGCCCAAAATGGCCCACTTTGACTCGGGGTTTCTCGGGGTAAACATATTTCTAGGTTTACTTATTATTTGTTGAAGAGAAAATGGATTGATTTTGACATCAGCAAACACAACTGGCATAGATGGTGATGTCTTCCTATAAACTGAAATACAATATCCTGTGATCATTCTACAATGCAAGAATAAAGAGATCTGCGAGTTGGAGGTACAGCACAGAATGGTAAGAATCATTAAATTTGCCACTGATTTTTCTACTAATTGAAATTGGTAGTGAATATAGGGGCTTCTCCTCAGGCAAAAAGAAAAAGAAAAAAGAAAAGGCTGAGGAATCCTGAGGAATGCTGAAAGAGTTTCAATAAGACTAACATAATTTATCAAGGTGTTTTCATACATCCCTGCAAATGCTTCAATGGTGGTGGTGGGGAACCCAAGAATTTAACAATTCATAAGTCATAACAATTATTTTATATGGTATTACAGACTTGCTGGACTCCATGGGAAATCACTTTTGCAAAGTCTGCAAGTTCTACACCAGTTCTTTGAGTTCAAGTGCTGGTGGAAGATTTTTGGATACTGTTAAAGGAGATCAGATTATTAGCATAGGGCAGTACCCAACAGAGCTGCCACACTTATGCAACTGACATAGCAGAAGTGACGGCTAGTGCGATGCAAGACAAAGGTGTGGCTTTGGACCCAGCAGCCCCCGAGATGTCTCCTACCCATGCATGGAACAACCCATTTGGGGGCTCTCCACCTGCCGCCACCCATGGGACAACAGCCAATGACAATGTTCTACCTGCTTGGGTGGAATGGAAACATCCACTATGATGGAGCCCTTGCACCCACCAGTAGCAGTCTTCTCCACTCAAAAAGACTAACAGACAGGCATCAATACATTAACTTAACCCCCTCCATCCATCAACATTGTAAGTTAGGATGACACTTTTAGGGCACGATCTTATGCATGTTTAGACAGAAAAACAAGTTCTACAACTCCCAGCATTCCCCAGCCAGCCATGCTGTCTGAACGTGCATAGGATTGCACCCTTAATGTATTTAATGAACACGTGCCTCATATTGCCAACACCCCAACTATTCTGACATAATTAGGAAATAGCTACTTTCATGCTTATTGCTAGAGGATAGCAGGGCTGTGTATCTATGCTGAATTCTGAAGAAGGACCGGAAAAGGCCAAAGAATGTGGTACTAGGTACTTGGGCTTTCTGAGAACTGTGTTTGTAAAAAAAAGAAAAAAAAGAGCCAGGTTTTTAGCCCTTCTGGAAGCATCCTGCTGGAAACTGGGAGAAGGGCTAGTGCCTTCATGTCCTGCTTTTATGACCTGCTGGAGGCATGTGGTTGGCCTATAAGACCTGGACTAGATGGGCCTCTGGTCTGATCCAGCACAGGGCTCTTCTTGCGTTCTTGTCATGGCTATGCTGCATTCAGCCTCATTAAAGGGAGAGAGAATTCATGCAACAAGTGAAGTTTATACCAAGCCAAAACACAGAACTTTTCAAGAATGCTACTATATTAAATCTAAGAAAAGCAAGGCCATAAATACTTTGGCAGCCTTGTGGCACTTCAATTCATGTTGCCTGCTCCAAAAGAGAAAAAGAAAAGAAAAGAAAAAAGTTTGGGGGGGGGGTATCAAAAATTATGAAGCATAAAATCTTTCAAGCACCGAAGATTAATTCTTCCTTCCAGAAAGATATAGATTGTAGTCAAATTCTATCAGCCTGGGTTTGCCTGTGGCAACACAGTTTTAAGTGTAATTTCAAAGCAATAGCAAACACATGGCATGGCGGAAACACTGGTAAAGCATTTCATGTATTGTTAGTGTCAGGTTAAAATTCACAACCTCATAAATTGAACAGAAGTTTGGTGCTAAGGTAGTGCTGCTTTTGTTATATATATATTTTAACTAACCCAGGTTAGAAACTATACTGCCTGATAGCCAGAACTCTCTAGGAAGTTTACAAAGACTAAAAACATTAAAAAATACCATATACAGAGATTAAAAACCATTTACATAAAAAACACATAAACAAACAATATATGCAAGAGAAACATATATCTAAGACAACTTAGATATATGTTTCTTTTGCATATATTGTTTGTTGATTGCTGAACATCAGGAAAAACTTCCTGACTGTAAGAGCAATACGACAATGGAACCAATTACCTGGGGAGGTGGTGGGCTCTCCCACACTGGAGGCCTTCAAGATGAGGCTGGACAGCCATTTGTCAGGGATGCTCTGACTTGGATTCCTGCATTGAGCAGGGGGTTGGACTCGATGACCTTGTAGGCCCCTTCCAACCCTACTATTCTATGATTCTATGATTCAAACCAACAATCTCAAAAGCAAGCAATCATAACCAGAAGACATTCCAGGATCGATTAAAACTTATCCTATGCTGCCGAATGCCTGGGAGGAGAGAAAGGTCTTAACCTGGTGCTGAAAAGATAACAGTGTTGGCACCAGGCGAGCCTCATCGGGGAGATCATTCTGTAATTTGAGGGCCACCACGAAAAAGGCCCTCTCCCTTGTCTCCATCTTCCGAGCTTCCCTCAGTGTAGGCAGCCAGAGGAGGGCCTTAGATGCTGAGCGTAGCATACTGGTAGGTTCATGTCGGGAGAGGCGCTTTGTCAGGTATTGTGGTCCCAGTCCATGTAAGGCTTTATAGAATCGGGCTCAGAAACATACAGGCAGCCAGTGCAAGCGGGCCAGAGTTGGTCTTATACGTTTGGACCTTCTGGTCCCTGTTATCAATCTGTCCGCCACATTTTGCGCAACCTGCAGTTTCTGAGCCATCTTCAAAGGCAGCCCCGGATAGAGTGCATTGCAGTAATCTAACTTGCTGATTACCAGAGAGCATAGACGACTGAAGCCAGCTTATCCCTGTCCAGATAGGGGCATAGCTGGGCCACCAACCGAAGTTGGTAGAAGGCATTCCATGCCACTGAGGCCACCTGAGCCTCAAATGTCAGAGATGACTCCAGGAGGACCCCCAAGCTACGAACCTGCTCCTTCAGGGGTAGTGCAACCCCATCCAGAACAGGTTGAGCACCCTCCATCCAGTCAGAAGAACCACCCACCCACAGCATCTCAGTCTTGTCTGGATTGAGTTTCAGTTTATTAGCCCTCATCTAGTCCATTGTTGTAGCAAGGATTTTGACAAAAAGCCCAAGGAGATTGTGGTGCAAAGGTTATTTCAAAAATCCGGAAAGAAACAAAATGTGAAAGATTAATAAAACCTTTGGAAGGGACTGAAGAGCTCCAGTGTAGGCATTTGAACTGGGTTTCTAATGAATAGAAATCTTTGTCAATTTTCCCATAGTAGTCATATGTCATGTGTGAAGTTCAATAACAAACAGGTTGTCACAAGAAATTGTACATGTCTTGTTTCTATTGTTCTGCAGATATTTATTTATTTATTTATTGCATTTATATCCTGCCTTTTTTTCCTCTTGCAAGGAACCCAAGGCAGCTTACATTCTCCTCTTCCTCCTCTCCATTTCATCCTCACCAGAACAACCCTGTGAGGTAGGCTGGGCTGAGAGTCTGTGACTGGCCCAAAGTCACCCAGTGAGCTTCCATGGCCGAGTGGGGACTAGAACCCGGATCTCCCAGCTCCCAGACCAACACTCTAGTCACTACACCACACTGGCTCTCTATTTCCAAAGATATGCATCAGTTGTGTGAGATTTTGAAATGCACACATTTTAAAGTGTGCAATTTTTAAAGAGTGATTTTTTTAAAAAAAAATGCACATTTAAAAAATTGCACTGTCATGCTTTAGTCAATGGGGGAAAGTGTGCATGCTTAAAAATGCACACCTTAAGAAATGCACACTTCTAAAAATGCACACTTTTGCACTTTAGTCAATGGGGGTGGGGAAGTGTGCACTTCTGGAAAATGCACACATTTCCCATTTGAATGAACATAAATCCAGCTCACAAATGAAAAAGGGAGGCAGCTGAACTAAGCTTTGAAGAGAAGTTCAGAAAATCTGGGAGAGTTTGAGCATCCCTGTTTCTCTCATCCCTAGTCTTGAAAGGGCAGCACATAGTTGTGTTGTTGTTCAGTCGTTCAGTCGTGTCCGACTCTTCGTGACCCCATGGACCATAGCACGCCAGGCCTTCCTGTCCTGCGCTCTCTACCGGAGTGTGCTCAAGTTCATATTCATTGCATCGGTGATACTATCTAGCCATCTCATCCTCTGCCGTCCCCTTCTCCTTTTGCCTTCAGTCTTTCCCAGCATCAGGGTCTTTTCCAGAGAGTTTTCTCTTCGCATTAGGTGGCCAAAATATTTGAGCTTCAGCTTCAGTATCTGTCCTTCCAATGAGCACTCAGGGTTGATTTCCTTTAGGATGGACTGATTGGACCTCCTTGCAGTCCAGGGGACTCGTAAGAGTCTTCTCCAGCACCACAGTTCGAAAGCATCAATTCTTCGGCGCTCAGCCTTCCTTATAGTCCAGCTCTCACAGCCATACATTACTACTGGGAAAACCATAGCTTTGATTAGACGGACCTTTGTTGGCAAGGTGATGTCTCTGCTTCTCACTATGCTGTCTAGGTTTGCCACAGCTTTCCTCCCAAGGAGCAAGCGTCTTTTAAATTCATGGCTACAGTCACCTTCTGAGGTGATCTTGGAGCCCAAGAAAGTAAAATCTGTCACTGCTTCCATTTCTTCCCCTTCTATATGCCAGGAAGTGATGGGGCCAGATGCCATGATCTTAGTTTTTTTAATGTTGAGTTTCAAACCAGCTTTTGCACTCTCCTCTTTCACCCTCAACAAGAGGCTCTTGAGATCCTCTTCGCTTTCTGCCATTAGGGTGTTATCGTCTGCATATTGGAGGTTGTTGATAATTCTCCCAGCACTCTTAATTCTGACCTGTGATTCATCCAACCCGGATTTTCTCATTATGTACTCTTCATATAAGTTAAATAAGCAGGGTGACAATATGCAGCCTTGTCGTACGCCTTTCCCAATTTTGAACCACTCAGTTGTTCCATGTCTGGTTCTTACTGTTGCTTCTTGACTCTCGTACACGTTTCTCAGGAGACAGGTAAGGTGGTCTGGTACTCCCATCTCTTTAAGAATTTGCCACAGTTTGTTGTGATCCACACAATCAAAGGCTTTAGTGTAGTCAATGAAGCAGAAATAGATGTTTTTCTGGAATTCTCTTGCTTTCTCCATGATCCAGCGAAAGTTGGCGATTTGATCTCTAGTTCCTCTGCCTCTTCGAAACCCAGCTTGTACTTCCAGTAGTTCTCGGTTCGCATACTGCTGAAGCCTAGCTTGTAGGATTTTGAGCATCACCTTGCTGGCATGTGAAATGAGCGCAATTGTGCGGTAGTTTGAACACTCTTTGGCGTTGCCCTTCTTTGGAATTGGAATGTAAACTGACCTTTTCCAGTCTTGCGGCCATTGTTGAGTGTGCCAAATTTGTTGGCATATTGAATGCAGCACTTTAACAGCATCATCTTTTAGGATTTTAAATAGCTCAGCTGGAATACTGTCATCTCCGCTAGCTTTGTTGTTACTAATGCTTCCTAAGGCCCACTTGACTTCACTCTCGAGGATGTCTGGCTCAAGTTCAGTGACCCCATTATCATGGCTATCAGGGACATTGAGATCTTTCCTGTATAGTTCTTCTGTGTATTCTTTCCACCTCTTCTTAATCTCATCTGCTTCTGTTAGGTCCCTGCCTTCTTTGTCCTTTATCAGGCCTGTCTTTGCACAAAACGTTCCCTTGAGATCTCCGCTTTTCTTGAAGAGATCTCTAGTCTTTCCCATTCTGTTGTTTTCCTCGATTTCTTTGCATTGTTCATTTAAGAAGGCCTTCTTGTCTCTCCTTGCTATTCTCTGGAACTCTGCATTCAGTTGGATATATCTTCCCCTTTCTCCCTTGCTTTTCACTTCCCTTCTTTCCTCAGCTACTTGTAAAGCCTCCTCAGACAGCCACTTGGCTTTCTTGCACTTCTTTTTCTTTGGGATGGATTTCGTTGCTGCCTCCTGAACAATGTTACGGACCTCTGCCCATAGTTCCTCAGGCACTCTGTCTATCAGGTCTAATCCCTGAAATCTATTCCTCACCTCCACTGTATATTCAGAAGGGATATGATTTAGGTCATACCTGAATGGTTTAGTGGTTTTCCCTACGTTCTTCAATTTCAGCCGAAATTTTGCAATAAGAAGCTCATGATCTGAGCCACAGTCAGCTCCAGGTCTTGTTTTTACTGACTGTAAAGAGCTTCTCCATCTTTGGCTGCAAAGGACATAATCAATCTGATTTCGATATTGACCATCTGGTGATGTCCATGTGTAGACTCGTCTCTTGTGCTGTTGGAAAAGAGTGTTTGCTATGATCAGCGTGTTGTCTTGGCAAAACTCTATTAGCTTTTGTCCTGCTTCATTTTGTACACCAAGGCCATGCCTGCCTGTTATCCCAGTGATTTCTTGACTTCCTACTTTAGCATTCCAATCCCCTATGATGAAGAGGACATCTTTTTTTGGTGTTAGTTCTAGAAGGTGTTGTAGGTCTTCATAGAACCGATCAACCTCAGCTTCTTCGGCCTCAGTGGTTGGGGCATAGACTTGAATTACTGTGATGTTGAATGGTTTGCCTTGGATTCGTATTGAGATCATTCTATCGTTTTTAAGATTGTACCCCAGTACTGCTTTTCCCACCCTTTCGTTGACTGAGTGCTACTCCATTTCTTCTAAGGGATTCTTGCCCACAGTAGTAGATATGATGGTCACCTGAATTACATTTGCCCATGCCTGTCCATTTTAGTTCGCTGATTCCCAAGATGTCGATGTTCAATCTTGCCATCTCCTGTTTGACCACCTCCAGCTTACCTTGATTCATTGATCTGACATTCCAGGTTCCTAAACAATATTGTTCTTTACAGCATCGGATTTTCTTTTCACCACCAGACACATCCATAGCTGAGTGTCCTTTCGGCTTTGGCCCAGCCGCTTCACTCTTTCTGGCGCTACTTGGAAATACCCTCTGCTCTTCCCCAGTAATATATTGGACACCTTCCGACCTGAGGGGCTCATCTTCCGGTGTCATCTCTTTTAGCCTTGTGATATGTTCCATGGGGTTTTCTTGGCAAGAATACTGGAGTGGGTTGCCATTTCCTTCTCCAGTGGACCACATTTTGTCAGAACTCTCTGCCATGACCTGTCCGTCTTGGGTGGCCCTGCACGGCATAGCTTATGGCTTCACTGAGTTACGCAAGCCCCTTCGCCACGACAAGGCAGTGATCCATGAACTGATTTCAAATACTAATATACCAGCCTCCATTATGAAATCACAGGGCAGTATACAAAAATGATTAAAACAACAATTAAAGTAAAATACAAAAATAAAAACATGGGGGCAAAAAATCTACTAAGCTGGATATTCAAATCAGCAAATGGTTGGGTTAGCAGATGTTGTCAATACGCACCGAAACACCATGAAGGGTGGCTCCTGTCCTGATAGACTGCAGGGGAGAGAAAATTCCAAGGTGGGACGGCGCAGTAGAAAAGGTCCTCTTTCTAGTTACCAGGTGACAGGACAGCCAGGAGGCCCTGACCCGCAGAGCACAGCGAATGGGCAGGACTCCCTATGGCTGTTGATAATATTGTATTTTTACAGCCACGGTGGAAGAACAGGACCTTGTAGGATTTTCTGTCCTAGGTGCCAAAATAACTTGACCAGCATTGAGTGCTATCCGCCTTGGCTTGAGAGTGGGTGCCAATTTGCTGCTCTGCCTTGGACAGCAAAATGTCTTGGGCTGACCCTGGGAGGGAGACAATGAGACATGAACATGATTTTCCACAAAGCTGGAGGACAACAATCATGGCTGGTATGACCTCCACCATGTTATTTGGTTTGGAATGTTAAAGGAGCTGTAACTGGGAACACAACAGGCAAAGTAAAAATTCCCAGAATCTTACATTGTTGCAGGAACCAGGGTCCATTTCTACAGCATAATTAGCAGAATGAATAATCTAGCAAATGAGGTAATTTAGCAAATTAGGACGGTGAATAAATCTTTTCCACTTTTGTTAACTCAAGAAGACATAGGCCTGGGCAGGGACCCCAACCGGCTTCGGAGGCCAATTCAGAGCTTCCAAATTGGCCCTGACCCTCCTCAGCTGTCTCCTGAGCCAATCTGATCCGCTTTGGCCTCTGGATAGGAAGCAAGATTCAAACAATCAAAGCAGGCCCCCTCCTGCCCAGCTGTGTGAACACCACGACCACCCACCCATCCACACAAGCCCCCTGCTCCTTGTCTGGACCTGTGGGGAGTGCCCACAGCTGTCTTGGAAGGAGCTGCCATTTTCTTTTAAAATGGTGACTCTTCCTCTTCCAGGAATTAAATGTTGCTGTAAAGGGGTCATCTACACAACATTACAAGTGTAAATAGCTCACCAAGATGGGAACAGCTGCGGGCACTCCCCATGGGTCCAGGTAAGGAACAAGGGGCTCACGTAGCTGTCCAGATCAGGCCAAAGTGGTCCGAAGCACTTCAGATCAGTCTGGCCCACTTTGGACTGGTTCAGCCCACTCCTGACCTGCTCCAGAACCAGGCCACTTTGGTCCAAATCACCCCGATCTGCTTTGGAATTTGGGATTCTGACTGAAGTGATGCATGGCCCTATCAAGAACACACCATGGCTTCAGATGGGTTGGCATACATCTTTCAGCTGGGCACCATTGGCTGACCGGATTCTGTCAATAACTGCCAAAGGAAATAGAGGCCCAGATTTTCAGTTGGAGCATTGCTAGCAAGTTGGCTGCTCCATGATCTTTGTGAAGTCCAGAAGATGCAAAGAGCTCTATTGTTCACAAGATACACTGCCAATGTCTCAGATAGACAGACTTATTTGGATTGCCTACTGGTGAGCTCAAAAACCTGCATAGGTTTACCTAAATTCAGCTCCCCATCCCCACCACAAATGGTGCTTGTTAAAAGAATATGTTCAGATTGACTCTAGAGACAGGCTGCTTATCTCAGTGCTGCACAGATATTTAGTACCTGGGGCACAGAATGCTTTCCTAGATTAAAATGAAGACACACTTCATGCTATGTTCAGAAAGATACACCTATCTCTATTTTTTCAATCAGCTTCCAGAATAGAGGGCAAGCCTCCTCCTGGAAAGTGAGAAATAGTCCAGTTACACTGACTGCGTTATGGCATCCTGCCTGCCCCTTCATCCAACCAGTCAGGGTTCAGAGTTGGAAATGGTGCTTTATTTTTTAGCAATGCTGATGCTTTTGTGATTGCCCTGCACTTTCCTTCTGACTGTAGCACATTTTGTGTCAATCCTCCTTATGCATCTTAAGTAGAGATGTAAGAACTCACCCTAGTTCGGTTCTCCGGGCACTCGCCCAAGGCGCATCCCTGCTCGCTTCCCCCCTCCCCGAACCTGTGCTCAAGCCGCCCACGACTTCAGTGAATTCCCCAGCACTCTCCGCAAACCCGTTCATTGAGCGCCACCATTTTTGCGCCTTTGCTTTCTAGGAAAAACAGGAAGTTAAAAAAATGTGCGTATTCAAATATGCACAGTGTGGAGCTGGGAAAGCTAAATAAGCACAATATTAGAGGGATTATACCTCTAATATTGTGCTTATTTAGCTTTCCCAGTGCCAAACTGCACATATTTGAATATGTGCATTTTTTAAACGTCCTGTTTTTCCTAGAAAGCAAAGGCGCGGAAATGGCAGTGCTCACCGAACGGGTTCATGGTGAGTACTTTGGAGCACGAGAGGGCATGAGCAGGGAGCAAACAAGGACAGTGTCTGGTGGACGCAGTTCGGGGGTCACAGGTGGGGGTTGCTCGACAAATTTCCAAACCCCAAATTTCACTTGCGACATCCCTAATCTTAAGACCCTCTGGTTGGGCAAGATCACTGCCCACACATTGGACAGGGCATAGGTCCCAGGGCATAGTCTGAAGGCACATGAGGCAGCCGCCTTGCTGAAGCTAAGCAGGTCTGGGTCTGGTCAGTGCTTTGAGCGGAGACCACTTGGGAACCACATGTAGCCACCTTGAGTTCCAAGATGGAAGAAAGGTGGGATACAAATGCAATAAACAAAGAAACGGACACATAAATAAGTATTGTCAAAGAGAGAGCGCACATTCCAACAATTCCATTTATGAAGGAAAGTCCATATTTTATTACCCCTGCCCCTGGCAAATCACCCTCCCCATTTCATCTATATTTTAGCCTTATCAAGGATACCTTGTTAAAAATGTTACTGTGGGCTGTTAGAGACCTCATTCTTTAGGGTTCAACTAGGGATGTGTGAATCAGCAAAACGTGAGCTAGCTGATATTCTCCGAATTCTAACTTGAAGCCCAACACCATATCAGATTGCAATCTTTGGCTTTGTTTGGGTTTTTTGCACAGAAATCTGTGCATTTTTTTCCCAACTGTGTGCATCTTTGAAACATACGCATTCTTCTCCCATTGATTAAAGTGTATTTCTGCACATTTGACAAAGGTACAAGTGGCTACCAGGAAGAGAGCCTTTTCTGCTGTGGCACCCCAGCTGTGGAATGAGCTCCTTAGAGAGGTTCGCCCAGCACCTACATTGTACTCCTTCTGGCACCAGGTGAAAACCTTTTTATTTTCCCAATATTTTAGCATTTTAGCTTCCTAATCCTTTAGCTCTGGTATTTTAATCCTGTATTTTAAATCTCTGCATTGCTGTTAGGTTTTATTCTGGTTGTACTGTTATATGTTGTACTGTTATGTATATTCACTTGAGGGAATGATATTAAAGGCAAAACTGAAGTACTTTGGCCACATAATGAGAAGACAGGATACCCTGGAGAAGATGCTGATGCTAGGGAAAGTGGAAGGCAAAAGGAAGAGGGGCCCACCAAGGGCAAGGTGGATGGATGATATTCTGGAGGTGACGGACTCGACCTTGGGGGAGCTGGGGGTGGTGACAGCTGACAGAAAGCTCTGGCGTGGGCTGGTCCATGAAGTCACGAAGAGTCGGAAGCAACTGACCGAATAAACAACAACAACTGTTATATGAGCTTCCGCCACGCATTAAAAACATGGATGTTCAGGCAGGCATGTGGGGTGGGTTAGGGTATTTTTAGAAATATGATGTTTTTAACGTAGAATTTTATTGTTTTAAACTGTTTCTATTATTGTACATCGCCCAGAGTGGCTGGGTGACCAGCCAGATGGGCGATTAATAAATTTAATTAATAAATAAATAAAAATAAATATTGCCATTTTAAGCTTTCATTTTTTATATATATATATTGTTTTATGCTGCACTTTGTGGTTCTAGTTTTTGTGAACTGCACAGAGAGCTCTGGCTATTGGGCCGTATAAAAGCAAGCAGGCAAACAAAACAAATAAATGTGAACATTTTTTATGCACATTTTTCAAGTGTACGCATGCTGTCAAACACATTTCTTTGGGTCCACGGATGACACTGCACGCTCAGAAATGTACAGATTTCGACTGCAGGTTGCATCTGAGTCTGTGCACAATCTGGAAGGTGCAAACTGGGTAAACCCTGATGAAAAAAATTAACTGAAACAAATTTCTTGTCCATCTTTAAGTTCAGCTTCTTGGCTTCACCAAGGGTCTACTAGAACAGGGCTATCATACCTCTTTCAGCCGGAGGGCCAGATTCAGTTTAGGCAAAGTATAGGATCACAGACCCTTGGTCCCTCTAGCCCAGTATTATTGACACTGACTGGCAGCAGCTCTGCAGGGTTTCAGGGAGGATTCTTTCCTCGCCCTACCTGGAGAAGCTGGGGATTGAACCTGGGACCCGCTGCATGCAAACCATGTGCTCTGTCACACTGAACTACGGCCACTCCCAGAAAGCAGTGGGTGCATCTGTAAGCAAAGGGGGCAGGATCAAAGGCAAGGGGGACAGTGCCAAAATGCCAAAAATACCAGCATATTTTAATTTAAATCTCTTACAGGCAGTAGCTAAGCCTTAAGAGAGGCATATTCTCCTTTAGGGGGATGGCCAAGAGCTAGGAAACCACCAAATGATTGGCAATGGGGGAGAGCAGGATCCACATGTTGACATAAGGAGAGGTGTGTGGCCATCTAGGAAACCCCAGAGGGCCACAAGGGGACCCCAGGGATGCCAGATTTGTCCCCCGGGTCTGAGGTTCAAAGTTGCTGATATAGCACCATCAATGTGGAGCTTTATAAGAGGATAGGTCCCTGCTCTGAGGAGCCTAGAGTCAAAACCCAGCCCCAGAAGAGGCAATGGAGGAATGGGAGGGAGATAGAGGCAGGGATATACAGAATAAACAAAGAGGGATAAACGAACAGGGATAAACAGAGATAAACAGGGATAAACAGGAGACACATATGTGTTCATTTCATTTACACTTCCTATGGCTTAAACACAATGGAGTTTTGGGACTATGGAGTTGTGCCACTCAAGCAAGATGCATCCTTTTTTCCTCCCTCTCAAACCAGAGATTTAATTCTAGAGACCTGAAAAGGACTCTGAAGCTGCAGTCTTCTACTTAATTGCCTGAGTGTAAGACCCACTGTGACAGGGCCGCGGTGGCTTAGTGGTTAAGACGCTGAACTGCAGACTGGAAGGTCGGCAGGTCAGCAGTTCGAGACCCGAGTGCTGCGTGACGGAGTGAGCTCCCGTCTTCAGTCCCAGCTTCTGCCAACCTAGCAGTTCGAAAGCAAGAAATTGCAAGTAGATAAATAGGTACCACCTCGGCGGGAAAGGTGACAGCGTTCCATGCACCTCGGTGTTCAGTCATGCTGGCCACATGACCACGGAAGCGTCTTTGGACAGCGCTGGCTCTTCGGCTTAGAAACGGGGATGAGCACCGCACCCTAGAGTCGGGCACGACTGGTTGGGGACACCTTAAGACCCACTGAACTCAAGTAGAGCAATTGTGCTGTTAAAACCTAAAGCAGTCTTGCCCAACCTCATGCACGCCCCCCCCCCCGGGGGGGGGTTGTTGGAATATGCATCCCATTATTCCTGAATATGCTGGGTGGAGCTGATGGGAGTAGAAATTAAGGATATACCGGTTTTGTTAAATCCATTCCATCTGTCTGTTGTGGATTCTTAGGCGTCTTTCGTTCCATTGCCTGCTCGTATATGGAATCAGACTTTTTTAGGGATGTATGGGTTTTGTTCCAGCTTACACTTGCACATTGGCACAAATTCCTTCAAAGAGGGTTGTGGTTGTTTTTAATCATGCACAGAATCCACGCAACGTGGAAAAAGCTGGTCCATTGCAGAATCTGTTAGGTCAGGTTCATAGACATTTGAACTGCTTTGAATCCATTGCAGATTTCTCTGACATCCCTAGCTGATGTGCGAATCAGCAAAACTTGAGCTCATTGAAGCTCTCCAAATTCCATCTTGAAGCTCATCCCAACTTGAGTCCATATCAGATTACGAGCTTCTTCTTCTTTTCTTTTTGCATGAAAATCTGTGGGTATTTTTGTGCATATTTTTTCCAAATATACTCATCAGTTGTGTGCATTTCAGAAATGTGTGCATTCATCTCCCATTGATAGTGTATTTGTGTGTATTTTTCAAAAGCACACATTTTTTCATACACATTTTTCAAATGTACATATGCTGCTGAACTCATTTTGGGGAGGTGGGGGGGGGGTGTCTGTGAATCACACTGCAAGCCCGGAAATGCATGGACTTCAACTGCAGATTGGGTCTGAGTCCGTGTTCAGTCCAGAAGGTGAAAACTGGGTAAAATCCTGATCAAAAATGAACTGAAATGAATTTCTCAAAAATCCCTATCCAAAACATTTGAAGGGCAGTCGATTGGGAATGGATGGCCTGAAGATTGGCAGCTGTAGCAACTTGCAGTAACAAATTTTTAAAGACATCCTAGCCCTCCCCCCCCAATCCTTGTGAAAGGCAAAACTGAAACAAAATAGAGATGTTGGTTAAGCAGGAATGGGGACCCTAGAATATGGAGTGTTTCTGGGAAATAGTAGGGGCAGTTGGAGCATATGTTAATACCTCCCTAGATTTTTCTTTTGCCATACCCCTGATCCTGACATTTTGAAGCCTGATGAACTGAAATGGAGTGCTACCCTGTGTTTGTTTGAAGCTCTTTGTGAGTGATCACAGATCTGGGGACTTTAAGAGTCTCTTTGCTCGAGGGTTGAATTCCTGTAATTTAAGCCCTGCATGGCCCACAATCAGTATCTTTCAAGTGAACTGTTTTCTTGTCATTAAGAGTTGACATTTTCGGTACGTTGCGGCCGCTTCGCTGCAATAAACCTTCCCTCGGGGACATGCCGACTCCATTTTCAGACATGAATACCAGGAAGGGAGCGCATATGAAATAGGAGGAGAAATTATTCTCACTCCGTCAACACAGCCACACAAAAATGCCAGAATCTGACAATAGCCTCCTCTTTGCAAGACAAGTTTGAGATGCTGAAATTAAAAACAGAACAGCCCTCTAGGACAATTTTGTGTCACCTGTCCCCACAGCATCTAGAAACAGATCAGTTTATTTGTGCATGTGGTTCTAAGGAATATGTATTTTATAAAAATTAATAACATTCCGGTTAGGGATGTACGAAAGGTACTTACCTTTTGGGGATTATGCTGATGGTTGGGGGAGAGGTGTTCCGTCCCTCCACCCGGAATCCTCGCCAGGGGGGGAGGCGCTCCGTTCCTCCCTCCCCCCGGAATCCTGGCTGGCTGGCTGTGCTCCGCATTGATTCTATGGAGCCTCTGGCTGGCTCCGCCAGCAGCAGGACATCCAGCTGCTGGCTAGCAGGGATGCAAATGGCAGCGGCCATAGCCGCCGCCGTTTGCGTCCCTGCAGTCAGCCATGATAAGCTACGTAAATGTTTACGTAGCCTATCACAGCTGAGTAAAAAAAAAAAAAAAACCCGCGCGTATGCAAATGGCGGCGCCCATGGGTGCCGCCATTTGCGTTCCTTATTTTGGCAGGTCTTAGTCTACGTAAACATTTACGTAGACTAAGATGGCAAAAATAAGGGGAACGCAAATAGCGTAGACGCTACGCTATTTGCGTTCCCCTTATTTTTGCCATCTTAGTCTACGTAAATGTTTACATAGACTAAGACATGCCAAAATAAGGAACGGAAATGGCGGCACCCATGGGCGCCGCCGTTTGCGTACATGTGTGTTTATTTTTTAAGTCAGCCGTGATAGGCTACGTAAACATTAGTGATGTACAAAAGTCACTTACCTGGTCCCGCAGCTTGCTTCACGGTGGGGGGGAGGCGCTTTGGTTCTCCCACTGAAGTTCAGGCCAGGGGGGAGGCACCCCACCTCGCCTGGCAGAAATTCAGGCCAGGGGGGAGGCGCCCCGCCTCCCCCAGCCGAAATTCAGGCCAGGGAGAAGCGCCCCGCCTCCCCGGCTGCAAAATAAAAAAGTGAATGAAAAACACACACACACACACACGTGATAGGCTACGTAACTATTAACGTAGCCTATCACAGCTAGATTTCCAAAGTCAGCCGTGATAGGCTACGTTAATCATTACATAGCCTATCATGGGTGACTTTGAGAAAAAAAAATTGCATACGCAAATGGCGGCACTCATGGGCGCTGCCATTTGCGTTCCTTATTTGGGCCAGGGGAGTCTACGTAAAGATTTACGTAGACTACGGCGAAAATAAGGGCAACGCAAATAGCGTTCCCTTATTTTCGCTGTAGTTTATGTAAATCTTTACGTAGACTAGACGTGCCAAAATAAGGAACGCAAATGGTGGCGCCCATGGGAGCCACCATTTGCGTACGCGCTTTTTTTTTTTTCAAAGTCACCTGTGATAGGCTACGTGACGATTTACGTTGCCTATCACGGCTGACTTTGGAAATCTAGCCGTGATAGGCTACGTAAATCATTACGTAGCCTATCATGGGTGTGTTGTTGTTTTTTTAACTTTCCTTTTTTTTTTTGTAATGGCTCCGGCGGCAGCCGGTCAGGAGACCGGCCGCCGCCCCTGCCCCCACCGAAACGCCGCCGAAACGCCGCCGGGACCCGCCACTGAGAGGGACATTCGGCCACGGCAAGTCCCATCCTGGGGGGGGCAGGGGGCCGGCAGAGAATTCCCCCACCAATTTCGGGGGGCTGAATGCGTTGGCATTTGGCCTCCTGGAGATTTGTGGAGAAATTCTCCGCCATCCCTAGGTGTCACATTCTAAAATAAAATGGGTAATATCTTCCAAAATTAAAGGATCACAAGAGCAAACTCTGCCTTCTTTGGGGATACCCTGAAGGAACCCCATACAATCTGTCAATGGAAGTACATTTAACCTTGCCCAGGAAAAGGCTCATCTCATCTTATGAGAGGGTAAGTCAGTGAAATAATTCGAAAGTGTAAGAAAAGAAGGGCCTAAATTCACATATACTTTATTTGCTGGTCCATTGCAGAATCTGTAGGTCAGATTCATAGAATCATAGAATAGTAGGGTAGGAAGCCCCTTCATGGATCACTGCCTTGTTGTGGCGAAGGGGCTTGCGTAACTCAGAGAAGCCATAAGCTGTGCCATGCAGGGCCACCCAAGATGGACAGGTCATGATGGAGAGTTCTGACAAAATATGGTCCACTGGAGAAGGAAATGGCAACCCACTCCAGTATTCTTGCCTAGAAAACCCCATGGAACGTATCACAAGGCTAAAAGAGATGACGCCGGAAGATGAGCCCCTCAGGTCGGAAGGCGTCCAATATACTACTGGGGAAGAGCAGAGGGTATTTCCAAGTAGTGCCAGAAAGAGAGAAGTGGCTGGGCCATAAGGATGGACGAAAGTCCCTTACCTGGTCCCGCAGCTGTTTTCGGTCAGGGGGGGAGGTGCTCCGGTTCTCCCCCTGAAATTCTTGGTGGGAGGGAGGCGCCCCATCCCTCGCTGCTGAAATTCTGGCCGGGGGGGAGCGCCCCGTCTCTCTGGCTGCAAAATAAAAAAGTAAATGGTAAAAAAAAAAGTGATAGGCTACGTAATGATTTACGTAGCCTATCGAAGCTAGATTTTCAAAGTCAGCCGTGATAGGCTATGTAAATCGTTACGTAGCCTATCACGGGTGACTTTGGGGGGAAAAAAGCGTGTACGCAAATGGCGGCACCCATGGGCGCTGACATTTGCGTTCCTTATTTGGGCACGTGTAGTCTACGTAAAGATTTACGTAGACTACGTCGAAAATAAGGGCAACGCAAATAGCGTTCCCTTATTTTCGCCGTAGTCTACGTAAATCTTTACGTAGACTAGACATGCCAAAATAAGGGACACAAATGGTGGCGCCCATGGGCCGCCTCCATTTGTGTACGTGCTTTTTTTTTTCCAAAGTCACCCGTGATAGGCTACGTGACGATTAATGTAGCCTATCACGGCTGACTTTGGAAATCTAGCTGTGATAGGCTACGTTAATCGTTATGTAGCCTATCACGGGTTGTTGTTTTTGTTTTTGTTTTTTTACTTTTTCTTTCGCGGCCGGGGAGATGGGGCGCTTCTCCCCGGCCTGAGTTTCGGCCGGGCGAGGTGGGACGCCTCCCTCCCCCTCACCTGAACTTCGGGGGGAGAAGCGAAGCGCCTCCCCCCCACCGCGAATCACCCCTTCAAAAAGGTAAGTGACTTCCGTACATCCCTACTGTGGACAAGAATCCCTTAGAAGAAATGGAGTAGCACTCATAGTCAAAAAAAGGGTGGGAAAAGCAGTACTGGGGTACAATCTCAAAAACGTTAGAATGATCTCAGTACGAATCCAAGGCAAACCATTCAACATCACAGTAATTCAAATCTATGCCCCAACCACTGATGCCGAAAAAGCTGAGGTTTATTGGTTCTATGAAGACCTACAACACCTTCTAGAACTAACACCAAAAAAGATGTCCTTTTCATCATAGGGGATTGGAATGCTAAAGTAGGAAGTCAAGAAATCACCAGGATAACAGGCAAGCATGGCCTTGGTGTACAAAATGACACACGACAAAGGCGAATAGAGTTTTGCCAAGAGAACACGCTGATCATAGCAAACACGCTTTTCCAACAGCACAAGAGGCGACTCTACCCATGGACATCACCAGATGGTCAATATCGAAATCAGATTAATTATGTTCTTTGCAGCCAAAGATGGAGAAGCTCTATACAGTCAGTAAAAACAAGACCTGGAGCTGACTGTGGCTCAGATCATGAGCTTCTTATTGCAAAATTTCGGCTGAAATTGAAGAACATAGGGAAAACCACTAAACCATTCAGGTATGACCTAAATCATATCCCTGATGAATATACAGTGGAGGCGAGGAATAGATTTCAGGGATTAGACCTGATAGACAGAGTGCCTGAGGAACTATGGATGGAGGTCCATAACATTGTTCAGGAGGCAGCAACTCAATCCATCCCGAAGAAAAAGAAATGCAAGAAAGCCAAGTGGTTGTCTGATGAGGCTTTACAAGTAGCTGAGGAAAAAAGGAAAGTGAAAAGCAAGGGAGAAAGGGGAAGATATATCCAACTGAATGCAGAGTTCCAGAGAATAGCAAGGAGAGACAAGAAGGCCTCCTTAAATGAACAATGCAAAGAAATGGAAGAAAACAATAGAATGGGAAAGACTAGAGATCTTTTCAAGAAAATCGGAGATCTCAAGGGAACGTTTTGTGCAAAGACGGGCATGGTAAAGGACATAGAAGGCAGAGACCAAACATAAGCAGATGAGATTAAGAAGAGGTGGAAAGAATACACAGAAGAACTATACAGGAAAGATCTCAATGTCCCTGATAGCCATGATAATGGGGTCACTGAACTTGAGCCGGACATCCTAGAGAGTGAAGACAAGTGGGCCTTAGGAAGCATTACCAACAACCAAGCTAGTGGAGATGACGGTATTCCAGCTGAGCTGTTTAAAATCCTAAAAGATGATGCTGTTAAAGTGCTGCACTCAATATGCCAACAAATTTGGAACACTCAACAGTGGCCACAAGACTGGAAAAGTTCAGTTTACATTCCAGTTCCAAAGAAGGGCAATGCCAAAGAGTGTTCAAACTACCGCACAATTGCACTCATTTCACATGCCAGCAAGGTGATGCTCAAAATCCTACAAGCTAGCCTTCAGCAGTATGTGAACTTGGGATGGCGGAGAATTTATCCCCGAAACTTCGGGGGGCTGAGCGCCAACGCATTCGGCCCCCCAAAATTGGCGGTGAAATTCTCCGCCACCCCCCCTGGATGGGACTCACCTTTGGCAATTGTCCCGCCAGCGGCGGGTCCCGGCGGAGTTTTGTCAGCGTTTCGGCAGGGGCGGGGGCGGCGGCCAGTCTCCTGACCGGCTGCCGCCGGCGCCATTACAAAACAAAAAAAGTAAAGTAAAAAAAGAACAACACATCCGTGATAGGCTACGTAATAGGGGTGCACGAAAGTCACTTACCTGGTCTCGCAGCTTTTCGAGGTGGGGGGGAGGCGCTTCGCTGCTCTCTGCCTGAAGTTCAGGCCAGGGG
Organism: Heloderma suspectum; assembly: GCF_057233095.1. Lineage (NCBI taxonomy): Eukaryota > Metazoa > Chordata > Lepidosauria > Squamata > Helodermatidae > Heloderma > Heloderma suspectum. The sequence goes on from NC_139469.1 coordinate 30,250,105, forward strand.
GGAGGCTTCCTGCCTCGCCCGGCCGAAATTCAGGCCGGGGAGGAGGCGCCTCGCCTCGCCCGGCCACGAAATTAAAAGTAAAAAAAAAAAAAAACGACCCCGTGATAGGCTACGTGACGATTAACATAGCCTATCACGGCTAGATCTGCAAAGTCAGCCATGATAGGCTACGTAAATCATTACGTAGCCTATCACGGGTGACTTTGGAAAAAGAAAAAAAGCGCGTACGCAAATGGCGGCGCTCTATGGGCGCCACCATTTGCGTTCCTTATTTGTTCCCGGTAGTCTACGTAAATCTTTACGTAGACTACCGGGACCAAATAAGGAACGCAAATGGCGGCGCCCATAGAGCGCCACCATTTGCGTATGCGCTTTTTTATTTTTTCAAAGTCACCCGTGATAGGCTACATAACAATTTACGTAGCCTATCAGGGCTGACTTTGGAAATCTAGCTGTGATAGGCTACGTTAAGTAGCCTATCACAGCGGGGGTTTTTTGTTTTTGTTTTTGTTTTACACTTTGTTTCGTGGCTGGGGAGACAGGGCGCTTCTCCCCGGCCTGAATTTCGGCCGGGTGAGGCGGGAAGCCTCCCCCCCTGGCCTGAATTTCGGCCGGGCGAGGCAGGACAGCTCCCCCCCTCTCTTGAACTTCGGGGGGAGAAGCGAAGCGCCTCCCCCCCACCATGAAGCACCCCTGCGAAAAGGTAAGTGACTTTCGGACATCCCTAATGTGAACCGAGAACAACCGGAAGTACAAGCTGGGTTTCGAAGAGGCAGAGGAACTAGAGATTAAATCACCAACATTCGCTGGATCATGGAGAAAGCAAGAGAATTCCAGAAAAGCATCTATTTCTGCTTCATTGACTACACTCAAGCCTTTCATTGTGTGGATCACAAGAAACTGTGGCAAATCCTTAAAGAGATGGCAGTACCAGGCCACCTTACCTGTCTCCTGAGAAACCTATACGACGGTCAAGAAGCAACAGTAAGCACCGGACATGGAACAACTGATTGGTTCAAAATTGGGAAAGGAGTATGACAAGGCAGCATATTGTCACCCTGTTTATTTAACTTATATGCAGAGTACATCATGAGACATGCCGGGTTGGATGAATCACAGGTCGGAATTAAGATTCCCGGGAGAATTATCAACAACCTCTGATATGCAGACGATACCACCCTAATGGCAGAAAGTGAAGAGGATCTCAAGAGCCTCTTGTTGAGGGTGAAAGAGGAGAGTGCAAAAGCTGGTTTGAAACTCAACATTAAAAACATAAGATCATGGCATCTGGCCTAGGGGTGTCAGAGAATTTCTCGCCGAAACTTTGGGGGGCCAAGTGCCAATGTATTCGGCCCCCCGAAGTAGTTTCAGGGAGAAATTCTCCCCACCCCCCCGCCCCCCGCCCACCCCGGGATGGGACTTACCGTTCCTGAATGTCGCTCCCGGTGGCGGGTCGCAGCGGCGGTTCAGCAGGGCTTCGACAGGGGCGGGGGCGGCACCTGGTCTTTCGACCGGCTGCCGCCGCCGCCATTCCAAGAAAAGTAAAAAAAAAAAACCACCCCCGTGATAGGTTACATGATGATTAATGTAGCCTCTGACGGCTAGATTTGCAAAGTCAGCCGTGATAGGCTACATAAATCATCACGTAGCCTATCACAGGTGACTTCAAAAAAAACAAAAAAGTGTGTACGGCTAATGGCAGCCCCCATAGGGAGCTGCCATTTGCGTTCCTTATTTGGTCGCTGTAGTCTACGTAAAGATTACGTAGACTACGGCGAAAATAAGGGGAATGCTATTTGCTTTGGCTAGACAGCATCACCAATGCAATGAATATGATCTTGAGCACACTCCGGGAGAGAGCAGAGGACAGGAAGGCCTGGTGTGCTATGGTCCATGGGGTCGCGAAGAGTCGGACATGACTTAACAACTGAACAACAACAACAGGGTTGGAAGGGGCCTACAAGACCATCGAGTCCAACCTCCTGCTCAATGCAGGAATCCAAGTCAGAGCATCCCCGACAGATGGCTGTCCAGCCTCGTCTTGAATGCCTCCAGTCTGGGAGAGCCCACCACCTGCCTAGGTAATCTCTTCCATTGTCGTATTGCTCTAGACTGCTTTGAATCCATTGCAGATTTCTCTGACATCTCTAGCTGATGTGCGAATCAGCAAAACTTGATCTCACTGAAGTTCTCCAAATTCCATCTTGAAGTTTGTCCCAACTTGAGTCCATATCAGATTGTGAGCTTCTTCTTTTTTTCTTTTTGCCTGAAAATCTGTGAGTATTTTTGTGCATATTTTTTTCCAAATATACCCGTCAGTTGTGTGCATTTTTGAAATGTGTGCATTCTTCTCCCATTGATTAAAGTGTATTTGTGTGTATTTTTCAAAAGCACACATTTTTTCATACACATTTTTCAAATGTACGTATGCTGTTGAACTCATTTCGTGGAGGTGGGGGGGTGTCTGTGAATCACACTGCAAGCCTGGAAATGCATGGACTTCAACTGCAGATTGGGTCTGAGTCTGTGTTCAGTCCAGAAAGTGAAAACTGGGTAAAATCCTGATAAAAAATGAACTGAAATTAATTTCTCAAAAATCCCTAGATTTTTTTATAAACAGCTTGAAATTTTGATCCAGTTGGGACTGCATCACGATATCTTTAAGACATTTCAGTAGTACTGACTTTGGTCTATCATAACTCAGTGTCAGTAACCTTCCATGCTACAGCGTCCTCAAGTGGGACATTGCTTCTGGTGGTGGTCTCAGAAGACCCATCAGCATTCTTTAACTTCTCCTGAGCCTCACAACAACTTGGACTGGCGAGTGGGCCGTCCTCCTCTTCCATGATCTCTTCAGGTTCCAGGGCTGTCCTGACATGAAGGTAGTGGGACATGGCAAGTACTCTGGAAGGGATCCATCTTTTTACTGATCTGAGGCTTGGACAGGGCCGGCCCTACCATTAGGAAGAGTAAAACAGGCACCTCAGGTGGCAGATGCTAAGGGGTGGGGAATGGTGGTGAGGTGTTGGAGGAAGGAGCTGTCTATGTCACTCAGCCTGCCTTGTGCCTCCTAAGCTACCCAGTTTCCCTTAGGTGCAGTGGGGGACAGTGTATCCTTGCCACAGTTGAAGGAATATTCAACTGCCAATCCAGTCCAATGGGCTTCTGTACATGTAATGGTGGGGATGGGGGATCTTGTCCTTTGCCTCAGGCAATAAAATGTCGTGTACCATCCCTTGGCTTGGAGCCAGGGTGGGGGTTTCCAAACAAAGATGACAACAGAAGGTAAACTCTCAAAATGTCTCCTCAGAAATAAGTACGAGAGCCAGAGGGTGGTGCTGGCGGGGAGCTAAGGAAAATCAGTTATAGAACATTGCAGATATATTTGTTAATAAGTGAAGCTGAGGATCTGTTTTATCCATAAATCCTCTGTGTGCCTTCGTTATAGGTGTGAGGACAAAATAGGGATGTTGTTCTTTTGTTTAACAAGCGTAGGAAGGTGAACGTACCAGAGTTTTCTGGAACAGTTTTGTAATCACAGTGTTTGTAGTTAAATTAAGAAATGTGTTATATTTGCTGCCAATTAGCTCAATTAAAGTGAGAGTGTGAGCTGGTCCACAGGGACCAGGATTTCCCTGGTTGAACAGCATCTAGTCTGAAAAAGAACAGCTTGCTAACCATGAAAGATTACGTGGGAAGAAAGTCGGGGAAATAAAGGGAGGAGAAGCAAAGAGGAGAGCAGACTGATTCAATTTAACAAATTGGAATTTGAACTTAAGGAATGGGATGAGGGCTACAGAATTAATGGGATTAAGCTGGAAGTTCACCAAGAGATACTTTGACAAAATGAAATATCAATACGGGTGATTGGATTTAAACCAGTAGTTTAGTCTGAAAGTAATAATGGGATGGACTGAAATACTTCCCAGAAAAGATCTATGTGAATATTCACTGGTTGTTAATTGTTTTTATTATGGTTTGCACCATTATTTCCCTTAGTTTGCCTACGTAGCCACTCAGACATGGTGATGTGATGATGTCACTGAAGTAAATGAAGTAAATTGAGAGGAAGAGGTGGGCAATATGAACAGAAAGGTGATGATTTTTGCAAAGAGTAGCAAAACGCTTGAAAAGGGGAGGTGTTTTTCAGCACTGCCACAAAAGCCCCACTAAATTGGTAAGGTCATTTTGGGTACTTAGTAATTGCAAGCTGGAGTGCCAGAGACAAGTGACTCCATTGAAAGAAGGCTGAAGGGGCAAATGATTACCTTATACTCTTTGCATGCCCTGAAAAGGGAACTCCACAACAAAAAGAACAAATGTCTCTACCTACCACTCTTGCTATTTCTGTGTTCTGTCCACAAATGTGTCCTGTATGTACGTATGCACGTATGCATGTATCTATGTATTTGATTTATATCCCTCCCACCCTCAGAAGGACCCCAGGGTGGCTAACAACCCATATAATACAGTACAGCATAGAAACACCATTAAAATTAAATGATTTAAAAACAAACAAACAAAAAACCTGCCAGTTCAAGACCTGGGTTAATAGAATCATAGAATCATAGAATAGTAGAGTTGGAAGTGGCCCACAAGGTCATTGAGTCCAACCCCCTGCTCAATGCAGGAATCCAAGTCAGAGCATCCCCGACAGATGGCTATCCAGCCTCATCTTGAATGCCTCCAGGGTGGGAGAACTAGGTAATTGGTTCCATTGTCATATCGCTCTAGCAGTCAGGGAGTTTTTCCTGATGTTTAGCTGGAATCTGGCTTCCTCTCACTTGAGCCCATTATTCCATGTCCTGCACTCTGGGATGATCGAGAAGAGATCCTGGCCTTCCTCTCTGTGACAACCTTTCAGGTACTTGAAGAGCACTATCCTATCTGCCCCCCAGTCTTCTCTTCTCAAGGCTAAACATGCCCAGTTCTTTCAGTCTTTCCTCATGGGTCTTTGTTTCCAGTCCCCTGATCATCTTTATTGCCCTCCTCTGAACCCTCTCCAGCTTGTCTGCATCCTTCTTAAAAAGTGGTGCCCAGAACTGGACACAGTACTCCAGATGAGGCCTAACCACTGCTGAGTAGAGGGGAAATAGTACTTCCTGGGATTTGGAAGCGATGCTTCTATTAATGCAGCTATCTATCTTATGTTGGCTCAATCTCCACAAAGCCAGGAAATTGGACATTAAGACTGATATTGTAACAGACATGCCTCCTGATCAGTGATTCAGAGTTACTCTAGAGTAATTTCACATTGTTAGCACAACAGGTCATTTTTATATGAAGTAGACATTTGACGTTTATCTTCTTCTTCTTCTTCTTCTTCTTCTTCTTCTTCTTCTTCTTCTTCTTCTTCTTCTTCTTCTTCTTCTTCTTCCAACTCACCTTAAATAAAGGGGCACTCTTGTGCCCTTTAATCATAACTCTAAAATTACTGGGGATGTACGAATACCTTACCTGGTTCCGGTGGCGGCGTCCGCTGGAGGCGCTCCATCCCTCCCCCCGGAATCCTTGATGGGGGGGAGGCAATCCGGTCCTCCCCTCTGGAATAATTAATGGCTGGCTCTGCTCCGCGGTGGCTTCGCGGAGCAGCTGGCCAGGCCAGGGCCTCCCACAGCCGGATTTCTGGCCGCGGACTGGCTGGTGCTGGGTAAAAAAAAAAAAAGCATACACAATTGGCAGTGGCTACAGCGGCCGCCATTTGCATTCCTTATTTTTTGCCATTTTAGTCTATGTAAATGTTTACGTAGACTATTACGGCGGGAAAAAAGGGAACGCAAATAGCATAGTGGGTGCTATTTGCGTTCCTTTTTTATTCGCCGTTTTAGCCTACGTAAATATTTACGTAGACTAAAATGGCGAAAAATAAGGAATGCAAATGGCGGCCGCCGTAGCCGCAGCCATTTGCATACGCCTTTTTTTTGTTTTGTTTTTTTACCCAGACGTGATAGGCTACGTAAGTCTTTATGAAGCCTATCACGTCTATGGGGGGGGGAGAAAAAAACACAGACTGCAAATGGCGGCGGTGGCAGCCGGTCAGATGACCAGCCGCTGCCACCGCCGCCACCGAAGACGCCGCTGGAGCCGCCACCATCCAAAACATCCGCCCCAGGTAAGTCTCGTCCCGGAGGGGGATCCGCGGGGGGGGTGGCAGGCCGTTCCGCGTTGGATTTCAGGGGGCCGAATCTCACTGAGATCCGTCGCGGAATTCTATGACATCCCTACAAATGCTTCATTTTCATCTCTGGTGCCTGACGCCATAACTAACCTCACCGTGCTGTCTCTAGATACATCTCCAAGCCACCCTGATGCAGGACTCTGGTGATGCCAGGAAACAGAGTTGCCCTTCTAAAATATGGCTTCTGAAATACCGTGAGCCAAAAAAAACTGAATTAGGGATGTCCATTGTGGGGAAATGCAGCCCTTTTCAGGCTCACTGGATTTCCCTGGTGCTCCTGGCTTGGCTTGCATTTGCAAGCTGAGCCATGGGCTTTCCCCCCAAATCCAGGAACTTTTCTCACCTCCCCATAAATTGCAATTTGCACAAATTGCCACCACAAGTTGTGCAAATTATGCAAATGACAGCTGAAATTTGTGCAAATGATGCTACTCCAGCTCTTCTTATCCTTAAATATATCAGAACATAAGAACAGTCCTTCTGGGTCAGACCGAAGGGCTATCTAGTCCAGCACTGAATTCTCACAGTGGCCAACCAGGTGGGTATGGGGATGCAAAATATCCCACAAGCAGGACATGACTGCAACAGCAGCCTCCTATTCATATTCCCCAGCAACTGGTATACAGAGTCATACTGCCTCTGCTAGTAGAAGGAATACACACCCACACTACACATCAGTTCTGAAGTGACCTTATATTAAACAACAACAACAAAGAATAAGCCAGCCATAAAACCCTCAGAAAGACCCCTCCTGGTATTTAAAGCATTGCAGCCATTTCCTATTATTTATATAATAAAGCCTCCCCCATCTACCCTGCCGATGAGTACTAAACCATTTCAAGAAACATTCAGAATTCCATAAATATGTGTAAGCATTTTTGATGAAAAATTCTTGGGTGTTAGAATCCCATATTTTGGACTGAAATACGATTCCTGTGAAATTTCATTCCAGCCTGACTTTAAACTATATAAGACTCCATCCAAGGATGAATTGTATGATTACACACACACAAACACACTTGTCAACTCAAGACAATAAGCCCTTACATTCTGTTCACCTAGTAGCTCCTATAAAAAATACGTTTCCTTGCTATTTTTACAACTTTTTTTCTGTGTTATTACAGACCATTTCTTAAATTGCTGGCCGTATAATCCAAGAAATGCCAGTAACATTCATCAGTATGGCATTGAACAGACTTTCAATTGCCTCCAAGGTTTTGTTTTTCATATGCCGTGGGGAGGGGTGGTGGCGGCAAGTGATACCTTGTACAACACAAGGAGTTGGCTGGCTGCAGCATAGACTTCTGTAATGAGGTATATGTTGTGGATGAGCATTTTACACTTCCGTTGATCCTCAAGCAATCATTACACATTTCTCTCCAGCTGAAAGTTATAACAATTTTTTGAGGTTGTCCAGAACTTTGCATGCAATCTCTCTCTCTCTCTCTCTCCCCCCCCCTCTCTCTGGTGGGGGGGGGATAACTCACTGCAGCACATCTGATTTGTGAATTGTGCCTATATTACCACTACACCAAATTTTGCTGCTGATGGGATACAATAGAGAAACCCCATTTTAATCATATAAAAGTGAAAAGTGAATCAACCCTTTGATCAGAAACAAAGTCATCCCAGTGAAGGACTATATACAAGCCACATTTTTCAGAACCATGATCAATTGGTGACTATAATTCCTCCCACCAACACCCCTTCGCAAGAAAATGAGTTTAACAGGAATGGGGATAGGTGAATGAGTGATGTTCAAGATCACTGGGATTCTCTAAACATCATCTCCCTGATCACCTCACACCCACTCCCAGTTCACATTTGTGATCACTGCTCTCTTTGTGTGAACAAGAACTGTACACAAATTGAGCACTGGTTGAATGGGTGATTTGTGCAGATCTCCCCAAATTTGTGCAAATTTCCTATTTTGTGTAAATTCCCTCCATAGACTAAAATGGGGCTAATTCAGTTTACTGAGGACCTTTGGTGCATTTATATGTGCATTATTGTGATCATCATTTTATTTTTTTAAAAAATGGGGACTGCAGAGCTTGATGAGGCCACTGTGGTGAGTATGGGCTGCTTGCTGAGCATGGGAGGGGCTCAAGCATGGTCTGGGGACTGGCAATGGGGGCAGGGGCTGGACAGAAACCCAGAGAACTCAGAGAAGTGTGGGTTCCCACATCCATAATCAGCAGTACTACTGTGAAAATTGGCCATTGGAAGGAGACGCTGGGTGGCTGTCTGTTGGTTTTCAGTGCCGCCAGAACGGCTGGACAGAACATGGAAGATCAAGGCTATTCCATCACCTCTGCTGAGAGACCAGCTGTTTTGGTGCTCCCTCAACTATCACCTAGCTGGAAGCCATTCCATCAGGCTACCTGAACTGTTTCACAACCCAGATAGTAGTGATAAGTACTGCAAGTTTAAGAACTGGTGGCTAAGTTGACTGCTTTCATTTTTTTTCCCTTTTCCTTCCCCATCCCTTTTTCCTTGTGTCATGTCTTTTAGATAGTAATCCTGACTGCAGGGACTGTTTCGTCCAGGGACATCCATGGTGGGGGGGAGGCGCTCTGTCCCTCCCCCCGAAATCCTCAACGGGGGGGAGGCAATCCGTTCTTCCCCCTGGAATCCTGCTTGGCCGGCTCTGCTCCATGGCCAGGCCACGAAGCCGCCGGCCGGGCCAACCCCCAGCGGGGCCTCCAGCTGCTGCTGGGCTGCTGCGGACACAAATGGCATCCTAAGTAGGGGACATTTGCATCCCTATGGTAGCCCGTGATAGGCTACGTAAATATTTACGTAGCCTATCACGGCTAAAGCAGGAATGCAAATGATGTCCCCTACGCCATTTGCGTTCCCACTTTAGCCATCATAGGCTACGTAAATATTTACATAGCCTATCATGGAGAAAACGGAAACGCAAATGGCATAGGGGACACCATTTACATCCCTGCTTTAGCCATGTTAGGCTACGTAAATATTTACATAGCCTATCACGGCTAAAGCAGGAATGCAAATGGCATCCCCTACGCCATTTGCATTCCCACTTTAGCCATCATAGGCTACGTAAATATTTACGTAGCCTATCATGGAGAAAACGGGAATGCAAATGGCATCGGGGATGCCATTTACATCCCTGCTTTAGCCATGTTAGGCTACGTAAATATTTACATAGCCTATCACGGGCTACCATAGGGACGCAAATGGCGTCCCCTATTCAGGATGCCGTTTGCATCTGCAGCAGCCCGGCAGCAGCAGGAGCCGCCACTGCCCGCAGAGCAACTGTCAGAGCTGCAGCCAGGTAGCATCCATTTCATGGGGCTTTCGTGGGGGGGTGGGGCGGGTTGCTCCATTCTGCCACAGATTCTGGGGGGCCGAATTCCCTGGAATTCGGCCCCCCTGGGATCCATGGTGGAATTCTCTAACATCCTTATTCAAGAGTCAGGTATAGGGATGTATAGATTTTGTAAAATTTGTTCTGTCTGCATTTCACAGGTTGTCAGGTGCCTTTTGGTCCATTGGTAACTCATCTACAGAATCAGATTTTTCCCAATTTCCTGAATTGCGCAAATTCTAACTAGCAACAATGCACATTTACAAAAACAGGCATTGACCCCCAAAATGTGCACCACCCATGTGCAACCCGCCCATGTGCATTTTTGTGCCTATGTGGAAATGAACATTTTCAGCTGGTTGTTGTTATTGTTTTAATGTATTTTTCTACAACATATTTTGCTTAAAATTCTAGAAAGTTAACAACAACAACAACAACAACAATGCCCTAGTTCTCAAGTCTGCAGAATCCTGTGACTTAGGAAAAGCCTGTCTGTCGGAGAATCCATGGGTTAGACTCATAGAAATTTGAATGTATTTGATTCCATCATAGATTTCTCTGACATCCTTAACCTGAGAACTAAAATCATTGGACCACAGGAGTGCACTAGGTAGGGATGTCAGAGAATTTCTCCACGAATCTCGGGGAGGCCGAATGCCAGCGCATTCGGCCCCCCGAAATTGGTGGAGAAATGGTCTGCCCCCCCGCCCCCCCGGGATGGGACTTACCTTGTGCGAATGTCCCTGGCGGCGGCGGGGCGGTGGCAGCAGTTGCGGCGGCCGGTCTTCCGACCAGCTGCCGCCATTTCCAAGTTAAAAAACAACAACAACAACAAACATGATAGGCTACATAAAGATTTACGTAGCCTATCATGGCTAGATTTTTGAAAAACACCGTGATAGGTTACGTAAATGTTTACGTAGCTTATCATGGCTGAGTGAAAAAACAACAACAACAACTGCGTGTACGCAAATGGCGGCGCCCATGGGCACCGCCATTTGCGTTCCTTATTTTGGCACGTGTAGTCTACGTAAACATTTACGTAGACTACGGCAAAAATAAGGGGAACGCAAATAGCATTCCCCTTATTTTCGCTGTAGTCTACGTAAATGTTTACATAGACTACACGTGCCAAAATAAGGAACGCAAATGGCAGCAACTATGGGCACCGCCATTTGCATATGCATGGTTTTTTTTTTTTCACTCAGCCATGATAGGCTACATAAGGATTTACGTAGCCTATCACAGCTGACTGTAGGGATGCAAACGGCAGCAGCTACGGCTGCCGCCACTTGCGTCCTGGCAGGACAGGAGGATTTGTGGCCGGAGGGACAGGGCACCTCCCCCCCGGCTAGAATTTCGGGGGGGAGGGACGGGGTGCCTCCCCCCCAGCCAGAATTTCAGGGGGGTAGGGACGGGGCACCTCCCCCCGGCCAGAATTTTGGAGGGAGGGACAGAGCACCTCCCCCCCACTGCGAATCAAGCTTCGGGATCAGGTAAGAGACTTTTGTACATCCCTAGACCGTATTGGAATCACAGTAGGGATGGGTGAACAAGAATGAAATCATAAAGATTCTCCCAAATCCACCTTGAAGCTTGGATCCCATGATCAATTGCAATCTGTTTTTCATTTTATTCGACCAGGGAAAGTGTGCATTTTGAACATGCACTTTCCTCCTAGGCTAACATGTGAAAATGCTTAAAAAAAGAAGCAGCAGCACATTTTTCAAACACAAATGCAAGTTCTAGAAAATGTGAGCTTTTCCAAATAAATAAGTGCTTGTGTTTGTATTCAGAGGAGCAAACAAGGCAAAACTGAGTCAAGAATGAACCCAAATGATATTCTCATATATTCCTAACATGAATCCATGGATCAGATTCATAGAAAACTGAACTCATTTGATTCTGTTGTGTATTTCTCTAACAACCCATAGTCAGGAGAAAGAAACCAAAAAGGTTCATTCTGGTTTTAGAAAGCTTGGTAGTTTCTGGAAGAACAGTACCAATGTTTCATAAGAGTCCCGCAAAAGCCATAGAACCCTTCTAGGCAGAGCAAATCCAATCCTAAATGTGTGATATGCCAAACTACCAAACAATTCATAGGAGCAGCCTGTTACCCTGCAGGCAATGCATTCCTTTCCTATTTGGCACCACTGTGTTACAATAATGAACCAAGTGGTTCCTTCTTCCGAGGCTTTTATTCTGATTTCCAAGGAGGAACAACCAGATTGTAATGTAAATTTGAGAGATTGTTAGAAGCACACAAGGTAGCCTCTTTGAGCAGCTTAACCAGGAGCACTCGTTCCATGACAACACTGAACTTGATGCCTTTAGAAATTCTCCAAATTACTTTCCCTCTCTGCTATGGTAATAAGACTTCTGGATCACTATAAAATATCTGATATTAAATGCTGCAGGAAAGATAAGTAGACTTGCTCTGAAAATCAGTTGTGCATTATCCTTTAAACACTAACAGGAGAGAGAGAAAGAATGAGTACCCAGCTAGAGAAAACATCCCTTTATGTGGTCCTGGATTTATGTAGAATTAGGGCCAAAAACAGACAGTACTTTAAATCTGCATCTAGTATGAGATGTATTGTTGTTAAAGTTATTTTTATTATGCTATAGTATAGGGTGATGCACCGCTTTGGTACGAAGCCCGAATAATAAGGCAAAGCTGGCTGATTCAGAGGTGCCTCATCATGATACCAAGCAGATCATCCCAGCACCGAGGTGTCCCAAAGCAAAGCGGCTCCTCCACAAAGTGTCTTGTCTGCCTTGTATAACTGGAGCTCTTGTTATGCCTTCTGAGCAGCCCAGACATGCTTTCTCCAAAATGTATCAGATTTAGGGATGGCGGATAATTTCTCCACGAATCTTCGGGAGGCCTAGCGCCGAGGCATTCGGCCCCCCGAAAGTGTTGGGGAAATTCTCCGCCGGCCCCCCGCCCCCCCCCTGGGATGGGACTTACCGTGGCCGAATGTCCCTCTCGGCGGCGGGTTCCGGCTGTGTTTCGGCGGTGTTTCATCAGGGGTGGGGGCGGCGGCCGGTCTCCCGACCGGCTGCCACCGCTGCCATTACAAAATAAAAAAGTAAAAACAAAACGAGACACACACCCGTGATAGGCTACATGATGATTTACGTAGCTTATCACGGCTAGATTTCCAAAGTCACCCATGATAGGCTACGTAAATCGTCACATAGCCTATCATGGGTGACTTTGGGAAAATAAAAAGCACGTACGCAAATGGCGACGGCCCATGGGCGCCACCATTTGCGTTCCTTATTTTGGCACGTCTAGTCTACGTAAAGATTTACGTAGACTATGGCGAGAAGAAGGGCAACACAAATAGCGTTCCCTCATTTTCGCCGTAGTCTACGTAAATCTTTACGTAGAGTAGACGTGCCAAAATAAGGAACGCAAATGGCGGCGCCCATGGGCCGCTTCCATTTGCATACATGCTTTTTTTTTTTCCAAAGTCACCCATGATAGGCTACGTGACGATTAACGTAGCCTATCATGGCTGACTTTGGAAATCTAGCCATGATAGGCTACATTAATCATCACGTAGCCAATCACGGGTTCTGTTTTTTTTCCCCACTTTTTCTTTTGTGGCCGGGGAATCTAACCAACGTTAATCGTTACGTGGCCTATCACGTTTTTTTTTTTTTTTACTTTTTGTTTCGCGGCCGGGGAGACGGGGCGCTTGTCCCCGGACTGAATTTTGGCCGGGCGAGGCAGGGCACCTCCCCCCCTCACCTGAACTTCGGGGGGAGAAGCGAAGCGCCTCCCCCCCACCGCGAATCACCCCTGCGAAAAGGTAAGTGACTTTCGTACGTCCCTAATCAGATTCTGAAAAATCAAGTGGAAGGGCAGAAGGAGGAGGAGGAGGGAGGAGGGAGGAGGGAGGGAGGGAGGGGGTAGGATGAAGGAGGAGGGGGAGGGGAGCGAAGGAGGGGGAGGGAGTGTGCTTTGGTGAATGGGAACTCTAGGGCTGAACCAAAGCCAGCAGTCTCCAGTCAGAGACAGTGGTGGAGAAGGGGTCATATACGGATGGGGGAGAATTTCTCCCCGAAACTTCGGGGGGCCGAGCACCAACGCATTCGGTCCTCCGAAGGTTGTTCGGGGAGAAATTCTACACCCCCCCGCCCCCCCGGGATGGGACTTACCTTTCACGAATGTCCCTCCCAGCGGCGGGTCCCGGCGGCGGTTCGGCAGGTCTTCATCAGGGGCGGGGGCGGCAGCCGGTCTTTCAACCGGCTGCCACCGCCGCCATTACAAGAAAAGTTAAAAAAAAAAACACGCCCCTGTGATAGGCTACATGATGATTAACGTAGCCTATCACGGCTAGATTTGCAAAGTCAGCCGTGATAGGCTACGTTAATCGTCACTATTTGCGTTGCCCTTATTTTCGCCGTAGTCTACCTAAATCTTTACGTAGACTACAGGGACCAAATAAGGAACGCGAATGGCGGCTCCCTATGGGGGCCGCCATTTGCGTACATGCTTTTTTTTTTTCAAAGTCACCCATGATAGGCTACATGACGATTAACGTAGCCTATCACGGCTGACTTTGCAGATCTAGCCGCGATAGGCTACGTAAATCGTTACGTAGCCTATCACGGGGCTTTTTTTTTTTCTTTTGAAGTTCATGGCCGGGGAGACGGGGCGCTTCTCCCTGGCCTGAATTTCGCCCGGGCAAGGCGGGAAGCCTCCCCCCAGCCTGAATTTCGGCCGGGCGAGGCGGGAAGCCTCCCCTCCTGGCCTGAACTTCGGGGGGAGAAGCGAAGCGCCTCCCCCCCACTGTGAAGCAAGCTGCGAGACCAGGTCAGTGACTTTCGTACATCCCTACAGGTGAGTCTCGTCCCAGAGGGGATCCGCGGGGGGGCAGGGGGATGGCAGGCCGTTCCGCCACAGATTTCGGGGGGCTGAATGCACTGGCATTCGGCCTCACTGTGATCTGTGGCGGAATTCTCTGCCATCCCTAAATAGAAGGAACACACACACGGCACCCTTCATCACCTTGCAGCGATTAAGTAAGCTCTAAAACACCACAAGAATAAATGATAAAGCACCGTGAGAATAAGGTGAAAAATGGAAGCCTTTTCCATGGGGAAGAAAACTGTCAGGAAATTGAAGGACAGATTTTGGCACAGCATTAGCTGCACCCCGTCCCTGGAGCTAGACACAACGCTGCCCCCCACACACACTTGCATTGTGGTGGATCCAAAATGGAGTCCAGCCCATCAACACAGTTGATGCTCTTGCAACTTGCAGTGGCAGCACATGCACGCACGCATGTTCACACACACACACACACTCACAAAACAAACAAACAAAACCTGCAAAACCTGAACCTAAGTTGCTGTGGCAATAGCTCCGTATAAATGCTGGACCCCGCAAATGGAACAATGGAGACCTCCTAATGCATCAGTTCCCTTTTAGAAGCACAGCCAGGTTATGTGGAACTCAAACATCTCTGGAGAATTTTAGAACCTTCTCTATGTGTGATAGGTTGCTGTAAGGGCATCTAAATCATTTGTAGCATTTCAGTGTACGACTGTATCTTATTATGATTTTTTGCCAACTGTAATGGGCAAACCAGAATATTATATTGATTAGCTTTAAAGGTATGTGGTTGTATTTAATTTTGCTGCTTTGGTTATGACCTATGGTCAGGGCAAGTAAACAAGTGTTACCACTGTGCCTTGATTTAGCAAAGATAAAGGGACTTGTTTATACGGCATCTGTACCCTAAGGGCAGTATGGGTCGGAGAGAGAACAGAAAAGAAGCTTCCAATAATTCAATAAGATGTTGGAAATGTGTAGATTAAACCAGAAGGCCACGAGTAAAACATGACCAACTTCAAAAGAACAGCTTCTCATCTCTCTGGAGCCCTTCATTAAGAAATCACCAGATAAGCAATTACTGTACAGTTCTTGTAATGACCAGGATCCAACACAAGCAATCATCACAGTAGGCAGCATGAGAGCAAGTGGGAAAGGGAGAACAACCCCACCACCTCCAAAGTGGAAATGTACTATTAAATGTTAATTATTCTTCAGAAGAAATCAAACACAACAAGGGGAAAATATCTGTAAGGAATATTCAGCACTGTATCAGCTCCTGCTGTCTCAGAGCAATCACATTTAACCACTGGCTGTATACGTATTTATTTGTAACTGAGCACATGGTTACCAAACCTGGGTCAAGGTGTGTCACTTCTGAATTTCAATAGCACTCCTTCTTGACTTCACCAGAGTGATTGGTTTATGTTGATATATGCATTTGATTACTGGTTAGGTCTAGACCGACTCCAGAATTCCATTGCCCCTAACCAACAAGATCTGCAGTGCCCCACCTATCGAGAGACCCACTTTTCAGTCAGGAAGAGAGCACCACCTATTTCTCAGAAGAACAGGCATGAAGCCTGATACTCTGCATGAATACAAAGAAGTCAACTTCATGGAATTATATTGGGCTTGCTTGCCCAATGCAGGCAGCCATAAAAATTATGCAGCGTTTTTAGGGATGTCAGAGAATTTCGCCATGAATCTCGGGCAGGCCAAATGCCAGCGCATTCAGCCCCCCAAAATTGATGGCGAAATGGTATGCCCCCCCGCCCCCCCGGGACGGGACTTACCTTGGGCGAATCCTCCTGGCGGCAGCTCCGGCGGCGGTGCGGCAGCGGTGCAGCGGCGGAGCGGTGGCAGCGGCGGCCGGTCTTCCGACCGGCTGCCGCCGCCGCCATTTCCAGTGAAAAAAAAAAACAAAAAAAACGTGATAGGCTACATAAAGATTTGCGTAGCCTATCACGGCCAGATTTTAAAAAAATACTGTGATAGGCTAAGTAAATGTTTACATAGCCGATCACGGCTGAGTAAAAAAACCCCAAAAAACAACGCACGTATGCAAATGGCGGCGCCCATGGGCGCCGCCATTTGCATTCCTTA
The DNA here is from genome assembly GCF_057233095.1 of Heloderma suspectum. Classification (NCBI taxonomy): domain Eukaryota; kingdom Metazoa; phylum Chordata; class Lepidosauria; order Squamata; family Helodermatidae; genus Heloderma; species Heloderma suspectum. Next base: position 30,266,575 of record NC_139469.1, read on the forward strand.
TTTTGGCACGTCTAGTCTACATAAACATTTCTGTAGACTACGGCAAAAATAAGGGGAACGCAAATAGCGTAGTGTCTACGCTTTCTGTGTTCCCCTTATTTTCGCTGTAGTCTATGGAAATGTTTACGTAGACTAGACGTGCCAAAATAAGGAACGCAAATGGCGGCGCCCATGGGAGCCGCCATTTGCATACGCACGGTTTTTTGTGTTTTTTTTACTCAGCCGTGATAGGCTACGTAAACATTTACGTAGCCTATCACGGCTGACTGCAGGGACGCAAACGGTGGTGGCTACGGCCACCGCCATTTGCGGCCTGGCCGGCCAGGATTCGGGGGTGGAGGGATGGAGTGCCTCACCCCCCAGCCAGAATTTTGGGGGGGAGGGACGGAGAGCCTCCCCCCTGCCAGAATTTTGGGGGGAGGGACGGAGTGCCTCCCCCCCACCGCGAATCAAAGTTCGTTCAAGGTAAGTGACTTTCATACATCCCTAAGTCTGCGTCTTACAACGTAAGGCACCCCTTTTGATTTCACCGCTCCATGCATTATTTTTGCATCCCTATTTGCAATGCCTGTGTACATCCAGATCAGATCCAAGAGCTTGAAAGGTCTTCTTGAACATTAACAATTCTTTTTAAAAGTTCACATAAAAATGCATAGGTACTTTTGTGCACATTTCACCATATACATGTATTTTTCTATGCATTTTGCCTAACAGAAACATTTTTTGGTGGGTGGGGGCAAGCGATGTCCCAAATATAATGCATTTTTGCATGTTATTTTCTTTGATATGTGCATTTCTGTATGCATTTTAATTGGAAAACTCTATTGCAACATTTGGAGAAGTCCACATTTTGAAGGATAACTGAATTCCAGCTGGTATAGTGGTTTGAAAGTGCAAAAATTGTAAATCCATATTATAGATTGGATTGAAGAAATTTCTTCTCCATCCCTACTCTAGAGAGCTGTGAAGTGAAGGATAATTGTCACTAATCCCATTATGAAAATACATAAGAGTTCATGTAATAGGTAGAGCTGTTCCCAACGTGCAGAGCGCCATACTATACCTGCCCATTATTTAGTTGTTAAAGATGAGGAGGCTGCAAGTTAAAAAAAGGGGGGGAAGAGGTGACAACCCTAATTCAGCACCCTGAATATGGCTGAATACAAAGGATTTCAAACCTAGACTTTTCTAAGTGAAGCACTCAAAGCCTTGAGCCTAGATGAATGAATCTGTCAAATTTAGTTTCTCACACAGTATTTTTTTTTTAAAAAAAACTCAAATTCTTTCCATTCAGAATATATTTTTTTTTTAAAAAAGCAAATGTTGGTAAATTCTTGGCAAAAATAAACATAAACAGAAGTCTCACCTATCCCTATAGGTTCTGCTTGGGATGTACGAAAGTCACTTACCTTTTCGCGGATTATGTTTATGGTGGGGGAGGAGGCGTTCTGTCCCTCCCCCCGGAATCCTCGATGGGGGAGGTGGCAATCCATTCCTCCCCCCCGGAATCCTCGACGGTCGGCTGTGCTCCGCGGTGGCTCTGCGGAGCAGCCGGCCAGGCCCAGCCCAGGACAGAGCCGTCCGCAGCCAGATTTCCAGCCGCGGAGTGCTCTGGGTAAAAAAAAAAAAAAACCGCATACGCAAATGGCGGAGGCTATGGCCACCGCCATTTGTGTTCCTTATTTTTCACCGTCTTAGTCTACATAAATATTTACATAGACTATTATGGCAAAAATAAAGGGGAACGCAAATAGCGTAGTGGGCGCTATTTGCGTCCCTTTCTGATTTGCCCTTTTAGCCTACGTAAATATTTACGTAAATCTGGGTTAAAAAAAAAAAAATGCGTACACCACCATTTGTGTTCCTTATTTTTGGCCCTCTTAGTTTAGGTAAATATTTGATACAGCTTCTAGTTACTAGAAAAGAAGCTAAGTTTTTTGTTTGTTTGTTTTCTGTTGCAGTTCAGTTAACCTAATTTATTATAATTTATTTCTCCACGAATCTCAGGGAGGCCAAATGCCAGCGCATTCAGCCCCCCAAAATTGGTGGAGAAACAGTCTACCCCCCTGCCCCCCCGGGACGGGACCTACCTTGTGCGAATGTCCCTGGTGGCGGCGGCGGCGGCTCCGGCGGTGGTTCGGCAGCGGCAACGGCTGTGGCCGGTCTTCTGACCGGCTGCCGTCGCTGCCATTTCCAAGTTAAAAACAACAACAACAAACATAATAGGCTATGTAAAGATTTACGTAGCCCATCACGGCTAGATTTTTAAAAAACACCATGATAGGCTACATAAATCTTTACGTAGCCTATCATGGCTGAGTGGGAAAAAAAACCCCAAAAACGCGCGTATGCAAATGGCGGCGCCCATGGGTGCCGCCATTTGCGTTCCTTATTTTGGCACATGTAGTCTATGTAAACATTTATGTAGACTATGGTGAAAATAAGGGAAACGCAAATAGCGTCCCCCTTATTTTCGCCGTAGTCTATGTAAATGTTTACGTAGACTACATGTGCCAAAATAAGGAACGCAAATGGCGGCACCCATGGGCACCGCCATTTGCATACGCGCGTTTTTTGGGGGGGGGTTCCCTCAGCCATGATAGGCTATGTAAACATTTACGTAGCCTATCACGGCTGACTGCAGGGATGCAAACGGCGGCAGCTATTTGTGTCCCGGCAGGCCAGGAGGATTTGCGGCCAGAGGGACGGGGCGCCTCCCCCCCGGCCAGAATTTCGGGGGGGAGGGACAGGGCGCCTCCCCCCCGGCCAGAATTTCGGGGGGAGGGATGGAGAGCCTCCCCCCCACTGCAAATCAAGCTTCGGGGTCAGGTAAGGGACTTTCGTACATCCCTAATTTTATATTTGCTCAAATTGATTGATTGTTGTTGTTGTTGTTGTTTATTACATTTCTATACACCCCATAGCCAAAGCCTCTGGGCAGTTTACAAAGATTAAAAACAAATACAGTATACACAGATTAAAAGCCATTTACATGGAAAACGCAGAAAAATACAATATACGCAAATGCAACATATATCTAAAACCAACTTCAAGCAATCAACCATAATCATAAGACAAACCCAGGATCAATTAAAATTCATCAGATACTGTCAGATGCAGGGACGATACAGCATCCTATACATCTTTGTGTGTGTGTGTATACACACATGCACATACTTTGGAGCTGTGTGCTAAAGGCCTCTTGAAATTCTCCACGTTACTTGTGGGCAGAGAACTTTGGGAGACAATTTCACCGAATTTCTCCAGGGAGAGGAGACATTCTCAACAGTTTCTCCCAGGCAGGGCTTGCAGTGCAGCTTCTTTCTTTTTTGGTAAGGGTTTTCTTTGGGGGTGGGGGGTTGTGCTGCAAGAGCATCAACTGTCTTGGCAGGCCAGCCCCCAGTTTGCATCCACTGCAGTGCAGGTGGGGGCAGTTTGGTGTCCAGCTCCAGGGATGAGGTGGAGTTAGTGTTCTGTCAAAATCTGTCCTCCAATTTCCTGAAAGTTTTCTCCCCTCATCAAAGAGGCTGCCATTCTTCTGCCTCATTCATGATGTTTTACCTTTTGTTTTTGAGCTTACCTAAACACAGCCAGCCTCCCAGGCCTGCACATGCTGATTTGAGAAAGCCCTATGGGAGGATTTACCTCATGGTGCCTTCCACTGGGCTTTAACTGAAGTGCAGGGAGCCAGGGAGGCTGCAGGCAGCCAGACAGATGATCGTACAATGAAAAGCAGGACACTTGTGCTCACTTCTCAGCCACCTCCCAAGTAAAGCAAGCCCAAGAAACCCAACCCCAACCCATGAGAATACCTCCGAAATTTCTTCACAATTGAATTTCATTTTGGAAGCAATTGCTCTTCTCTCAAATGGAATGAGAAGGGTCAAAAAGAGAAGAAGAAAAAACCTGGGAGAAATTTTCTGTACAGAACTAATATACTTTGTTGCACTATGTGTTTTGTATATGTAGCTTGTATACCTGGCTATTTCAGTCTGGTCATGGACTGCAATGAACAGATTTGGATTTCAATGTCAAAATGAACAGTCATAGGCTGGGTGTAAGGATGGCTGAGAATTTTGGTTCACTGCAGTTTTGATAAGAATTTACCAGAATTCACAATATCCTCCACTTGGGGGACAAAAAGAACTTGAGATTTGAACAAAAATGAATGTGGAAGAGACTGCAATTGATAGATTTGTCCACCTTGGTCCAGGGCTTTGAGTGCTTTGCCCTTACACATCTGGGTTTGATTCCTGTACATTTAACTAGGGATGTACGAAAGATACATACCTTTCCGCGAATTATGCTGATGCTGGGGGGGAGGCATTCCGTCCCTCCCCCCGGAATCCTCGGCGGGGGGGGGAGGCGCTCCGTTCCTCCCCCCCGGAATCCTGGGATCCCCCACTCCGCTATTTGCATTGCCCTTATTTTCGCTGTAGTCTACGTAAATCTTTACGTAGACTAGATGTGCCAAAATAAGGAACGCAAATGGCGGTCCCCATGGGAGCCGCCATTTGCATATGCGCTTTTTTTTTTTTTTGAAGTCACCCATGATAGGCTACGTGATGATTTACATAGCCTATCATGGCTGACTTTGGAAATCTAGCCGTGATAGGCTACGTAAATCGTTATGTAGCCTATCACGGGTGTGTGTGTGTTTTTACTTTTTTTTCACGGCTGGGTAGACGGGGCACTCCTACCCGGCCTGAATTTCGGTGGTGTGGGATGGGGCGCCTCCCTCCCGGCCTGAATTTCGGCTGGGCGAGGCAGGGCGCCTCCGCCCCTCGCCTGAACTTCGGGGGGAGAAGCGAAGCGCCTCCCCCCACCATGAAGCAAGCTGCGGGACGAGGTAAGTCCCTTTCGTCCATCCCTAATTCTGCGGAGCTGCTGGACGGCTCTGCCAGCAGCTGAACATCTGGCCGCTGGCTAGCAGGGATGCAAATGGCGGCGGCCGTAGCCGCCGCCGTTTGTGTCCCTGCAGTCAGCCGTGATAGGCTACATAAATGTTTATGTAGCCTATCACGGCTGATTTTTTTTAAAAAACCCGATTGTTGATTAAAAAAACAACAACAATGGGCGCCGCCATTTGCATTCCTTATTTTGGCACGTCTTAGTCTATGTAAACATTTACCTAGACTAAGACGGCGAAAATAAGGGGAACGCAAATAGCGTAGCGTCTACGCTATTTGCGTTCCTCTTATTTTCACCGTCTTAGTCTACGTAAATGTTTACGTAGACTAAGACGTGCCAAAATAAGGAACGCAAATGGCGGCGCCCATGGGCACCGCCATTTGCGTACACACGTTTTTGTTTTGTTTTTTAATCAGCTGTGATAGCCTACGTAAACATTTACATAGCCTATCAAGGTGTTTGTTTTAAATCTAGCCATGATAGGCTATGTAAATCTTTATTTAGCCTATCACTTTTTTTGTTTTGTGTTTTTTTTTACCTGGAAATGGTGGTGGCGGCGGCCGGTCGGAAGACCGGCCACCGCCGCTGCCACACCACCGCCGGAGCCACTGCCGGAGCCGCTGCTGCCAGGAAGATCCACCTAAGGTAAGTCCCGTCCCGGGGGAGGGCGGGGGGGTGGGGGGTGGGGGCCGTTCCACCACCTATTTCAGGGGGCTGAATGCGCTGGCATTCGGCCTCCCCGAGATCCATGGCGGAACTTTCGTACATCCCTACATTTAACTATGCTAATGCTGAATTAGGGTAGCTACTAGGGATGTATGGACTATGTAAAGTCCACTCATCTGTGTTTCATGGATTGTCAGGCAGCTCTCATTCCATCCTCCACCCACAGATGGATGCAAATATTTTTTTCTTCATGCAGAAAAATATGCAAGTAATTACATGATATTTACCTAAGTATTTCGATAATTCACCTCAGTACGTAACATTTAGCGTATTGTCCTCCATGCCATTCAATGTTTCCTCAGCAGAAATGTACATATTTTCGTATGGATTTATATGCATGAATTTTGGGAAAGTAAAAAGAATAATCTGAAAGTCTATGGACTCTGCACAGCCTGAGGGGGCGCTCTGCAGTAGATTCCGCAGGTTGGATTTCTTAGAAATCTGAGCTCATTTTAATCCATCTCGAATTTCTCCAGCATCCTTAGTTGCAATTTTTTTTCTGATGGGCTCCCCCTCTTTAACCACAGGTACAACTAGGGATGGACGAAAGTCCCTTACCTGTCCTCGAAGCTTGCTTCGCGGTGGGGGGGAGGCGCTTCGCTTCTCCCCCCGAAGTTCATGCGAGGGGGGGGAGGCACCCCACCTCGCCCGGCCGAAATTCAGGCCGGGTAGAAGCGCCCCGTCTACCCGGCCGTGAAAAAAAAACAACCACCCCCGTGATAGGCTACATATCGATTAACATAGCCTATCATGGCTAGATTTCCAAAGTCAGCCGTGATAGGCTACGTAAATCGTAGCGTTCCCTTATTTTCACCGTAGTCTACGTAAATCTTTATGTAGACTACAGGGAGCAAATAAGGAACACAAATGGCGGCTCCCTATGGGGGCTGCCATTTGCGTACGCACTTTTTTTTTTTTCCAAAGTCACCCGTGATAGGCTACGTGACGATTAACGTAGACTATCACGGCTGACTTTGGAGATCTAGCCATGATAGGCTACGTTAATCGTTACGTAGCCTATGACAGGGTGTTTTTTTTTTACTGCACTTGTAATGGCGGCGGCAGCAGCCGGTCGAAAGACCGGCTGCCGCCCCCGCCCCTGACAAAGACCCGACGAACCACCGCCGAGACCTGCCGCCGGGAGGGACATTCGTGAAAGGTAACCCCCATCCCGGGGGGGGGGGGAGAATTTCACCACCGATTTCGGGGGCCCGAATGCGTTGGCACTCGGCCCCCCGAAGTTTCGGGGAGAAATTCTCCCCCATCCCTAGGTACAACATAGTCTTGTCTATGCTGAGAATACCTACAGCCTATCGAATTTGGCTGGTGCAAATGGGTGAAAATTTAATTTTGGTTCTGATACAAATTTACCAACATTTGCCCAGTTCTTCATACTGAGATTCATCCAGCCCTAGTTGGAGGTGGAACCTGCCATCACAGTGCCACTCCTGCCCTATGCATATTCATTTCTCAAATTGATGCCTGTGGGGCTTCTGCCGGTCCATTAGTTCATCCAGTCCAGTGCTGTTTACTTCAACATGTCATAGCTTTGTGAGACCTGGCACAATACAGCCCTACTACCAGTGTATTGTGGTAGTTGTTGTTTATTCGCTCAGTCGCTTCCGACTCTTCATGACTTCATGGACCAGCCCACGCCAGAGCTTCCTGTTGGCCATCACCATCCCCAGCTCCCCCAAGGTCGAGTCCATCACCTCCAGAATATCATCCATCCACCTTGCCCTTGGTCGGCCCCTCTTCCTTTGGCCTCCCACTTTCCCTAGCATCAGAATCTTCTCCAGGGTATCCTGTCTTCTCATTATGTGTCCAAAGTACTTCAGTTTTGCCTTTAATATCCTTCCCTCAAGTGAGCAGTATGGCTTTATTTCCTGGAGTATGGACTGGTTTGATCTTCTTGCAGTCCAAGGCACTTTCAGAATTTTCCTCCAACATCACAGTTCGAAAGCATCTGTCTTCCTTTGCTCAGCCTTCCTTATGGTCCAGCTCTCGCAGCCGTAGGTTACTATGGGGAATACCATTGCTTGAACTATGTGGACCTTTGTTGTCAGTGTGATGTCTCTGCTATACTATACTTATATACTTATTATACTTATTGCCCTGGGTCGGCCCCTCTTCCTTTTGCCTCCCACTTTCCCTAGCCTCAGCATCTTCTTCAGGGTATTACCAATGTATTACCAGTGTCGAATTTTTTTAGACAACTAGATGCCTCTCTGTACTTGTTCAGAAATGCACACTGGATGTCCTCAGGAGCACTTCTTACTCCATATGTTCAAGAGCTGAAAAGTGACAGCAGGGCTTGATGTGTAAGAGATGAACCCTGGATTCTTCTGCATAGAATGAAAATATTGTGTCATGAAGTTATGGCTCCTTCCAGACAGTGGTGTGGCTAGGCAAATGAATACGGCTACACTTGGGATGGGCAGGTCCCTCCCTGTCTGGGCTGTCTGGGTGCCTGCCAAGCCCCTCCCCTGCTCACATGCACCTGGAGCTGTGCTCAAGCTGCCCGCCGCTCACCGAGATGCTTTATTTATTACTCACCGAGATGCCCGCACTCACCCAGGCAGCCTCACTGAGCCCCACAATCTCAATTTAAAAAAAAAAATTAAATGGCAATTGCAAAAATGCACATATTTGCATATGCACAGCTATGCTCATTTTCGCACAGATGCAAATAAACACATTTTCACAATTGCCATTTTATTTCCCCCAAAATAGTGATTGTAGGGATGTACGAAAGGGACTTACCTGGTCCCGCAGCTTGCTTCGTGGTGGGGGGGAGGCGCTTCAGTTCTCCCCCCAAAGTTCAGGCCAGGGGGGGAGGCGCCCCGCCTCGCCCAGCCGAAATTCAGGCCGGGGAGAAGCGCCCCGTCTCCCCGGCGGCGAAATACAAAAGTAAAAAAAAAAACACCCGTGATAGGCTACGTAACGATTAACATAGCCTATCACGGCTAGATTGCCAAAGTCAGCTGTGATAGGCTACATTAATCATTACTTAGCCTATCATGGATGACTTTGGAAAAAAAGAAAAGTGCATACACAAATGGTGGCACCCATGGGCGCTGCCATTTGTGTTCCTTATTTGGTCCCGGTAGTTTACGTAAAGATTTATGTAGACTATGGCGAAAATAAGGGCAACGCAAATAGTGTTGCCCTTATTTTCGCCGTAGTCTACGTAAATCTTTACGTAGACTACCGGGACCAAATAAGGAATGCAAATGGCGGCGCCCATGGGCGCCGCCATTTGTGTATGCGCTTTTCTTTCTTTTTTTCAAAGTCACCCATGATAGGCTACGTAACGATTTACGTAGCCTATCATGGCTGACTTTGGCAATCTAGCCGTGATAGGCTACGTTAATCATTATGTAGCCTATCACGGGTGTGTGGGGTTTTTTTACTTTATTTTGCAATGGTGGCAGCAGCAGCCGGTCGGAAGACCGGCCACCGCCCCCGCCCCCGACGAAACGCCGCCGAACTCCCGCCGGGACCCGCCGCCGAGAGGGACATTCGAGGGAGCTAAGTCCCATCCCGGGGGGGCGGGGGGGCAGAGAATTTTACCAACAATTTCGGGGGGCTGAATGCCTTGGCATTCGGCCTCCCCGAGATTCATGGAGAAATTCTCCGCCATCCCTAGGTGATTGTAGGGCTCGACAACAACACCCTGGTGAGTGCAGGTGACTTGCGAGAACAGGCAGGGGGTGAGCAGGGCTTGGGGTTGTGTGTGTGTGTGTCCGTCAGATTCCCAGATGGAATCTGGCACCCGCGCCATCCCTTGGCTACACATTTCTTTCAAGGAAGGGAATGAAGCCATGCAGATGGAAAAAAAGAAGATATTCACAAGTAATGCTTAAGCAATTCTTGAAAAGGTAGGCAGTTCTTTGACATGGATGGAAGTTAGTGATGCCAGCAAGTTCCATAATCTGGCAGTTTGTTGGTTGAAACTCGTCTGTTTCTAATGTTCACCTTTTGTAGAGATCCTAGATCAATGCATTACAAATCGACTATTACATTTGGAATTGCTTGCGAGGTTTGGAGCTAGGGATGGCGTGGCCACTCAATTCCATCCAGGAATCCGGCGGAACTGCCCCTGCCTGCACCCCTGAGACCCGCTTGCTGAGCCCCTACCTTTGCTCACTCCCTGCCCATGCTCATTGAATGGCCTGCACTCACCCCGGCGGCCTCGTCAAGTCTCACGGTCACCATCTTTGAGAAATGAAATGGTGATCGCAAAAATGCACACATTTGCATATGTGCAAAAATGTGCATGTTTGCAAAAATGCACATTTTCACAAATACACAAATATGCACATCTGAAAAATGTGCATTTTCATGCATATGCAAATTTACACATTTTGCGATTGACATTTTATTTCTCAAAATGGTGAGCATGGATCTCAATGAGGTCATAGGGGTGAGTGCAGGCTGCTCACCGAAAGTGGGAGGTAGGGATGTACGGATTGTATAAAATCTGCTCCATCTCTGTTGCGCAGATCATCAGGTGCCTGTTGTTCCATCGTCCACCCACAGATAGATGCGAATACTTTTTTCGTAGTGCTCAAAAATGCGCAAATAATTACATAAGTTTACGTGTTTACGTGTTTACATAATTTGCCTTTGTGCATAACATTTAGCATATTGTCCCCCATTCCACTCAATGTTTCCTCAGCAGAAACGTACACATTTTCCTGTGAATTTATACGAGTAAATTTGGGGAAAGTAAAAATAAAATAAAAATCCAGACATCCACAGACTCTGCGCAGCCTAAGGGGGTGGCTCCACAGTGGATTCTGCAGGTTGGATTCTTGGAAATCCAAGCACTTTTTAGTCCATCTTGAATTTATCCAGCATTCTGGGGCAGGGGGGAGCTTGACTACTGTCTGGGGACTGGTGAGCGGGGGCAGGGGCTGGGCAGGCACCTGGAGAACCCAGACAGGGGTGGGTTCCCACATCCCTATTTGGAGCACATGTCGTCTGCCTCTAAACCATGCCATTTCTGTGCATGCACTGAGTTCTGGTTAGTTTAACCTCTGAATCCACCACTGCTTCCTTCATCTTTGTCACCACCCCAGCTACGCCTCTGTGAAGAGGAGAAGGACTCTGCTGGTATGTCTTGTTCTCTAGGGATTGGGGCCAGCACGACTGCAGAGACACCCCCAACAGGCATGGCTGCTTTGGAGTCTGAGGGAGAGGGGTTTATGGAGGCAGCATGGTTGCAGGAGACTGGCAGTCCCAGAGTGGAGTTTGTCCAGGTGCAAACTAATGGATTGGAAAGTAGCCAGCCAGGGGAATGTTGAGTGGAGGCGAGCAAGGCTAAGGGTTTGGCAGGCATGACCAAGGGTGCTGCTGGGAACCCGATGGATTCCTGGACCCAGTCAGATGTCTGTGCCATCCCTAATTCTAGTGATCCAGGTCTGATTCCACAGTGGTTAAACATCTATCTGAATGCGTTTGTTTGTTTATTTATTTATTTATTGCATTTATACCCTGCCTTTTTTCCTCTTGCAAGGAACCCAAGGCGGCTTACATTATCCTCCTCCTCTCCATTTTATCCCCACAACAACAACCCTTTGAGGTGAGTTGGGCTGAGGGTCTGTGACTGGCCCAAAGTCACCCAGTGAGCTTCCATGGCCAAGTGGGGACTAGAACCTGGATCTCCCAGCTCCTAGTCCAACACTCTTGCCACTACACCACACTGGCTCTCTCTAAGAGTTTTGTGTGGGGTGGAATTATTACCAGCTGCCAGGAGATCAATTATTGAGGGCTTAACTGACAGTGGATAATTACTTTCTCTATGAATGGTAATTGTGCATCTCACTGTAACTAGCATCACAGAGGAAGAAAACATATGGCAAAGTCAATTATGATTTTTCCCTACCGAAACTGTCTTTAATGGTGTTTAACTATTGATCTGTCAGATCCTGGTGTACGTTAATGGGCGTAAACTATCATACACAGCAATCACATTTATACCACTGCTTTTTTACTTTAGCTACTCATATCCTCATTAAGAGGGAAGGGGGAAATTATAGCAGATTGCTATTTCAAAAGGTTTCTTCCTTAGTTCAAGGTATGAAGCCAAGAAAAGAGAGACACGGTTCATCAACAGCAGAATCAACAGCTAGCAAGCTTGTAATTTAGTCCTTGGCCTTGAGGCAAAGAAAGCAATTTGTATTTCTTCACTATTCAGTGCAGTTAATGATCTTTAGGAATCAAACATGTTCCAGAGCTGCATTAAGTCCATTAAAACACACACATACACACAAACACACACACCATCCTGACACCTTGTCTAAATTTTGGGATTTAAAAGTAGTGTTGATGCAAAAAATCACAATGCATTTCCCTTGGATTGTTCATCTTAGGGAAAGCATTTATTCTTGTTCATTTCTCTCTCTCTCTCTCTCTCTCTCTCTCTCTCTCTCTCTCAGAGTTTGAGAGATACCCCCCAAAAAGAAATGGTACCTCCAAAAGTAATGCAGTGTTTATAATTTCAGCTTTGGGACACTGATACTATATCTTGTTGGAATGTGGTTTATATTATGCTCTAATATTTTATCCAAGTAGGGCTGGGTGATCTGTCAAGTTTTTTTCTGCCCATCTTTTAACAGGGAAAAAAACCCATACATATTTTGTGTGCATTTTTCAAATACACATTAAAGGTTGCATGCCTTCATTGACTAAAGCAAAATGTTTTTGCACATTTTGGAAACGTATGCAGTGTTTTTCACATTTTTCAATTACGCACATGTTAGCAGGAACATTTTTTTGTTTCGCAAAATGCATCACAAGCAATATACACCAGAAACATACACAGTTTTCTGATTGCAAATTGCATCTATTTCCCCATTTTGTTCCAGGTCATGACGATCAGGTAAATCCACAAAAACACCTCAACTGAGTAAATTTCTCACCATCCCTATATACATTGTCTCAACAGATCAATGGAACTAATCTTTGAATTACAGGAGACGACCCCTAGGGCTGCTGGAGAAATTCAAGATGAGCTAAAATGAGCTCGGATTCCTAAGAATCCAACCTGCGGAATCCACTGCGGAGTGACCCTCCTCAGGCCGTGTAGAGTCCATGGACTTTCGGATGATTTTTTTTTTACTTTTCCAAAATTTACGCATATAAATACGTAGGAAAATACATATGTTTCTGCTGAGGAAACATTGAATGGAATGGGGAACATTGCGCTAAACGTTACATATTGATGTAAATTATGTGAATACTTGCATAAATACTTATGTGATTATTTGCATATTTTTCTGCAGGACCAAAAAAAAATGTTTGCATCCATCTGTGGGTGGACGATGGAACAAAAGGCACCTGACAATCTGCGAAACGCAGATAGAGTGAATGTTACACAGTTAGTACATCCCTAACTACCCTCCTTTAGTGAAGTCAGAAGATTCCATTGCGGTGGCGATGGGGTGTGCTCTGCAGATTTTTTTCCAGTTCGGCCATATGTATTTCATTCCATTTCCCTCTGCTGGCATTGACTCACTCTACAGAGTGTCAAGCCAATAAGTGGATTTCCAGGTTTGTTTGTTGTTTGTGGCTGCAATTTGTGCACCCCCCCCGGGTTCCGCCATTTGTGCAAATCATAATTTGTGTAATTTTTTTCTATTTTGGGGACAGGGTTGTCAATATCCTTGTCAGTTTCATCCTCTCCAAACATTACTTCATTTAGCCCAGCAGAGCTAAATTCCATACTTGTCAAACAATTTGTCAATTCCCCACATCCCTCGCTCGGGATGCGCTGACATGGTTACTGCAAATGAAAGCTGGGAAAGGGAGTGGAGGCTACATTTGTGTTGAAAGCGCTTGCTTGAGACTCAAGCAAGTGTGCCATAGAAGTGGGGTACCCCCAATGTCTGTTCAACACTTCAAACCCTGAGGATCAGGTTGCTAAGTGGGTGATCTGGTCCCCTTTTCCTGAGCTGTCAGTGTCAAAGTATGCACAAATTACCCAGGTGAAAATAATCCAGTGCCATCTGCCCCCGCTTACCAGACCAGCAATGCTGTGGAAATCAGTCGGGCTTAAACAGAACAGATTTCCCAGGGTCACACATCCCTACCCCCCTTACCTTTTCTGATTGCCCGTTTGGCTGCTGTTTTAGTAAACAGTATTGCCTCAACAATACTACAAGCAAGAAGGATCTCGGAACTGTTGTAGATCACAAGCTGAATATGAGCCAACAATGTGATGTGGCTGCAAAAAAAGGAAAATGCTCTTTTGGGCTTCATTAATATAAGTATAGCTTCCAAATCATGTGAAGTACTAGGTCCCCTCTACTCAGCACTGCTTAGGCCTCATCTGGAGTACTGTGTCCAGTTCTGGGCACCACACTTTAAGAAGGATGCAGACAAGCTGGAGAGGGTTCGGAGGAGGGCAACAAAGATGATCAGGGGACTGGGAACAAAGCCCTATGAAGAGATACTGAAAGAACTGGGCATGTTTAGCCTTGAGAAGACTGGGGGGAGATAGGAGAGCACTCGTCAAGTACTTGAAAGGTTGTCACAGAGAGGAAGGCCAGGATCTCTGCTCCATCATCCCAGAGTGCCGGACAAGGAATAATGGGCTCAAGTGACAGGAAGCCAGATTCCGGCTGAACATCAGAAAAAACTTCCTGACGGTTAGAGTAATATGACAATGGAACCCATTACCTAGGGAGGTGGTGTGCTCTCCCAGACTGGAGGCATTCAAGACGAGGCTGGATGGCCATCTGTCAGGGCTGATCCTGACTTGGATTCCTGCATTGAGCAGGGGACTTGATGATCTTACAGGCCCCTTCCAAACCTATTATTCTATGATTCTATTATTCCAAACTAATATGGGCTAAAATGGTGGCGGGGGGGAGGATTCAGGAAGTTAGTCAAATGAAGTCAAATTCATTAAGAACCCCCCCCCCCATACCCAACAACAATTTACCTACTTTACAGGACTCCCTGACACCCTTGTCCAGATCCCATGAGGATCTGAATCTGTGATTGCAGTGGCAATTTTCCTGTGGGGATTAGGGTGATAAACTGACTCCCTCCCCCTCCCCTCCCCTCCCCTCCCTTCCCTTTCACCATCTGTCTCTCCTCTCACTCAGTTTCCCTGGCTGTTCTCTCCTCCACCTCTGCTTGCTTGGTGATCATTGAGCTCCTGCTGCGCTCCCTGGACTAGAAAGGGATACTGTTCAGCAGCAGCACTTTGGGAATTGTGTGCATGTGTGCATAGATGTGCAGGCTCACACAATGGGCTAGTGCTGCCCGAGTTTACAAAAAAAGAAGTGAAAACGGGCATGCTTTGTTGAAGAGAGCACTGGTGGACAGTGTCAGGGTTGGATCTGAGCCCATAGAGTCCCAAAGCAGCTCTGATTCTGAGTGTCAGGGTGGAAACTGAGCCCATAGAGCCCCAGAGCAGTTCTGATTCTAAGGACGAACAGCAATCCGTGGGAGAGGAGCTCGCTCATCCCTCACAAGCACAGCAGCTGGCAGAGATTCCTCCTGCCAGCATTCCTGAGAGAGATAGTGACCCTGGCAGTGAGAGAGCGCTGGAGGGGGGCTTGCTGGATGCTCAGCACAGATGCAGGGAGCGACGACAGATGGAGGGCGCGGAAAGGAGGCGTAGTGCTCGTTTGATGCTCAAACAATGGTTGTGTCCCGAGGACCCAAGGGAAAGAGGGAGGATCTCTCCCTAGCACATAAGTTCATGGTCTTCCTGTGATTCTCCTTCAAACAGGGACCAACTGCCTTACCTGGAGCTTAGGCTACTCTGCTATCTTTCCCCAGTGCTGTTCTTGCTTTGGTGCTAGCAACTAGGGATAGGGGAGAATTTCTCCCTGAAACATTGGGGGACCGAGTGCCAATGCATTCAGTCCTCCGAAGGTTCGGGGAGAAATTCTCCACCACCCCTCGCCACCCCCCCGGGATGGGACTTACCTTTTATGAATGTCGCTCCCGGCGGCGGGTCCCGGCGGCGGTTCGGCAGGTCTTCGTCAGGGGCGGGGGCGGCAGCCAGTCTTTTGACCAGCTGCCGCCACCGCCATTACAAGAAAAGTAAAAAAAAAACCAACGCCCCTGTGATAGGCTACGTAACGATTAACGTAGCCTATCATGGCTAGATTTGCAAAGTCAGCCATGATAGGCTACGTTAATCATCACGTAGCCTATCACGGGTGACTTTGGAAAAAAAAAAGCGCGTACGTAATGGCGGCCCCCATAGGGAGCCGCCATTCACATTCCTTATTTGGTCCCTGTAGTCTACGTAAAGATTTACGTAGACTACAGCGAAAATAAGGGCAACGCAAATAGCATTGCCCTTATTTTTGCCATAGTCTTCATAAATCTTTACGTAGACTACAGGGACCAAATAAGGAACGCGAATGGCGGCTCCCTATGGGGGCCGCCATTTGCGTACGCACTTTTTTTTTTTGAGTCACCCGTGATAGGCTACGTGACTATTAACGTAGCCTATCACGGCTGACTTTGCAGATCTAGCCGTGATAGGCTACGTAAATCGTTACGTAGCCTATCACGGGACTTTTTTTTTGTTTTACTTTTCTTTTGAAGTTCGTGGCCGGGGAGACGGGGCACTTCTCCCCAGCCTGAATTTCGGACGGGCGAGGCGGGAAGACACCCCCCCCTCGCATGAACTTCGGGGGGAGAAGCGAAGTGCCTCCCCCCCACCGCGAAAAAAGCTGTGGGACAAGCTAAGTCCCTTTCGTACATCCCTACTAGCAACTAGTATTCTGAAAGAGTCATAAAGGAATAAAGGAATAAAGTCTTGGAAAGAATTCCTCGTTGTCTGTGTCCTGAGTTGGGTATTGGTGGAGACTGCAAGAGGCAGCTAGGGTGCTCCTGACAGCGAGGAGGAGATACAATCCGTGGGAGAGGAAATTTCTCAGGTTTCAGAGGCGCAGCTGGAGGGGGAGCACCCTCCTGCTCACATTCCTGGGAGCAACAGTGACCCTGGCCTGGAAAGGGAGGGACAACTTGAGCTTTTAGACGTGAGGCACAGGCACAGGCACAAGCGAGAGGTTGCGGGAGCTGAGCTGAGGTGCTCAGCCTGATTGGCTTGATGTCAACAGCTGCACCCCGAGGCCCCACTGGAGAGGGGGAGATTTTTCCCTCCTACTCCTTAAATTCAGAGAGTTGCCACGCTTTTCTCCAAATGGAGACCAACTGACATCCTAACTCTTAGAAACCCCTAATAGGCTGTTCCTTTGTATTTCCTCTGTGTCTCAGACAATTATTATCTGTAAGCTTCATTAGGCTGAATGGAAATAAAGCCTTAGAAAGCAGCCGTTTTATCTGAGTGTTGATGCTGGCTATTGGAGGATTCAGAAGGCAACAGGGGCATTCCTGACAGGCAGCCAGTCAAATGCAAACCTGCTCTTTCCAAAACAGATGGGGTCAGCAGGGCTACAGGAAAGGTGCACCTCTGGCCAATGAAAGAACTCACATGGTGGGCTGGCTCAATTAACCTTTGCCTGCCTGGCCAGTCTGGTGGCTCATTCTGAGCAGGCACTCTGTGAGTGTGGCAGCAGCAGTATGTGCTAACTGACTCCATCTTGAGGATGGAGCAGCTGAGATCTGTTGTGTGCAGGAGGAGTGGGAGGGCGTATGACAGACAGTTTCAAGAATGTCGTCATCATCAACATCATCATCCCTGGTTGCAGAACTCTTCTTTTTTTTGGTCAGAGGGCCACTTTAAGAAGCCATTGTGGAAGAGTAACCCAAGGCCCCAATCCTCATGGTAAAAATATGTCCTATCCATTAGTTCTATTATCTCAACTACATCTCCCTCCATACTGTTCTTACACCGTAGTGTAAGATAACCTGGGGGTGGGGTAGTCAGATAACTGTCCTTGGGTTATTAAATTTGGGTTACTCAATTTGGCCCAGGGACCAGCATTTCTCAACTCTGATGTAGACATGGGAAAATTAGCAAGGCTCGACCTTGCTGAAGTTCTCCAAGTTCCACCTTGATCACCTCATTCCTGTTCTTGAGTGACTAGGGATGTTGGAGAATTGCGCCACGGACTCCAATGAGGCTGGATCCTTTAGAAACTGCCCCCCCAGAATCCGTGGTGGAATGGGGCAATCCCCCGCGCCACCCCGCAGAATCCCCGCGGGACGGACCCTACCTGGCTCCAGCGGCGGCTCCGGCGGCGGCTCCGGCGGTGGCTCCGGCGGCAGCTCTGGGTCGTCTTCCGGCCACTGCTGGGCTGCGGCCGCAAATGGTACTAAGTACCTACACAGGGATGCAAATGGTGGCTGCTACGCCATTTGTGTCCCTGCCTTTTGCTGTGATAGGCTACATAGATACTTACGTAGCCTATCACAGCTTGGCAGGGACGCAAATGGTGTAGCGGCTGCTATTTCTGTCCCTGCAGAAGCCGTGATAGGCTATGTAGATACTTATGTAGCCAATCATGGCCTACACAAGGATGCAAATGGCGGCCACTTCAGCAGCCGTCATTTGCGGCCGGTGCAGCCCAGCAGTGGACAGAAGTCCGGCTGCAGGCGACTCCTGCGGGCGGCCCTGGCCGGCAGCTCCACGGAGTCGCCGCAGAGCAGAGCCGGCCAGGGCGGATTCCGGGTGGAGGGACAGAGCGCCTCCCCCCCACCACAGATGCCCCCACTCGGAATGAGGTAAGGGATTCATACATCCCTATGAATGACAGCTTTTTGTTGTTTCTATTAGGGTTGGCGGAGAATTTCTCCCCGAAACTTCGGGGGGCCGAGCACCAACGTGTTCGGCCCCCCGAACAAGTTTCGGGGAGAAATCCTCCGCACCCCCCCGCCCCCCGCACCTCCCCCGGGACGGGACTTACCTTCGCCGAATGTCCCTCCCGGCGGCGGGTCCGGCTGGCGGTTCGGCGGGTGTTCGACCGGGGCGGGAGTGGCAGCCAGTCTTTCGACCGGCTGCCGCCGCCGCCATTGCAATGAAAGAAAAAAAAAAACCACCCCCTGATAGGCTACTTGACAATTTACGTAGCCTATCACGGCTAGATTTGCAAAGTCAGCCGTGATAGGCTACGTCAATCGTCACGTAGCCTATCACGGGTGACTTTAAAAAAAAAAAAAAGTGTGTACGGATAATGGCGGCCCCCATAGGGAGCCGCCATTCCCATTCCTTATTTGGTCGCTGTAGTCTACGTAAAGATTTACGTAGACTACGGCAAAAATAAGGGCAACGCTATTTGCGTTGCCCTTATTTTCGCCGTAGTCTACGTAAACATTTACGTAGACTACAGCGACTAAATAAGGAACGCAAATGGCGGCTCCCTATGGGGGTCGCCATTAGCGTACGTGCTTTTTTTTTTTTAAGTCACCTGTGATACCATGTTCCATGTTCCATGTTCCAAAAGGTGCTTTTATGTACCATGTTCCTAACCATGATAAGCACCATGTGTAAACAGCTAGGGATGGACGAAAGTCCCTTACCTGGTCCCGCAGCATGCTTCGGGGTGGGGGGGAGGTGCTCCGTCCCTCCCCCCGAAATTCTGGGTGGGGGGGAGGTGCCCCATCCCTCCCTGCCAAAATTCTGGCCGGGGGGGAGGCGCCCCGTCCCTCCGGCCGCAAAACCTCTTCTCCTGCTGGGACGCAAATGGCGGCGGCCGTAGCTGCCGCTGTTTGCATCCCTGCAGTCAGCTCTGATAGGCTACGTAAATGTTTCCGTAAATGTTCTTCATTTCTTACGTAAATGTTTACATAGCCTATCACGGCTGACTTTGGGGGGGAAAAAAAGCACGTACTCAAATGGCGGCGCCCATGGGCGTCGCCATTTGCGTTCCTTATTTGGGCACGTGTAGTCTACCGTGATAGACTACGTAAATCTATCCGTGATAGGCTATGTAAATCTTTACGTAGCCTATCACGTTTGTTGTTGTTGTTGTTTTACTTGGAAATGGCGGCGGCGGCATCCGGTCAGAAGACCAGCCGCCGCCGCCGAACCGCTGCCAGGAGCCGCTGCCGCCAGGGACATTCGCACAAGGTAAGTCCCATCCCGGGGGTTGGTGGGGGGGTGGCGGACCATTTCTCCACCAATTTCGGGGGGGCGAATGCGTTGGCATTCGGCCTCCCGGAGATTCGTGGAGAAATTCTCCGACATCCATAGTAGACACACATTTACCCACTGGCGCTCCACCTCCACCACCACACCAAGATAATGAGATCTGATAATTTCTACATCCAGCTTTTATACCATTAGCAGACAATTGCACTCCAAGGACAGAGGCATGGAGACTTAGTGGCATGAGTAAGGAGCTCAGTGGATCCTCCCTGCAAAATATACTGCACACATGCGCCCGCACTCCCACCGATAATAGATATGGGTAATTATGGATACAGATAATTATTATAGATAATTATATATAGATAATATGGATAATTAAATGCAGATATAGGTAATTATAGATGCAGTTGTAGATGTTATAATTAATGCTGGTATCCATGTGAATGGTGAAAATCTCAGATTAGATTTTATCAAAGTTTTCCAACTTCCAGCCCTCAGTGCATGTGTGCAGTATCTGAAGTATTCTCATTTAGAGAAGAGTCCTATGGTTCCTAGACACTGTCCCAGGGGGATTATGATTGTTCAGGAAAACCTTTTGTATTTGTCTGGAACTATCCTCATTCACATGTGAATAGGGATGGTGGAGAAATTCAAGACAGATTAAAATGAGCTCAGATTTCTTAGAATCCGACCTGCGGAAACTACTGCGACCCCCAACTCCAGGCCATGTGGAGCCCATGGGCTTTCGGATTTTTTTTTTTATTTTCCCAAAATTTATGCATATAAATCATAGAAAAATACGTACATTTCCGCTGAGGAAACATTGACTGGAAAGGGGGACAATACACTAAATGTTGTGTACTGAGGTAAATTATGTAAATACTTACATAAATACCTACATAAATGTCTCCTTAAATATTTCCGTATTTTTCTGCATGATGAAAACAAAAATTCACATCCATCTGTAGGCAGATGATGGAACAAAAGGCGCCTGACAATCTGTCCAACACAGATGGAGCGGATTTTGCATAGTCCGTGCATCCCTACATGTCAATGGCAACATTTACCAAATGTTGGACATCCACTAGAACAGCGGTCTCCAACCTTTTTGGTGCCAGGGACCGGTCCAATTTTTCCACGGACTGGGGGGGGGGTTCTGCTGGTGGATTTCCAGCTGCTGGGATGCATTTACATCCCTATTCTTTGCAGTAATCAGCTACGTAAAGATTTATGTAGCCTATTAGTTGTAGAAAAGGGATGCAAATGGCATTCGCATAACAGACACCATTTGCGTCCCAGCGGCCGGAAGTCTGCCAGCGGCCAGAGCCAGTGAGGATTCCCAGGGGAGAGGGACGGATCACCTCCCCCCCCGCGGACCCCCTGCAGACCCAAGATGAGGGGGTTTTGCACACCCCTGTGCCCTGGTTGCTGACAGGCCACGGACTGGTACCAGTCCACGGCCCAGGGGTTGGGGACCCCTGCACTAGAATGTAGATAGATAGGTCAGCAGGCGCGCACACACAATGGCACAATGTTAAAGTGAAATTTGAAGTGGATTTGGCAGTTCCAGCTTGGGAAAAATATTTCAGGAATTTCACATTTCTCAAGGGGGGAGAGTTGGGGGACACATAGAGCTCATTATGCCTTGAAGGGTTACATTATGCTACCCTTCTCATGTCAAATTTAATTTCCAGGAGATCAAACTTCTCATGTGATGTTTCCCCTTCATAAGCCAGGATAAAAGGGCTGCCCGTCTCTTCTCTAGGATGAATATCCACATGGGAAAGATGGAGTTGCCTTAGAAAGTCACTGGCAGCTGAGTTGCAGGAGGCTTCATTTGAACAGGATGCCAGAGATGTCCTGTGAAAGTCAGAAGTGAATGGCCACTGTGGTGCATATATAAAAATCCCACGCCAAGCATGGGTCTGTAGGCTGGACTCCTGTCTGGTATCCCACGGACCCTAGATTTAGGAATGTTAGAGAATTCTGCCACGGATCCCAGGGGGGCCAGATTCCACTGAATTCAGCCCCCCGGAATCCATGGTGGAAAGGAGCAACCCGCCCCACCACCCCGCGAAAGCCCCCAGGAACAAAGCCTACCTGGCGGCAGCTCTGGCTGCGGATTCAGCTCCGGCAGTGGCACCAGCAGCGGCGGCAGTTCCAGCCGCAGCGGACGCAAATGGTGTCCTGAGTAGGGGACGCCATTTGCGTCCTTATGGTAGCCCGTGCTAGGCTACGTAAATATTTACATAGCCTATCATGGCTAAATCGGGGACGCAAATGGCGTCCCCTACTCAGGACACCATTTGCGTCCACAGCAGCCCGGCAGCGGCTGGAGGCCCCGCAGCGGGTTGGCCTGGGTGGCGGCTCCGCGGTCTGGCCGCAGAGCAGAGCTGACCGGGCAGAATTCTGGGGGGGAGGAACAGATTGCCTCCCCCCCCATCGAGGATTTCGGGGGGAGGGATGGAGCGCCTCCCCCCCCACCGCAAATGTCCCTGGACAAAACCAGGTAAGAGTTTCGTGTATCGCTACCTAGATTTCTGCCACTTGAGTCCTCACCGTGAGAAATGCGTATGAACTATTCACAATAGGTCACCAGACCTATAAGTAATCTAAGTTGTGTGCGTTTGTACAAATAAAGGAACAGGTGTATGCAGAAACTAGAAGTCTTGATTTCCAACTACCAGGACAATATACTGAGTCCATGACATGTCCAAGTGACCCCTTTCTTCCACATAAGTCCATGGTTATCATTTAGTCCTTTGCAGATCTTTGGAAATCCATCCCATCTGTGTTTCGGTGATTGTGTGGTGTCATTTGTTCTGGCATCAGATTTTTTTTTTCCTTATGCGGAAAAATACACAAATAATTCTGTAAGAGTGCTCACAACAATTTATGTAATTTACATTAGAATTTACATTAAATTACATATAAATAAGCACATTGTCCCCCATTCCATTCAGTTTTTCCCCATGTACATTTACCAGTCTTAGGGATGGACGAAAGGGACTTACCTTGTCCCGCAGCTTGCTTCGCGGTGGGGGGGAGGCGATTCGGTTCTCCCCCTGAAGTTCAGGCGAGGGGGGGGAGGCACCCCGCCTCGCCCAGCCGAAATTCAGGCCGGGGAGGAGCGCCCCATCTACCCGGCCGCGAAAAAAAAAAGGAAAGTAAAAAAAACCACACACACACCCATGATAGGCTACGTAACGATTTACGTAGCCTATCACGGCTAGATTTCCAAAGTCAGCCATGATAGGCTACGTAAATCTTTACGTAGCCTATCACGGCTGACTTTGAAAGAAAAAAAAAAGCGCGTACGCAAATGGCAGCACCCATGAGCGCCGCCATTTGCATTCCTTGTTTGGGCAGGGGTAGTCTACGTAAATCTGGAATTTCTCCATCATCCCTAGTTCCAGAGCAAAACTTGTTTCATGTTTGGTGTGTGTCTCTCTGTGTGTGTGAATGCATGCTATTGCTCACAGAAGTATGTGGAAGGTGCACAGAGCATACAGATGCAGATACTCTGCATCTTGGCACCTTCATTGGGTCTTTCAATATGCAAACCCTCCTTCCACACACATGCCACATTCCTTCATCCACCCCCTTCACAACCAGCACATTCCAGGAAACAAGGCTTCGGGCTCCCTACTTTATTAGTTAATGACTAGCTTCTTTACAACAGCAGATTCTAGGAAACTCTCAGTGAAACAGCTAATCCACGCAATTATGAATATCAATAGAGGAGCAGGAGTGGAAGTTAGAGGAGTTGCCAGCATTCTGAGCAAGAACTTCTTGGCCAGACTCGCTTCACAGGGATGCCCCTCCCTCAAGGTGGCTCCCTCCTATGTAGGCATTCATGCGTAGCCAACCTGGTGGAGCGTCTGAGCCCCGCCTCTGACTTTTCCCACTTCGCTCTGCGATGGACCCTAGCATCCCTCAATCATGCCCCTCATTCTGCTCCTTCCCTGAAACCTGGGTTCTCATGGTGGAGGAAAGGGGGGGGCATTCTGGCTGAGCCATCTGTGTGCCAAGGTCTTGGGAAGAAGGCCTTGCCATATCTGAGCTCACTCGGAAGGGAGACTCCCCCTGTTCTGGCTGTTCTCATTCTGAATCCAAGCTGCTAGACATCTCCACATGCTCAGATTCATTCCTGACAGCATGTCTTCTCCTTCATACTGATGGGTACTCTTCTAATCTGTCTATAAAAGGCAGTTCCTGACATTCTGCCACACTCTAATGCAGGGGTGGGGAACATCTTTCATCCTGAGGGCTGCAATCAATTTCAGAGAAGCTCTCAGTGGCTGCATTCCAGTGATGGGCGGGGCTGAAGTCAAACTGGGCAGGGCCAAACTGGGCAGCACCAGCACATAGCAGCTAGGGGTGTACGGATTCCCCACCATCTGTTCCGGTGGGGAATCTGTGGGGGGAGGTGATCTGTTCCTCCCCCCAGGAATCCCCTGGAGTGGCTCCGCTCCTCAAGCATTGCGGGGGGGGGAAACTGTCTTGGGGGCCACTTACCTTCCCTCCTGCAAGCCAGAGCCATTCGCTTCCTCCCTGTCCCTGCTGATTGCCATGTCTTTTCTTTTTTAAAAAATGGCAATCAGCAGGATGTGCCCATAGACTTATACGCAATATAGAGCCATGAATCTTGCGTATAAGCCTATGGACACAAGATTCATGACTCTATTTGCATCTAAGTCTATGGGCACATCCTGCCAATCGCCATTTTTTATTTATTTATTTTTAAGAGAAGGCATGGCAATCAGCAGAGACAGGGAGAAGGTGAACGGCTCTGGCTGGCAAGAAGCAGCCGAGTGCCATTCCTCCTCCAGTCCTCCTGGAGCGGAGGTAAGTGGTCCTGATCCGCTGTGGATTCCTGAGGCTGGATTCCAAAAAATTCAGCCTCATTTGAATCCACAGCAGATTTCTCTGACATCCCTAATTGCAGCTTACAGCTCTTACTGTCAGCAACAAAACCTTAGGAGATGCATTTTGAGCTTTCAGACTGGGGGAAAACACTGCACAAAAGTTGGGATATCACTAAATGAACAGGGAAGGCAGTGGGGAAAAGGGAAGGGGGTGTGGCCCAGAGGGCCAAATTGGGACTCCAGGGGGGTCATATTTGGCTCCCAGGCCTGAGGCTGCCCACCTCTGCTCTAGTGTGACCCAGAAACAAAACTAGATAGGATAGGAATAGGCTCAATTCTTAATGGGATTAGGAGCAGGATCACCAGGGGTTAGGGGCAGGATGAACACTCACCCCAATAGTTATCCTATTATTATGGTGCCTTAGTTCACATGCCTGCACTGTACCAAACCAGTGTGTGCATGAGGAGAAAGTGTTTTTGCTTACTCAAAGATGTAAGCAAAACCTTCTGTCAATATTCCCCTTGTGATCTGGACCCCTTGACCAATGCCTTAAGCATCTCTTGCCTCCTTAAGAGTTCCACCTTCCTTCTTTTAAATTTCCCCTTCCCAGTAACATGGGGTTGAGGCTGTAGACCGGGAGTGACTGACACACCAGACACAAGGTTTATCCACAACAGGTTACTCGTAAATTTAAAGCTAGCAAATCACAACTAAATGTATTTACACAATAGAGCTGGGTGATACAAAAGCATTAAAAGAAAATAAAAGTTAAAAGAAAATGCAGGTCTCTTTACCCTCGCTGTCCTTAGACTTCTCCATGCTGCTTCTTCCTGCTCAATCTTCAGCCTCTGCTCTCACTTCAGGCTCTGGCTGTGCCTCTTCTCTTGCTGCAGCCTGGTCCTTCTGACTTTTATTGGCTCGCTCCCTCTCCTTATATACCCTCATCCCTCAAAACCGAACGTACTGCTTCAAACCTGAAGAAATTAAACTTAAGCGGAGAATCGAAACTGACACTTAATTGGAGAAATGGAACTACTCCTCTCAGGGTTAACCCCTCCCAACAGAAAGCTCCAGGCCAATAAGCCTGACCTCCCTCCCCCTCTCCCGTTTGCCTCTGTAGGCCTCAAACTTTCACGCATTCATTTGAAACATTCTCATGAGCAGCATACATTTCTGGTGTTATTCCTGTCCAGTGTGGTCTCTAGTTTTCTCTTTTTTCCTCATTAGTCCCCCCTCCAATACTATCTCCATTTTTCTTTTCTAGGGTTTCCTTGTTTGCTTGCCTGCTCCTGTCTGGGAGGTAAGCTCTTCTTCTGGCATCTGACTCGGCTGCAAGATTTATCATGCGCTTTCGATCTGTTGACCCATCATGCAACAGCACAAGTATTTACTGTTGGCCCATAACACCTGAAGCAATAAATCATCAGGTAGGAAGGAAATGTCAAATTAAAATAAAGAATTTAGCACCATGTTATTCTGGCAGAAGAATAAACTATCCCTTGACATGCTGAACTTCACCAATGACAAGAAGAACAATAACGGACATACTGCTATAACTCTAGGATTAACGGGAAGAAAAAAAAAAGGAAAGAAGAAAGGTTTTGTTTAAAAAACAAAATGCAGGCAGCTTTGTTTGGTTCATTACTAAAAATCTCAATGACAGCAAAACAGTGTTACTGGGATCTGGTAAAATGAACGAACAAACAAACAAATCAGGATGCGGTGAACAAGCATCTGAGTTCTGTAGAACTAGGGAGATTCTAGGTGAAACTTTTAAGACCAATTCCATGGAGTTGCTCTTTTTCCCTATCTCCACTGTGTTCGATGCCAGTTCTGTGTAGATGCTTCTTCTTTTTTATGGAAAAAAATGTACTTGATCCTTTTGCATATTAAATTAAAAGTAAAAATGAGAGCCAGCGTGGTGTAGTGGCGAGAGTGCTGGACTGGGAGCTGGGAGATCCGGGTTCTAGTCCCCACTCGGCCATGGAAGCTCACTGGGTGACTTTGGGTCAGTCACAGACTCTCAGCCCAACCTACCTCACACGGTTGTTGTTGTGCGGATAAAATGGAGAGGAGGAGGAGGAGAATGTAAGCTGCCTTGGGTTCCTTGAAAGAGGAAAAAAGGTGGGATATAAATGCAATAAATATATAATAAATAATTGTACACATCCACCCGTTGCCTTAAAAAAAGGCATGCCTTTTTTTTTCTTTTTAGATTTCTTAGATGTGCACATTTTATTTGGCACATTTATCCTGTTCCATAGAACACATCACAAAGATGGAAATGTACAGATTTCAGAATGCAAAGTGCATGCAGCTGTCTCACAGACTACCACTCTGAAGTTGTATAGTACAGAATGACATTTCCCCAGCCAACAGCATGCAAGAAGAGGGGGTAGATTTGCCACACCCTGAGGCCAGAGGAAGCATAAAATTGAGAGGACGGGCAGCAGACTCTAAGACCAGAAAATCAACATGGAAATGGAAAAGGAGGTTGCCATTGGGCCCTGCCAGGTTTTAAGGCTGCACAGCTGGGGTGACATGCGGCGGCCAGCTGCCTCCTTGGCATACCTTTTAAGTTGGGCAGACATGGAAAAGCACAGAACATCTCACTAGCTGGCTTGAAGTGGAGTCACCCAAGTAAGGTAAAGAGCAGGTGTCATCCAAGCTCTCACCAGTAACATTCTTCCTGCTGCACTTAGACGGGTGCTGTGCCAAAAAAAATGATTCTTCCATTTTTGGCATGGGGAGGGCAAACGCTCGGGCAAAAGAGGCTGGGGGAGGTGAGCATTTTGGAGCATCTTCTCCTTGGGGTCACGTTGCACATATCTTTTCAATTCTGGAGGGGTCATCTTTCTTTATATTTTTCTTTGTTTAAACACCCCTGCACTTGCAGGAGCCCAGGACTCTTTTCCAGCCTGGCAGTTCTTTCTGAACTCCTAGGAGTCCATGTGACCTCTCCTTCTCCAAGAACCATTCAGGAAGAACTCCCAGTTGGAGAAGAGTCCTGGGTTCCGGCAAGTGGAGGGGGTGTTTTATATGAAATAAGCTTAGCCTGGCAGAACTTGTTCTGGACAAATCCATGCTGGTTTCCAGTGATCACTGCATTAGTGTCAAGATTAGGGATGGATGGGCTTATCCCAACCTGGGGAGTGTGAGACCCTGGACAGCTCAGAGAGTGGTTCTCTCATGCCCCACAGCCATTGACAACGACAAATGTTTAATGCATTAGCACAGTAGCCACAGCAAACATGCCACAAATACTAACAATACATAACATCAGTTAAAATACATAAAACAGCATAGTGCTCCTTTAAAATTAATCACCCAGTCCCGATAATCCTAACTCAATTAATAAAATCACATAAAAAATATTGGTTATAGGTACAATTCCAGCAGTCTGATATTACATAGTAAAATCCATACAGTCCAGAATAAGCAGTTAGTCATCCACAGTTGGCACAGCTGATTGTATCTTTAAAACGGCTGCAATAAATCTCGCCATTCTGAATGTGACAAATTTGTCTCTATCCTCTCCAACAATGTTATTATTTTGTCTTGGTCAGATTTTCCAGCTGATCACAGGAGAATAGACCCAAGAAAACTCCCATGCCCTGCTTCAAATCTCAGGGACCAAAATATCACATGGGCCAGATCTTCAATGGACCTACAATCACAGGAACAGACCCTTGCATTATATGGAATCCCCTTATACCTTCCCTCTAATACCGCTAATGGTAAAATATTCATCCGAGCTTTAGTGAAATCCTTCCTGAGTTTGAAACTCATTAAATCTGTGAAATAAGTTTGAAGTTTCAGGGGCAGTGAGGAAAGGTGCTTATAAATGGGCACTGATTTTAAAACATCCAACAGTCCATTATCTACTTGAATACCCACATCGAATATTCATTGCCTCACTAAAGTCTTGGCAGCCAGAAAACCAAGGCTCCTCAAATATCCTTCAGAGAATCCCAATTTGGCCACTAAACTCAATACAAAGCTTCACCATGAGTTAGGCTTCATTTCCTCATATACCAAAGGTAAAAAAAAAATCCCCTGTAGATTCATAAAAAAGAATTTTCAACCAATAGTTAATGGTTGCTTTGTAAACCAGCACCTTTATGGGGAAATGGGCTAACTCTGATCTAGTCAAAACTGAGGCTATTGATGGTGGAGATCATGGTTTTCAGTAGAAGAAATGGGGTTCATAATTGGACATTGGATGGGAAGTTATTGGAACAGGTGTCTTGTTTCAAATACCTAGGTGTTGTGTTTCATCAGTCAGGGTCCTGGGTAGCTCGTGCTCCATAGCCATCAGTCCTCCATGCGAGCCTCTAATTTAACTCAAGGTGGCACTCTGTCTTTTTTGTAGATCTAATGTTGCACACAATGGCAGCCATAAAAGACCATTTCCCCAACATTACGGCTGCCATTGTGTGCAACATTAGATCTACAAAAAAGACAGCCCCATCCTGAGTTAAATTAGAGGCATGGAAGATGGGCAGCTTGTGATGCTCAGCAGGTGGGGTGGCAGCTCACCGAACCAAGTTCGGGGGTGCAGGCAGGGGGGAGCCTGATGGACTCCTGGACCCAATCAGGCACCCACACCATCCCTAGTCAAGGTGCCATCCAGTTTCTGCATCAGTCTGCACTCATGATTTAACAATGCATGGAAATTTGGATTCACTTTCATACACAGTCTCCCCCAATGAACACATCATGTATGCAGTCTTGCCTAATATACGCATTTGAATGCACCTTTCCCCAATATACACACTTTTGTAAATAGTTTCTCTAATATACATGTGTTATGCCATTTTGAGTTGAGAACTGCATCACACAAGTCAGAGAAGTGTACAACTGAAAGGTTAATTGTGTTCCGATCGCTGTATTAGTCAGTGAAGTACAAATTATGTCAGTTTGCTTAAAAATGTGGACCGCAAAATTTTACTACATCCCTATTCAAAAGCCCAGCAGCTCCCTTGATATTAGATTTTAAAAAGGAGAGAAATGGAGAAGTATGACAGCTGCATATTGATGACAACACACTCCAAACCCTTGGACAACTTCTCTCAGTAATGCAGATGATGAATAACATGGGAGATCCCATTGCAGATTCCTGTAAAGAAACTTGTGGCCCTTTATTCACCCCATATAGTATCTTATTACTTCACTGTGGGGTGTGATGATGACTCCAGTATCTCATTCTGGATCTGTGTCCTGGATGAAATCCTTCTTATTGATTTCCAGAAGGGTTTTAAACAGTCCTTCAGCTTCCCTCAGAATTCATCAGAAGCTTTGCTTAAAAAGGAACCTCTACATTTTCCATATATTTGCTTGAGGTGAAAACACCATAGCAGCTGTAGCTCCAGTTCATTGAAATAGTCAGAGTTTTTTTACCAGAGCTTAGAAAGGGGAGAGAGAGAAAAAGAAAGTGGGCTGGCTCGTTTCAAATTAGGTCAGACTCAATTACATTGGATGAAAAGAAATGGGGCGGTTTTAGGTTCATCTGAAAAGATGTAGTAAGACATCTCATCCCTTCCTACCCCATTGTGAGATTCTACTTCATATGTTAACTTGGCTACTAAAAACCAGCATTCTTTCTTTCTTACTTCTGTTAACCCTCATAGAATCATAGAACAGTAGGGTTGGAAGGGTCCTACAAGACCATCGAGTCCAACCCACTGCACAATGCAGGAATCCAAGTCAGAGCATCCCTGACAGATGGCTGTCCAGCTCCAGCCTCATCTTGAATGCCTCCAGCGTGGGAGAGCCCACCACCTCCCCAGGTGATTGGTTCCATTGTCATGTTGCTCTAGCAGTCAGGGAGTTTTTCCTGACGTTCAGCTGGAATGTGTCTTCCTGTCACTTGAGCCCATGATTCCGTGCCCTGCACTCTGGGATGATCGAAAAGAGATCCTGGCCTTCCTCTCTGTGACAACCTTTCAACTACTTGACGAGTGCTCTCCTATCTCCCCCCAGTCTTCTCAAGGCTAAACATGCCCAGTTCTTTCAGTCTCTCTTCATAAGGCTTAGTTTCCAGTCCCCTGATCATCTTTATTGCCCTCCTCTGAACCCTCTCCAGCTTGTCTGCATCCTTCTTAAAGTGTGGTGCCCAGAACTGGACACAGTACTCCAGATGAGGCCTAACCAGTGCTGACTAGAGGGGAACTAGTACTTCCCGGGATTTGGAAGCGATGCTTCTATGAATGCAGCCCAAGAGAGCATTTGCCTTTTTTGCAGCCACATCACATTGTTGGCTCATATTCAGCTTGTGATCTACAGCAATTCCAAGATACTTCTCGCTTGTAGTGTTGTTGAGCCACGTATCCCCCATGTTGTGACTGTGTATTTGG
This sequence comes from Heloderma suspectum, assembly GCF_057233095.1. Classification (NCBI taxonomy): domain Eukaryota; kingdom Metazoa; phylum Chordata; class Lepidosauria; order Squamata; family Helodermatidae; genus Heloderma; species Heloderma suspectum. The sequence continues at coordinate 30,297,466 of NC_139469.1, forward strand.
TTTCTTTTTCCTAGGTGCAGAACTTGGCATTGATCCCTGTTAAATGTCATTCTGTTGTTTTCAGCCCAGCGCTCCAGTCTATCAAGATCACTTTGAATTTTGTTTCTGTCTTCCAAGGTATTAGCTATCCCGCCCAATTCTGTGTCATCTGCAGATCTGATCAGCATTCCCTGCACCTCCTCCTCCAAGTCATTAATAAAAATGTTGAAGAGCACTGGGCCCAGGACTGAGCCCTGCGAATTAATCACAGGTTTTAAAAGGAGCATAATAAAATAGAAAGACCCAGTAACCCTTATTTTCTTTATGATATATTGTACCAGTTGGGTGAAATCATGAAACCTCTTCTGCTCACATCCAGAAGAAAGAGGGCATACACTGACACTGAGGAAATGACTGGGACCAGAACTTCATTAACATTAAGCCAGGAGATCTACAGTGAAACTTATTAACTGTGCAGGAAGTGACTGAGGCAGAAGACACCTTCCAAACTCCTCTTCACACAAACATGAAGGGCAAGTCCAACCAGGAAGCCATGTCTTCCCAGCTTCTGCCTGCTTCTCCTCCAGCTAAGGATGGGGGAGGAATTTGTTTGCACTTTCCAACCAACACACCGACTGAAACTCAGTTATCCTTAAAAATTTGTGCCTCTCAGACTTTTTCAGTGGACTTGTCCAGTAATAAAAAATGCATACATAACTGTGCGTGCTAGTGAAAATAATGTTCAAAATGCATTACATTAGGAAATTTGTAATGTACATAATGTACATTATACATTATGAAAAATTGTGTACAGAAATGCATGCATTAAGAGAAAGGTGCATCAATATAGGCAGAAATTTTTATGCAAACTTACAAAAGAAATCTAAATGTTCAGGGTGATGCAAATGTGAAATTGGGAAAATGCTCAATGCTCATGACAAACTGGACTCAAGCTTGGAAAAATTAGAAACTGAGGAAAACATTTCATTGACAGATTTGTCCACCCATCCAACTACACATTTTGTGGATGAGGGGGACCCTCCTGAATCATTACCCTCACAAGTCCCATGATTTTGGTTGTGTGCTCTGAGCAAGCTGCAAAGGGGTTCCTCTCTCTTTTTCCTGGCCCCACAACCCTGAGTGGGAAATACAGGAAATCCCCCATTCCAACATAATGAAGGCATTCACTGGTGAATTTCTTGGCAGTCTATTTCCCACAGTACTTCCATTTCATGCCTTTCACCCAACCAGCCCAGAAAATCATCTCTCAGGCCTTGCTGCAGACCTCCAAGGAACATCCATCCCACCCTTCTTGCTTTCCCCCAGCCAGGAAAACTTCTTTTGGGACCAGGGAAAGTTTGTGGTGGAAGCAGCTACAGGTCTTCTCATGGCTGTAGTGCAGAGTGATTCTGCACAGAAGATTTCCATTATCCCTGACAAAAAGGGCACTATTTATAGAATTTACATTGGGAATGATGGGGGTTGCTGTTCCAGTCCCATCCCCAGTTTGGAAGCACACACCACCATCTCTGCCAGAGCACCCACCACTAGGGATGCTGGAGAAATTTGAGATGGATTAAAATGAGCTTGGATTTCTAAGAATCTGACCTGTGGAATCCACTGCAGAGTGACTTCCTCAGGCCACACAGAGTCCATGGAGTTTAGAATGATTTTTTTTTTAACTTTCCCAAAATTTTCGCATATAAATCCATAGAAAAATACATACGTTTCTGCCAAGGAAACATTGAATGGAATGGGGGACAATAAACTAAATGTTGCGTACTGAGGAAAATTACGCAAAAACTTTCATAAATATTTACATAATTATTTCATATTTTTCCACATGATGAAAAAAAAAATCACATCCATCTGTGGGCTGATGATGGAACGAAAAGAACCTGACAATCCTAGAAATACTGATGGAGTGGATTTTACACAGTCCGTACATCCCTACCCACCACTAGGGATGTCTGGACTGTGTAAAATCCGCTCTGTCTGTGTTTCGTGGATTGTCAGGCACCTTTAGTTCCATCATCCACTCACAGATGGATGTGATTTTTTTTAATTTATGTCATCCGGAAAAACATGTAAATGATTCCATAAGAAGTTTTGTAAGAATTTATATAATTTACCTTAGTATGTAACATTTAGCGTATTGTCCGCCATTCCATTCAACTTTTCCTCAGCAGAAACTTGCATATTTTCCTATGAATAAATAGGGGTACATTTCAGGAAAGTTTTTTTAAAAAAAACTTCTGAAAGTCCATGGACTTCACATGGCCTGAGGGGGTCTCTCCATAGCCGATTCCACAGGTCAGATTCCTAGACATCTTAATCATCTGCGCTCACGTTGTTGTTGTTGTTCAGTCGTTCAGTCATGTCCGACTATTCGTGACCCCATGGACCATAGCACGCCAGGCCTTCTTGTCCTGCGCTCTCTCCCGGAGTGTGCTCAAGTTCATATTCATTGCATTGGTGATGCTATCTAGCCATCTCATCCTCTGTCGTCCCCTTCTCCTTTTGACTTCAGTCTTTCCCAGCATCAGGGTCTGATGCTTTCATCAATGGGGGAAAGTGTGCATGCTTAAAAATGCCCACCTTAAGAAATGCACACTTCTAAAAATGCACACTTTTGCACTTTAGTCAATGGGGGTGGGGAAGTGTGCACTTCTGGAAAATGCACACATTTTCCATTTGAATGAACATAAATCCAGCTCACAAATGAAAAAGGGAGGCAGCTGAACTAAGCTTTGAAGAGAAGTTCAGAAAATCTGGGAGAGTTGGAGCATCCCTGTTTCTCCCATCCCTAGTCTTGAAAGGGCAGCACATAGTTATGTCGCTGTTCAGTCGTTCAGTCGTGTCCGACTCTTCGTGACCCCATGGACCATAGCACGCCAGGCCTTCCTGTCCTGCGCTCTCTCCTGGAGTGTGCTCAAGTTCATATTCATTGCATCGGTGATACTATCTAGCCATCTCATCCTCTGCCGTCCCCTTCTCCTTTTGCCTTCAGTCTTTCCCAGCATCAGGGTCTTTTCCAGAGAGTTTTCTCTTCGCATTAGGTGGCCAAAATATTTGAGCTTCAGCTTCAGTATCTGTCCTTCCAATGAGCACTCAGGGTTGATTTCCTTTAGGATGGACTGATTGGACCTCCGTGCAGTCCAGGGGACACATAAGAGTCTTCTCCTGCACCACAGTTCGAAAGCATCAATTCTTCGGCGCTCAGCCTTCCTTATAGTCCAGCTCTCACAGCCATACATTACTACTGGGAAAACCATAGCTTTGATTAGACGGACCTTTGTCGGCAAGGTGATGTCTCTGCTTCTTACTATGCTGCCTAGGTTTGCCATAGCTTTCCTCCCAAGGAGCAAGTGTCTTTTAATTTCATGGCTACAGTCACCATCTGCGGTGATCTTCGAGCCCAAGAAAGTAAAATCTGTCACTGCTTCCATTTCTTCCCCTTCTATATGCCAGGAAGTGATGGGGCCAGATGCCATGATCTTTGTTTTATAGAATCATAGAATCATAGAATAGTAGGGTTGGAAGGGGCCTACAAGGCCATCGAGTCCAACCCCCTGCTCAATGCAGGAATCCAAGTCAGAGCATCCCTGACAAATGGCTGTCCAGCCTCGTCTTGAAGGCCTCCAGTGTGGGAGAGCCCACCACCTCCCCAGGTAATTGGTTCCATTGCCGTATTGCTCTGACACTCAGGAAGTTTTTCCTGATGTTCAGTCGGAATCTGGCTTCCTGTAACTTGAGCCCATTATTCCGTGTCCTGCACTCTGGGATGATCAAGAAGAGATCCTGGCCTTCTTCTCTGTGACAACCTTTCAAGTACTTGAAGAGCGCTATCATATCTCCCCTCAGTCTTCTCTTCTCAAGGCTAAACATGCCCAGTTCTTTCAGTCTCTCTTCATAGGGCTTTGTTTCCAGTCCCCTGATCATCTTTGTGGCCCTCCTTTGAACCCTCTCCAGCTTGTCTGCATCCTTCTTAAAGTGTGGTGCCCAGAACTGGACACAGTACTCCAGATGAGGCCTAACCAGTGCTGAGTAGAGGGGAACTAGTACTTCCCGGGATTTGGAAGCGATGCTTCTATGAATGCAGCCCAAAATAGCATTTGCCTTTTTTGCAGCCACATCACATTGTTGGCTCATATTCAGCTTGTGATCGACGACAATTCCAAGATCCTTCTCGCTCGTAGTGTGGTTGAGCCACGTATCCCCCATCTTGTAACTGTGCATTTGGTTTCTTTTTCCTAGGTGCAGAACTTGGCATTTGTCCCTATTAATTGCCATTCTGTTGTTTTCTGCCCAGCACTCCAGTCTATCCAGATCACTTTGAATTTTGTTTCTGTCTTCCAAAGTATTAGCTATCCCTCCCAATTTTGTATCATCTGCAAATTTGATCAGCATTCCCTGCACCTCCTCCTCCAAGTCATTCATCAAAATGTTGAAGAGCACTGGGCCCAGGACTGAGCCCTGCGGTACCCCGCTCGTTACCTCTCCCCAGTTTGAGAAGGTCCCATTGATAAGCACTCTTTGAGTCCGATTCTGTAGCCAACTGTGGATCCACCTGAGAGTTGTTTCATCTCGCCCACTTTGAGCTAGTTTGCTCATCAGGATATCATGGGGCACTTTGTCGAAAGCTTTGCTGAAGTCGAGGTATATGATGTCTACAGCATTCCCACGGTCCACAAGGGAGGTGACTTGATCAAAAAATGAGATCAGATTTGTGTGGCAGGACTTGTTTTTGACAAATCCATGTTGGCTTCGAGTAATCACTGCATTGTTGTCAAGGTGCTTACAGATGGATTGCTTTATGATCTGCTCCAGAATTTTCCCAGGGATTGATGTCAGACTGACTGGTCTGTAGTTCCCAGGTTCCTCCTTTTTACCCTTTTTGAAGATAGGGACAACGTTAGCCCTCCTCCAGTCATCTGGCACTTCCCCGGTCCTCCATGATTTCTCAAAGAGAATAGACAGCGGTTCTGAGAGCTCTTCTGCCAGTTCCTTTATGACTCTAGGATGCAGTTCATCTGGCCCTGGAGATTTGAACTCATTCAAAGTAATGAGGTGTTCCTTGACCATATGCCTGTTGATCTCAAGCTGCAATCCTGCCCCTTCAGCCTGTACTTCGCCTTTGCCAGGGGGGTCATAGACCCTCTTTTGGGAGAAGACTGAGCCAAAGTAGGAATTGAGCACCTCTGCCTTTTCTTTGTCCTCTGTTATCATTTTGCCATCCTTATTTAATAGCTGAACAACCATTTCTTTCCTCTGCCTTTTACTATGCACGTAGCTGAGGAAAGCCTTTTTGTTGTTTTTAGCATCCCTCGCTAACCTCACCTCGTTCTCCGCTTTAGCCTTCCTGACGCCATCCCTGCAATTCTGTGCTACCTGCCTGTACTCTTCCTTTGTTACTTGGCCTTCTTTCCACTTCCTATATGTGTCCTTCTTTGTTTTCAGGTCATCCCTAAGCTTTTTGTGAAGCCACATTGGCTTCTTCTGTTGTCTTCCACCTTTTCTTCTTGTTGGAATTGTTTGTGATTGTGCCTTGAGAATTTCCTTTTTTAAAAGTTCCCACCCATCTTGGACTCCTTTTCTCGCTAGCATTGCTTGCCATGGGACCTTACTGATCATTGTTCTGAGTTTATTAAAATCAGCTTTCCTAAAATCCAGGGTACGCGTTTGAGTACACTCGGCTTTTGCTTCCCTTAGAACCAAGAACTCAAGTACAACATGGTCGCTTTCCCCCAGAGTTCCTGTAACTGCTACTTTATCCACTAAGTCATCTCTGTTGGTTAGGATCAAGTCAAGGATAGCCGATCCTCTAGTTCCTTCCTCTACTTTCTGTAGGAGGAAGTTATCCGCCACACAAGTCAGGAATTTCCTGGAGGGGCCATGTTTTGCAGAATTTGTCTCCCAACAAATATCGGGGAAATTGAAGTCCCCCATTACTACTACATCATGCTTCCTTAAAACATTGGCTATTTGCTTTTCAAAAGTTTTTAAAAAAGTTTTTTTAATGTTGAGTTTCAAACCAGCTTTTGCACTTTCCTCTTTCACCCTCAACAAGAGGCTCTTTAGATCCTCTTCGCTTTCTGCCATTAGGGTGGTATCGTCTGCATATCGGAGGTTGTTGATAATTCTCCCAGCAGTCTTAATTCCGACCTGTGATTCATCCAACCCGGCGTTTCTCATGGTGTACTCTGCATATAAGTTAAATAAGCAGGGTGACAATATGCAGCCTTGTCGTACTCCTTTCCCAATTTTGAACCACTCGGTTGTTCCATGTCTGGTTCTTACTGTTGCTTCTTGACTCTCGTACAGGTTTCTCAGGAGACAGGTAAGGTGGTCTGGTACTCCCATCACTTTCAGAATTTGCCACAGTTTGTTGTGATCCACACAATCAAAGGCTTGAACATAGTCAATGAAGCAGAAATAGACGTTTTTCTGGAATTCTCTTGCTTTCTCCATGATCCAGCGAACATTGGCGATTTGATCTCTAGTTCCTCTGCCTCTTCGAAACCCAGCTTGTATTTCCGGTAGTTCTCGGTTCGCATACTGCTGAAGCCTAGCTTGTAGGATTTTGAGCATCACCTTGCTGGCATGTGAAATGAGCGCAATTGTGCGGTAGTTTGAACACTCACTGGCGTTGCCCTTCTTTGGAATTGGAATGTAAACTGACCTTTTCCAGTCTTGTGGCCACTGCTGAGTGTTCCAAATTTGCTGGCATATTGAATGCAGAACTTTAACAGCATCATCTTTTAGGATTTTAAATAGCTCAGCTGGAATACTGTCATCTCCGCTAGCTTTGTTGTTACTAATGCTTCCTAAGGCCCACTTGACTTCACTTTCTAGGATGTCCGGCTCAAGTTCAGTGACCGCACTATCATGGCTATCAGGGACATTCAGATCTTTCCTGTATAGTTCTTCTGTGTATTCTTGCCACCTCTTCTTAATCTCATCTGCTTCTGTTAGGTCCCTGCCTTCTTTGTCCTTTATCGTGCCCATCTTTGCACAAAACGTTCCCTTGAGATCTCCAATTTTCTTGAAGAGATCTCTAGTCTTTCCCATTCTGTTGTTTTCCTCGATTTCTTTGCATTGTTCATTTAAGAAGGCCTTCTTGTCTCTCCTTGTTATTCTCTGGAACTCTGCATTCAGTTGGATATATCTTCCCCTTTCTCCCTTGCTTTTCGCTTCCCTTCTTTCCTCAGCTACTGGTAAAGCCTCCTCAGACAGCCACTTGGCTTTCTTGCATTTCTTTTTCTTTGGGATGGATTTCGTTGCTGCCTCCTGAACAATGTTACGGACCTCTGTCCATAGTTCCTCAGGCACTCTGTCTATCAGGTCTAATCCCTGAAATCTATTCCTCACCTCCACTGTATATTCAGAAGGGATATGATTTAGGTCATACCTGAATGGTTTAGTGGTTTTCCCTACGTTCTTCAATTTAAGCTGAAATTTTGCAACAAGAAGCTCATGATCTGAGCCACAGTCAGCTCCAGGTCTCGTTTTTACTGACTGTATGGAGCTTCTCCATCTTTGGCTGCAAAGGACATAATCAATCTGATTTCGATATTGACCATCTGGTGATGTCCATGGGTAGAGTCGCCTCTTGTGCTGTTGGAAAAGAGTGTTTGCTATGATCAGCGTGTTGTCTTGGCAAAACTCTATTAGCTTTTGTCCTGCTTCATTTTGTACACCAAGGCCATGCCTGCCTGTTATCCCAGTGATTTCTTGACTTCCTACTTTAGCATTCCAATCCCCTATGATGAAGAGGACATCTTTTTTTGGTGTTAGTTCTAGAAGGTGTTGTAGGTCTTCATAGAACCGATCAACCTCAGCTTCTTCGGCGTCAGTGGTTGGGGCATAGACCTGAATTACTGTGATGTTGAATGGTTTGCCTTGGATTCGTATTGAGATCATTCTATCGTTTTTAAGATTGTACCCCAGTACTGCTTTTCCCACCCTTTTGTTGACTATGAGTGCTACTCCATTTCTTCTAAGGGATTCTTGCCCACAGTAGTAGATATGATGGTCACCTGAATTACATTCGCCCATGCCTGTCCATTTTAGTTTGCTGATTCCCAAGATGTCGATGTTCAATCTTGCCATCTCATGTTTGACCACCTCCAGCTTACCTTGATTCATTGATCTGACATTCCAGGTTCCTAAACAATATTGTTCTTTACAGCATCGGATTTTCTTTTCACCACCAGACACATCCATAGCTGAGTGTCCTTTCGGCTTTGGCCCAGCCGCTTCACTCTTTCTGGTGCTACTTGGAAATACCCTCTGCTCTTCCCCAGTAGTATATTGGACACCTTCCGACCTGAGGGGCTCATCTTCCGGCGTCATCTCTTTTAGCCTTGTGATACGTTCCATGGGGTTTTCTTGGCACTCATATCAGTCCATCTCAAATTTCTCCAGCATCCCTATCCACCATTAGGGATGTACAGATTGTGTAAAATGTAGGGATGGCGGAGAATTTCTCCCCGAAACTTCGGGGGGCCGAGCGCCAACGTGTTCGGCCCCCCGAACAAGTTTCGGGGAGAAATCCTCCGCACCCCCCCGCCTCCCCCCGGGACGGGACTTACCTTCCCTGAATGTCCCTCCCGGCGGCGGGTCTGGCTGGCGGTTCGTCCGGTGTTCGAGCAGGGCGGGAGCGGCAGCTGGTCTTTCGACCGGCTGCTGCCCCCGCCATTGCAATGAAAGAAAAAAAAAAAAAGTCCCCTGATAGGCTACGTGACGATTCACGTAGCCTATCATGGCTAGATTTGCAAAGTCAGCCGTGATAGGCTACGTGAATCGTCACGTAGCCTATCACGGGTGACTTTAAAAAAAAAAAAGTGTGTTCGGATAATGGCGGCCCCCATAGGGAGCTGCCATTTCCGTTCCTTATTTGGTGGCTGTAGTCTACATAAATTTTTACGTAGACTATGGCAAAAATAAGGGCAACGCTATTTGCGTTGCCCTTATTTTCGCCGTAGTCTACGTAGACATTTACGTAGACTACAGCAACTACATAAGGAACGCGAATGGCGGCTCCCTATGGGGGCCGCCATTATCCGAACACACTTTTTTTTTTTTAAAGTCACCCGTGATAGGCTACGTGACGATTCACGTAGCCTATCACGGCTGACTTTCCAGATCTAGCCGTGATAGGCTACGTGAATCATCACGTAGCCTATCAGGGGACTTTTTTTTTTTTTTTTTACTTTCGTGTTCGCGGCCGGGCGAGGCGGGAAGCTTCCTCCCCGGCCTGAATTTCGGCCGGGCGAGGCGGGAAGCCTCCCCCCCCGGCCTGAATTTCGGCCGGACGAGGCGGGAAGCCTCCCCCCCCGGCCTGAACTTCGCGGGGGGAGCAGCGAAGCGCTCCCCCCCACCGCAAACAAGCTGCGAGAAAAGGTAAGTGACTTTCGTCCACCCCTAGTAAAATGTGTTCTCTGTTTTTCACAGATTGTCAGGTGCCTTTCATTCCATCATCTACCCATCACCAGAATTGGGAGGGGGGGTGTTCCCGAATTTATAAAAATTTGCATTTGCACAAACGTATATTTGAGCAATTTCACACATGCAAAAATGTGCAACTCCCCCTAAAACGTGCATTTTCGTGCTTTAGTGTATGGGAAAATGCACATTTTTAGTCTATGGGGGAGCACATATATTCTTAAAAGAGAAAGATTTTTTAAAATTCTGCGTATTTTCCTAGGACAAAGTTTGTGCAAAATTCATGAAAGTTAGAGAACTGGCCCACTAGTCTGCAAAATCAACTGAAGTAGGGAAAAACTGTCTGATGCAGAAGCCATGGGTTGGATTCATGAAAATCTGAACTCATTTGGTTCCATTGCAGAATGTTGTGTAGGGTATTTGGGCGGGGGGGGGGGTAGTCCTCAGGACACTGAAGAAATGGGATGGAACAAACTTAGCAGTGAAAAAATAAGAACCTGAGCAAAATCGAGCTTTCCAGAATCACCCATCAAGGTAGCCCATCGATACTTTGTGTTGAGGCATTCAGACTGTGCAATGCTTACCGCCAACTTAGTGGTTCCTGGAAAAATAAATAAAATGTAGCAATAAAATCATAGAGATCATTCTTTCCTTTTTTTCTGGATTCAATGTTGTGTTTTGTTTTAATCTATCATCCATTTGTATAGTTTGAACTGTGCTGACATTCTAGGATTATTTTTGTATGAGTTTATTCTTGCTTTAATCATTTCCCATTTACTGTAGAGGAAAAAATAATTTAAATCAGTTCTGCCTTTATGCTACTTTTATAAGGCATTAAAGAATACAAGGATCCCCAATCAACTTAATTTTTTAAAATTCATTTTATTTTTACCCTGGCTGGGGAAGGAGTCAAATTTTTAAATGCAATATGACATATGGCTGTTCATTATTTATACATTCTGTAGCAGACTATAAATTTTACTTTGGACATATATCGAAGTGCCGAAGCCATTTCAGTTACCAACACATAAATCATAGTTATGGTTATTAGTCTAAATGCAATGCCACCCAAGTTCTAGATCAAAACCTTTGAAATCCATTATAATTGACGGCTGCTGCATAACTTACATCTGGTTTTATTAAAGGGGTTCATTATTATCGAGGTCTTTGAAAAATTATATTTCTAGCTGTGAAAAAAAGTTAAAGGTGAATGGGTGGTGGATTGGTGGAGAATGTGTAGGGGGAGAGGAGGAGAGCTTGCTATAGTAAAAACCCAAAGATGAACTGAAAAGCAAGACTGCTGGGCAAGATTTTGCAAACATAAGAACTCCACAAAATGGCTTGCAGCAGCAGGAGAGATGTGATCTGATCTCCTGCTGCTTTTCGAAAACAGTTAACAGCAGCCATGTGGTTGCCCTCCAGAAGACAAATGGCAGCGTGTGGTGGAGGGATGATTTCATTGGAAGAAAAACAGCATGGGGAAACGTTTTGAGAGGCAGTGTGGTGTAGTGTTAGACTGGGACTCAGGAGTCCCATGAAGTTGGCCATGGAGCTCACTGGGTGACTTTGGGTCAGTCATTGACTCTCAGCCTGACCTACCTGATAGGGTTGTTGTGAGGAAATGGAGAAGAGGAGGAGAAGGACCGTGTAAGCTGCCTTGAGCTTGTTGGAGGAAAGACAAGATACAAATATAACAAACAAATACAGTTTATCCCCCCTCCCCAAGCATAGTGGCTCTGATTGAATTTGGGGCTGAATGAGAGTGCAGTTGCTATTAGATTTTTAAAGAATGGTTGAGGATGTGATCATGGAGTCTGGGGAGTTGGGGAGCTTATATATATGTGTGTGTGTGTGTGTGTGTGTGTGTGTATTCTTTTCCATTGCATGGATTCTTTTCCATTGCATCTAGTTGCACCCTAAATAGGGATGGGTGAACTCACCATGGTCAGAGTCATGCACTGCATGCCAGACCCCTGCCGGCTGGCCCTGCTTGCTATGCACAGCGAGTTGCCAGGTGGTCTGTGAGTGCCTGGCAAGCAGCACATGGCCACCCAATCCCTTGCCAAGCCACCATTTTGTGTAAATGGTGGCTTGGCCTTTTTTGTGTTGAAAAAAATGGCAGCTTGACCTTTTTGTACAGGTTGATTTAATGCAAACGGCAGCAGTAAAGTGGCCATTGATGCAAGTTTACAAGCATAAATTGCCATTTCTGCCTGTAATCTTGCATAAATGGTAGCTTTATGGCCACCATTTGCAAAAAAATGGCCTTTAGGAAAAAGGCTGAACCGCCATTTTGCAGCTCAGCAAGGATCAGGGGGTCAGGCAGGTTTGGAGATCCATGGACTGGCATCTGGGGGGCGGGGTGAGCTGGTGAAATCTCACTAGGCCTCAGGCCCCAGCCAGACGCCCACCACATCCCTAACCCTAAATTACCTAATATAATGCATGGATTGGAGTGGAATTACATGGAAAGGGAGGTGGATCTCTGTGTCTGCTTGTGTGTGTGTGTGTGTGTGTGTATAGTTGGATGGGAAAGTGGGATTGCAATCTCAGGCCATGCCCCTCACCTCAACATCAGTGCACCTGCTGGCCATCCCCCGATCTTCACACCAAAGGCGTGCAAAGGACCTCTGTGTATGTACTACTTAGGGGCGTACAAACTCCACTTACCGTTCTGGCTCAGGGCATCCGCGGTGGTGGGGAGGCGATCCATTCCTCTCCCTGGAATCCTCCCCAGCCAGCTCCACTCCATGGCAAGTCCACGGAGCCACCGGCCAGGCCCGTCCGCAGCCGGACTTCTGTCCGCTGCCAGTCTGCAGCTGCAAAGAGCAGGGACACAAATGGCATCCACTACACCATTTGTGTCCCTGCTTTAGCTGTGATAGGCTTCGTAAATATTTACGTAGCCTATCACGAAAAGAGTAGTGACACAAATGGCATAGCAGACACCATTTGCATCCCTGCTCTTTGCTGTGATAGGCGATATAAATATTTACGTAGCCTATCACGGCTAAAGCAGGGGCGCAAATGGCATCCACTGCACCAGATGTCATTTGCGTGCCCAGACCAGGTCAGCAGAAGGCAGTGGATGGACCCGGACTGGCTGGCGACAGGTAGGGTCCATCTGGGGAGAATTTTAAGGGGGGTCAGGGGGGAGTAGTCTGTTCTGCCACAGACTCCGGGGGGCCGGATTCTAAAGAATCTGGCTTCATTGGAGTCCATGGCAGATTTCTCCGCCATCCCTAGCTTAGGGGAGAGGCTGGAATAAAACCTGCCTTTTCCCCTGGGCAGGGACTTACCCTACATCTTGAGATGTTGGTCCCACACAGTCAGTTTCCTATGCAGATCCACTTGGTAATTTAAAATACACCCCAGTTCAACCAACCTAGTTGTGTCTCTTCTTTGTATCACTAGTTTCTGAGTGCAATCTTAATTTATCCCTGGGTGAAGAAAAAGCAATGGCAACTTACCCTGGAGTGCATGTAACAACTTGGTAAGGCGATTGCCTGCACTGGCCTTCCTTCCTTAATGGTACTGAAATTCTGCTCATTTCAACCTTGGCAGAAACTAGGGATATTCAGAATGCCCCGTCCATCCCCACACCAATTGATCATCTTATGAAAAGAGCAGTATAGCACCTCAGGCCTGAGAACCAAATCTGGGCCTTGGGGGTTCCCCAGAAGGCCACGCCCCTTTCTCTGGCTACTAGGGCTGTGCACTGCTTCGGCCTGAGGCCTGAAGCCTAAGTTGAAGTGGCGTGCTTCAGGTCACTTCGGGGCCCTTCTTGAGGCAAAGCAGAGGGGGCATGAAGTGACCCGGAGCGGGTTGGGGGCTCTCTGAAGCACCTCGGTGCACTTTGGAGCTTGGCACCCTTGGCCCAGCCATGCTAGCACCTCCAGGTCCTTTTCTGAGAGCCACCCATCACTGTTGCCACCACCACCTCCACCACTGACTCCACAACCATGCTTCCTTCATCACTGACATAGTCATCGCTGCTGCCATCTCCTGAGGCCTGGACAAGAATCAGCTGTTCTTGCAGGGAGTCGCCCTTTTAAAAATGGGAACTTCCTGGAACTTCCAGGATGATGCCCTTTTAAAAATGGCAACTCCTTGGAATAAGAGCCTGTGTGTGTCCAGGCCCCAGGAGCTGGTGGCGGCCATGATGGCAGTGGCGGAGGAGGTGGAGGCAACTGTGGCGGTGACAGAAGAGGAGGAGGCAGAGGAGGAGAAGGCAGCTGTGATGGAGGAGAAGGTGGTGGAGGACAAGGCAGCAGCGATGGAGGAGGTGGCAATGGAGGAGGAGGAGGGAAGGTCAGGAGCTGGGGGTTTGCACAAGGGCATCGGGGGGCGAAGCAGGATTTGGCCATCTGAATCCCGCTTCAGGTTCAGGGCTGAGTTGAGTCGGGGACCCGCCAAATGAGCCCAAGCCGAATCAGGCCTGCCTTTGAAGCCATGAAGCGGCATCTGAGTCAGATTGGGGGGTCCCTGCACAGCCCTACTGGCTACATGCCTTTCCCCCAGCTGCTGATGGTTGGTAGTTGCCTTGCTTTTGTGCACTCCCCCTGCCTATTCAAAAAGCTTGAAATGTCTCTCCTAGGGATGTACGAAAGTCACTTACCTTTTCGCAGGGGTGCTTTGCGGTGGGGGGGAGACACTTCGCTTCTCCCCCCGAAGTTCAGGCAAGGGGGGCAGGCGTCCTACCTCGCCCGGCCAAAATTCAGTCCGGGGAGAAGCGCCCCGTCTCCCCGGCCGCGAAACAAAAAGTAAAAAAAAAAAAAAAATCCGTGATAGTCTACGTAACGATTAACGTAGCCTATCACGGCTAGATTTCCAAAGTCAGCCGTGATAGGCTACGTTAATCGTTACTTAGCCTATCACGGGTGACTTTGAGAAAAAAAAAAAAAGCACATACGCAAATGGTGTAGTCTACGTAAATCTTTACGTAGACTACCAGGACCAAATAAGGAACGCAATAAGGAATAAGGAACGCAAATGGCGGTGCCCATAGGGCGCCGCCATTTGCATACGCTTTTTTTTTTCAAAGTCACCCGTGATAGGCTACGTAACGATTTACATAGCCTATCACGGCTGACTTTGGAAATCTAGCTGTGATAGGCTACGTTAATCATTACGTAGCCTATCACGGGGTGTGTGGGTTTTTTTACACTTTACTTTGTAATGGTGGTGGCCCCTGCCCCCGACGAAAGGCCGACGAACCGCCGCTGGGACCCGCTGCCAGGAGGGACATTCACCAAAGGTAAGTCCCATCCCGGGGGGGGTGGGGGGGCGGAGAATTTCACCACCGATTTCGGGGGGCCGAATGCGTTGGCGCTCGGCCCTCCGAAGATTCGGGGAGAAATTCTCCGCCATCCCTAGTCTCTCCTAACCTTTAGTTCCTGGCAGTAGGAGCTTTAAGATAAAATATGTGGCTATTTTTGCCCCCACCCCTTTTGCCTGCAGTCCCACCAGCCACTGGAATGTGGCCCCCAAGAGAGTCTCCAAAATAGTATTCAGCCCTCAGGCAAAAAAAGCTCAACACCCCTACCCTACAGATAATATTAATATTATGAATTATTATGAATAACCTAGTGTCCAGGTTAACAGACATATCACCCTCTCCTCTACATCAGCCTGCCCATACAGCATGGTCATCACCAGAGGTGCTTCTCTAGATGTCCCTGATGAATAGGGTGAAGTGGGCGGTGACTGGGAAAAGAGACTTCTTGGTAGAACTGACTTCTTCCAAATTGAATTCACCCTTGCTTTAGAAGATAGTCATGCAGAAAAATTCTGAGCTGAATTTGGAGGTTCCTGCATCAGAGGAACCATTGAGAAACGTCCAGGCAAGTAAAAAAGCTTAGGTAAGACATGTGAAATTTTTCCAAGCGTCTTCTTCTACACGTCATCCCTGGTTGTATGATTTTGCAGGGATTATGCTACAGTGGCATTATTTAATCCAGCAATATTTGCGCTAATGCTGTCATGTTCAAAGCCAGCATCTTTGGGTTAACACTTTTCTTAGTTTTTTTTTTTTCTTTTCTTTTTTTTAAAAAAACTATGTTGAAGCCAAAATGTACTCTTTGGGAGCGGGGGCTGGAAATGATTAAAGCATTGATTATGCCTGGCCAAAAAAAGAAGAGAGGGTGGAGGGGAAATTTGCGCTGTACTAAAAGTTTTATATTTTGATGTTGGCTCTTTTAATTCCAATAGTACAAGGTCATGGTTTAAAAAAAAAAAAAGCCTTGCAAGTCTAATTCAACAAGATAGAAAGATGCATGTATCTTGAGCCCAATCAAGGATCTGAAACAGTACTTCAAAGGGATCCCTGATCCAGAGGGTCTGAAATGCTGTGGTAGCTACAGGTCTGCCAAGTGGAGGTGGGGGGAGAGAAAAAAAACCCTTCTGAGACCTCGGGTTCTGCTACTCAAGAGCTAGACGATATGAGGATCTCTCCCATGTATGCATGAAATGATAGATGTTGAAGAAAGCAGGATCCTGCCTTCTACTGAGTCAGATTATTTGTCCATCTAGACCAGAATTATCTGCCCTGACCAGCCACGGCTTTCCAAGCAATCTGGCAAAGAAAGTCCCCTGCTTTCTGATCCTTTTTAATGGCAGGTAGTGAACCTGTGACACTCTCCCAGCAACATCCTTCTGCATTCGCTATAGGACAAAGCAGGCCAGTCACTACACAAAAGAATAAATGGACACAAATCTGACATCAGCAGTGGTAATATTCAAAATGTGATGGGGGATATTTCAGTTAGGGATGTACAGACTGTGTACAATCCATTCTGTCTATGTTTCCCAGATTGCCAGGTGCCTTTCATTCCGTCATCCAAACATCGACAGAATCGGAATTTATTTTGTTTCCAAATTTGCGCAAATTCACATTCATGCAAATTCACACTTGTACAATTTCACACATACAAAAATGTGCAAATCCTCCCATGTGCATTTTCACACTTTAGCCTATAGGGGGAAATGCACATATTTGGCTGGGTTTAAAATGTTGTTTATTTTTCTTTGACGAAATTTGCGCAAACTTTGGGAAAGTTAGAAAATCCGCTTGACAGGGGCAAGCCAATATGCTGCGAATCTGTGGGTCAAATTCAAGAAAATCTGCACTCATTTGGTTCCATTGCCGATTCCTCCAACATCCCTAATTTCAGTCCCCCAAGACACTGTGTAACTGATCCTAAAGTGACCACCTTGAACAAAGGAATTTCAAAGGAAGATTACAATGTGGAACAGCTTATCTGCTGCAATCCCTTAATAGGTTGAATTCTGTTACCGGTGGCTTAAATTGGGGGAATGGTGTCTTATCACACTCTGTGTGCATGTATGTGTGCGCACACACACACACACACACACACCATGTGCATATATGTGCCTTTAACTGATGACAACATCAGATGAAGTGGACTGGAATCCACATGCGGATATCCATCATTTGCAAATCTGGCCTTTTGGGGCCCAATGGATTCCTGATGCCCACCCAGTTTGCATTCATGAGTAGAGCCATGGGCTTTTCCTGAAATCAAGGAAGATCTGTCAGGTGTGTGTTTCTTTTTTTCTCTTTTTTTTTAAATAGGAAGTTGTGCAAATTGCTTATGCCATCATAAATATGTCAGTCTTGAAGGTGTCATAAGACTCTTTGTTGTTTCTACATGCAAAGGATGTGTTCCCAGCTGGTCATTATAAGGACCCTATAACTTAAACAAATTTAACAACAAAAGGTTCTTGAAAACAGATTTGTTCATTCAGGCTTTCCCAGACTTGTAACTGATTCTGAAACTGCTCTGTTTTATTTATTTTGTTGAAATTATTTTTTATACTGATTTTGTATTGGTTTTTATATTGCATTGTATGTTTTTTTTATGTTAAACCACTTGGAAATCTTGGGATGTCAAGTGGTATAGAAGCAGCTTAAATAAATAAATAATATTGTGTTTGTCCTCCCTGCTAATCCAATTTCTTTTGTGTTGTGGGTTTTAGATTGCAGTCCTGAAGGCAGGAACTCTCTTCCTATTGACCTTTATCTGGGAGCCTTTTTTGGCTGAAGAGCTGGCTAAAATATGGTTCAAATAAGTAAGTAAAGAAATAAAGAAAAATAATAGGATTGTTTTTAATTTTCTTATTTTTAGCCACCTTGAATTATATGGTGAAAGAAAGGCAGGGTATACATTTCAAACTGCATTAACTAACTAAATGCATTAATAAGTAAATAAAGACCTCATTGTGTGAAAAGAGCTATTTCAGTTTCTACCTTTCACCCTCATGATACCTCCTACAAGACCTCCAGCAAGATGGATAGCAAAACAACAAAGAAAACCCCAAAGGGGGAAAAAAAATACTCCGGGTGTTTTAAAAGTTTTTTTGTGGGAGGGGGGAGGAAGGAAGGAAGGAAGGAAGGAAGGAAGCAAGCATTTAAACATTTTTTCCCTGGCTTTATACATCAGGAAAAAAGCTGTAAAAAAGGCCACAAGGCAATTCTGCTTCAATTTTTCAGGGGTCACCTTGAAAGCAACTGAATGAAAAATGAAAAAGGAGTTTATTTAACCCTTTTGCCTGACCTTTTTGGCTAGCACAGGAAAAGCAGGAGAACTTTGCTTTCAGAAGTGTTTTCCTCTGCTTCCATTTGCTTGGTTGGTTTAGCTTTGGGGCTTTAAAAAAGCATTTTAAAACTATTTAGTTTTTCAGTAATTTCCTCAAAGTTGAAAAGGAGCTCCTGGTTAAAGAATTTTGGAGCAGGCCTTCAAAAGTGCTCCAAATCAAATGCCCATCATAATATGTCTGGAGATGGTTTTCAGCCCAGGCTTGACTTCCACCTTTGTGTTACATGCTAAACATATGCTACATAGAGAGGTTGCCAAAGTTTGTAATTCCCAGCTCAGATTACAAAGTACAGAAACTAATAATACTTGCCTTAAATTCAAGAGAAGTGTAATGCCCCCATGTTCTCCAGCTCAGTTTTTAACCTGAGCCAGAGAAGAACTCATCTCCTTCCTCCCAACCAGGTAACTGCTTCTGACCTCTCCCTCCCATACACAGACCTCAAACATCCACCTACCTACTTGTCTTGTAGCAGCACTAGGGATGTCTGTCACTGGGTAAGCCATATCTCTTTCCACTCGATGGAGTTCCCAGCATGCCCAACTCGGATTGCATGACTTATAATCCAGAGAAGAACTGGGCAATCAAAATGTTCTACTCATATTTGAGTTGAGCATTACAAGCCTCTGAGGTTGGGGTGGCTCCTGCCTGGGGATAGATGGACCCCCCCCAGTTTGGGTCCTCCAAGCACCCGCCAAGCTGCTGATGCAGCTCACGCACCCCTGGACCCACACTCGAGGTCCCCCCCCCATTCGCCAAGCCACCCATGCTCATCCTGGACCCTTCCACAAGCACCACAAGCAGCATTTTGCAAAAGAAAGTGGTGACCACCAACATGCACACATTTATGCCTGTAATCTTGCATGTATCAGCCATTCACAGCACCATTTTGCATAAGATTAAATGTGTGCATATTCGCAATCACTGCTTTCTTTTGCACCTGTGGTGCTTGCAGATGGGTTTAGGGTGAGTGTGGGAGCCTTGACGAGAGTGGGAGGGGACTCGAGGGGGGGCAGGGTCTCAGCGGGCACGGCTTGGGGCTGCAGGCAAGGGGAGTGTCTGTTGGACTCTCGGACCCAATTGGGCATCCATGCCATCCCTTTTCCTGCCACACAATTCTTCCCACAGGCAGATCATCAATTTCCCACCATTGTGTATAAAATGAATCCAGTCCCCCAGGTTGAGAAATATCATCAAACCTGCTGGCATATCCAGGACACTGTTGTTGTTGTTGTTGTTTTCAAAAATGGATATATCCCATTTGCACCAGATGCTCCTTCCTTCATGGTCTGGTTTCCTACCAGCCTGGGTCCACCATTTGCAGATGCCTAGAGGATTCCACCACACACTTTTCTTTCATTTCATGATTCCATTATGTTCCATCTTTCTTATGAAACTCGAGATGAAGTATTGGGGATGCTTACACAGTTGCCCATCCAGGCACTGATCAGGCCTAGACCTTGTTAGCTTCAGCAAGGTTGCTACATCATCTGCTTTCAGACCATTCCTCTGCCAGATTACATATTCCTTGTGTGATTAATCACATTACAGAGAACTCTAAGAGACCTTTCTTCTTCAAAATGTTACACTAGAAAAACATTAGAATTATGAAAGACACTTAAACCAGGAAATCTCACAGTTCAGGGAAAACTTACCATATGTCTCATAACTCTAGGACACAATGGGGCATCCTTTTAACTACCTCCTTAATGCCCCCAAATTGGAGGTCAGGGTCTGAGGACATATGTTGCTTTTTCTTCACAACAGTGGATTTCCATACTGCTATCGCTTTCATACAAAATCTTAATCTTCTTTCAGTTCACCACAGTGTATTTTGTGTGTTAATAAGCTTTTATCCCTTCTTAGATGCAAAAGAAATGACAGCACTATAAATCCCACCTCTGAAATGTTCCAGCTGTAGTTTCACTACTTGGGGTAGACCCAGTATAACCATGAGGAGGGATCCAGCCAGCTTTTAATGCTTTTAAATCTCACTGGTTTCAGAAGGAGGCTCAAACACATTCCTTTGATCTCACCCATTGAAATTAACAAGATTGTAAAACACTGGATTTTGGCTAGATACTGTCCTTGGAACTTTGAGTACATAAAGTCACTGCACTGCATCCCTTATCCATCATTTTCATGGAATGGTCATCCCATAAGAACATAAGAAGAGCCCTGCTGGATCAGACCAAGGCTCCATCTAGTCCAGCATTCTGTTCACCCAGTGGCCAACCAGCTGTCGACCAGAAACCCACAAGCAAGGCGTGAGCACAACAGCTCCCTCCCACCCATGTTCCCCAGCAACTGGAGTACATAGGATGACTGCCCCTGGTTCTGGAGGGAGCACATTGCCATCAAGACTGGTAGCCATTGATAGCCTTCTCCTCCAGGAATTTGTCTAATCCCCTTTTAAAGCCATCCAAACTGGTGGCCATCTGTCAGACTTGCCACATGGGGTGAGCAGGAATGAAATAGTATTCTAACTTCTGATCATGTCTCATGTATATGTCACAAAATAGTACAAGATGACTGGTTTCCCAAGCTCTTACATGCACACTGTGGTAAGCTTTCCACAGAGGGTTGAAACCTTCAACCATTTTACCACAGACATATTAGCCCAATTCAGGCATTATCTGTCAGTGTCAATGCATGAAGAGAGCAGCTGGCCCATGCACATAGGGATGTTATGTATGAGAGATTTGTTTCAATTCAGATTTGACCAGGATATACCCATTTTACACCTCCCAGACCCAAACACAACCACAACCTGCAGTCAAAGACCATGCATATCCAAGCTTTGGACATGATTCATAGAACAAAACGAACACCAAAAAATGTGTTCAAAAATGCAGGGATTTGGGAAATGCCATAAAAAAGCTTACTCCTGAAAAATGTCCACAAACATACATTAATCCATGAGAGAAACTGTGCACATTTGAAAAATTGAGGCATCCTTTTGGGGAAATTGGCATGACAATATGCATGCATTTTCATGTGAAGATTTAAGAAAGAAAGAAAGAAAGAGAGAGAGAGAGAGAGAGAGAGAGAGAGAGAATCTCACAATCTGATGAGCTTCAAGGCTAAATTGAGAGAATCTCAACAAGTTCAGGTTTTGCTGATTCACACATTCCTACATGTGTGTAATCTTCACCCCAGTGTTCCTGCTCCTTTCCACTCTACTGTCCCCAATACAACCTCCCTCTCCTGCTGCCTTTACTGCAGACATGTGTACATTTAGCACCAAGGTCTGAAGGCAGGATTCAAAGTGTGTTTGGCTGGACATGCTTAGAATGTTCACCACAATCAGGGATCCTGATTACGCAGGGTTCTGAATTCTGCAGAGGGTTCTAAGCACATTCCGACGAATGCACTTAGATGCCCATTAGACCTTCATCATAAATGCACAAAGTCAGAGTAAAAGTGACAGGGGATGTTGGGACAGGTCTGATGAGCATGATCTGATTCCCTGCACATGTTCTTTGAACATGAGTAGACCCAACACATGAGCAAGGCTACTACTGTACATTGGGACCTGAGAAGGTCCACCATACCACTCAATAGGATGATATAGGAGATGACCAAGCTACCCCTGGATGAAATAATTTACTCTGGATTAGTCTGATTATCAACATGGGCTGATGTAAATGTTCACCTATTCTCATTCTGGAGATATATTGGGTACTAACATTTTCCAGGCTATGGAGATCTGAATGGTCCCTTTTTAGTCATGTTGACATACTAAAGTGAAGAGGAAACTGGAGAGGGGGAGCACCAGAAAATACAAATCATGAAAAGACAGGAAAATCTGAAGATGTTACTTGACAGGAAGGTTTATTCTAGCTGAATAAAAATCACACAAACACATCATGTGGATGGTGGAACTACAGCAGCAAAACGAAGAACAGAAGCTAGAAAAGCAACAGCAAGCTGAGGCAGAAGAGGAAACTGCTGAGGTGAGGAAAAATGAAGTAGAGGATACTCCTTGGAAAAGGGTGACAGTTAGGAGAAGAAGAACTAGAAGACACCAGTGGAGGCAGTGGAACTAGAGAACTGTTTTCAGGTACTTGAGGATGAGAATGGAGGACAGCCTGCAGAGGAAGAATTACAGGGGAACCTGCATGAGAGCTAGCAAGAGGCTGAAGGTCAGCCAAGCAGAGGCGATGAAACCAAGACCTACAGCTACAAGAAGAGAAGAGTAGTAGTAGTGGGAGACGCCTTGCTGCATGGGATCAAAACCCAGGTATGTCACGAAGACATGTGGACTTGCAGGTATGCTGTCTCCTGGGAGGACAGATTAGAGACAGGACTGAAAGGTTGCCTGCACTCATAAAGCCCACTGACAGTTTCTTCTCATCCATGTGGGAACAAATGATACTGCCAAGTGGAGCTATGAAGAAATCATGTCAGACTTTGAAGCTTTGGGAAGGAAACTCAAGAACTTTGGGGCCCAGATAGTGTTCTCATCCATCCTTCCAGTAGTTAAAAGAGGGATAGAAAGGGAAAGAAAAATACTCAGGGTGAATGACTGGATACGAAGGTGGTGCCGGCACGAGAGATTTGGATTCTGGGACCACGGGCTATACTTCCTGGAAGATGGGCTGTTGGCAAGGGATGTGTTGCACCTCACAAAGGCTGAGAAGAATGTGTTTGGCCACAGCATGAAGAACTTTATCAGGAGGGCTATAAACTGAATGCTATGGGGAAGGGAGATGTAAAGTTGGGGGTAACAATGGATGAAGGCTCATGCACCGCAACGGAGAGAACAGCTCTAATAGTGCCCAATGATAGTTTTCAGAAACATGTAGGAAGAAAGCCAGACCATGAAGCACATGGTCTTCGATGTCTATATACTAATGCCCAGAATATGGGAAACAAACAGAACGAACTTGAACTCTTAATACAGGAGGGAAATTATGACTTGATAGGTATAACTGAGACTTAGTGGGATGACTCCCATGACTGGAATACAGCAGTTGAATGATATAACTTGTTCAAAAAGAACAGGAGGAACAGAAAGGGAGGTGGGGTTGTACTATATGTTAAAAATACTTATCTCTGCACAGAAATACAGGAGGATGAGCTTGGTAGCCCCATTGAGAGCATCTGGGTTAAAATAAATGGAGCAAAGAATAAAAGGAACATGGTGGTTGGAGTCTATTACTGGCCACCCAATCAAGGAGGAGAGGAGGATGAAACTTTTGAAAAGCAAATAGCCAATGTTTCAAGGAAGCATGATGTAGTAGTAATGGGGGACTTCAATTTCCCCAATATTTGTTGGGAGACAAATTCTGCAAAACATGGCCCCTCCAAGAAATTCCTGACTTGTGTGGTGGATAACTTCCTCCTACAGAAAGTAGAGGTAGGAACAAGAGGATTGGCTATCCTTACTTGATCCTAACCAACAGAGATGACTTAGTGGATAAAGTAGCAGTTACAGGAACTCTGGGGGAAAGCGACCCAGTTATACGTGAGTTCTTGGTTCTAAAGGAAGCAAAAGCCAAGTGTAGCCAAACCCGTACTCTGGGTTTTAGAAAAGCTGATTTTAAAAAACTCAGAACAATGATTAGTAAGGTCCCATGGCAAGCGACTCTAATGAGAAAAGGAGTCCAAGATGGGTGGGAGTTTTTAAAAAAGGAAATTCTCAACGCACAATTACAAACAATTCCAACAAGAAAAAAAGGCAGCAGACAACAGAAGAAGCCAATGTGGCTTCACAAAAAGCTTAAGGATGACCTGAAAACAAAAAAGGACACATATAGGAAGTGGAGAGAAGGCCAAGCAACAAAGGAAGAGTACAGGCAGGTAGCACAGAATTGCAGAGATGGCGTCAGGTAGGCTAAACCTGGGAATGAGCTGAGGTTAGAGAGGGAAGCTAAAAGCAACAAAAAAAGCTTTCTTCAGCTATGTAGTACATAGTAAGGGGAAAGAAATGGAGGTTCAGCTGTTAAATAAGGATGGCAAAATGATAACAGATGACAAAGAAAAGGCAGAAGTGCTCACTTCCTACTTTGGCTCAGTCTTCTCCCAAAAGAGGGTCTATGATAGGGATGGCGGAGAATTTCTCCCCGAAACTTCGGGGGGCCGAGCGCCAACGTGTTCGGCCCCCCGAACAAGTTTCGGGGAGAAATCCTCTGCACCCCCCCGCACCCCGCACCCCCCCGGGACAGGACTTACCTTCACCGAATGTCCCTCCCAGTGGCTGGTTTGGCCGGCGGTTCGGCGGGTGTTCGAGCGAGGCGGGAGCGGCAGCCGGTCTTTCGACCAGCTGCTGCCACCGCCATTGCAATGAAAGAAAAAAAAAAACGCCCCCTGATAGGCTACGTGACGATTCACGTAGCCTATCACGGCTAGATTTGCAAAGTCAGCCGTGATAGGCTACGTCAATCGTCACGTAGCCTATCACGGGTGACTTTAAAAAAAAAAAAAGTGTGTACGGATAATGGTGGCCCCCATAGGGAGCCGCCATTCCCGTTCCTTATTTGGTCGCTGTAGTCTACGTAAAGATTTACGTAGACTACAGCGACTAAATAAGGAACGCGAATGGCGGCTCCCTATGGGGGCCGCCATTAGCGTACGCGCTTTTTTTTTTTTAAAGTCACCCGTGATAGGCTACGTGACGATTCACGTAGCCTATCACGGCTGACTTTGCAGATCTAACCGTGATAGGCTACGTGAATCGTCACGTAGCCTATCAGGGGGCGTTTTTGTTTTTTTAAAACTTTCGCATTCGCGGCCGGGCAAGGCGGGAAGCCTCCTCCCCGGCCTGAATTTCGGCCGGGGCGAGGCGGAAAGCCTCCCCCCAGCCTGAACTTCGCGGGGGGACCAGCGAAGCGCCTCCCCCCCACCGCGAATGTCCTTCGAGGACAGGTAAGTGACTTTCGTCCACCCCTAGTCTATGAGCCCCCTGGCAAAAGCGAAGTACAGGCTGAAGGGGCAGGATTGCAGCTTGAGATCGATAGGCATATGGTCAAGTAACACCTAATTACTTTGAATGAGTTCAAATCTCCAGGGCGAGATGAACTGCACCCTAGAGTAATAAAGGAACTGGCAGAAGAACTCTCAGAACCGCTGTCTATTCTCTTTGAGAAATCATGGAGGACGGGGGAAATGCCAGATGACTAGAGGAGGGCTAATGTTGTCCCTATCTTCAAAAAGGGTAAAAAGGAGGAACCTGGGAACTACAGACCAGTCAGTCTGACATCAATCCCTGTCAATTCTGGAGCAGATGATAAAGCAATCCATCTGTAATCACCTTGAAAACAATGCAGTGATTACTCAAAGCCAACATGGATTTGTCAAGAACAAATCCTGCCACACAAATCTGATCTCATTTTTGGATCAGGTTACCTCCCTTGTGGACTGTGGGAATGCTGTAGACATCATATACCTCGACTTCAGCAAAGCTTTCAACAAAGTGCCCCATGATCTCCTGATGAGTAAACTAGCTCAAAGTGGGCTAGATGAAACAACAATCTGGTGGATCCACAGTTGGCTACAGAATCGGACTCAAAGAGTGCTTATCAATGGGACCTTCTCAAACTGGGGAGAGGTAATGAGTGGGGTACCGCAGGGCTCAGTCCTGGGCCAGGGCTCTTCAACATTTTTATGAATGACTTGGAGGAGGAGATGCAGGGAATGCTGATCAAATTTGCAGATGACACAAAATTGGGTGGGATAGCTGATAACTTGGAAGACAGAAACAAAATTCAAAGTGATCTTGAAAGACTGGAGTGCTGGGCTAAAAACAGCAGAATGACATTTAATAGGGATAAATGCCAAGTTCTGCACCTAGGAAAAAGAAAGCAAATGCACAGTTGCAAGCTGGCAGATATACATGGGTCAACAACACTACAAGAGACCTTGGAATTGTTGTAGATCACAAGCTGAATGTGAGCCAACAATGTGATGTGGCTGCCAAAAAGGCAAATGCTCTTTTGGGCTGCGTTAATAGAAGCATAGCTACCAAATCCCGGGAAGTACTAGTTCCCCTCTACTCAGCACTGGTTAGGCCTCATCTGGAGTACTGTGTCCAGTTCTGGGCACCACACTTTAAGAAGGATGCAGACAAGCTAGAGAGGGTTCAGAGGAAGGCAACAAAGATGATCAGGGGACTGGAAACAAAGCCCTATGAGGAGAGACTGAAAGAACTGGGCATGTTTAGTCTTGAGAAGAGAAGACCGAGGAGAGATAGGATAGCACTGTTCAAGTACTTGAAAGGTTGTCACAGAGAGGGAGGCCAGGATCTCTTCTCCATCATCCCAGAACGCAGGACACGGAATAATGGGCTCAAGTGACAGGAAGCCAGATTCTGGCTGAACATTAGGAAAAACTTCCTGACTGTTAGAGCAATATGACAATGGAACCAATGACCTAGGGAAGTGGTGGGCTCTCCCACAGTTGAGGCATTCCAGATGAGGCTGGACTGTCATCTGTCAGGGATGCGCTGCCTTGGATTCCTGCATTTAGCAGGGAGTTGGACTCAGTGGTCTTGTAGGCCCCTTCCAACCCTACTATTCTCTGATTCTATGATTCTAGTGCCTTCCTTTCATGGCCATTTGATAATCCATATGGTTGCATTTAAAACCAAGCCAGTGAAATTGCTCAAAGTTGCAAATCTCTCTCTCTCTCTCTCTCTCTCTCTCCCCCTCTCTCCCCTCTCTCATTCGTATGTATGTATGTATGTATATATGTGTGTGTGTGTGTGTGTGTGTATGTATGTATGTATATATATATATATATATATACATACACACACACACACACACACACACACATGCATACATACATACGCCAAACAACCATATTGTTCAGTCACTTTGTGGATGCAGGACTCCTCTGCAGGGATTCAGACAGATTTCCTCTGAATGTCTGGCTTTAGTTCAGTGGAATATGATTTTGGTTCTCTGTCAGAATAAGGTCTTTTTCACAGTACCCAGAAGAGAATAGTGCATTCATGAATCCTATTCACCTTATGCCCTTTCAGCTCCATTCATCCTACTAATTCAGTTACATTTTCCACAAACAGAGACTCAGAGATTCATGTTATTTGGCAAGACCCTAGATGCTTCTCATAATTTTGCCTTGTCCAAAAGGAAACCTGTCAGAGACAGAGTTAGGCCTCCATTGATATGAGAACCCTACTGTAAATGCTATACTATGATAAACCACGCAGTGAACGGAAGACACCCCCTCACACACACACACACACACACACATGATCCCCCCCCCATTTTGCTGTTTTTGTCTGGCCTCATTTCACTCTCAAACATAAACATATTCCCTTTAAAATACATCTTCAAAGTCTACTACAGCTTTCGCCCTTTGGGGACTTGACATATCAAAAGAAACTTGCTGACATAAACGGGTATGTGGAGTTTGATCTATTCTAATATATGATTTTAATGTTTCTCATTTTCCTGGCTTGCCAACTCACATCTATCATACATTGTCACATTTAAGTTTCCTAAATTACTGCTTTTAACTTTTTTTTTGTCACTTTCTCGCCGAAGAGATATATTCTAAAGCTCTGCTATTTTCCCCCCACCATGATTGTATCTTAATATTAATAGGTTGAGGGGAAAATGGAAAATTTTGCTCACTTAAGGAGACAGCAATTTTTTGATAGGGTTTTGGAGATTCAATATTGTCCTGCTTTTCAAATCCAGGGATGAATTTAATCTCCAGGCACATAAAATGAAATTCAGGATGGCAAATCAAACAACAGAAAGGGAGGGGTTCGGAGACTCCCTGAGCATTTTAATTATGGATTAAATAGGGGGAAAAGAAATATCTTGTAAAACTATTTTGCAGATAGAGAGACAATGAATTTATTTTAAGATGAACACAGTGATGTGTGGATTTTGTTAAATCCATTCCTTCTGTATTTCATGGATTTTCAGGCATAGAATCATAGAATTTTAGGGTTGGAAGGGGCCTACAAGGCCATCGAGTCCAACCCCCTGCTCAATGCAGGAATCCAAGTCAGAGCATCCCCTGGAGGCATTCATCTTGAATGCCTCCAGGGTAGAAGAGTCCACCACCTCCCTAGGCAATTGGTTCCATTGTCATATTGCTCTAATAGTCAGGAAGTTTTTCCTGATGTTTAGCCGGAATCTGGCTTCCTGAAACTTGAGCCCATTATTCCATGTCCTGCACTCTGGGATGATTGAGAAAAGATCCTGGCCTTCTTCTCTGTGACAACCTTTCAAGTACTTGAAGAGCGCTATCCTATCTCCCCTCAGTCTTCTCTTCTCAAGACTAAACATGCCCAATTCTTTCAGTCTCTCCTCATAGGGTTAGTTTCCCCTGATCATCTTTATTGCCCTCCTCTGAAACCTCTCCAGCTTGTCTGCATCCTTCTTAATGTACAGTGCCCAGGACTGGACATAGTACTCCAGATGAGGCCTAAGCAATGCTGAGTAGAGGGGAACTAGTACTTCACGTGATTTGGAAGCTATACTTATATTAATGCAGCCCAAAAGAGCATTTGCCTTTTTTGCAGCCACATCACATTGTTGGCTCATATTCAGCTTGTGATCTACAACAGTTCCTTCTCGCTTGTAGCCATGTATCTCCCATCTTGTAACTGTGCGTCTTTTGTCCCATTCTCTGTCCATTGACAGAAGGGGGTTAGGGATGTACAAGAACTTTGTTCCACTTGCACTAATGCACAATGCACTAATGTGCAAATTTTCCCCCTCCCCAAAGTAAAAAAAACAAAAAAGGTCTGCAAGTCCTTGCAAGTCAGAAAAAGCTGTTCACTTGCAGAATCCAGAAGTCAGATTCATAGAAATCTGAACGTATTTGAATCCATTGCGGATTTCTCCAACAGTCCTAGGTGGACAAAAGGTGGATAAAATAAAACCTGCTCCTTTGCATTCTGTTATTCTGAGGATCAAAAGAAATGTGGACATGTTGTAAAGCCTCTTGAGAAACATGGATGCCTATTTTTAATCCACCATTTTGATCTCAAAATCTCTGAAAATGTCCACATATCTTCTTTAATCTCTTGCCATCCTTCTATGCCCATAGGTACAGCCAAGGTATGCAGCCAGCAATGCACATCCTACATCCATTGCTGGACTATGCTGAGATTTGCCATTGGCTTCTGCCTACAGTAACATGAAGTGAGGTGGCCTGGAAGGATCCTTCTTAAGTAAAATCATCCTAGAAATGTTGAGGACAACAAAAGACAGTTTTGATGAGATGTGCAAACCTTCTCATGGACAGCTCAGGACATCCCTACCTAGGACCCATGGGAAATACTGATGCAGGACAACACAAGAGAGTTTTGATGAGATGTGCAAATTTTATCAGGGACAGCTCTGGACATCCCTGTCTTGGACTCATGGAAAATATTAATGCAGGTTATTAGTCAAGCTGTTGTGCTGTGGGTATCATCCATCTCCCACTAGCACTGGTGGGGGCTGCTGCTGAAACTCTCAAAGGACTGGGCAAGGCTGAGATGACCAAGACTGTAGAGTTTTAGCCAGCAACTTTGAGAGCCGGTGTTTCTTTATTTATCTATTTTATTTATTCCATTTCTATACCGCCCAATAGCCAAACCTCTCTGGGTGGTTCACGACAACTAAAACCATAAAATACATCATAAAACGCAATAGAAAATATGAGGTGAGTGCCTCTACTGAGAAGGCCCGCTTATGTGCTGTTACTTGGCCACCATCCATTGGTAATGAAACAACCAATAAGGCTTTGTGAAAAACTCAGTGTGTGTTCCTCAAACAAAGAAATGTGTGTTTGTGTGCATGTGTGTGTGTGTGCGTGTGTGTGTGTGTGTGTATGGGAAGGCAGTCAGGTAGATCAGCCCAGGAGCTCCCTTACAGAAGGAGCTACACCTCTGTGGTAGAGCCTCTGCTTTGCATGCAAAAAGTCCCTGGTTCATTCCCTGGCATCTCCAGGTAGGGCATTCATTCATTCATTTAAATATCTTTATTTATTCATTTTATTTCTACACTGCCAAATAGCCAAAGCTCTCTGGGCAGTTCACAAAAATTAAAACCACAAAGTGCAACATAAATCAATATTAAATGCGAATGCTTAAAACTACAGTATAAAAGTACAACCAGAATAAAACCTAGCAGCAATGCGGAGATTTAAAATACAATAACAGATTTAAAAGAACTGAAGTAAAAAACTAAAATGCCTGGTAAAACAAAAAGGTCTTCACCTGGAGCTAGCAATGGGCAAACTCACTGTGGTCATAATTTAGGGCCATAATTTGCATAATGTGTGCAAATTACATCTGCAGTTTGACGAAATAGGAGTTTATATGGTGAAATCCCCAAGAAAGTTCCTGGATGTCAGGAACAAACCCCTGGCTTGGCTTGCAAAGGCAAGACACATTAAGAGTGCTGCGGGAATCAGTCGGGCCCCAAAAGGGCCAGATTTACCTGTAACAGACGTCCCTAGTTGGGTGTGTACGAGTGTGTGTGTGTGTGTGTGTGTGAGAGAGAGAGAGAGAGAGAGAGAGAGAGAAAGAGAGAGAGAGAGAGATGGGTCTGGGCAAGCAAACCAGGTATCCAATGGAAGTCTTGTCCAAATGAGGAGAACAAAAAGGCAACACAAACTTGCACAAAGGAGATGCAAGCAGACATAAAAAATGTTAAAGACTGAGAGAGAGAGAGAGAGAGAGAGAGAGAGAGAGACTGAGTCATTTTGAGGAGAATTATCACCAAAAAAATTAAGGCCAACAATAAAATATTATTTCAATATATCAGAAGCAGGAAACCAGCTGGTGGGGCATATGCACCATTGCATGACAATGGAGTTAAAGGAATACTAAAGGAGGGTAAGGATACTCCCGAGAAGCTGAATGAATTCTTGTCCTTTGTCTTCACTGCAGAAGATGTAGGACAAAAATACCTGTGCCTGAACTGATGTTTTCAGGAATGTTCTGAGGAACTGAAGCAAATAGTGGTGACAAAAGATGAACATCTCAACCTTATTGACAAATTGCAAGTTAATAAATCACAGATGGTATCCATCCTAGAGATCTTAAAGAACTCATATGTGAAATTGCTAATCTTCTAACAAAAATACGTAACATGTCCCTAAGATTATCCTCTGTACCAGCGGACTGCAGAATGGACAATGTAACAGCAATTTTTAAAAAGGGATCCAGGACGGATTGGAGAAATTCCAGGCCGGTTAGCTTAACATCTATTCCAGGTAAATTGGTTGAAAGCATTATTAAATATAAAATTAGTAAGCATACAGAAGGACAAGCCCTGCTGAAAAAGAATCAACATGGCTTTTACAAAGGTAAATCATGCTAGGGATGTACGAAAGTCACTTACCTTTCCGTGGATTAGGTTTAAGGTGGGGGGGGAGGCGTTCCATCCCTCCCCCCCGGAATCCTCGAATGGCCGGCTGTGCTCCGCAGTGGATCCAGAGCTGGATTTTCAGCCGCGGAGGGCTCTGGGTAAAACAAAAACAAAACCGCATACACAAATGGCGGCGGCTACGGCCGCCACCATTTGTGTTCCTTATTTTTGGCTGTCTTAGTCTACATAAATATTTACGTAGGCTAAAATGGTGAATCAAAAAGGGACGCAAATAGCACCCGCTACGCTATTTGTGTTCCCCTTTATTTTTGCCGTAATAGTCTATATAAATATTTACGTAGACTAAGACGGCCAAAAATAAGGAATGCAAATGGCGGTGGCCGTAGCCACTGCCATTTGTGTATGCGTGTTTTTTTTTAACCCAGCTGTGATAGTAAATCTTTACGTAGCCTATCACGTCTCTGTAAAAAAACAAAACAAAAAACAACCCTCCAGACTGCAAATGGCAGCGGCAGCAGCTGGTCGGAAGACCAGCCGCCGCCGGAGCCGCCACCGGAGCCGCTGCCGGAGCCGCCACCACCCGGAACATCCGCCCCAGGTAAGTCTCATCCTGGGGGGGATCCACGGGGGGGTAGCAGGCCATTCCACCACAGATTTCGGGGGGCCAAATGCACTGGCATTCGGCCTCACCAAGATCCGTGGCAGAATTCTCTGACATCCCTAATCATGTCTCACTAAACTTTCAGAGTTATTTGAGATTGTCAATAAACACCTGGACTGTGTTGCTCTGCTAGACTTGGTTTCCTTGGACTTGCAAAACACCTTTTTTGTTTTCCTTGGACTTCCAAAACACCAGAATCCCTGCAGAGCGGAGCCGGCTGGCCAGGATTCTGGGGGGGAGGCGCAGAGCGCCTCCCCCCCCGGCGAGGATTCCAGGGGGAGGGACGGAATGCCTCTCCCCCACCATCAACATAATCCGTGAACAGGTAAGTGAGTTTCGTACATCCCTAGGTAAGGGCAATTTCATACATCCCTAAAATTTAGCAGTCATGGAATAAGAGGAGAGGTCCTCTTATGGATAAGTAATTGGTTTAAAATTGAAAGTGAAGACTAGGAATTAGGGGTATACAAAACACTTACGTTGTTCCACTGGGGCCATCTGTGGTGGGGGGAGGTGCTCCATCCCCCCCCGAATCCTCCCCAGATGGCTCCACTCTGTGGCGACTCCATGAAGCTGCCAGCCGGGGCCGCCTGTAGCCGGACCTCCATCCACTGCTGGGCTGTGGCCACAAATGGCAGCTGCTGTAGCAGCCGCCATTTGTATCCCTGGGTTAGCCGTGATAGGCTATGTATATATTTATGTAGCCTATCACGGTAAAAGACAGGGACCCAAATGGCGTCCCTGCATTAGCCATGATGGACTATGTAGATACTTACGTAGCCTATCACGGCTTGGCAGGGATGCAAATGGCGGCTGGCGTAGCGGCCGCTATTTGCAGCTGCAGCCCGGCAGCAGCTAGAAGACCACCCGGAGCCACTGCCACCGCTGGAGCCACCACCAGAGTCGCCGCTGCCAGGTAGGTTCCATCCCAGGGGGGTTCTGTGGGGTGGGGGGGATTGCCCCGTTCCACCACGGACTCCAGGGGGACAGATTCTAAGGAATCCAGCCTCACTGGAGTCTGTGGCAGAATTGTCCAACATCCCTACTAGGAATAAGTGGTAAGTTATCCTACTGGAGTGATGTAAACAGTGGGGTCCTACAAGGATCTGTAGCTGGTCAAGACTCAAATGCTTTTCAACCCGTTCATAACTAATTTGGAGTGAGCAGTGAATTATCCAAGTTTACTGATGACACCCAATTATTTAGGGGGGGGGGGTTTTGGTTTTTTTTTTAAAGGATTGTGGAGAAATCCGAAAGACCAACTCCAAACTGGGAGAATGCGGATCAAAATGGCAAATGTGGTTCATTGTAAACAAGTTATAGTGAGGCATGTTGGAGCACAAATCCCAACTACGAGTATATGCTGATGGGATCTGAGCTATTAATAACTAACCAAGAAACAGATCTTGGGGTGTGGGGACAGCTCAATGAAAATGTCAACCCAGTGTGTGGCTGTTGTGAATCAGGATAGATGGACACACTGCTGTCTGCTCCCTTCTAGCAGTCAGTGAGCCATTCTTGCTGCCTGCCCGCACAAGCTGCACTGCAGGAGTTATGGGATGGCTTAGTGTTCAGCCAAGAAGCGCTGCAAGGCCATCTGTCCCCTTACTGAGACGCAATTGGGTTAGTTCCACATATGTACAGTTGAGTGAAGGGGCAATGACTCAAGATTAAAGGCATAAAGGGCCCTTAACGCTGGAATCCTGAGTCATTGCCCCTTTAAGGCAGCCATATACTCCATTTTAAATATGTGGTTTAAACCATTATGCAATTGTGTGCACAATCACGGCTAGGTGAGGGGATGGATATCCCTGCAGTGCTTCCCGCTGGTCATTAACAGGGAAGTGAGCCCCCCAAAGCCCAGCAAGTGGGGTCAAAAAGGCCAGACCACGGGGGGGGGGGAATCCATCGACTCTGCCCACTCCTTGGATTCCTGCGCCATCCTTAGTTGTGAAAAAGGAAAAATCCATGTTAGGCATAATTAGAAAAGGAACTGAAAATAAAACTGCCAAGATCATATTCTCTTTATATGTATCTGTGGTGTGACCACACTTTGTTCTGATCACTGCACATAAAAAGGATATTGTAGAGTTGGACAAACTGGATAAGAGAGCAAGTAAGGGAGTAATTCTATGGCCCCTTAGTATGTGTGTGTATGTGTGTGGGGGGGAGGTTAAAGGATACTTCAGATTCCTTGGTCTGAAGTCTGAGATAGTACTCCGACCTCAGATATGGGAATCCACGTTCTACCCCCTCCCCCTCAGCTGCTGTGGAAAGTTCTGTGCCAGCTGCCTCTCCAAGCCTGGGAACTCAACCTCAGAAAGGTGGTAAAGGGGGTGTTCTGGTGGGTGAGGAGGGGAGGAGATTGAAGCCTTTAGAAGACAAGACTGAGGGGAGATATGATAGTGCCCTTCAAGTATTTGAAAGGTTGTCACAGATTGGAAGGCCAGGATCTCTTCTCCATCATCCCAGAGTGCAGGACACTGAACATCAGGAAAAACTTCCTAGAGCAATATGACAATTGAACCAATTCCCTAGGGAGGCAGTGGGCTGTCCCATCCTGGAGGCATTCAAGATGAGGCTGGACAGCCATCTGTCAGGGATGCTCTGACTTGGATTCCTGCATTGAGCAGGGGGTTGGACTCGATGGCCTTGTAGGCCCCTTCCAACCCTACTATTCTATGATGCTATGATTCTATGAAGATGCCTGGATATGAGCGATCCAAGGCCTCTCCAGCCTCCTCCCCTTCCCCTCCAGAACATCCCAGCTAGACAGGCAAAAAAGCCTGTCTAGTGAAAATGCAGGGTGGGAGGAGCAGTGGAGGAAACTGTCACTCATCATTGGATGTTCATAAGCCCCTGGGTTCAGAGGTTTATGAGCATCCAGAGCAGAAGTCATAGGACTGGGCCTACAAATGATCAAAGTGCCAGAGCAACTCCTCTGCAAGGAAAGGTTACACTCCCTGGGACTGTTTAACTCAGAGAAAGAGCAAGTAATGGAGAGCCAATGTGGTGTAGTGGTGAGAGTGACGGACTGGGAGCCGGGAGATCTGGGTTCTAGTTCCCACTTGGCCATTGAAGCTCACTGGGTGACTTTGGGCCAGTCACAGACTCTCAGCCCAACCTACCTCACAGGGTTGTTGTTGTGAGGATACAACGGAGAGGAGGAGGATAATGTAAGCCGCCTTGGGTCCCTTGCAAAAGGAAAAAAGGTGGGATATAAATGCAATAATAAATAAATAAATAAATAAATGGAGGAAAAACAAACAAACTCATCCATGGCTACTAGTCCTGAGGGCTAGTTGGATCACATTCCGTATGCCTCCATATACTAGTTGCTGGGGAAATGGGTGGGAGGGAGGTATAGCACTGATGTCTTACTTGTGGGTTTCCTGTGGGCAGCTGGTTGGTTACTGTGTGACAGAATGCTGGACTAGGTGGACCTTGATCTGTTCCAGGATGGCTCGTCTTATCTTCTTACGTTGCACAAGGCAGCCTGGAGCCAATAACTTGTTGAGAAAGAAACCACAGAATATATAAGGCTAGAGCTGTGAAATAGTCTATTTTAAGCCCCAGTGGATTATTGAGAGAGAAACAACATTACTGACAAGGGAAACCACAGATTATGGTCGGCTAGAACATATTTTGCTGCTCTAGCCTGCTGTATTCCATGGTTTCTCTCTCAAGAATAGGATTCTTGAGAGAGAAACCATAGAGTGCAGTAGGCTGGAGCAAAACGGTTGCCCAATCCTGACCTAAATGATGCGTAATTCCCTAGCCATTGTCTGTCTTATCTCCATAGCTGTTACCTCACTAAAGATAGATATGATTGGTCTCAGGGATGCCTAACAATTGATCCCAAATCATGTTTTCTCTACTTGAAGAGGAGATAGCCCTAGGCTAAAGGAGCTACCCAACTCCCAAGAACTTTAATTTTCACTAAAAGGCTCATTTTGCTATTCACCACTGCCAAATTTAATGTAATACAAGTAACATTCATTTGTTTCTCAATGCCATGAGGCACTAAGGTTAGCTATTCATCTTAACCTTCCATTTGGAGGTCTAACTTAATTCTGACTTAATTAACACAATGCTGTTTGGTATTTTTCACAGGGAAAATGCAAATAAATATGGTAATCCATCACTGGAAATTTGTCTTAATTAGCATGATGTTTACTGGATGATTTCATGCATTCCGAACCACAGTGGACTCCTGAACTGAGGGCCATAACGGGAAGTAGAGAAATTGCTTGAAAAACCAATTGGTCCTGAAGACGATTCCTTAAATTAAATGCAAATTATGTTATAGGATGGTGCACATGACATATAATTTGCAATGTTCTTCTGCTGCATTCCCTCTTTGTTACAGGTTATTTCCCAAACACAAGATATTTCAAGATGCAATTATTCTTTATGCCCTTATTACTGCCTCAACCAGTGCTGAGTCCCTAGGATGACAAATCCTGGGGCTCAAGTCTGCCTAGGACTCGCACTAAGTGCTTTAGCATTTCAAATGTCATAATGCTTTTTACACATTTTTTCCCCCTTTCATAATGGCCCATCATCCAACAGAAAACGAAACTGCCCAGGGCTCAGCAAGAGAAAGTAGCAGGAGATGTGTGAGAGGCCTTCCCATTTGTGTGTTTTTAAGGACAAACTTAACCATAGGAGGGGAGGAATTCCAATTAGGAAAATGGCATGGGAAAAACAGGGTTAATCCCCCTATCCCAGAGCAATGGTGTTGATCCAAACTGGGGCTTTCCACAGCTGCATTTACTACCTTAAATATATATCTATATCTATATCTATATCTATATCTATATCTATATCTATATCTATATCTATATCTATATCTATCTATATCCCAGAGGATATATCCTGAGCGGCCTTCTGTAGAGATGTTGCAGGCACCTGTCTGGGACCAGAACTCTGTGCCCCCCTCAACCCCTGGACCATGCCCACTGAGCCCCTGTCCTTGCTTGCACCTGCTCATGCCCTCCTGGACTCACCACAACCCTGTCTGGTGAGCACCCACCATTTTGCTGCCTTTTATCTGCGTAAAAAAGGCAGTTAAAAAAGTTGCATATTTAAATATGCACAGTTTGAGGCTGGGGGAAAGCTTAATATGAACAATATTTGCCAAGCTCATGGGGGCTCGAGTGTGGGTCCAGGGGGTGGGGCAAGAGGGGGTGGCACTTCAGCGGGCACCCCAACAACCCAAGCTGGGGTGTGTTCGCACATCCCTAGCCTTCTGCATCTCATCCAGTTTGTCCCTCTGTAGCATCATTGGTTATTGTATCCTCTACGGCTTCATGTGGCTTGTATCAGCAGACCTGACCTGTGCTTGTCAACTGCACTGACACACAGTCTGTTTCCAGACTGAATTTAAAGTAGTGTTGTACGCCAAAAATTTTGACTCTTCTATTTTTGGCATTTCATGGGGGTGGGTGGGGGGAAAACAAAAACTCTGGAGAAAGAGACTAGGGTGTGTGTAGGGATGTACGAAAGTCACTCACCTTTTCGCAGATGTGATTCACGGTGGAGGGGGAATCGCTCCATCCCTCCCCCCGGAATCCTCGATGGGGAGGAGGCGATCCAGTCCTCCCCCCTGGGATCCTGCCCGGCCAGCTCCGCTCCATGGCAGCTCCGCGGAGCAGCCAGCCAGGGCGATCCGCAGCCGGAGTTCCAGCCATGGATGGGCTGCTGCGGACGCAAATGGCGGCCACCGTAGTGGCCGCCATTTGTGTCCAGCCAGGCTGCCATGATAGGCTACCTAAGTATTTACGTAGCCTATCACGGCAGGCCAAAAAAAAAATCAGCATACGCAAATGGTGGCGGCTACGGCGGCCACCATTTGCATTCCCTATTTTTCACCGTTTTATCTTACGTAAATATTTACGTAGGCTATTACAGCAAAAAAAACAACAACAAACGGGATCACAAATAGCACCCACTATGTTATTTGTGTTCCCCTTTTTTTCGCCGTAATAGCCTATGTAAATATTTACATAGGATAAAACGGTGAAAAATAGGGAATGCAAATGGCGGCCGCCGTAGCTGCCACCATTTGCTTCCACATTGTTTGTTTGTTTTTCCTTGCCGTGATAGGCTATGTAAATACTTCCGTAGCCTATCACAGCTTCCGCAGGGATGCAAAAGGCTTCCCTGCATTAGCCGTGATAGGCTACGTAAGTATTTGCATAGCCTATCACAGCTATGATCAGGAAGTGAATGGCAGCCGCACAGCAGATGGCAGCAGATAAGTGCTCCATTTGGCGCACCTTTCATGGGTTGGGGGCTCCATTCCGCGCACCTTTCATGGGTTGGGGGGCCAGGACTTCGTTCCGCCATGGATTTCGGGGGGCCAAATGCACTGGCATTCAGTCTCGCTGAGATCTGTGGCGGAATTCTTTGCCATCCCTAGGTGTGTGTGTGAAAATTTCAGAGAATTTTCTCTTCCAGAGGGGGACAGGGTTTCCACATATCTTTTCAAATGTAGGCAGTTCTTGAGGGTTCTTTCTTTCTTTCTTTCTTTCTTTCTTTTTTCTTTGTTTGAATACCCCCTGCACTTGCAGGAGCCCAGGACTCTTCTCCAGCCTGGAAGTTCTTTCTGAACTCCCAGGAGACCATGTGACTTGGCCCTCTCCAAAAGGCATTGAGGAAGAACTCCTGGTTGGAGAAGAGTCCTGGGATCCTGCAAGTGAGGGGGGTGTTTAAAAAAAATAGAAAGAAGACCCCACGAGAATGTATGTAGAAAGTATGTAGAAAAACCCTACCCTTCTTCCCCAAGGAGAAAATTCTCTGAAATTCTCCCCTTCCCTGCAGAAGACACAGAAAAAATGTTACCTCTTTCTCAGGGAGATAAATAGGGATGGACGGAACACTTACCTTCCGTTCCATTCTATTTCTGCTGGGGGGGAAGCGCTCTGTCCCTCCCCCCAGAATCCTTGGTGGGGGGGGAGGTGCTCCCTCCCTCCCTCCCGGAATCCTGCCCGGCCAGCTCCACTCCACGGCCAAGTTGCGGAGCCACTGGCCAGCTCCGGCCGCCCACAGCCAGACATCTGGCTGCTGGGCAGCCCTTTAGGGACACAAATGGTGGCTGCCGTAGCAACCGCCATTTGCATCCCTGGATTTAGCTGTGATAGGCTACGTAAGTATTTACGTAGCCTATCACGTCTGGGTAGGTTAAAAAAAAAAAAGCATACGCAAATGGCAGCTATGGCCGCCGCCATTTGCATTCCTTATTTTTTGCCATCTTAGTCTACGTAAATATTTACATAGACTATTACAGCGAAAAGAAAGGGGAACGCAAATAGCGTAGTGGGCATTATTTGCGTTCTCCTTTCTTTTCGCTGTAATAGTCTACATAAATATTTATGTAGACTAAGACAGCAAAAAATAAGGAATGCAAATGGCGGCGGCCGTAGCCACCGCCATTTGCGTACACTTTTTTTTTTAACCTACCCAGATGTGATAGGCTACGTAAGTCTTTATGTAGCCTATCACGTCAATGTAAAAAAAAACACACCAGACTGCAAATGGCGGTGGTGGCAGCTGGTCGGAAGACCAGCCGCCGCTGCCGCTGCCACCGCTGGAGCTGCCACTGTCCAGAACATCCGCCCCAGATAAGCTTCATCCCGAGGGGATCCGTGGGGGTACAGGGTGGTGGCAGGCCGTTCTGCCATGGTTTTGGGGGGGCCGAATGCCAGTGCATTTGGCCTCACTGAAATCCGTGGCGGAATTCTCCGCTATCCCTAAAGATAAAAAGTTCCTGAACATATGGGGCAGAGTTCAGCACAGCACTAATTTAAAGTGCTAGTTTCAACCTCTGATAAAGCCCTAAATGGCTTGGAACAAGTAGACCTACAAGACTGACTGGTCCAGTATGTATGTACACAGATCTGAAGATCATCAGAGGATTTTCACCAAATGCCCAAACCAAATGAAGTGAGGGAGATAACCACTAGGCCAGCCTTCCCCAACCTGCTGTCCTCCAGATGTTTTGTACTTCAGCTCACATCAGTCCCAGCTGGAATGTTCAGCGGCCAGGAATGCTCAGACCTGAAGTCCAAAAGATCTGGAGCACACCAGGTTAGGGATGTGCAAACTCACCTCCGTTTGGGTTCTCCAGACATCCGCTCAGCCCTTGCCCTTGCTCGCGGGTCCCCAGACAGCCCTCAAGTTCCTCCCACACTCAGCGAGCAGCCTGCACTCACCCCAGTGGCCTCATCGAGCTCTGCCATCTTTTTAAAAAAAGAAAATGGTGATTGCAAAAATGTGCATGCCTTTGTATGCGCGAAAATGCGCATTTTGCGAATGCGCATATTGTCATGTGTGAAATGCACATTGTTGTGAAGGTGCATATTGGTGTGTGTGCAAATATGAGCATTTTTGCGATCGCCATTTTATTTCTTAAAAGATGGCAACCACGAAGCTCAACGAGGCCTCTGGGGCAAGTGCATGCCATTCGCCGAGCGTGGGCAAGGAGCGAGCAGGGGCAGGGGCTTGGTGAACGGGACTCGGGGGTGCGGGCAGGGGTGGTTCTGCCAGTTTCCCAGACTGAATCGGGCACCCATGCCATCCCTACACCAGGTTGGGGAAAGCTGAACTGGGGAGAGGTTTTTTCCAGTAGCAGCAGCTCAGGTATGGAGTACCCTAACGGGAGCCAGGTACCATCTTTAGGAACCAGGCAAAGGCCTTTTAAGTTATT
The DNA here is from genome assembly GCF_057233095.1 of Heloderma suspectum. Taxonomy (NCBI): domain Eukaryota; kingdom Metazoa; phylum Chordata; class Lepidosauria; order Squamata; family Helodermatidae; genus Heloderma; species Heloderma suspectum. Next base: position 30,338,186 of record NC_139469.1, read on the forward strand.
TAGGCCTTTTAAATCTGTTTTCATCTGAGCCCTGAATAATGTGTGTTTGAATTGTGTTTTAGGTCATAATAGGGTTTTTTTATTGTTATTTGATGTAATTTTAATACTGCATGTGTTTTGTGAGATGCTCAGAGAACAAGTTATGAAGCAGCTGTATAAATGCCATAAGCAAGTGGTGCAAAGACTTAGGCCCACAGTCCTAATCTGCCCCACATGGGATTCCAGTCTTCCCCCTCTGGGGTCCCCCAAATGGCTATGCCTCCTTCCTTGGCCCCTGGCCCCCTGACTGCTAATTCTTTGATTCTTCGATTCTTTGGATTATTCCCCCCCCCTTCTAAAAGTTTGAAATGCTTCTCCTAAGGCTTACTCACTGGCATTAAGGGCACAATCCTATGCATGTTGAGACAGCCAGAGGAAGTCCTACAACTCCCAGCATTCCCCAGTTAGCATGGCTGGCTGGGGAATGCTGGGAACTGTAAGGCTCTCTCTGTCTAAACATGCATAGGATTGAGTCCTAAGAGCTTTAAGCTAAAATATAGTATTTTTGGCCCTCCACACTTTTGCCCCCAGCCTCTCCACCACTGGAATACAATGTGCCCCCTGAGAGCTTCTCCAAAATTGAAGGTGGCACTTGGGAGGAAAGAAGTTCCTCAGAGAGCTTCAGCTATTGGGTGGTATAGAAATGAAATGAAATGAATGAATAAATACGTTTGACAGCTCTGCAGTACATAAATAAATGAAAGCCAGTGTGGTGTAGTGGTTAGGGCATTGGACTGGGACTCAGGAGATCCAGGTTCTAGTCCCCACTCAGTCATGAAGCTCGCTGGGTGACTTTGGGCCAGTCATTGACCCTCAGCTTAACCTACCTCACAGGGTTTTTGTGAGGATATGATGGAAAGGAATAGGAAGACCATATAAGCTGCTTTGGGTTCCTTGGAGGAAAAAAGGAGGGATAGAAATGTAATAAATGAATCAATAATACATGAAATAAATAAAAAGAAAACTCATCTAAGCATCTGACATGGTTGCCCTCCTCCTCAAACAAAGGATTTGGCAGAGGTAGGTTTACTTTCTCTTTGCTTTTTCCATAAGTGAATGTATGCCAACCATTTGTGTATGCGTGGGGTGGTGGCGGGGTGGTGGTGGTGGCGGTAAAACCACTATACTTTAGGCAACCTTTCAATGGGGGCAAAACTCACCTATTACCTCAGCAGGTTTGAGGACCCATGGGAAGCTTAATGCATCGGTGTGGGTCATGCATGGTTTTCTGCAGTTCACAGGTCTGCCCCTCATAACCACAGCTATTTTGCTAGGCCTATCTAAAATTGGATGATGGGCTGTAATTGCTGTAAAGGCATTCTGAGCTTAAAGCCCCTGAAAAGTCTGACACTGAAGCAGGCAATTAATTTCCATTTCTCTTGCTGTTAAACAGGCTGCAGCCCAAAAACATTTTCAATGTTATGGCGAGTTATAGAATTTTTCCTTTCCTTTCTTCCTTTTTCTTTCTGCCCTTTCCTAATGGCCCATAGTTCAGCTAAGAGCGGAAACTGCAATCTCAGCAGCGATGTTAGGTAATTTTCATTTAAGGCTCTGGCGTGATCATCGTCTCTCAGTTGTCAGAGAGCATTCAGAGAGAGATTGGTGATGTTGTGTCCCTTTGGGCAAAATGTCACTTTATTTTTAGGTGTAGGCTGTGAAGAGGAGATGCCTCTTCACCTCCACCCCCTGCCTGAAAGAAACATTACAGAAAAATAAGAAGACAAGGGCACATGGAAGCCTGTGTAAAGTTCAGCATTAAGGGCCTAGGGAAGTGATTATTTCTTTTCCCCTGAGCCTTTTCACCAATCAAATTTTAATTCTCTCAATAATTCCTTCCATCAGGGGCAGCAACGCCCCACATGAGTACCAAATATGCTCTTCGACATCTTTCTTGGCACCTGCCATGGTGCCCTATCCCTCTCACTTAAAAACAAAACAAAACAACATTTTCTTAACTGCAGCTGGGATTGCTTCAGACATTTCAACTCAGTCTTTTGGGCAAGTTACTTGTCCTCTTTGACTAGCCACACCTCCCATGGCAGCCATTTTACGGTGCCTGCAAGAGTTCCTCAAATCGTCAGATCTGCCCACAGGCCCCAAAGGTTGCCTTCCTCTGCCTTAGATATTTCTCCTGAGCAGAAACCTTTTAAATCCACCTCTGCATTTGAATTCAAGTGAAACTGAAGGGCAATTTAGGACAGATGGGTTCCTCCTGAGAAATCTTACTAATAGTGATAGGCAACCCCCCCCCCCAACGCCCACCTTGCATGCTGCTTGCGAGACATCTGCCACTTGCCCAACCCTGGTAGGCATGCGGGGTGAACTGCTGGGTGGATTGCAAGTGCCAGGCATGTGGCGTCTCACCCATCTGTGAACTGCCATTTTATGCAAAATTGTGGGTAAGCCTTTTACATGGAAATCGCCATTTTGTGCAAAATGGTGGCTGTAAATAGTGTGCTTTATGAAACGCTGCAGACGTAACTTGTCTAATTAGGCCATTTATGCCTGCAATATTGCATAAATCATGCTTTGCATTGCCACCATTTGGGGCAAAATGGCGATTTCTATGAAAGGCTTACCTGCAATTTTACATAAAATGGTGGCTCGTGGACATGCAGGGAACCATGAGCTTGCCTGACTTGGAACATGCTGAGTCAGGCAAGCTCAGGGGTCCTTGAGTTGGTATCTGGGGGGCCAAGCTGGTGGTGACAACTCCCTGAGCTCAGGCCCCCAGCAGGATTCCTCCAACATCCTTCCGTGTTAGTCCCATCAAATTCTTGTGAGACCCATCGAAATTTCTCAGGTGTTTCTCCGGAATGAGTTCTGTGAATTTGCATACAAAATGGATGGTGAGGGGAGGTAACTTATACAAGGGAAATTTCTTTGGGCAGAGGTAGGGGTGCACGAAAGTCACTTACCTGTCCTCGAAGCTTTTTGCGGTGGGGGGGAGGCGCTTCGCTGCTCCCCCCATGAAGTTCAGGCCGGGGGGGGAGGCTTCCCGCCTCGCCCAGCCGAAATTCAGGCCAGGGGGGAGGCTTCCCGCCTCGCCCGGCCGAAATTCAGGCCGGGGAGGAGGCGCCTCGCCTCACCCGGCCGCGAACTAAACAGTTAAAAAAAAAACAACGCCCCCGTGATAGGCTACGTGACGATTAACGTAGCCTATCACGGCTAGATCTGCAAAGTCAGCCTTGATAGGCTACGTAAATCGTCATGTAGCCTATCACGGGTGACTTAAAAAAAAAAAAGCACGTACGCTAATGGCGGTCCCCATAGGGAGCCGCCATACGCGTTCCTTATTTGGTCGCCGTAGTCTACGTAAACATTTACGTAGACTACGGCGACCAAATAAGGAACGGGAATGGCGGCTCCCTATGGGGGCCGCCATTTGCGTACACGCTTTTTTTTTTTTTTAAGTCACCCGTGATAGGCTACGTGACGATTTACGTAGCCTATCACGGCTGACTTTGCAAATCTAGCCATGATAGGCTACGTTAATCGTCACGTAGCCTATCACGGGGGTGTTTTTTTTTTTATTGGAATGGCGGCAGCGGCAGCTGGTCGAAAGACCGGCTGCCGCTCCCACCCCGGACGAAGACCCGCCGAACCGCTGGCCAGACCCGCCGCCGGGAGGGACATTTGCCAAAGGTAAGTCCCGTCCCGGGGGGGGGCGGGGGGCGGGGGGTGTGTGGAGAATTTCTCCCCGAAACTTGTTCAGGGGGCCGAACACGTTGGCGCTCGGCCCCCCGAAGTTTCGGGGAGAAATTTTCCGCCAACCCTAGGCAGAGGGCACACTGGAGTTGCGTAGTATCTTTTAATTATCTGTCCATTTAGAGATATACAGACTGAGCAGGAATTATATGTGTAAGAAGCAATCACACAGGCAGAAACTGATCATCATCCCAAAGCAACACCAGGACAGGGAAATCCAAAAAGCTCCAGCCTACCAGTTCCCAATAGCCTCTATTCTACTTTTCTTGTGCACACTAGCCCCCTTCACACTTTATGCTGGGGAAGTGGGCATCTACAGGAATAGAAGCTAGGGAGAACAAAAGTGAACTGAATTGCATGAAGACTATGCGAATATATGAACTGGCATTGAGAAGCAATGAAAACAGCAGCCATTTTCCAATGCTCATAAAAACAAATGCAGAAGTTGTAAGTGTCTATGGTTTAACCCTCTTCTTGAACCTCATCTTACTTCTGACTGAATTAAATCAAATATGAGGCTGGGTGATCTGATGAAATTCACCTTCCATCCTGAGCATGCCAACATAAATCACGGTCGTGTCCCTCCAAAACAGGTTCATTATTTTGAGTGTCACGTCCAGGCTGCTCATAAAGGATCTCCATATTTTTTTGTTCTTTATGGTCCTAGTGCACCATGGAAATGTAAAATTAAAATTGCCCCTCGCAGCAGGAAGGGCCACATTTAAAGTCAAGTCTGTCCTCATCAGGGAGTGACATATTGACAGTAGGGTGATCCTTTTATGGGCTAATTCATAATTTATTCTGAGGATAAAAAGGCACTTCTGTCTTAAAGTCAACAGCTGAATCCTTTAGCAGCATCAGGGGGAAATTACAGTGGAGGAAAAGTGATACTTCTGTGATTTTTATTTTTATTTTTACATTATACCCAAGTCTACTAAGTGGGTTTTTATTTAAGAAGATGTTCCAATTCTGCAAATTACAGGAATGTTTTTATTTTACTTTATTTTATTTTTTCCCCCCAGCCTACTTTCTTTACAAAATAGTGGAAAGTTGTAGTGTAGATGTAAATGAGGTGATCTGATGTAAAGCAGTGATTTGGATGTTTGACGAGTATAACCACAGGTAAAGTAAATATATGTGCACATATGCAAGGGGTATCAAACTTCAGGACTGTGGCCCAAATCTGGCCCACCTGAGGTTGCAACCTGGCCCTCTAGGCACCCCAGATGGCTACACTCCCTTCTTCTGGCCCCATGCCCTTTTCCCTGAATATTGATAGGGACGTTTGTCACTGGAAATCTGGTTCTTTTTTGGCTGGATGGAGTTCTGTGGCATATACGACTCGCTTTGCATCTGCAAGTAGGGATGTACAAAAGTGACTTACCTTTTCGTGGATTCTGTTCATGGAGAGGGGAAGGCGTTCCGTCCCTCCCCCCGGAATCCTCGACGGGGGAGAGGCGATCCGGTCCTCTCCCCCGGAATCCTCGATGGCTGGCTGTGCTCCGTGGCGGCTTTGCGGAGCAGCCGGCCAGGCCCAGGCCAGGGCTGTCCGCAGCCGGATTTCCGACTGCGGAGGGCTCTGGGTAAAAAAAAAAAAAAAAAGTGTACGCAAATGGTGGTGGCTACGGCCGCTGCCATTTGCATTCCTTATTTTTCACCATCATAGTCTACGCCAATATTTACGTAGACTAAGACGAAGAAAAGAAAGGGGAATGCAAATAGCATAGTGGGCGCTATTTGCATTCCCCTTTCTTTTCTTCATCTTAGTCTACGTAAATATTGACGTAGACTAAGACGGCGAAAAATAAGGAACGCAAATGGCGGCGGCCATAGCCGCCGCCATTTGCGTATGCTTTTTTAAAAAAAAAACAGACGTGATAGGCTACGTAAGTCTTTATGTAGCCTATCACATCTATGGGGGAAAAAAAAGAAAAAAACACAGACTGCAAATGGCGGCAGCGGTGGCTGCCGCCGCCACCGCCGAAGCTGCCGCTGGAGCTGCTGCCATCCAAAACATCCGCCCCAGATAAGTCTCATCCCGGGGGGGGGGATCTGTGGGGGCAGGGGGGTGGCAGGCCGTTCCGCAATGGATTTTGGTGGGCCGAATGCACTGGCATTCGGCCTCACCGAGATCCGTCGCGGAATTCTCTGACATCCCTATCTGTAAGCCAAGCTGTGGGCTGTCCCCCAAATTCTGGAAACATTTTTTTGCACAAGGGGGGGTAGGTGCAGCAATTTGTGCAAATTTCTGAGCAGTTTGTGCCAATTAGGTTGTACAGCCCCAGAAAATCTGCAAACTGGCCCAACTCACTGCAGATCAAGTCGGGCGCCCTAGTCAGAACTGAAACAAAGTCCAGGGGACCGAGCCTAGGAAAACTCACCAAACTCCACCCTCCAAGCAGATTTCCCCAATATCCGTGTTGATCATTTGGTGCTTTCCCAGCTTTTGTAGTTTTTCCTCTATTCTAAAAGGTTGCAATTCCTCTCCTAAGTTTTAGTAACGAGCAGTACGAGTTTTACATGAACGGAGGTTGGTATAAGACCTTTTGCTTCCAGCTCCACCAAGGACTGGAATAGAATGCAATTCTTAATCTGAAAGAGTTTCAACACCCATGGTGTATAGAAATGCACACTGTATAGATGTGCAATAGCAGTAGAGTTGAACTGGAATAGTAACAGAGATTCAAAATTCAACATAATTGCAAAAATGTGCATATTTGCACATGCTCAAATATGAGCTTTTTCTTGCAAATGCACATATTTGAGCATGCACGGATATGTGTATTTTTTGCAATGCACATATCTGCATATGTGCAGAAATGAATGCTCATGGAAATGCCCATATTTGCCCATATGCAAATATGCTAATTTTCATGATTGCCATTTTATTTTTTTTTTAAAAAAATGGCAGTCGTGGAACTCGACAAGGCTGCCCAGGTGAGTTCAGGCAGCTTGGAGAGCAGAGGGGAGCTCGTGCACATGCGAGCTGGGGCGGGGGCTGGTTGGCTGCCCAGAGAACCCGGATGGGGAAGGTACCCACCCATCCCCATTCAGAGATTCAAGGTGGAGTGGCTTGATGATGAATGATTAGGATAGCAAAATGTCATTTTGGCAAAATGATCTGTCCTTTGAGATCTCCAGAGGCTAATAATATTTGTCTATAAAGTGTAATTCAAAAGAGAGTTATAAAACCCTACTTTAAAAAAGACACACACACCTCCATGCCAAAAGACATAAATGTGGGCAATTTAAGGATAATCCAAAAGATTCTCAAAGCAGGTTAAACTTAAAAAAAAAGCAGTAAAAATAAAATCACAACTCTGCAGTGGAACAGAATAAGGCCAAGAGCTGGCATTAAAATGATAATAATCCAACAAAACAAGCCAACCCTGACTAAAAAGAAAGGACTTAGAATTAGGTACGTGCGAACTCACCCCTATCTGGGTTCTCCAGACTCCTGCCCAGCCCCTGCCCCCACTCACTGGTCCCCAGACTGTGCTCAAGCCCCTCTGACTCTCAGCGAGCAGCCCACACTCACCCCAGAGGCCTCGTTGAGCTCCACAGCCACCATTTCTAAAAAAAAAAAAATGGTGATTGCAAAAAGGCGCATGCTTTTGTATGCACAAAAATGCACATTTTGCAAATGTGTATATTCTCATGTGTGAAATACGCATTTTTGGGAAGGCACACAGTGTGTGTACAAAAATGTGCATTTTCATAAAATATGCATTTTTGTGCATACGCAAATATGCACATTCACAAAGTATGCATTTTGTACATGCGAATATACGTATTCATGAAAATGTGCATTTTCACATGTGTGCGGATTTGCTCATTTTCATGCTCGCCATTTTATTCCTCAGAAAATGGCAACCGCGAAGCTCGACAAGGCTGCCAGGCTGAGTGCAGGCCATTTGCTAAGCATGGACAGGGGGCTCGGTGAGCAGAGCTCAGGGGTGCAGTCAGGAGCAGGTCCGCCGGATTCCTAGACTGAATCAGGATCTTGCAGAACCACCCCATGCCCACACCCCTGAGCCCCACTCGCCAAGCCCCTTCCCCTGCTCGCCCCTTGCTCATACTCAGCGAGTGGCTTGCACTCACCTCAGCAGCCTCATCAAGGTCAGCAGTTGCCATTTTTCGAAAAATAAAATGGCCATTGGAAAAATGTGCATGTTTGCGTATGTGGGAAATGCATTTTTTTAGAATGTGCATATTTGCGTATGTGAGAAAATGCGCATCTTTGTGAAGATGCACAATTCTGCTCATACGCAAATATGAGCATTCACAAAAATTGGCATTTTCATGCATAAGTAAATATGCACATTTTTGTGATTACCATTACATTTTTCAAAAGATAGAGACCACAAAGCTCAATGAGGACACCGGGGCAAGGGTGGGCTGCTTGCTGAATGAGGGAAGGACTCGAGCATGGTCCAGGGACCAGCAAGCAGGGGAGGGGCCGGGCAGGTGCCCAGAGAACCCAGATGGGGGTGGGTTCTCACATCCCTATTTTCAGCTGCTGATGTTGGGAGGGGGGAGACATTTAATCAAGGGGGGGATAAAGGAGACAAAATCTGACCAAACTTAGTATTAGTGATGGCACCACCCTGCCAGAACAGTAGGGATGGCGGAGAATTTCTCCCCGAAACTTCGGGGGGCCGAGCGCCAACGTGTTCGGCCCCCCGAACAAGTTTCGGGGAGAAATCCTCCGCCCCCCCCACCCCCCGCCCCCCCCCCCGGGACGGGACTTACCTTCCCTGAATGTCCCTCCCGGCGGCGGGTCCGGCTGGCGGTTCATCCGGTGTTCGAGCGGGGCGGGAGCGGCAGCCAGTCTTTCGACCGGCTGCTGCCCCCGCCATTGCAATGAAAGAAAAAAAAAAACACCGTCCCCTGATAGGCTACGTGACGATTCACGTAGCCTATCATGGCTAGATTTGCAAAGTCAGCCGTGATAGGCTACGTGAATCGTCACGTAGCCTATCACGGGTGACTTTAAAAAAAAAAAAAAAGCGCGTACGCGAATGGCGGCCCCCATAGGGAGCCGCCATTCCCATTCCTTATTTGGTCGCTGTAGTCTACGTCAATGTTTACATAGACTACGGCGAAAATTAGGGCAACGCTATTTGCGTTGCCCTTATTTTCGCCGTAGTCTACGTCAAGATTGACGTAGACTACAGCAACTAAATAAGGAACGCGAATGGCGGCTCCCTATGGGGGCCGCCATTCGCGTACGCGCTTTTTTTTTTTTTTTTAAAGTCACCCGTGATAGGCTACGTGACGATTCACGTAGCCTATCACGGCTGACTTTCCAGATCTAGCCGTGATAGGCTACGTGAATCGTCACGTAGCCTATCAAGGGACGGTTTTTGTTTTTTGTTTTTACTTTCGTGTTCGCGGCCGGGCGAGGCGGGAAGCCTCCTCCCCGGCCTGAATTTCGGCCGGGCGAGGCGGGAAGCCTCCCCCCTCCGGCCTGAACTTCGCGGGGGGAGCAGCGAAGCGCTCCCCCCCACCGCGAAAAAGCTGCGAGAAAAGGTAAGTGACTTTCGTTCACCCCTACAGAACAGACATTCAGGATGCAATTATTTAGTACCATTTGTTTTACCCAGATGTCCCCTACAGTACTACCTGTACTACCTAAGGTACTACAGTACTACCTAAGGTAGTCACGACTGGGGAAGGCAATGGGAAACCACCCTGCTATAGTCTGCCATGAAAACGCCAGCACAAATGGTGTCCCTCTAGGGGTCAGTAATGACCCGGTGCTTACACAGGAGGAAATTTTCCTTTTCTTTTCCCCTACAGTAAGGGCAGAAAACTGTTCATTCATTCTGTTTTTCTTCAAACAGTGATGCAACATCACATGACATTATTAGGTCAATGTTAGGACAAAGTTTCTTGGCCATATTCTAAGGCTGGTCTGGTCCCTTTTTTGGCTGGTGGGCACATTTTATTAACCCATCCTTCCAGGCTTCCCATGTGTCTTCCCACCTTCCAGGATTCCCACATTTCTTGTCCCCTCTCCAAGATTCCCACATTTCTTGATCCTCCCTCCTCCTCCTCCCCCCTTCCTTCCTCCTTGCAGTTTCCTGCTTGGGTTTTCCTTCCCCTGCCACCTCTCCCTTCATATTCCTTCTGAAAGGTTGTCACAGAGAGGAAGGCCAGGATCTCTTCTTGATCATCCCAGAGTGTAGGACACGGAATAATGGGCTCAAGTTACAGGCAGCCAGATTCCGGCTGAACATCAGGAAAAACTTCCTGACTGTGAGAGCAATACGACAATGGAACCAATTGCCTGGGGAGGTGGTGGGCTCTCCCACACTGGAGGCATTCAAGACGAGGCTGGACAGCCATCTGTCAGGGATGCTCTGACTTGGATTGCTGCACTGAGCAGGGGGTTGGACTCGATGGCCTTGTAGGCCCCTTCCAACCCTACTATTCTATGATTCTATGATTCTCCATAGGTTCTGTTTCCTTCCCCTGTCCCTCCTTTCTCACCCCCATTGTTCCACCCTAGTCACCCCCACTGTTGCTTCTGCCAGAGCTTCTGCCTCCCAGTGCACTCACCTCCTCTGTGAAGAAACAAGAAGCTTCCCGATCTGCCAACTTCCTGCTTCCTCTCTGCTGAGTGTGGCAGGAGACAGCGGCATGAGCAGTGGTGGGGTAAATGGGGAGGGACAATGGGGGCAAGTGGAGTGCACTTGGGGGTCCTGGTTAGCACTGGGTTGTTGACCTATACTCTAGGGGGATTCTGGGTAAAACAAATGTTGGCCGCCAACCCCTGGGAAGAGTGGCATCACTGTGAAACAGGTAACAGCAAAGAAAGGTGAACCAGGTGTGATAGTCTGTGTGATGCTTTCACACATATACACCCTAGTAGACAGGGGTGCCATTTAGGGATGGGAGGGGCTGTTGTTACCTTCCCCCTACCCTTGAGTTCTCAGGCTGTATCAGATTAGGCTAAAAGATTGCCATGGAACTAACAAACCTTTTGTCTTGGTTCCATGGTGGGACTGGGGGTGGGGTGGGACTTGTGAATGGGTGATGTGGATGTAACCCCATTTTTCCTGCTAACAAAGCTGTGGGGTGGTGAAAACCATGGGACCTGGGTTAATAGAGTAGTATGATGGGTGGGTGGGGGGAATCCTCACTAGTATGTAATGCCTGCAGTGTACCAGAAGGACCACTGTTCCCTGAAAAGGGGTGGGGGTGGGGAAACAAGTGAGCAATTTATAAAGGAAAAGTTAGGATTAACAAGAAAGGGCAAAAGGGGGGTGGGAAGGAAGTGAAACAAACATTCACATGAATGAATCATTTAAATACACTTCTAAAAGAATAAAATGGAACTAAAGGAGCCCAATGGTTATACTGTCCATGAAGGCAAGTGATTTCTTAAAACCTGTCTCTCAAGTCTAGAACTCAAAGGTAGCTGTACTAGGCTTCAGTTACTGGTAGGAATGGACACACGAGCGATGTTTGAGATTGCTGGGATTCTCCAAACATCGTATGGCCACTCATCTAACATCCAATTCTGGTTCATCTTTGCGATCATTGCTTGGTCTCTGTGAATGTGAAAACTGCGCAAATTGAGCAGCGGTCAAAGGTGAAATTCACAGAGAATTCCCCAGATCTGTACAACTTTTCCTAATTTGTCCAACTTTCCTCAATAAAGCAGGGTTGGTTCAGTCTATCAGGGGATTTCGCGCGCGTGCACGCACGCGCGCGCACGCACACACACACACTTGCACAAAAGCAAACTGGGAAAGTTGTGCAAATCGAACATGAGCACAACTCTGGTGCTTTGCGAACATTTTCTGTGAATGCGTGCTCGCGGTCATGATCGTGGCTTCACACAGGGCATGAAATTCTCATACATCCCTAGTTATGTACGCCATTTGCTGGGGAAGATGGGTGAGAGGGTGCTGTTGCGCTCATGTCCTGCTTGTGGGTTTCTCATGGGCATCTGTTTGGCCACTGTGTGAACAGAATGCTGGGCTAGATGGACCCTTGGTCTGATCCAGCAGGGCTCTTCTTATGTTCTGATATTCCTACTGGCAGTTGTTTGTGGGGCTGCTGCTGAATGGTAAGTAGCTGAAAGACAGAATGCTGCTGCTCCCTTTCTGGGTCTTTCCTCAGCAACCATCTTTTCTGTCTCTGTCTCTTCACAGTTTGTGAATCTTTCCTTTACAATCTCTGGCTCTTTCTCTCTCTTCCCTGTCTCCCCAGGAACTCTGCTCTCAAAATCTCTCTTATTTGCCCTCTCTCCCACTGTCCCTACAGTATGCCATCAGAGTCAGAATAGGTGGAGGGCCTGGCATTTCACCAGAGGGCTTCACAGCACAGGGTTACATGAAGAACAAGGAGGTATGAGGACTCCATACATCCTGTTACTCTCCCAGAAACCTCTGTGAATCCAAGGAGGAGTTGAGCTCTTGAGGTGTGATGGAAACCCTCAAAGAGAATTTTATATCTTCTGTTTGCTTTATGCAACATCTTAAGCCCTTTCAGAGAAGATCGTCTCCCCCCACCCTCCACCCTTGCCCACTCGAAATTGAGGCTTTTAAGTCTGCAGTTCAGCAGAAAACTAGCAATTTTATTACACCACACTTCCAAAAGTTGGAGCACAGCAATCAAGGAGGAGATTAAACTACTTCACAATGGGATAAACTATTGCCTCTGCTTGCAGAATGAAGTGGTGTGCTATCAAGGTAATCACGGACCCCTCCTGCACCTCTTACTTTAATATTTAGATTCTTTTGCCTCCAGGGAACTTCTTTTGGTTTATCAGATTTACAAGAAGGGAGCCAAGAGATTTACTGAGTCAATACAGCTTGCTTAACTGCATTTGTGAGCCTGAGTTACCAGTACATTATACATCAAACTGGATTGGCATGATAAATGCATAGGCAGTGCAGTCTGATTTGTAAACAACCTGAACTCTGAAGCAAATAAAATCAAGATGGGTTCTTCGGAGGCCAAATGTAGGTACTTGAAAGGCCCCCACAAATCAAGTTGGATGCACCCCCTTCCTAAAAGTGTAACTAGCATGATCAAGACCATTTAAGCTACCCATGAAATTCCTCAGATGCTTTAAGCAAAAGTCAGTGACCAATCAACCTGCAAGCCCATGTAGATTGTTGTATTCTTAAGCATCATTAGTACTGTTGTTACAAACTTAAACCCCCCTTTTACATGATCAGAGTACACATGAAGAGTGGGAGTGGGATTCTCCCTTGTGTCCTGCTGCTCAAATCCATGTTTTCCAAAGGTCTAAACCAGGGGTGGGAAACTTTTATGGGTGAACAGCAGCATTTCCATGTGGGAAAATGGTGATGGGCCACGTACTGCGAATGGTGGGTTTCTCTAGAATGGGGGCAAGGGACAGTACCCTCACTCTGATTGGCTCCATGACACTACTACAAGGTGATGTAGTGTCTTCATGAAGCCAATCAGAGCAAGAACAATGTCCTCATTATAAGGTATCCTGGGGAAATGGTGGTCAGCAACCACCAAGACCCTTGAGAGCACCACTGATTTTGTTCAGATTGAAACTAGCCATTTCAATGGAGTGATATTTCGCATTTTGCTTTTCTTATAGTAAGATAATGAATCAAATAGAAAGGCAAAGCAGGGCCCACAAACTGCCTTTAGCGGCATCTTCCATTTTGGGAGGTAATGGCAAAGTAGTAACATCTGCACTACATTCCACTAGAACGTAATATGTGTGATCATAGATGCTGAAGTTAAAGCAAATAACTCTTGGCTTTAACAGTCCACAAGATCTGCAAAAAACTATTCAGGATGGAATCAGTGAGGGAAAACTCCTGTTCTGTTTGGATGTCTTCTATTATAAGATCCTGAGTGTGGTCAATGTTCTCCCAACCATGCTGTTCAACTGATGTAGTAGCTGTCATATCAGGAGAGATAAAGGCAAAGGGAGAGTGATGGGGAAAAGTATAATAATGTTTATAATTAATGGGAATAAACTGACTCTGAAAGAAGAGCCACAATGTACACCTCACCCACACATAACCAATCCCAGTGGTACCTTCATATGTAACCCCATTTTTTCTTCCTACCAGCAGTCCTCTGGGGTGGTGGAATTTGGAAACCATGGGATTTCAGTTACTACAGTAATGGGATGGGTAAGGGAGAAAATACTGACCCCAAACTAGTGTGTGATGCCTCCATGGCACCAGGACCCCTGTTCCCTGAAAATGAGTGTTGGAGGAAACAAGTGAGCAACTTATAAAACAAGAAGAAGGATTTATTTAACAAGGCATTTATTTTATTTTTTATTTCATTTATTTCATTTCTATTTCACCCAATAAATTCAAATTAGTAAAAGCTGTTGCTGCTGGTGGTCTCTTCCCTGGATTTTCCACAGCCTCCTCACTAGAGATGTGCAAATCAGCAGAACTTGAGCTCACCAGCATTCTCTCAAATTCCATCTGTATCAGATTGTGATCTTTGTTTGTTTGTTTTCTTTTCACATGAAAATCCATGTGCATTTCTGCCTGTATTTTTTCCCAAATATATGCATTGATTGTGCACATCTTTGGAACTACACATTCTTCTCCCATCAATTAAAGTGTATTTGTGCACATTTTTCAAAAGTACAGATTTTTTCATGCCCATTTTTCAAATGTATGCATGCTGTTGAACACATGGGGGGGTCTGCCAATCACACTGCAGACTTGGAAATGTACTAACTTCAGCTGCAGATTGCATCTGAGTCCGTGTTCAGTCCAGAACTGGGCAAATCCTGATCAAAAGCAAACTGAAATGAATTTCTCATACATCCTGAGAACTCCTCAGGACTTCCCTTCTCTCCCTCTTTCTTTGCCTCTTCATGGTTTCTTCTCCAGAACCTTCCTTTAAAAAGATGTCTCCTCTCTCCTCCCCTTCACCAAATATCTCCTCACAGTCCCCTCACTCAATCACTCGAGTGGCTCCTTAGAGTCAAAAAGGGCTGAGATGCTGGCATTCGACTAGAGGGCTACATGCTGACTAAGGCTTCCTGAATTTGTCACCTGGTAACCCCATATAGTCATGCCTGACTTGATGATGTCACCAAACATCATGGATATAAATGAATACGATTTGGTAGATTGACAAAACCCATCAAACTTGGCTCCAGGATCATATCAATAAGAGGGAATCAGTGCAAGTAAAAGAGAGCGAGGGTAAGTGAGGGCAATTTAAAATGAATAAGTGAACATTGTTTTCTGAACATCACTGAAAATATTTTTTTTTTTTGACACTGACAAAAATGTTAACAAAAATGTTGAGTAGTTTTTGGTTCAGCTCTTATGCCTCCCTCTCCCCCACATTCCCTGCATTTTAAATAAAAATCGTATAATTTTGTTGATTGATTAGGTTTCCCATCATTTAGAGTGACTTTGTCACTTCGTAGATGGGAGGAAATTCTGCGTATCACAGAAAGGTTATATTTCAGGTGTCAGACAGCCTTCTGCAAAACCAGGTTGTCAGGAGAAAGAGACAATGATAAATCAAAAGGCATCTAACACTATGTATGAAATACCTGTAACAATAGCTTCTCATCCCGCTCTCAAGCCACTGATAGAGTATGATTTGTAATCCGAGTATGAAAAAGGCATACCTTTCATTTGAAGCCAGCCTGGCAGACGGAGAAAGATAACAAGAGGAAGAATATTCAATTTGAAGATGCCTTCAAGGAAAGCCGTCAAAAGAGCCCACCAAAAGATTTATCAGTGTTGAACTACAGATTCAATAAAATCTTTGACACCTTTAGATAAGAAAAGTAATATTTTATGATTCAGAGAGGGCTAAAGGCTCGACTTAAGAGTATAGCCTAAGCAGGTTTGACTATGAGGCTCACACTCCAAATAAAGGATGGGCCTAAAACAGCTCTCTTTGGAACTAAGGTTCATTGGAGGCTACCCCAAGATGTTAGCTACATGCCTCAGGGGGGGAAAAATGAATGGTTCCATTCTCAATCTCTCTCTCTCTCTCTCTCTCTCTCTCTCTCTCTTTCTCTCTCTCTCTCTCTCACACACAGCTCCACTCTATATCATCACCTGTCTTGCTCATCAAGTTTGATGTTAAATCAGTATCACTGCAAACTATGAAGTTCAATGTTTGGCTCAGAAATTACGCCTTTCCCTTGAAGGATGTCAACAGAGTTTTAATGCATTAAAGCAGTGTTCTTCAACCATGGTGACATCAACGGACTCTTCAGCGGAGATCAGGAAGAACAGGGGAGGGAGTGTTACACATTATTTTGTCTTTAATATAGAAGGTGAGGTGATGGGGGGGCTGGTTGAGTGTAGGGCTATAGATAACCCCTTGACCTCAGTGATTTGCTTACTTTGGGGGGCAGTTGGGTCCCCCCACCCCAAATGGGAGGAAGCAATTTGAAGGTAGACTGGGGGATGAAGCAGTTCAGAAAGGGGGGGGCTTCCACGGGAGTGGTGGTGGCTTCCTGTCCCTTCCCCCTTTTAATGAAGCAAAATGGAGAGAGGTAGTAGCAGGAGTCCCTGCTTTGCATGCAGAAGGTCTGAGGTTCAATCCCCGGCTACTCCAGGTAGGGCTGGGAAAAGCTCCTGCCTGAAACCCTGGAGAGCTGCTGCCAGTCAGTGTTGACAGTACTGGGGCAGATGAACTCTGACTCTGTATTCAACAGCTTCCTATGTTGCTAAAATGATGCTGGTGGCGGGGCACTCTGAGGGTGGCCAGAACTCTGCTTCTCCAGTCACCACAGAAGCCATTGGTGACAAAACCATGGAAATGAAAGGGAAAGGGGAGGGGGAGCCAGTGACAAAATGCCCTTGGAAATGTTTCACTGGTGGCTGACTGGCCCAAAATCATGCCCCCAACCTGGGAGCCGCAGCCACCCCCCAGGGGCCTGCGTAATGGGCTGGTGGTAGCCAGATTCTGCTGGGGAAGAGAGAGCACCTGGTTTCCCAGACTGGTGGGTGGGTGGGGTTAAAGCCTTGCCCTCTTCCCAGCAATTATGGGCAGGGTCACTGGGATGGAGTGGAGGTGTTAACCTAGCCCCCATCCCAGCTGTCCTCCTCAACATTGTTGGGATGGGAGCAAGATTGAAGCCTCAATCCACCTAGTGGAGGCCTGTGGTTCTGATGTTGGTGGGGCTGTGAATCCATTCTATGTTTCAGTCAGAACCAGCCAGAACTCTAAAGGAACTATCCAGGGTGCTGAATCCTACCCCCAAAATAGGTTCAACACCTTGGATAGCTCATTTAGAGTTCTGGCTGGTTCTGACTGAAACCCCAAATAGATTCACAGCCACCGGCCTCCACTGAACCCACCCCAACCATCTGTGGTTCCTGGCTGCCCACTGAACACTCCATGTGGTCCTCAGGTGGCCAGCCCTTGATTTAGGGGAAATCTGGCTGTACTGGAGATGGTGCCTGATGCGGCAGGGAGGTTGGGGGGGGGGTGTAGCTCTTATTTAATGCATTATACTATGCAGGATATGTTCTTGCAGATTTAACCCATTCACTTGGAGACCTTGAGAATGAGGCTATGTGCCTGACACTTCTGGGTCAACACAGTGTGCTCTTTGCCTAAACGTAATCTCCCATTTTCCAGAAATCCATAGCTCTCACTGAAAACATTGAGAACTGCAAGCTTCTGTCTGCCTGTGCTGCAAAAATCTGGCATATTCTTTCCCGATTCCCCCCCCCTTCTTTTCCTTGATTTATTTGACTTAAGTTCAAGCCACAGTATAAATCACTTTAATGTTGCTTCAGCATTGCAGCTGGAACCCACTGGTGCATGTTTTCCATGGCTGCTTTCATACGGTTGTGAGTTTATTACGCACAGCAATTAAATATCTTCCCCCTACACACACACACACACACACTTTTTTCCTAGACAAATTAGGACCAAGCTTGTTTGTGATCTGGCTGGCAGGCATAGAAATCTCCCTGTGTGGAGCTCACTATGTTTTCTAATTTTTCTGTGTCTCGACGGATGTCATACAAGGGGGGCTGTTCCATTTTCCTAACAAAGCTAGTAATGCTTTCATACTGATTAAGTGGAAATAATGCCAACTTCCGTCACTCTGTTATAGCAGAACCCTCCTCCTGCTGCATTGCATTCCAAATGATTGAGTAAAAAGAAAGAAAGAAAGAAAGAAAGAAAGGGAGGGAGGGAGGGAAGGGAAGGGAAGGGAAGGGAAGGGAAGGGAAGGGAAGGGAAGGGAAGGGAAGGGAAGGGAAGGGAAGGGAGGCAGGAAATATTGCCATCAGAAAGACCTTCATAAAATTTGTGCTAGAGTGCATGAAAAAAATTCCGAGAGCTAATGGAAATGGTCCAGAGATCTGTTTTCCCCCCCAAATTACATTTTTTCCCCCCATTCGGAAAAAAGAAGAAGTTGCCTTAGTGTTAAAAAAGAAAAAGAAAAGAAAAGAATGGAATTGGAGGGACAGTATACACCTGAGAATTTCTGAGAAAGGGGAAGCCACATTGGGAAGCCAATGTGACCCAATTGACACATTGTCAGCGGTGCTCCTCTTTGCACGCCAGAGGAGAACGTGGACATGCCCCCCCTCCACCTAGGGATGTACAGACTGTGTAAAATTCACTCCATCTGTCTTTCGTGAATTGTCAGGCAACTTTCATTTCATCATCCGCCCACAGACGGATGCGAATATTTTTTTTGTCATCATGTGGAAAAATATGGAACTAATTACGTAACTATTTACGTGAGTATTTATGCAATTTATCTCAGTACATAACATTTAGTGTATCGTCCCCCATTCCATTCAATGTTTCCTCAGCAGAAATTTACGTATTTTTCTACAGATTGATATGTGTAAATTTGGGGAAAGGAAAAAAAAAATCATCCAAAAGTCCACGGACTCCACGTGGCCTGAGGCGGGGGGCTCCGCAGCAGATTCCACAGGTCAGATTATTAGAAAGCCAAGCTCATTTTAATCCATCTCGAATTTCTCCAGCTTCCCTACTTCTACCATATGGCTTTTCTTCAGAGATTCATTAGATTTGATTTTTAAAAAATGAATGATAAATGGGAACTCAAGGTAGCAAATTTGCAAGATAAGGTTGATAATGTTTTCCACGGGCAAGGAGGCTATATTAAAAAAAAAAAGTCAGGAAATATAGATTTTAAAAAGAACTGATACAAATGTGTAAGTTTCCCCACCTTCATGTAGCACCTCCTTTTCTGCCTGTATTGCACAGTGTTGCACACACCACAAATAGGCCTGTAACAGCACAAAGGGGCAGAGAAAAGATCTCCCTGAGACTCTGAGAGAGCATGCAGAGACTGCTTCATCTTGTGCCTGCAGGATCTTCAACCAGTGACTTACCGCTAGCTTTCTCCTGATGGGCATCACATCTTCTAACAGTGAACCCTGGTGTCTCCATGGGCATGGAGCCCAAATGGGACCAGTGAGGAATAGGGATGGGAAAATCAGCGAGGCTTGGCCTCACTGAGTTTTTTGGAGTTCCATCTCAAAGCCTGGTCCACCTCATTCCCATACCCAATTACGAGCTCCCACCCCAGTTCAAATGGGGAAAGTGCATTTCAGGGTGCACATTTTTTAAGTGTGCTCCGGACTCTCTCCATTGACTAATTTATTAAAGTGCACATTTTTTTCTAAAGTACACATTTTGCGGATGTGATGGCAAACTCAAGAATACGTGAGCTTTGCCAGCAAAAGGTGCTTGCATTCATGTTTGGGGATGCGAACAGGGCAAGTTCTGGGGCTAAAGAAATGAAAACAAAATTCTCATACATCCCTACTGAAGAATGAAAGGGAGGTAGAAACATGCTCATGGAGATCATTGAGGCTTGCAGAAGTACAGCCAGTGTGGTGCAGTGGCTAGAGTGTTTGACTGGGAGCTGGGAAATCAGGGTTCTAGTCCCCACTCAGTCATGGAAGCTCACTGAGTGACTTTGGGCCAGTCACAGACTCTCAGCCCAACCCACCTTGCAGGGTTGCTGTTGTGAGGATAAATGGAGGAGGAGGAGATGTATGCTGCCTTGGGTTCCTTAAGGAGGAAAAAAGGTGGGATATAAAAGTAATAAATTAATAAATACGTTGAAAAAAATCTTAATAAAATAAAGCCCAAACAGCACCCCCTGCCCCACCCCATAAGAATTGAGCATGCTCAATAGCCATGGAATGTTGCGTGTTGGTCAGTAAGAAAAACAGAAGACAGGTGTGTATGTGTTCATGTGTATATAGAAGAGACCGTACAATTCTATGACAGTAAGAGTCATTGGTGGCTTGTTGTTTGGCTGGAATTCTGGAATGGAAACACTATGCGACATTTTGTGGCATGTCTCATTTATTGTATATAATGTTGCAACACTGTTTCACTACCACAGCCAGGGCAGGAGACAGGTGAAGTTCTCCTGGGCCCATCCCTTCTCTTTCTGCTGAGTAAACTCTGGATCCAAATCAGATAGACAATGATTGCATATGCAGAGAAACTGGATGCAGACAAACTGGAGAGGGTTTGGAGGACGGCAACGAAGATGAGCAGGGGACTGGAAACAAAGCCCTATGAGGTGAGACTGAAAGAACTGGGCATGTTTAGCCTTGAAAAGAGAAGTCTGAGGAGAGATATGATAGTGCTCTTCAAGGGCTTGAAAGCTTGGCTGCATATAGCAGTTATACCATTGGCATACCATTATCATAATTATTGGTGCCCATTGGTGTCATGTGTACCAATAGTTATGATAATGGTATGATAATGGTATAACTGCTTTGTGTAGATTCAGCCTACGATGGTGGTATATAGAATGTCTAATGTGCCCCAACAGTTATCAGTGCACTTCAATACCACTATGAAGCAGTACTGTAGATCTAGCCATAGTCACAGAGAGGAAGGCCAGGATCTCTTCTCGCTCATCCCAGAGTGCAGGACATGGAACAATGGGCTCAAGTGACAGGAAGCCAGATTCCGGCTGAACATGAGGAAAAACTTCCTGACTGTCCGAGTGATACGACAATGGAACCAATTACCTTAGGAGGTGGCGGGCTCTCCCCCTCTGGAGGCATTCAGGGTGAACCTGGACAGCCACTTGTCAGGGACGCTCTTACTTGGATTCCTGCATTGAGCAGGGGGTTGGACTCAATGGTCTTACAGGCCCATTCCAGCCCTACTAGTCTATGATTCTGTGATTCTATGATTAACCCTTGACCTGACCAGTGGAGGCTGGTGGCTCCAATGTCAATGAGGTGGTGAATCCACTCCAGGTTTCAGTCAGAACCAGTCAAAATTTTGAAGGAGCTTCTCCAAGTGAAGTAACACTGGATTGAGAGGAGATACGATAGTGCTCTTCAAGTACGTGAAAGGCTGTCACAGAGAGGAAGGCCAGGGTCTCTTCTCGATCATCCCAGAGTGCAGGACACAGAAGAATGGGCTCAAGTGACAGGAAGCCAGATTCCAGCTGAACATCAGGGAAAACTTCCTGATTGTTAGAGCAATATGACAATGGGACCAATGACCTAGAGAGGTGGTGGGCTCTCCCACACTGGAGGCATTCAAGATGAGTCTGGGCAGCCAGCTGTCAGGGATGCTGTGACTTGGATTCTTGCACTAAGCAGGGGGTTGGACTCGATGGCCTTATAGGCCCCTTCCAGCCTGCTAGTCTATGATTCTATGAGAAAAAAACAGCCTTGCTGGATAAGAGCTAAATCGAACTAGGGAAACCCATTTTCTTCAGTTGTCAGCCTGATGTTTCTCAATTCCAGATAATTAGTTCCTCCTCTTCTGTATTTATTAGTAGCATGGATGGGCAAATCTCTCAGTTTTGCCTTCTCCCTCCCTCATTCATTCTTTGAAAAAAAAAATCTTAAGTTCTTTCTTTCCTGAATATGAAGAACTTTGCGAATTTTGGTAAATTCTTATCAGAAACAAAACTAAATTCTCACACATCTGCACCAGCCAAATTCAATAGTTGCAGCTATTCCCAACATAGAAAAGAACATGATATACAGTCAGGGAGATTTTCCAAGTCACAGCATCCCTGACAGATGGCTGTCCAGCTTCATCTTGAATGCCTTCAGTATGGGAGAGCCTACCACCTCCCCAGGTATTTGGTCCCATTGTCGTGTTGCTCTAACAGTCAGGGAGTTTTTCCTGATGTTCTGCCAGAATCTGGCTTCCTGTCACTTGAGCCTATTATTCTGTGTCCTGCACTCTGGGATGATCGAGAAGAGATCCTGGCCTACCTCTCTGGGAAAACCTTTCAAGTCCTTGAAGAGTGCTATCCTATCTCCCCTCAGTCTTCTCTTCTCAAGGCTAAACATGCCCAGTTTTTTTCAGTCTCTCTTCATAGGGCTTCATTTCCAGTCTTTTCTTAAAGCCAGATATATAAGTAGAAAGCATAACATATTTTTTTTTAAAAAAAGATAAATCCAAATCTCTGTATTGTTATTAAGAAAATGTGCACAACAAATCTACCAAACTCATTCAGCTTCTTTCCACAACCTCCCAGTAAGCAGATGGTTTAAGTGTAATTGAGTTACTCACTCATAATGAGAACTGTACATTCCAGGTAATATTTCAGCAAGAAAGAGCTGTTAGGAATGTATTTCTTCCAATCTGCAGGCAAGGACAGATCCTCCGCACCCCCTGAATTTTATAGAGCATTTTGTGTCCTGGGGATACTGGATTCCAAAACCAAAAGATGGTGATTTTATTTATTGGGTTGGAATTTTGTTTAACTTTGCACTCCGATCCATCATGCTGTTTTCCAGGCTGCAGCCGAGTGTTGAAAACAAAGCTGTTCTCTGATAACGACAGATTCCAAGGAAGAGCTTCCTGTTGAAAGCTTATGATGGGACTGCAGAAAGAAAGAAAGAAAGAAAGAAAGAAAGAAAGAAAGAAAGAAAGAAAGGAAGGAAGGAAGGAAGGGGAGGAACCTTCCTCTCTCATTCTCTCTCACTTGCTGATATACTTCTGACTTAGTGTGTCATAAGGACTCTCTCAGGACATATGTTATTCAAGTCACTGAAACTTGGCAAATTTCTTTAAACGTGGTTTAACTTAAACCCCATCTGTGCATCTCCCTCTGAATGTAAGTTTCCTTCTCCCACACTGTCTTTCTAGTTCTGCTAGGCAGAGATCACAATGTCATGAATAGCCCCATTTAGGACAGTCTTTAAGATTTAACCTGTTACGAAGTAGCTCTCTTCTGAGTGAACAGTACTGACTCCATTTTGAGACACAGCCACAGAGCCAGGCGTCTTCATCCCCAGCCTCTGCAAAGGTGGGAGAAAGGCACAGGAATGGGGTTGAGAGCAACATGCAAGACTAGATCAGGCCATTCAGTTTCTAATGGATTTCTTAAAATGCATTCCCCAAAGGCAAAGGTGGGGGTAAAAATTCAGCAAACATGAATGTGCTGGAGAGCAAGAGTGATATCTGGTCAGTCACCTAGTCAACCACCTGCAATATGCTCCTACTGTTGAACTCCAGCCTTGACACCTGTCTTTAGGTGTCTTTAAGATGCAAGTCCATCTTTGGTTAAATAAATAAGAGAGAGTGAGTAGGACTTTTGTTTCCAGCAAGTACAGCCATCGTCCCCAAACACCCTCTTTTGTTATACAGGATGAGAGGCCAACTCAGTCTTTCTCCCAAAGCAAGCATCACCATTTCCAGTGCCTCTGAGCAGTGGCTGGCTCCTCAGAGTGGTGATGTCACTGCCTTTCCCTGAACTGTATAAGAAGACTCAGGTTAAGGCAGTCCCGAGTCCCCCTCTACCCAGAGGTGGGGGGCCATGCTGCTGAAATCACTAGGTGCCTCACCCCTGCAGGGGTAAGGTGCCACACTGCTGCTGAAGTTGTGAAGCTCCTCGCTTGCCAGAGCAAGGTGCCAACAGTTGCTTTGCCTCCCCTAGACAAGGCTCTCTGCTTTCCTTCCTCTTCACCTGAGACCAGGAATTGCAACGCACACTAGCTCCTGTCTGCAGGAAAGGGCGTCAGCCCAAGGAAAGGTATATCACTTTCTAGATATTGTAGCCTCCACCCCATCTTTCCCTTCTGTACGTGTGTGTGTGCATGTGTGTGCGTGTGCACTCATGCACGCACTTCAAGCCTCAGGAAAACTCCTTCCCACAGTCTTGAAAACTACTTTTAGGCCTGTAGCTCAGCTTCACCAAGAATGCAGCTAATTTCCCCACCAAAGCATAACTTGGTGAAGGCTGGAACATCCCCAGTTGGTCTTAAGTGTTAAATCCATTTGCTCAGCTAATTCCCCAAAACTAGTTTGTGCATCTGAATCTTTACCCCAATAAATGTGCCATTGTGATGTTATCCTCTCCAACAGTGTCTTGCGTGTGAATCTCTTTGGGTGGGAATCACCTTCTTAGCCATAGACACTCTATCGCCAATGTCTAAAGATTCCTTATATGCCAGTGTGTGAGTTGTGTTAGAACGTGTGCAAGGCTGTACACAGGTCTAACTACAGCACATCATGTAACACATCTCTGTAGTAAAGAATACACACAATATTTTATGCAATGAACACACACACACACAAATTTAGAATGTGTGGAAATGGAATAGGAAATGTAGCATTTTGTGGGGAAGAGCGACTGTTTGAACATGCAACATTTTCAATAATATTTGTCCAAATCTTAATATGGAGGGATCTCCACTGAGTATACATACATATACTTCATCAGCAAACAAGCATCCCATGAGTCTTGTTAGCATTTTAGTATGTGGGCTGGAAAAAAAAAGTGCTCAGAACAGAAAAAGGAAAGAAGTCCAATGACGACCAATTATCTTGCATGTCAGTTGGTACAAATGTGTAGCATGTGTAGGGATGCACGGACGGTGTAAAATCTGCTCCGTCTGTGTTCTGCACATTGTCAGGCTCCTTTCATTCTGTCATCTGCTCACAGACAGATGCACATTTTTTTTTTCATCATGCAGAAAAATATGGAAATAATTACGTAAATATTTAAGCATTTACATAATTTACCTCAGTACATAACATTTATTGTATTGTCCCCCATTCCATTCAACATTTCCTCAGCAGACATTTACATATTTTTCTATGGATTTATATGCATAAATTTTGGGAAAGTAAAAAAAAACAAATCATCTGAAAGTCCATGGACTCCGCGCGGCCTGAGGGGGGCGCTCCGCAGTGGATGCTGCAGGTCAGATTCTTAGAAATCCAAGCTCATTTTAATTCATCTCGAATTTCTCCAGCATCCCTAAGTATGTGGGATAGATTCTGTTCCTTCTAACAGTGGTGGATGGTGTTTTCAAAAGTTAAGGATGCCATAAGACCATCCACCCTGGCAAAGCCTAGTGGGTCAAGAAGCAGAAGCTATAAGTCAAGAGGCAGAACTTGGTGGGTGATTGACTAGGCAGTTGAAGGCAGTTGATTCATACACACACACACACACACACATGTTTTTGACAGCATGTGCATGAAAAAAGCATATGTTTGAAAAATGTGCATGGATATGCTTTAATCAATGGGAGATGAATGTGCACATTTCCAAGATGCTCATGACTAGCGCATACATTTGGAAAAATGTGCCTGAAAATATGCACGAATTTGCTTGTGAACATGAAAAACAAAGTTCACAATCTGATATGGACTTGAGACAGAATGAGCTTCGAAATGGAATTTGGAGAACTTCAGCAAGGTTGAGATTTGTGGATTCGCATATCCCTAATGGCATATGTTAAATTATCAAGGAATTAAGCACGTAGAAAAAACAGGAAATGTTGACAAAGCTCCCTATATGTAAGCATCAGGGGCTTGTAATGATCACCTCAAAGAAGAGGTGAGCATGAAGAACCTGACAACTTGTTTTCCAGGAAAACCCATCACACTAGAAAGAGCTATTGCTGTTGTGCTAGAGGTAATTTGCAATGCAATTTACATTAGCAATACTATTGCCCCTAGTCTTCAACACAGACCTTCCCTCCTATTTTTATTCATTTGGCCTGGGAGACAATGCCATCTCCTTTGGCCATAAGCCCTCCTTGTCAGGCTTACTTTCCCAAGCTGTCACTACCATGTATGCTTCCAAGTCTCCCCCAGGCACAACTCACTAGCTTATCACAGTTCAGCAGAAATGAAATGGGGGGGGGTCAAATTCAAATATGCAGGGCAATTCACATGGCAGGGTATCAAAAACATAGACTGGACTCAGACCAATGTCAGTCGATTCAAAGGTCAGCCAAATAGGTAAACCAAGTATACCCACCCTCCCCATCTTCAGGAGAGATCTGGGTTGTGATGTACTGGACAGGATCTACTGAATGATGAAACTACCCAATGATTTTTCTTTTGATCCTCCATGGAAATAAGACTCCTTATTTTGTCCTTCCTTCAGTTCTCTTCCCAATATGTTTGAACACATTTATTTGTATATGAACCATGCGGGCCTTCACCAAAGCACAGGGACACCACTGAATAAGTAGGGATGGGCGAACCACCCCGCACCCATCCTGTGCACACCTGACTGGACCCCCACCACCCCGAGGATCTGCAGGTGCCTGGTAAGGGGTGCGCAGAGTCCGCCCATACTGCAAGCTGCCATTTTGTGCAAAAAAATGGCAGTTCGGCTATTTACATAAATGGTCCATTGTGGAAAGCGGTGGCTGTAAATAGCACCACTTATGCAAAATTACAGGCACACATTGTCTGATTAGACCATTTGCACCTGTAATTTTGCTAGGGATGTCAGAGAATTCCGCCATGGATCTCGGGAAGGCCGAAAGCCAGTGCATTCAGCCCGCCGAAATCGGTGGCGGAACGGCCTGCCCCCCCACCCCACCCCCCGGGATGGGACTCACCTTGGGCGGATCTTCCTGGCGGCTGTGGCTCTGGCAGCGGCGGCGGTGCGGCAGCGGTGCAGCAGCGCAGCAGCGATGCGGCGGCGGCGCGGCGGCGCCCGGTCTTCCAACCGGCTGCCGCCTCCACCATTTCCAGTTAAGAAAAAAACAAAACAAAAAAAGTGATAGGCTACGTAAAGGTTTATGTAGCCTGTCACGGCTAGATTTTTAAAAAACACCATGATAGGCTATGTAAATGTTTATGTAGCTTATCATGGCTGATTTAAAAGAAAAAACAAACAAACGCATGCCCATGGACGCCGCCATTTGCGTTCCTTATTTTGGCGGTCTTAGTCTACGTAAACATTTACGTAGACTAAGACGGCAAAAATAAGGGGAACGCAAATAGCGTAGACACTACGCTATTTGCGTTATCCCTTATTTTCGCCGTCTTAGTCTACATAAATCTTGATGTAGACTAAGACATTCCAAAATAAGGAACGCAAATGGCGGCGGCCGTGGCCGCTGCTATTTGTGTATGCGTGTTGTTGTTGTTGTTTTAAGTCAGCTGTGATAGGCTACGTAAATCTTTACGTAGCCTATCACTTTTTTTTTTTACTGGAAATGGTGGCGGTGGCAGCCGGTCGGAAGACCGGCCGCCGCAGCCACTGCTGCCGAACCACCGCCGGAGCCGCCGCCAGAGCCACTGCCGCCAGGAAGATCCGCCCCAGGTAAGTCTCGTCCTCGCGGACGCTATTTGCATTCCCCCTTATTTTCGTCGTCCTAGTCTACGTAAATATTTACATAGACTAAGACGGGCCAAAATAAGGAACGCAAATGGCGGCGACCGTAGCCGCCATTTGCGTATGCACTTTTTTTTTTTTTAAGTCAGATGTGATAGGCTACGTAAAGATTTACGTAGCCTATCACGTTGTTGTTGTTGTTGTTTTAACCCAGCCATGATAGGCTATGTAAATCTTTACGTAGCCTATCACATCTTTTCTTTTTTTTTAACACTGGAAATGGCAGCGGCAGCCGGTCGGAAGACCAGCCGCTGCAGCCGCCACTACCAAACCACCGCCAGAGCAGCCACCGGAGCCACCGCAGCCCGGAAGATCCGCCCCAGGTAAGTCTCGTCCCGGGGGGTATCCACAGGGGGGCAGGGGGTGGCAGGCCATTCTGACATGGAGGTTGGGGGGCCGAATGCACTGGCATTCAGCCTCACCGGGATCCGTGGCGGAATTCTCTGCCATCCCTAGTTCTTAGTCAAACTAACAATATCCGGGTTGAGGAAATTTCTTCCTGAAAATACTGAGTGCGCATGACCAGTTTCTTCTGGTTTCCTGCTATCTTCACCACCCTTCCTGCTGCTGCTTCCTTTCTAGATTAATCACATAGGGGGAACACACCCAGTTAGGGATGTCAGAGAATTCCGCCACGGATCTCGGTGAGGCCGAATGCCAGTGCATTCCCCCCAAAATCCATGGCGGAACAAAGCCCCCGCCCCCCCAACCCACGAAAGGCACGCGAAACAGAGCACTTACCTGCTGCCGTCCACACTGACTTGTGTAGTAATACTTACGTAGCCTATCACGGCTAATGCAGGGACACCTTTTGCGTCCATGCGGAGGCCGTCATAGGCTACGTAAGTATTTACGTAGCCTATCACAGCAAGCCCCCCCCAAATAGCATATGCAAATGGTGGTGGCTGCGGTGGCCGCCATTTGCATTCCCTATTTTGAGCCATTTTAGCCTACGTAAATATTTACGTAGGCTAAAACGGAGGGGAAAAATGAACACAAATGGCGCCCACTACGCTATTTGCATTCCCTTTTTTTCGCCGTAATATCCTACGTAAATATTACATAGGCTAAAACAGCTCAAAACAGGGAATGCAAATGGCTGCCGCCACAGCCGCCACCATTTGCGTACGCTATTTGGGTTTTTTTTGGCTTGCCTTGATAGGCTACGTAAATAGTTACATAGCCTATCATGGCAGCTTCGCAGGTCCGCAGCAACCCATCCACGGCCGGAACTCCAGTTGTGGATGGCCCTGGCCGGCGGCTCCGTGGAGCCTCCGTGGAGTGGAGCCGGACGGTTTAGGATTTCAGGGGGAGGCGCAGAGCGCCTCCCCCCCACCACGAATCTCCCCATCGAAAAGGTAAGTGACTTTTGTACATCCCTACACCCAGTTAGGGATTGAGCATTGAATGAGATGCCATCACTGCACTATGTAGCCAATCTGATCTCACTTAGGGATGTCGCGGAAGTCAGGAAAGGGGGAAGAGTCCAATGGACATCCTCCCACATGGCCCCCAAGACACCATTCTGCAGACCCCTATGCTTGCCCAACTCTGCACACACCAAGCTGGGCAAGTTCAGGGATCCCTGCTTACCCATGAGCTGCCATTTTATGGAACACCACAAGTAAGCTTTTTACATAAATGGCCATTTTGTGCAAAATGGTGGTTGTAAATAGCACCATTTTGCCTTCGATTTGGTGTAAATGGCATTATTGATGGCTGCCATTTTGCACAAAATGGCCATGTACGTAAAAAGCTTACCAGCTGTTTTCTGCAAAATGGTAGTTCACAGGTAAAGTGGGATGGAGAGCACTGCTCACCAGATGCCCGGGGACCATCCAGAGGCTTGTGCCACATGCCGAGCAGGGTAGAGCAGCTGGTGGCAGTCCAGCGAGCAGAGCACAAGGCGGCCATGGGTGAGTTCGGACGTCCCTAATTTCAGTGTGTGAAGGTGGTACTGAAGGCAAGCGAGGGCATGAGAAAGTGAGGGCAGTTTAACAAAAAAAGGGAACAATTTCACGGAAAAAACATCCCTTCCAAAGGGTGGCAGTGTTGAACACTGCTGAAAATATTCATAAAATAAGTATGTCACTTTGTATTAGCCTACTAATAAACATCCCAGTGTTTTGCATTCCTTTCTAGGACTCAGGCTACAGACTTAAGCATTTTTTTTCTTTTTTGGTCAAGCCACAGATAACCTCCTTTTCAAGAGCTGCCAAGTGTTTAAACACCATTTTCCTTCCCTTTGTGGCTTTTATGATACAATTCGTGCCTTTGTTGTTCTAGTTTCAATTGACTCCACTTGCTTTTCACCTCCCTCCACCCTTCCCTCAATTGCATTTACCTTGGTCCCAAAGGAGGCCATGGAAGTTTGGAAGTTATTGATTTTGAAATGAAGAGATGCTGGCTGTTCTTTTATTGAGGTGTCTCAAAGAGGAGGAGGAGGAGGAGGAGGAGGTGGGCCTGTGCACAGTATATGAGCTTGCTTCTGCTGCGTGGACTCTTTTGACCCTTAAGTGGAAAGGCATTCAAGGCAAATTTGCCATTCGTTGCTTTTAGTGTGCCTGCTTGTTTGTAACTCTAGCTGAAGGTAGCACTTCGGTAGACGGTGACCGATGAAGAATCCAGGACACAGACAACCAGCTGGCCCAATAGTTACATGCACACAAGAGTAAAATACCACTAGGGATGGATGAAAATCCCTTACCTGGTCCCGCAGCTGTTTTCGGGGGGGGGAGGCGCTCCGCTTCTCCCCCCGAAATTCTTGGCGGGTGGGGAGGTGCCCCGTCCCTCCCAGCCGAAATTCTGGCTGGGGGGGAGGCGCCACATCCCTCCCTGCTGAAATTCTGGCCGGGGGGGGGGAGCGCCCCGCCTCTCCAGCCGTGAAAGAAAAAAGTTATGTAAAAAAAAAAGTGATAGGCTACGTAAAGATCTACGTAGCCTATCACAGCTAGATTTTCAAAGTCAGCCGTGATAGGCTACATAAATCTGTACGTAGCCTATCACGGCTGACTTTGAAAGAAAAAAAAAGTGCGTACGCAAATGGCGGCGCCCATGGGCGCCGCCATTTGCGTTCCTTATTTGGGCACAGGTAGTCTACGTAAAGATTTACGTAGACTGCAGCGAAAATAAGGGCAACACTATTTGTGTTGTGAACCCCTGACTGCATCAGCACAATTAAAGGGAATAATTAGAATAAGGTGTTTATGTAATTAGGCAGATCTTCAGGAGTGAGTTTGGGAGGCCCCACCCTATAAAAGGAGCAAAAACATGTGAGTTTGGTAGGGATGGCAGAGAATTCCGCCACGGATCTCGGTGAGGCCGAATGCCAGTGCATTCAGCCCCCCGAACTCCATGTCGGAATGGCCTGCCACCCCCCCGCCCCCCTGCGGATCCCCCCCGGGATGAGACTTACCTGGGGCGGATCTTCCGGGCAGCAGCGGCTTTGGTGGCGGCTCCGGTGGCAGAGGAGGCGGCGGCTGCAGTGGCCGGTCTTCCGACCGGCTGCCGCCGCCGCCATTACCAGTTAAAAAAAAAAATGTGATAGGCTACTTAAAGATTTACATAGCCTATCATGGTTAAGTTTAAAAAAAAAATGTGATAGGCTACGTAAATGTTTACGTAGCCTACCACGGCTGACTTTAAATAAACACAAAAAAATGCACGTACACAAATGGCGGTGGCCATGGCCGCCGCCATTTGCGTTCCTTATTTTGGCCCGTCTTAGTCTATGTCAAGATTTATGTAGACTAAGATGGTGAAAATAAGGGGAACGCAAATAGCGTAGATGCTACACTATTTGCGTTCCCCTTATTTTCGCTGTCTTAGTCTACGTAAATGTTTACGTAGACTAAGACGTGCCAAAATAAGGAACGCAAATGGCGGCGGCCGTGGCCACCGCCATTTGTGTACGCGCATTTTTTTGTGTTTATTTAAAGTCAGCCGTGGTAGGCTACGTAAACATTTACGTAGCCTATCACGGCTAACTGCAGGAACGCAAACAGTGGCAGCTACGGCCGCCGCCATTTGTGTCCCTGCTAGCCAGCGGCCGGATGTCCGGCTGCTGGCGGAGCCGGCTGGTGGCTCCACAGAATCCCTGTGGAGCACAGCCGGCTGGCCAGGATTCCGGGGGGGGGGAGGAACAGAGCACCTCCCCCCTTGTCCAGGATTCCGGGGGGAGGGACGGAGCACCTCCCCCCCACCATCAACATAATCCGTGAAAGGTAAGTGCCTTTCGTACATCCCTAGAGGAATCCCCACGGAGCGGAGCCGGCCAGCCAGGATTCCAAGGGGAGGGACGGAGCGCCTTCCCCCCCAGCGGAACCCGGCGGAGACAGGTAAGGGCAATTTCGTACATCCCTAGAGTTTGGTCTTCACCATACAGTCGTGTGGAAACACGTCATGCCATGATCAAAAGACTTCTCTGAGGTCCTCAGAAAAGCAATTCCTGCTGCTCATCAGTTTAGAAAGGGTTACAAAATCATTTCTAAAGAATCCACCAATCCACTGTCAGACAGATACTCTACAAATGGAGAAAGTTCAAGACCACAGCCATTCTATCCAGGGGCAGTCATCCTACAAAAATCTCTCCAAGAAAAGACCAGTGCATCATCCAGGTAGTAAAAAAGAACCCCAGAATAACATCCATGGATCTGCAGGCCACTCTCACCTTGGTCAATGTGAGTGTTCATTAGGGGTGCACGGAAGTCACTTACCTGGTCTCACAGCTTGCTTTGCGGTGGGGGGGAGGCGCTTCGCTGCTCCCCCCAAAGTTCAGGCCGGGGGGGGAGGCTTCCCGCCTCGCCCGGCCGAAATTCAGGCCGGGGAGGAGGCGCCTCACCTCGCCCGGCCGCGAAACAAAAAGTAAAAAAAAAAAAAAAACCTCCCTCGGGAAATGCTACATGACGATTTACGTACCCTATCATGGCTAGATCTGCAAAGTCAACCATGATAGGCTACGTTAATCGTCATGTAGCCTATCACGGGTGACTTAAAAAAAAAAAAAAAAGCATGTACGCAAATGGCGGCCCGCATAGGGAGCTGCCATTCGCATTCCTTATTTGGTCACTGTAGTCTACGTAAATCTTTACGTAGACTATGGCGAAAATAAGGGCAACGCAAATAGCATTGCCCTTATTTTCGCTGTAGTCTACATAATCTTTACATAGACTACAGCGACCAAATAAGGAACGTGAATGGCGGCTCCCTACGGGGGCCGCCATTAGCCGTACGCGTTTTTTTTGGGTTTTTTTAAGTCACCCGTGATAGGCTACGTGACGATTTACGTAGCCTATCATGGCTGACTTTGCAAATCTAGCCGTGATAGGCTATGTTAATCGTCACGTAGCCTATCATGGGGGCGTTTGTTTTTTTTTACTTTTCTTGGAATGGCGGCTGCGGCAGCCGGTCAAAAGACCGGCTGCCGCCCCTGCCCCTGTCGAAGCCCTGCCGAACCGCCGCTGTGACCCGCCACCGGGAGTGACATTCAGGAAAGGTAAGTCCCATCCTGGGGGGGGGGGGTGGAGAATTTCTCCCCAAAACTACTTTGGCACTCGAATACGTTGGCACTAGGCCCCCCGAAGTTTTGGGGAGAAATTCTCCCCCATCCCTAGGTTCATGACTAGGGATGGCAGAGAATTCCGCCACAGACTCCAGTGAGGCTGGATTCTTTAGAATCCGCCCCCCCGGAGTCCGTGGTGGAACGGAGCAATCCCCCCAGCCACCCCGCGAAGTCCCCGTGGATCGGACCCTACTTGCCTCCAGCAGTCCGGATCTGGCCGCTGCTGGCCGCTGCTCTGGTGGGCGGCCGCAAATGGCGTCCTGCGTAGGGGACGCCATTTGCGTCGCTGTTTTAGCAGAGATAGGCTATGTAAATATTTATGTAGCCTATCTGAGCTAAAGCAGGGATTCAAATGGTGTCCACTATGCCATTTCCATCCCTGCTGTAGCTGTGATAGGCTACATAAATATTTACGTAGCCTATTATGGCTACAGCAGTGACGCAAATGGTGTCCCCTATGCAGGATGCCTTTTGCGTCCACAGCAGCATGGCTGCGGATCAGCCCAGCTGGCGCTCCGCGGACATGCCACAGAGTGGAGCTAGCTGGGGAGGATTCTGGGGGGGAGGAACAGATCGCCTCCCCCCTGTCAAGGATTCTGGGGGGAGGACCGGATCGCCTCCTCCCCCCGCGGACCCCAGCGGAGCAAGGTAAGTGGGGTTTCGTACACCTCTATTCATGATTCAACTATCATAAAAACACTGAACAAAAATGGTGTTCATGGGAGGATAGCCAGGAGGAAACCACTGCCCTCTAAAAAGAATATTGCTGCCCATCTGAAGGTCACTAAAGACCACACAGATGATCCCCAAGACTTCTGGAACAATGTTCTCTGGACAGACAAGTCAGAGGCAGAACTTTTTGGCCTCAATAAGGAATATTATGTTTGGCAAGAAACAAACGCTGAGTTCGAACAGGAGAACCTCATCCCAACCATGTACTGAATTGCAAGGTTCACATACTTTTTTTTCACACATGGATATTAAATGTTGAATCAGTTGTGGATAAATAAATGCAGAAAAGTCATTATGTTTGAGTGTCATTTGTTTACTCAGGTTATCTATTGTTCTTTATCTGGGATTATGGGGTTAGATTAAGATCTAATAACAGTTTAAGTTGGAAATATGTGACGATCTTAAGGGGTTCACAATTTTTTCTCACCACTGTAGCCATTATGATGTATAGCCGTAGGTGTCCTATCCTCCATGAATTTGTCTAATCTCCTTTTAAAGCCATCTGAGATGGTTTAAGGAGTGATGTGACAGAGGGGAGAAGATGCTCCCTCTCTCCCATTTGTCACCACTGGAACAGTGGGGAAGAGGGAGTGCAATTGGAGGATGGTTGGCTGGTAGGTGGGTATATCAGAGGAAGGTTTGTGGTCTGGAATGGGGAAGGTTTAACACTTGGGCTGCGTTTTTGGTACAGAATTTTAGCACAACTCATAAAGACATAAGAGCCATGCTAGATCAAACCAAATTCCTCTCTAGTCCAGCATTCTGTTCCCAGAGGGATAAACCAGCTGTTTGTGGAGAATACACAAAGGGCATGATTGCTATAGCACCCATCCCCTGCTCTTGTTCCCCAGCAACTGGTGTGCATTGGCATGCTGCCTCTGATACTGGAGATAACACAGAGACATCAGGACTAGTACCTTTGATAACCTCATCCTCCACGGATTTGTCCAATCCCCCTTTAAAGCCATCCAAATTGGTGCCCATCACTACCTCTTGTGGTAGTGAGTTTCATTGTTTCATTTTGTGTTCTGGGAAGAAGGACTTTCTTTTATCTGTCCTGAATCTCCCACCAATCAGCTTCATGGGATGAGAGCCTGGGCTATAGTAGAATGAGAGAGGGAGAAAAGTGTGTCCTTATTCACCTCTCCAGACAGTGCGCAATGTTGTACACCTCTATCATGTCTCTTCTTCCTCACCTTTCTTCTAAGCCGAACAGTCCCAGACATTGTAGCCTTTCTTCATAGGGGATTTGCTCCAACACCCATTCTACATTTACAGTAGTAGAACAGATGCTACCATTTCAGAATGCAGGAATGGGAGAAAAAATCTGAATGTCACCCATGTGGGAACAAAAATTACTGCAATTAAAAGAAAACAAAAAAGCCTAGTACTTCTGTCCCTTGCTATGTTAGTTTTCTACTTGCAGGGTTTTTTTTTTAATTAAGAGAGGAGCTTTCATGTAATAACCTCCTCTACAATCTGAAGTGATGCACTCTGTCACATCGCTTCAGAAGTCTGCTGTCTATCTGTTGACCAAGCTTACACCCCTCCATTCTTATGAGCTATCTGGGACTTCCTTGCAAAATTAAAATATGTCATTTCTTCATATGTTTCATAAAAGGACATCTCTTAAGTAAACACAACACTGAGTTTAGACAGTCCTTTGTTGTTTGAAGCTGCTGTATTTGCATCTACACATTTCTGCTTTGTCCCAGTTACCACATGAGGCCAAATCTCTCTTTCCCTCTCTCTCGCCTTGCTTGATACCCTCTAAGTTAATGGCATTTTCATGATATTTTGTGTTGAATTTTCTGTACAGGAGCCAAGATGTTATTGTATCATTTGGCTTTATGTTTTTTTTTTCTTTTTTTCTTTTTTCAAAAACTCTACCCACATCCCTTAATGATATAATTGCCAACAGTAAGCAGATGCAAGCATTATACTGCCATAATAGGTCACAATGGAGTTGGCTGGGGGGGGGGGGTTGGTGTGTTTTCTGGAAAAGTTCAGATACCAAGCCAATCATGAAGAGACAGTTTTGGAACGTGAATGACAGGACTGGAGAGAATCACAAGGCCAAAGTGCAAAAAAAAAAAAAAAAAGTGTAACCATAAAAAGATCCCCCCCCCCCAAGTTGGGATTTAATCAATGGATGTATGTGTTGTTAATGTGCACCAATAATATATAAGGGGGTGTGACAGAGACTAATCGAGAAAACACTGGAATCCAATGGGCTGTCAACAAGTTTGTCTGGATCGTGAGTGATTGAATAACAACAATTGCAGACTAAATGGCCAGTGAAGGAATGCTACGACAACTGGATTAGGCACCAAACTACCAGCATAAAAGCACTCTTTGTACCGCTGGAATCATTTCCTGGGTCCTCAGAAGCCACACACATAACCCCTAAGAGTAGAGATGGAAAATCTGTCAGGTCTGGTTCTTCTCAATTCCTCATTTTTCCATTCTTAAATTTAGGGACGGCGGAGAATTCTGCCATGGATCTGAGTGTGGCCGAATGTAAAATATTTACGTAGGCTATCATGGCCAAAAAAAAAGGGAATGCGAATTGTGGCCGCCGTAGCCGCCGCCATTTGCGTTCCTTTTTTTTTGCCGTGATAGGCTACATAAATACTTACGCAGCCTATCACGGCTTCCGCAGGGATGCAAATGGTGTCCCTGCATTAGCTGTGATAGGCTACGTAAGTATTTACATAGCCTATCACGGCTATAGTGTAGAAGCGAATGGCGGCCGTGGCCGTGGCCACCATTCGCAAAGCAGCACAAAAGGCAGCAGGTAGGTGTCCCGTTTCACGTGCTTTCGCGGGGTGGGGGGGTCTTCGTTCTGCCATGGATTTTGGGGGGCCGAATGCACTGGCATTCGGCCTCACCAAGATCCATGGCGGAAGTCTCTGACATCCCTACGCAAATGGCGGCTACAACGGCCACCATTTGTGTACCTGCGCAGCCCAGCAGTGGCCAGATGTTGCTGTGGGCAGCCCTGGCCAGTGGCTCCGCGGAGTCACCGCAGAGCAGAGCCAGCTGGTGAGGATTTGGGGGGGGAGGGGGGAGCGCCTCTCCCCCACCGCTGATGTCACGAAATGAAACAGGCAAGTCGTTTCGTACATCCCTACTTAAATTCAGCTTGTCCAAAGAATGTATGAGAGGTATGTATGGATGTATGTATGTCACAGTCCATACATTTCTGAGCTTGCAACAAGTTTTGCAGACTAAAGAAACTGAGTTTGACAGCATGTGTACCTTTGAAAAATGCACATACAAATGTGTACTTCTGAAGAAGGCCTACAGATATATTTTATCAGTGGGAGAAAAATGCATACATTTCATAGATGTGTGCAATTGATGTATACATCTGGAAAAATATGTATGAAAATAGGGAAGGATTTTCATGTGAAAAGAAAAAAAAAATAAGCTCACAATCTGATATGGACTAGAGTTGGAATAAGCGTTAAGATGAAACTTGAACTTTGGCAAGGTTGAGATTTGCTGATTTGCTCATCCGTAGTTTGTCCCAAACTTTTGGGGTTGGTTTGGTGCTGTTTTTTTTTTTTTAAGTGTGTGTGTGTGAAAATCCAGTCCATACATATTTTATGTACATTTCTCCAAAAATGTTCATTTCTGTATGCAATTGTGCCTAATATACAGATTTTCGCAAGTGATATTCCAAACGTAATGCATTTTTTTTACTATTATGTTCACTGATATACACATTCTTTTGTGTATTTCCCCTTAATATATACATGTTTCTATATCCCTCCCCCCCCCTTGGAAAGGCAATTGCAAAATTCAGAGAAGTGCAGATTTTGAAGGATAACTGGGTTTCAGTTCATATATTGGATTGAAAGTATGAAATTAGGTGAGTTCCCATTGGAATGAGAACCAAACATATTTCTCCCCCATTCCTACTTTATATTCATCAGTGTCACTTGACTGGCCCTCTGATGTCACCTGATTCTCTGGGCCTGGAAGATTTTAGGGTGTTGTGCAAGTATCCCACCTTGATAAGCTTGCAATTTCCTCTTCTAAACACCATCTCCAGCAGTGCAGAAAGCAGAGAACCAGCACTCGACCGGTACCTTGTTTTCTGGAACCTTCTACCCAGTAAACCATTGTCCCTTCTGGAGATCTTGGGTTGTATTTAGGGATGTACAAAAGTCACTTACCATTTCGCAGATCTGCTTCACGGTGGGGGGGGAGGTGCTCCATCCCTCCCCCCGGAGTCCTGCCCGGCCGCTCCGCTCTGTGGGGATTCTGCGGAACCGCCGGTCGGCTCCACCCGCAGCCAGACATCCGGCCGCTGGGCAGCAGGGAGGCAAATGGTGGTGGCCATAGTCACCGCCGTTTGTGTCCCTGTACTTAACCGTGATAGGCTACGTAAATATTTATGTAGCCTATCATGGCAAAGTAAAAAAAAAATGCATACGCAAATGGCGGCGGCTAAGGCGGCTGTCATTTGCGTTTGCTATTTTTCGCCGTTCTAGCCTACATAAATATTTACGTAAGCTAGAATAGGGATGGCGGAGAATTCCACCATGGAATCCATGGCGGAACGGCCTCCTGCCCCCGTCCCCCCGTGGAATCCCCCGGACGGCACTTACTTGGGGCGGATGCAGTGGTGGCAGCTCCAGCAGCGCAGCGGCGGATTTGGCGGCAGCGGGGGCGGTGGCGGCAAATGCGGGGGCGGGGGCAGCGGGGTGGCGGCAGCGGCGAGTGTGGTGGCAGCAGGTGCAGCGGCGGGTGCAGCAGCATGTGCGGCGGGGGCGGCTGGTCTCCTAGCCAGCCGCCACCAGGCACAATGTATGCAAATGGCGGCGGCTACGGCGGCCGCCATTTGCATTTGCTATTTTTTGCCGTTCTAGCCTATGTAAATATTTACATAGGCTAGAACAGCAAAAAATAGCGAATGCAAATGGCGACCGCTGTAGCCGCTGCCATTTGCATACACTTTTTTTTACTTTGCCATGATAGGATACATAAATATTTACGTAGCCTATCACGGTTAAGTACAGGGATGCAAATGGCGGCAGCTACGGCCGCTGCCATTTCCGTCCCTGCTGCCCAGCAGCTGGATGTCCGGCTGCGGGCGAAGCCGGCCAGCGTCTCCGTGGAATCCCCGCGGAGCAGAGCCGGCTAGGCAGGACTCTGGGGGGAGTGATGGAGTGCCTCCCCCCCCATCGATGATTCCGGGGGGAGGGACGGAGCACCTCCCCCTCCACTGTGAAGCAGATCTGTGAAACGGTAAGTGACTTTCGTACATCCCTAGGCTAGAACGGCAAAAAATAGTGAACGCAAATGGCGGCCACCGTAGCCGCCGCCATTTGTGTACACTGCGCCCGCCAGGAGACCAGCCGTTGCTGCACCTGCCACCACCACACCCGCCACCGAATCCGTGATGCCTACTTTGTAATGCTTACTTTGGAAGCCCCAAATAGCCTGGGACTCAAATATCTGCAGGAGCATCTCCCCCTATACCAGCCTGCCAATGACTTAAGATCACTAAGGGAGGATAGTCACCAGGTACCTAGGGTACATTATGTTTCAACAAGGGATAGAGCCTTCTCAGATGTGGCACCCCAACTGTGGAATATCCCCAACTGTGGCACAAACATCATTTTTGTTTCAGCACCAGCTCAAAGCCCTTTTGTTTCTTTGGGCATTTTAATTGGTTGGTGTGCTCTGTTGGGTTGCATTCATTGACTTCTGTATTCTTTGCACTATAGTGCACGTTAATGTTTTTATTGCACTGAGTATTATTTGAATCATATTTGTACACTGCCCTGGTATCCATAAGGATGACAGGTAGTTTTACTATGTTTGAATAAAGGAATGGTAAAATACTAATAGAGTTGTCATCCTTTAGGGTTCAGCCATCTCCTTGATCTTTCACAGTTAAGTCTACGTTAGGGGTGGACTCACTGGAGGGCACGGAGAGCTGTCTGGGAGCGCGGCACAGCTGGCCACTCCTCCATGTGAGCCTCCATGGTTTACGCAAGTTGGAGCTCTATATTCTTGTATAGTTTAGGGATGTACGAAAGTCAGTTCCCTTTGATGAAAATTGCTTCACGGTGGGGGGGAGACGCCCCGTCCCTCCTGCCGAAATTCTGCCGGGGGGGAGGCGTCCCATCTCTCCCCCCCAAAATTCTGGCCGGGGGGAGGCGCCCCATCCCTCCCCCCCCCGAAATTCTGGCTGGGGGGGAGGCGCCCCATCCCTCCCACTGCGAATCTCGGCCGGCCAGGAACGCAAATGGCGGCGGCCGTAGCCGCCGCCGTTTGCGTCCCTGCAGTCAGCCGTGATAGACTGCGTTGTAGACGCTACGCTATTTGCGTTCCCCTTATTTTCGCCATAGTCTACATAAATGTTTACGTAGACTACACTCGCCAAAATAAGGAACGCAAATGGTGGCGCCCATAGGCACCGCCATTTCCGTACGCGTGGGTTTTTTGTTTTTTTTCACTCAGCCCTGATAGGCTACGTAAACATTTACGTAGCCTATCACGGTATTTTTTGAAAATCTAGCTGTGATAGGCTACGTAAATCTTTACGTAGCCTATCACGTTTTTGTGTGTGTGTGTGTGTGTGTGTTTTTACTGGAAATGGCAGCGGCGGCAGCCGGTCGGAAGACCGGCTGCTGCCGCCGCCGCCGCACCGCCGCCGAACCGCCGCCGGAGCCGCCGCCACCACCAGGGAGATTCACCAAAGGTAAGTCCCATCCCGGGGGGGCGGGGGGGGCAGACCATTTTGCCACCGATTTCGGGGGGCCGAATGCGCTGGCATTCGGTCTCCCCGAGATTCGTGGAGAAATTCTCTGACATCCCTAGTATATTTACTGTTGCACACAATGGTGGCCGTCGAGAGCCATTTCCACAATGTTAGGGGACTCTAATGTTGTGTGAATGGCCCTTTACAGCTGCCATTGTGCACAACAATAAATATACGAAAATATAGAGCCCCATCGTGCGTTAACCATGGCAGCATGGAAGGAGGATTGGTGGCTGCCAGGCATGAACAGATGGGTCCAGTAAGTCCCAGACTAGGCGGGCAGGGGTGGCAGTTTGCCGAGCGGGATTCAGGAGGGAGAAGAGGGGAGAGTCTGATGGACTCCCAGACCCAGTCAGGTGCCCACATTATCGCTACTATGGGGAACTTTTCCTCTGCCCTCCCCGTCACTTTTTCCTTTCCCGCCATGTTGTTTTATCTTGTAAGTATATGGACGGGGCCTATCCTTTTTATTAATAGCATGTAAGCCACTCTGGGAGGCTTTTTGCCCAAGGAGCAGGATAAAAAACACTTGAAATAAAGAAGTTAATAAAAAAAGGAAAAGAAGGAATACACCTGAGAAACAAGATACCACTTCTGAAGTCATTCCGGATAGATTTTGGGAGTATATCAATAAGATATTGTAGGGCAGTCTTCCCCCAGCTGGTGCCCTCCTGATGTTTTGGATTTCAAGTCCCATCAGCCCCACTCAGAAAGATCAGGGATGCTTGGTGTTGCAGTCCACAATATCTGGAGGGCACGAGGCTGGGGAAGGCTGTTGCAGCAGGGTAATTATGTGTTTTTTCCACTTTTCACCCAAAGAACAACACTCTTGAATCAATGAAGGGTGGAATACATAAATACACCACATGGCAGATGGACCTCTAGTGATGTGTAACACTGATACTGAGTGGCCAACAGTGATCCTCAGACTGAGAATAGGGGTGTTAAACACATCTCCCTGCTTTCACCTATGAAACTTCGGGGGTGTATTGATCTGCAAGATCCCCAACACAAGGCAAGGTGAGGACGATTGGTTACAAATGACTTTCCTCCCTTATCCTTTTTCTTTTCTTTTCTTTTCTTTTTTTAAATTACCCAGACTGACTTTTATTGGCTATAAAAAATGAGATTTCCTGCACAATGGAAATTCCACTATGCAAAATGCAACCATTTCTTCAAAATGTAGCATTAATTTTCAGGGACAGTGGAAGGGAAGTACAAAATAGTAAGGTCCTATAGAAACTGAGGGACGGCTTTCTAGAAATTTTCTATGTAACACTGATTGATTTCTTGTTATGTTAACCACACCTGAACTAAATATGTCTGTTGAATTAGCTTGCCCATGAGTTCTTTTTTCTTCTTTTTAATTAAACAATCTGTAGAAAAAAAGGAGGACGTGTGTGTCTCCAGACATTTTAATGAAGATGATCCCTTTTTCCCATTTTTTTAACCCTGATTATATTCATTACTGACAAATTGATGAAAAATGATAAACTTATTAAGCGGGGGGGGAGATGTGTTTCTATTCATTACAGAGGACGGGAGCAGATAATAAAATGAAATGTTGTTACAGTGGAATATAAACCCAACCTAAGGAATTGTTCAATATATGAATAGCTAGATCCATTTCATTACTGTGATATGGAGCAGCTTCATAGCAGGATCCAATTTTTTTTATTTTTTTTAAAAAAAACTAAAGCAAAGGGTTATGCTGACTCTTCAATTCAATACGTTAATTGACAATAAATCCTGCTTGCCTATAAAAAGCACTTGACTAGTCGTTTTCAAGATGGTCATGACTTTTTATGATGCGGAACTTTTAATTTACAGGGATGATAAAAATAGATTTACTTTCAGCCACTTATATTTGATTTAATTAGCTGATCAGCTATAAATCATCTGCTATTGAAAAAGTAATTTAACAAAGATGATAGTTTGCCATCAGTTTGCTCTTAAGTACTAAAGTCTTTTGAAAGAAAAAAAGAAAGAAAGAAATTTGATTTCTTAAAAAAAAAAAAATGAAAATCACACACACACCCCAATCCTCTGATGTCCACCATTTAATGAGTGAGAAAAGGAGTTTAATTCTCCAAAATGTTGTATTGGCTGCTGAACCGAGTTGTATCTGCTTCTTTAAAATAACTGTTTGGAACTCCGTTCAGACAATTTGGCCCTGCTATGATTGAATGGAAAATGGCAATTTTCACTTTTTCTCTCAGTAGTTTTGTGGTAGCACATAATGATAATCAAGTGTTTGCTTGATTCTTTGGAAGTATAACATTTTCTTCCTTTATGTAACTACAGATGACAGAGCTGACCATTGCATGTTCAGAGATAGGGATGGATGAACTCACTGGAGTCCATGTTCAGCGGGGGCTCAAGCAGCTGCCACTGCTGCTCTCCAAGGCGAACCAGGCTGTGTGGGCCCGAGAAGGCTCGGAGAGCTGTCTGAGAGCCTGTGGAAGGCTTGGAGAGCTGCCTGGGAGCCTGCGAAATGCTCGGAGAGCTGCTTGGGAGCCCGTGGAAGGCTGGGAGAGCTGCCTGGGAGCCCATGGAAGCCTCGGAGAGCTGCCTGAGAGCCCATGGAAGCCTCAGAGAGCTGCCTGGGAGCCTGTGGAAGGCTGGGAGAGCTGCCTGGGAGCCCGTGGAAGCCTCGGAGAGCTGCCTGGGAGCCTGTGGAAGCCTTGGAGAGCTGTCTGGGAGCCCGTGGGAGGCTCGGAGAGCTGCCTGGGAGCCCGTGGAAGCCTCGGAGAGCTGCCTGAGAGCCCATGGAAGCCTCAGAGAGCTGCCTGGGAGCCTGTGGAAGGCTGGGAGAGCTGCCTGGGAGCCCGTGGAAGCCTCGGAGAGCTGCCTGAGAGCCCATGGAAGCCTCAGAGAGCTGCCTGGGAGCCTGTGGAGGGCTGGGAGAGCTGCCTGGGAGCCCGTGGAAGCCTCGGAGAGCTGCCTTGGAGCCTGTGGAAGCCTTGGAGAGCTGTCTGGGAGCACGCCATAGCTGCCTGCTCCTTTTATGCAAGATGGGGCACTATATTTTCATATATACCGTTACACACAATAGTGGCTGTAAAGGTCCATTTCCGGGAGGGAGTGGATGGTTCCAATAGGTCTTGGCTGCTCACGCGGCTCAGCATACAAGGGCAGCAGCCCGCCAAGCTGGATCTGGGGGTTGCAGGTTGGGGGGGAGTCTGATGGACTCCCAAACCCAGTTGGGTGCTCACATCATCCCTACTCCCAGAAGTGTCATTATTTTGTACAGGTTGGCATATTTTGAAGTTAAAGCAGCATGTGCCTCCTGGCCAGGATCACTGGGTGGTAAGATGGTATGAACAGGGATGTACAGACTGTGTAAAATCTCCTCCGTCTGTGTTTCGTAGATTGTCAGGAGCCTTTCATTCCGTCATCAGCACCCAGACGGATGCAAATAATCTTTTTCGTCATGCGGAAAAATATGGAAATAATTACATAATCATTTACACAATTATTTACATAATTTACCTCAGTACGTAACATTTAGCATATTGTCCCCCATTCCATTCAATGTTTCCTCAGCAGAAACTTACATATTTTTCTATGGATTTATATGAGTACATTTTGGGAAAGCAAAAGAATCATGCGAAAGTCCACAGACTCCACACAGCCTGCGGGGGGCTCTCTGCAGTAGGTTCTGCAGGTTGAATTCTTAGAAATCCAAGCTCATCTTAATCCATCTCAAATTTCTCCATCACCCCTAGGTACGATTCTTTTAAATGTGGCCACCTTTATGACCTGTGGTTCTATTCTCCTCTTCCCTTCAGACCCAGACAATGCTTAGGATGG
Source organism: Heloderma suspectum (assembly GCF_057233095.1). Lineage (NCBI taxonomy): Eukaryota > Metazoa > Chordata > Lepidosauria > Squamata > Helodermatidae > Heloderma > Heloderma suspectum. Next base: position 30,382,409 of record NC_139469.1, read on the forward strand.
TGGAGAATTCTGCCACAGACTCCAATGAGGCCAGATTCTAAAGAATCCAGCTGCCTGGAGTCCATGGCAGAACGGATCACTCACCTCCTCCCTGAGGAATCCGTCTGGGTCAGATCCCTCTTGACGTTGATCCTGAGGAGCTAGCCACCTGCTCTGCATCACTGGCGAATGTCAATACGGCTGGCAGCCATTGCCGTGCTTTATCGCTGTATAAATAAGTCTCTGGACGCATAGTCTGCTACTATGCCATTTGCGACCCTGTTTTTTGACATGATAGGCTACGGAAATATATGCGTCCCTCTTCACATGATAGGCCTTGCAAATATCAATGAGCTGGTGGCCGGCTCCACAGGATCAATGCAGAGTGGAGCCGGCCTGGATGGATTCCGGGGGGAGGGACAGATCACCTCCCCCTGCGGACAGATTCCCCTGCGGAATGACAGGTAGGGGATCCGCCCATCCCTAGTTTCAGACCATGTGCTGCATCTTATGCTATCCCCTTTATAATGGCCCCAGGGAGAGATTTCAGTGTTGGTCATTGGACCCTTATAGGGGTTCATCTGACTGTGCAAAAATCTGTGTTCTGTTGACAGAATTTGATATGTTTACAATGCACAGAATGGCAGTATTTACTATCACAGCTAGAAAGATTCGGAGCAAATATCTTCCAACTATCGCTGTAAATTTTATAGGTACCCAATTAACTTGGGAAATATGAATTATACCCTTTGTTTTCCCAGAGGGATCCCCCCAATCTGTTTTTTTTTTTTTTTAATGCAAGATGATTCATACCTTATCTCCACATTTTTGCTCATAGTTAAAAGTTGGATTAAGAGGATCTGCAGTCATAAGAGATCATGAATAGAGGCTACAGTCCCCCACACACCTACCTCGGGATGTCTGGGAAATCCACAATGGCACCAAATGAGTTCAGATTTTGATGAATCCGACCGGTGGGTTCTGCAGCGGAGTGGCCATTCCCCTGTCAGTTGGATTCCACAGACTTGTGGACCGTTCTTCTAACTTTCCGGATTTTGCACAGATTTCATTGTAGAAAAATATACATTTAAAAAAATGTCCAAAAATTGCACATTTCCCCCATAGCCTAAAGTGTGAAAATGCACATTTGGGGGATTTTTGCTCATTTGGGGAGAATTTGCGCATTGTGGGAGAATTTTGCACATTTGGAAACTAAAAAAAAAATCCAATTCCACTGATATGTAGATGACGGAATGAAAGGCACCTGAGAATCTGCAAAACACAGAGGGAAATGAATTTATACAGTCTGTAGTTCCCACCTACCCAAGAATAATTCCTGTTGAATTTAATAGGGCTTGCTTCTGGGCAGATATGTATAGGATTGCACTCCTAGTAAGATTGCCCTATGTGGTGCCAGACCTTTGAACAGCAATGCTGTGGGATAAAACCACAGAGATGTGATATCTTGTTACTGCTGGAACATGTAAAGAGCACCTGCATTTAGGTGTTGATGTTTTCTATTCTCTTTATGAGCTGGAAGATACGTAGCTCTGACCCCCTATGGAAGTGAGTGGTAGGGGGGAGCCCTATGCATGGTGTGAGAGCAAAATGGAAGAATGTGGCAGGGGACTTGACTGGCCCATGATAATTTAGGTAGCACTTTTGATTGTATAAAGAGCTTTCCGTACATCAGCCATGCCCAAGCTGGTGCCCTCCAGAAGTTGTGTTTGTTTTAATAATTTTATTTGTTTGTCTGTTTGTTTATTTATTTATTTTGCTATTACAGAGGAAACTCCCAGTAGATAAACTAAGGGAAACATTTCATCTTACATTGCTTCATAAATACAAATAACAAAGAAGACTTACAAACAGAATCAAACTCATACCAGTTAAATTACCCATAACAGTAGACACGGTTCTACTGAATCCCGAATGTTATCGTTCCAATATACAATAAAGGGACTCCATTTTTCTATAAAGAATTTTTTTTACCGATCCTCCCTCTCTGACTCTAATCATATTAGTTTCATCATTGAGGCCATATCCCAAACCCTCATACACCAATCATCAATTGTTGGAGGATTAACTCTCTTCCACCTATAGCTTATTGCTATATGGGCAGCTATCAGTAAGTGAATGCCTATCATGTCCACATCATCAACTGGAGCTATATCTTTAACATATCCAAATAAAAATATCAGTGGGTCCAAAGAGACCTCAACACTTACTGTTTTCATAATTTCATCGTTTCCCACCCTCCAGATCTTTTGGACCTCAGCTACCACACTGAGAGCCAGTGTGGTGTAGTGGCGACTGTGTTGGACCAGGAGCTGGGAGATCCGGGTTCTAGTCCCCACTTGGCCATGGAAGCTCCCTGGGTCACTTTGGGTCAGTCACAGACTCTCAGCCCAACCTACCCAGGGTTGTTGTTGTGAGGATAAAATGGAGAGGAGGAGGAGGAAGAGGAGAATGTAAACCACCAAGGCTTCCTTGCAAGAAGAAAAAAGGCGGGATATAAATGCAATAAATATTTAAATAAGTATTTAAATAAATGCATCCCTGCAAACATAGCTCACAGTCAGGATTACTGCAAACCAAAACATCTGGTGGGTTCCAGATTGGGGAAGGCTCTTGTACATTATCTCAGTAATCCTTACAGCAACAATCCCAGAAGGTCGGACGATCTTATCATCCCCATATTATAGGCTGAGCAACCTAGCAGCAATATATTGGATTTTCCATGTACGTTTTGGTGGCTAGAGAAAGATTTTGTATCTTCTTGCTATCTCACTCTCCCCTCCCTGCCTGAGCTTTCATAGTAGTTAAGTGGGTTTTAGTATCATGCCTTAACTGTTACAGCCTTCTGAACCAGAACAGAGCCAGTTAAATTGAAAGAAGAACTAATTAAGGAAAAGGATGTTTGAGGGTTGGTTGGTGTGTGTGTGTGTGTGTGTGTGTGTGTGTGTGTGTTAAATGGGCTAATGAAATTCTGTTTCAAGGATCTATCTTGCCAATGCTTTCTAGCAAACAGACTGAACTGTGGTAGAGATGTTAGTATGCTCTGAATAGGTGTGTTGTCCAATCCTCTCTCAGGCCATTTAAAGAAAATAATAAGAGTTTGGGATACTGAGGCATGGGTGGGCGGGGGTGGGGGATGTTTGTTCTCATTATTGTGTAAATTAATTGAGGGGTGTTATTAGTGCCTTTGATCACTAATCGTTCCTAGAATACATCATGCTTTGTTCCTAGAATACATCATGCTCTCTCTCTTCACTTTTTCCTCAAAGCTTTTGAAGCAAAAGTGAGATATGCATTTGTGTCTCTTTAGAACTAAGCAGCTTTACTCCCCCACTGCTTAAGTCAATATCCCCCCTTTTTTTTCTGAAAGGCAAAAGAGAGAGACATTTGTGGAAGAACTTTACACAAAGAAGATTGGCATTCATTTCAGAGGACTTCCTTTAGAATCAGACGGAGGCCCCTTTAGCTAGGAGGGGTTCATTTATTCGTAAGCGTTCTCTTCTGCACTTTATCTTGAGAGAACAGAGGGTTCTGCCCAGGGTGTCTCCCCTCCCTTCTGATAGCTTTCATGACAGCGTTTGAACCTTATTCGTAGTTCACATCCCTGTAATCCTTGCAGAGTTTTAATTCCACTTCTATGTCTCTTGTTTATCTCATTTCGCTCTTTCTCCTAGAATTTCTTGAGCTACCAACCATGTTACAATTCTGGCATGATTCCGTGTCGAAAATAAAGAAATAAACAAATCTTAATAATCTACGATAACATTAGAATGGCTGGCAGATGCCACCACATCCAACATTATGAAACAGGAATTGGGGGATCTGCCAGGCTATTCTGGGTCTGGATAGGGATGGACAGACCCATCTCCATCTGGGGTAGGGGGAGCTCAACAAGCTGCTCCCCTAGCTCGCACAGCCCAGACCCACTCGGCAACCCCCTGTGCTCACCCCGCCTACCTGCCAAGCCATGTAAGCTGCCCCTCCTCTCTGCACCAAGGACTCCAGCAGTCCAGCCCTTGTGCGTAATGCATACAAGGGCTTGACTGCAGAGTTCTCAGTGCAGCCAGCCCTGCAGCACTCTCACCCTGGCCTCTAAAGCCCTCCCTCCCTGTGCTGCCTGTCAAGGAAGCCCTTGACAGCCGGTGGAGGCAGGACAGGTCCTGGAGCAGACAGCCCCCAGCTCTCTTGCCCTGGTCTCCTCTCAAGGAGGCCAGGGTGAGAATGTGGGTTGTTCTGGTGCCTCGAGACACTTGCCAAGCTCCGGGGTGCTCAGCGGCCCGGTCCGTCAGCATCCCAGGGCTCGGTGAGCAGAGTCCGGGAGGCCTGACAGGCTGGAGTCTGTTGGATTCCACCCTCTTTTCAGACTTCCATGCTATCTTTAGGTCTGGGCCTTGTCTGGGAATGAACAGGAATCAAGCACTTGAACAACAGTGATGTTATCCTTTACTGCACGGCTCATGTGGATGTCTGGGATGGTTCTGTTCATATTGCAGCTACATCTTTTTTTTTCCACATTCTTATTCTAGAGTAGGTGCAGGGCCCCTGATCCAGACCAGGACCCTAGCATGAGGGCTGGGGGGGGGGGTTAAGATTTGGATCAGGACCCCTGCACCAACTCTAGAGTAAAAATGAGTGGGGGGAAGCATAGCTGCTGGGTATAGATTTACACTAATGTCTGCCTTGGCCCTTGGAAGGGTTTGATCCACATTTAATCTGGTGCTGCAGGGTTCAGGGTTGCCCTCTGCCCCAAACACAGATGCCTGGGTGCTGTGCCTTGCTGCTTTCTCCCCTCACAGCATTCTCTCTTCACTTTCTCCATACACACCCAGTGCTCAGTCACTGGCAATTGTCTCCTTACCATCCCTGCTGCTTACGGTGGGCTGAAGAGCATTGCCTCCCACCCTTTTGCATTTTCCAGCCATGGTGGGCAGTTGCTGTGAACCTCTGAGGATGGCTTATATGAGGGTTAAACAACCCTTGCACACCCCTAGAACAGCCCACAGCCACAGTGATTGTGTGAGCCCAGTCAGTGTCTGTCCGACTTCCTTTCTTTTAACTTCCAGATTTCAGACACTCTGCAGAATGAAGTTGTGGCTGATTCCCCCAGAGTTCCTCTGTGCCAAAGAGAGGCTGCCAAGAGAGCTTCTGGAGAAGCAAAGATGTCAGGCGTGACATCCTCCATGGCATGCCTGACCTCTTCCAAAAGGTGTTTTTTTTAAGTCCTGAGACACCACTGTTCTGATGTCTCAGTTGATTTTTCTGAATGCTGAAGAAATTATCGTGTTTGCTGTGGGGGGGGGGGTTTGTCAGATTTTCTTCCCATTCCTAATGATCATGGTATTCCTTACTGTTTTTCCTTCTAATTTGCATACATATTAACTCTTGAATGGGAGGAGCAGGAAACAGGCCCCTGTGGGGGGGAGGGTATGTCTTTGCCACTGGCATGTGCAAAGGAAAGTGATGCAAAGGTAATGTGGACATCCGGATGCTGATCTGTGAATCTATGGTTATTCCTGAGTAAGGAAAGGGAAATGGGAGGTGAGCACAGCTTGGGAAAAGGCAGAAAAAGGAAGAGGTGGAGAGGAGGGAGCTTCTGCAGCTCTGGAGGAAAGGGCTATCAATGGGGACTAGTCATGATGGCTATATATTATCTCCAGTATCAGAGGCAGTATGTCTCTCAATGCCAGATGCTGGGAAACTTGGGTGGGAGTGCTATTGTACTCAAGCCCTATTTGTGGATTCCTGGTTGACAGCTGGTTGGCCACTGTGGGAACAGAATGCTGGACTAGATGGACCCTTGGTCTGATCCAGCAGGGCTCTTCTTATGTTTTTATGTTGCTGCCGGTTGTATTAAAAATAATAGGAGTATGGAATCCTCTTTATGTAGGAGTATGGAATCCTCTTTACACAACCATGTTTCTACACTGCATTCATGTGAATGTTAGCAGTGTAGCTACACTCTACCTTTTCCCAGGATGCTCTTTCATACTATAGAGAGGACTACTTTCTCTCTAGAAAGTAAACCAGATGAGAATTCCGGGTTATCCTGATCCAGCTTTCCTTGACCATGGTCCTACTTTTGGGAGAATGTACCCCCTTTATAAAAAGTGTGAACTGAACTGAAGGCAGAAGCAGATAAAACAATGAGTCAAACCTAAAACTCTTTGATTAAGATGAGATGCCTGCACTCAAGAAACTGGATGTTTAGTTTGAATCACACACACACACACACACACACACTTGCCTAACACCCCCACCAGTTCATCGCCCTCTATTGCCCCTTAGGACTGCCAGGCCATGATGATGACAGCAAAAGGCCACACCTGGCAGAATCCCCCTTCTCTTATTTTTTATTTCATTTCTATTTATTTATTACATTTCTATACTGCCTAACAGCCAAGGCTCTCTGGGCAGTTCACAACAATGAAAACCATGAAATGCTACATGATAAAACACAATATACAACTTTGAAATGTTTAGAAGTACCATGTAAAACGAAAGGAAAACCCAGAAGCAGTTACAGTTACAGCCCAGGGAAAGCCTGGTGAAAAGTTGTGTTTTCAGGAGGCATTTAAAAGAAGTTACGTTTGCTGCCTCCCAAACCGCACGGGGAAGGGTTTTCCAGAGGGTGGGGGCCGCAATGGAGAAGGCCTGCTGTAAATATACAACAGCCCTGCCAGCATCAAGACCAGGGGTGGGCAACACATAGCCTGCATGCTGCACCTATCTCACACACACTGTGTGAGATGGGGGCAGACTCCACCAAGCAGACAAATCTGGTGGTGGTAGCAAGAAAAGGGAAATCAGCCCCAAATCAGCCATTTTAGCTCTCTGGAGTGCTAAAAAGTTCAGACTGAGCTTGAGAACAAGCTAAAACTGACCTTTTTAGTGGCCTGTCACTGTTTGCCACCAAATGTCAATGGCAAAACGGCAATTTATCCCCCACACCCCAAAGACTCCATGGAGCCATGCAGAAGGTGGCCCATGGGGTGGGGGGTCAAGGGATGAAATGGCCCCTGGACCCCATGAAGTTTACCACCGCTGATATGACCTTTATGAATTCCAGTAGGAGCTGACCTGATCTGCACCTCCTGCAATGATGTGTAGATCAGAACGTAGTTAGCTCATTACTGGATTTTGCACTTCTGTGAACGTTGCAAGACGAACAATGTCCTCAGCTCAGAAAACATACCAAAATGCATATTTGAAAGGAAATGTGTTTAGAAATGTGCTTTTTGAGAGAGAAGTGTGTGTGTGTGTGTGTGTGTAGAATTTAAATGCACATGTGTGTATCTTTAAATGCAGATTAATGTAGAAATAGAACAGGAAGGATTTGGGGATGAACACATAAGTGAAAGTAACATGGATCAGAAATAAGCCAATTCATCCATCCCTCGCACAATGCAATATAAAAACATGGCTCCCTGGCTCCCTCCAAACTTCTCTTATATATTCACTTCCTTCCTATTAGTCAAGCACATCCTCTCCTGTTCCATCTCCAGGTTTTGCCCCACTGCTATCTTCTCCTTGGCTTCTCTAACTCCATGTTTCCACCAACTTCAGGCTCAAGACACTTCCCTAGAACTTTGTCACATTTTCAGACTCTGAGCCTAGCAGTTGCAGGTTCAAGGGTCCAGAAGTTCCAAGTTGGTCAACACAGGAAGGCATCAGGCAAAAGGCAAGGTCTCAATAGCTCAGGTCACAGGCAACAAGGTTCCAAGGGAACACAGCAGACTAGGGCCTGGCAGGAGAAGGATCAGAGTTAGTCCAGGTAACAGGCAACAAGGCCCTAAGGCAACAGAGCAGACAAGGAACAGGGATAAAGAGATTCAGAGCTCAGTCCAGAAGTTCTCACACCAGGAATCAGTCCATACTCACGGAAAGGGAAGCTGAATTCAAGAAGATCAGGGTGGCATTGTTTCGAGAAGCTCTGTCAGCATCACAGTGCATTTTTTATGCAGAGGCTGTCAGAGCCACATCTCAGCATCAGCTGTGTGAGCTGTTGATAACTGCAGCTGAAAACCTCCTCTTTGGGAGTAGACCTTTTCATACAAGGAGGCCTCTGGCTCAGTCAAGCACTCCTTCTGAGTCCCTGCCTTTTCAGGCAGCATCTTTCCCAAGAGCTTGGGAGTTTCTCTGCCTCCACTTCTGAAGCAAAGTCCTCCACAGATGCTTCCCCCATGGTAGTCATCCCTGAGGGCCCAGGCTCCTCCTGGTCTCCTGGCAAATCCTGAGCATTGCTGGTAGCAGGTGGTTCCTGGTTCTTAAACTCTTTCTCCAATGAGGAGTCTTCCAGTGGGGCATGACAAACATAGAGGTAATTGCTTAGAATTTTTTTTTAAAAAAAATAATAATATGGTAAGTGGTATATAAATCAAATAAATAAATAAATGGCTTCTGTCTCTTCCCCACCTCTCAGCACTAAGGATGGGAAAACCAGTGATGTTTGAGTTTGCTAAGATTCTCTGGACTCCACTTCGTAACTCGGTGTCTGTTTCTTCCATTCTTTTTTGTTTCCCTTTTTGTTCAAACAGGAAAAGTGCACCCCCAGATATAGATATAGATATAGATATATTCACACACACACACACACACACACACATTCACATTTGGCATTGTGAGTGAAGTCTGTGTAAATGATTTACAAACCACAACAAAATTCTCATACATCCCTACTCAACAGTTGCTTCTAACTTTAACAGGTATGCGATTTCTTCACACCCTCTCCCTTCTTATCAGCCCCTTCTTGTTTCAGTCCTTTATCCACTCTGTATTTTTCCTTAAGATTTCTTGTCATCCATGTTAAGATTCTGCAGGTTTTGGTTTCTCAATCCATTCTCTATTTCGCACTCTTCCTTTGGCCTTCTGACTCTTCTCTGCCTGCCCCTTATCTTCCGTATCTCATCTCACAGCCCACAGTCCTTCTCACAGCCCACATAGTCTGCCCCACAAACCTACTCCTGCCCTTAGGACCTGCACAAGATTATGTTGCCTGCCTGACAACTTTCTCTTCCCTCACAGAAGCTCGACTGCAAACATTGTGTTTTGGAATGTTTGTCATAATTCCATGTCCCAACCAGCTCAGACAATCAGTGTCAAAGCATTCACTGCCACAAATGCAATGCTATATAGATTTGTTCTTGTTGTTGTTTACTGCAGTTATATATTCCCTACAAAACAATTCTTGTTCTGGGTTTATAGTATCTTCCACTGTAACAAAGCCAAAATCCTCTCTAGTGATCCCAGTCTTCTAACAGAATTTGGGAAGAGAAAAACCTATTCCTTGTGATCAGCATTGTCTTCTGTCTTTGTGGATTTTCCACAGCACAGTGCAAATCGTAACTTTTTAACTACTCTGTAATTAAATAAGAAAGGTGCACAATAAAACATGTTTATTGTTCCACTTTTCAGGTAAGGCAGTTGCTCCGGTGTTTGCATATTATCTGCAGTTCAGAGGAATCACAGGCTGTATGGTGTAGGCACACTTTTATAAGCCACATGTACAAATGTTGTGCAGTTAAATTGCCTTCTGTTGTGTGTATGTTCCACTTAGTTCCCAATAAGCCAGCCAAATGACCTGAAATAAATTCCTTCATCCTGGGCTGATGTAACTTTCTACAGGGTTATCCATCGGAGCTTTGCAAGTATGCTTTTCCAAACTTTCATTTCTCAGATGGAGAGTTTGCTTGGTTGTTTCTAGGTTGTCATTTAAAACAGAAAACAGAAAACAGTAACTCAATGAGCCCCTTCAGGAGTGTAACAAGGGTGGGTTGAGACTCAGAGACACCTCCCCTGGAAGCAGCTTAGGTGCAAGAGAGGCATCAAAGATTTTGTGATACATTAAGGGTGTGATCCTATGGGGATAGGGGTCCACCTCCGAACTCAGAGGTGACCACCTATCCAATGCAGAGCAGGAGAAGCATGGAGGAGATCGTCCCCTCTTCAGCCACCCTGCATTTGCAGCTAGACAGCCAATTTCGGCTGTCTAGCCGTGGGAAGGTGGAGCAGGGGAAGCGGCTGCCAGAGGACACATAGGATGTGTCATACCAACATTTCCTCCTTCCCCACCCTGGAATGCCCACAGGAATGCTTCGTTTTTGCTGCTCCGCACTCCTCTTCCAAGCGGCGAGCACAAGGCCGTTCTGCACTGCCCGTGTGGCAGCGCAGAAGGGGGGGAAGGTCAGTTCTCCAGGAACCAACCTTGGAGTGCGGACTCCAAGGTCAGTTCCCAGAAACTGACGCATCCTATGGCCGTCTAGCCACTGACTATCGGCCATAGGATTGCCCCCTAAGAGTCGGGATATATGGATTTTGTTAACTCTGTTCCGCCTGGGTTTTGTAGACTGTAAGGCATCTAATCAAAGCTATGGTTTTCCCAGTAGTAATGTATGGCTGTGAGAGCTGGACTATAAGGAAGGCTGAGCACTGAAGAATTGATGCTTTTGAACTGTGGTGCTGGAGAAGACTCTTACGAGTCCCCTGGACTGCAAGGAGGTCAAATCAGTCCATCCTAAAGGAAATCAACCTTGACTGTTCATTGGAAGGACAGATACTGAAGCTGAAGCTCAAATATTTTGGCCACCTAATGCGAAGAGAAAACTCCCTGGAAAAGTCCCTGATGCTGGGAAAGACTGAAGGCAAAAGGAGAAGGGGATGGCAGAGGATGAGATGGCTAGATAGCATCACCGATGCAATGAATATGGACTTGAGCATGCTCCGGGAGAGAGCGCAGGACAGGAAGGCCTGGCGTGCTATGGTCCATGGGGTCACGAAGAGTCGGACACGACTGAACGACTGAACAACAACAAAGGCATCTTTCATTCTGTCATGCGCTCATTGACAGAATTCATCTTGGGAGGTTTTACCAGAACTTTATTGTACTTCCACAAATGCAAGTACACCAGATTAATTAATGCGGATTAGCGCAGTCACGCAAGTGCACATTAGTGCAAATCCTCCTCAGTAAAAAACAACAACAACAACAGGGCACAAATCTATGGAATCTGCATGACTTAGAAAAAGTTGGTTTACTGAGTAATCCACAGGCTGGATTCAGAGTAATCTAAACTTATTTGGAACCATTGTGGATTTCTCTGACATCCCTAACAGAGGTTTTTTTAAAAAAAGAAAATCATATTAAATGAAATTAATTAAATTAATTAAGCCTTAAATGTTTGGGACCAAGTTAGTTGAAGGACCACCTTCACCCATGTCACCTTGCCCACACTTTAAGATCAGAAAGAGAGGCCCTTCTCATTTGCCCACCCGTGAGAGCCATCAGGTGGGTGACCACATGTGAGAGGACCTTCTCTGCAGTGGCCCCACACCTTTGGAACCAGCCGGCATTGGAGGTCCACCATGCTCCATCATTGCAGACTATTAAGAAGGCCTTGAAAACATATTATTTTACCCTGGCCTTCTCTTGATAGGACTGCTGTCATTGTTCCTGCTGTTGTTGCTGCTGGTTTTATTGATGGCTTTTATTGTCACTTTTATTGCTATTTTATTGTGTTTCTGTTTTTATCATTTTTAATATTTTAACTGTTTGTATGTATTTTATTGCTGTGAGCCACCTTGGGAGGAAAACTGGGCAAGACTTTAAAAAAAAATACAAATAAAATTAATTGTTCTTTTCTTCTTTTTTTTGCAATATGATTGGTAGAAAACCAGAGAACATGTGACTACACCAAATCCATGAATTCATGGATGGAATTCTGAAGCAAAAATAACAAGTAATCATAAAGAGAGTGCCTCTGAGGCCATGAAGAAACCGTCCGTTTCCCAGACTACTGATCAAATGCATTCTCCACACACTTAGAATTAAGAAGTTGGGTTTGCAGCATGATGTCATATCCCCCTCCCCCACCACACACACAAATTAAAACCCCAACACCTCATTCTCACTTTAGATACAGGGGCAGGTAACCTGGTACCCTCCATATGTTTTGGACAGCAACTTGCATTGGCCCCAGCCAGCACGCCCAATGGTTGGAGATTTATTTATTTATTTATTTATTTATTTCTATACCGCCCAATAGCCGAAGCTCTCTGGGCGGTTCACAAAAACTAAAACCAAACAACACACAATAAAACAATAATGGGAATGGCAAGCCATAACTGCTATTCAACTACTACTTTCTTATTATAGCTAGCCTATTAAATCCCATTCCCCTGACCAAATTTCTTCCAAAATATCACCAAAGTAGTCCATGATTCTGTTTGCAGTATCAGTGCAGAGTCCTGGGAAATTGGAAGAAAAGGACACCTGAGCATGCGTGGAGTGCCTTTGCATCATCACTGAACAACTGAGGGTGCAATCCTATCTATGCTTAGACAAAAAAAAGTGGCTGGCTGGGGAATGCTGGGAGATGTAGGACTTTTTCTGTCTAAGGGTACATAGGATTGCACCCTCACTCTCCTGTCTCCACACACTTAGCATTCATGAGCAACTTGTTAAGTTTTAGGTAGTATAATCCTTTCCCTCTGTGAAAAACAACAACATCTCTCCACTCCTTGTTTCCTCTCCCACCCCTTTTCTCATTCTAGTTGAACATTTTTCTTTTTCTTTTTTCTGGCTCAGATGCTTAGTGAGGGCAGCAGGCTTGACTGAGTGGAAGTATTATTTTATTTAGTACATGTTTACCCAATTCCTCTTCCAAGGAGCTTAGGAGTGTAGAAGGTTATCCCATGCCTCACCTCCTATTTTATTTTCTCTTCTCAACTGCCCTGTGATGTAACATAGGTGGAATGGCCCACGGTTGTCCAGAGAGCAACATGGCTGAATACAGATTTGCACCAGAGTCTTCTTGGACCCAACAACTGCACCACACTGGCTACCATGGTTTTTGTGCCAGCATGCTAACACTAGGGATAGTGGGGGCACCCAATTCCATCCAGGAATACAGCAGACCCACCCCTCCCCACAGCCCTGAGCCCCGCTCACCGAGACCCTACCCCCGCTCACCCCCTACCCAAGCTCAGCGAACAGCCTGCACTCACGGCACCAGCACTGTCAAGCTTCACTGTCACCATTTTTTGAGAAATAAAATGGCGATCGCAAAAACTGATATTTTTGCGTATGCGTGAAAATGCGCATTTTTGCGAAAATGCGCATTTTTGCGAAAATGCGCATTTTGCGCATGCACAAATATGCGCATTTTGGGATTGCCATTTTATTTTTCAAAAAAAGGCAGCCTCAGAGCTCGGTGAGGCCACCAGGGTGAGTGAGGGCTGCTTGCCAAGCGCAGGAGGGGCTCGAGGGTGTTCCGGGAACCAGTGAGCAGGGGAAGGGACTGGGCAGGCACCTGGAGAAACCAGACGGGGTGGGTTCACACTTCCCTACCTAACACAGCAAAGCACACTCAGCCTCTCAATAGCCTAGTGAGAGGGAGAGCACTGGAGACATACACTGTTGGGAGGCATATACGGAATTTCATAGTGACTCAATAGAATTTGGACACCTACAAAATTTTCTCTGCATAGCTCCATTCCCCCCACGTGATGCCCAGACCCCAAAAAGTGTAAAATCAAAGAAATTTAGAGCACTTCATCCACTGATAGGGCTGTACAGATTTTGCAAAATTCATCCCGTCTACATTTTGCAGATTGTCAGATGCCTTTCATACCATCTTCTAGTCGTTAGTGGAATTGGATTCCCCCCCCCACTTTCTGAATTTGTGCAAATTCTCATTTGCACAAATCTGTATTCTCTTAATTGTGCAACATTCCCCCCCTGCAAATGCCCCCCCCACGCACATGTTCATGCTTTAGTCTATGAGGGAAATTTTCAGCTGGTGATTTGTTGTATTTACGTATTTCTCTACAAATAAATATGCACAAAATTCCAGAAAGGTTTTTAAAAAATGGTCCAGAAGTCTGCAGCATTCATGTTACTCAAGGAATCTAGTCTGTTGTGGAATCCATGGGTTGGATTAAAAAAAAATCCTAACTCATTTGATTCCATTGCAGATTTCTCTGACATCCCCATCCACTGATGACACACCTAAAGAATTTTGAAGGAATGTTGAGTTTTGATAAGGCTAACAAGTTGTCCAGGGAGTTTCCCACATCCCTAGTCTGCAGGAAGGAATCACATGGACAGTGAGTGACACGGTTCCTTCCTGTGCAAACATCACATTAAAAAAGGGAGTGCATGAAATGCCATGCAGAAAACATCCTAAAACAAAAGCACTAGACTATATCAAGCTATGAGGACAATAGGGGTCCGTCAGGTCCAATGAACCAAAGACAGCATGTGAAGCTAGGGCATTAAAGAGGCACAGGCAGGTGAAATCACAACATGGTGAGAGCTATGACACACCCAATTAGAAGAAAAGGAGGAATTGGGTGCTGTGTTAATCTCCTTCCCTCTTAAATTGTCTAAGCTGTCACAAGTAGAATTGAACCTACAGGGGGGTCCTTTTGCAAGATTGGCTCTTGTGCGCACACACACACACACCAATCCCTTGGCAATGTTTCATTTGATGGTGGGAAAGAAGGCAAAAGTGTATGCCCAAATCTGAAGGGGGGATGCATCTCTGTTGCTGAGACCATTGAGAAACAGAATGAGGTGAGCATCCAAAGTAGGTCACAAAGAAGAGAAAAGAGTTCTCCGGATGTAGAGATAAATGTATTATAGGAAGCACAAGAGGTGACTCTACACATGGACTTCACCAGATGGTCAATATCGAAATCAGATTGATTATGTCCTTTGCAGCCAAAGATGGAGAAGCTCTATACAGTCAGTCAAAACAAGACCTGGAGCTGACTGTGGCTCAGATCATGAGCTTCTTGTTGCAAAATTTCGGCTGAAATTGAAGAACGTAGGGAAAACCACTAAACCATTCAGGTATGACCTAAATCATATCCCTTATGAATATACAGTGGAGGTGAGGAATAGATTTCAGGGATTAGACCTGATAGACAGAGTGCCTGAGGAACTATGGACGGAGGTCCGTAACATTGTTCAGGAGGCAGCAACGAAATCCATCCCAAAGAAATGCAAGAAAGCCAAGTGGCTGTCTGATGAGGCTTTACAAGTAGCTGAGGAAAGAAGGGAAGCGAAAAGCAAGGGAGAAAGGGGAAGATATATCCAACTGAATGCAGAGTTCCAGAGAATAGCAAGGACAGACAAGAAGGCCTTCTTAAATGAACAATGCAAAGCAATCGAAGAAAACAACAGAATGGGAAAAACTAGATATCTTTTCAAGAAAATAGGAGATCTCAAGGGAACGTTTTGTGCAAAGACAGGCATGATTAAGGACAAAGAAGGCAGGGACCTAACAGAAGCAGATGAGATTAATTAAGAAGAGGTGGAAAGAATACACAGAAGAACTATACAGGAAAGATCTGAATGTCCCTGATAGCCATGATAGTGCGGTCACTGAACTTGAGCTGCACATCCTCGAGAGTGAAGTCAAGTGGGCCTTAGGAAGCATTACTAACAACAAAGCTAGCGGAGATGACAGTCTTCCAGCTGAGCTATTTAAAATCCTAAAAGATGATGCTGTTAAAGTGCTGCACTCAATATGCCAACACATTTGGAACACTCAGCAGTGGCCACAAGACTGGAAAAGGTCAGTTTACATTCCAATCCCAAAGAAGGGCAATGCCAAAGAGTGTTCAAACTACCGCACAATTGCGCTCATTTCACATGCCAGCAAGGTGATGCTCAAAATCCTACAAGCTTAGGGATGGCAGAGAATTTCTCCCCGAATCTTCGGGAGGCCGAATGCCAAGGCATTCAGGCCCCCTGAAATGGATGGGGAAAAAAGCCCCCCGCCCCCCCAGGGATGGGACTTACCTCCTGCGAATGTCCCTCCTGGCAGAGGGTCCCGGCGACGGTTCGGAGGCGGTTTGGCGGGGGCAGGGGCAGCGGCCGGTCTCCTGACCAGCTGCCGCCGCTGCCATTGCAAAAAAAAAAAGTAAAGTTAAAAAACACACACACACACCCGCGATAGGCTACGTAACGATTACGTAGCCTATCACGGCTAGATTTCCAAAGTCAGCCGTGATAGGCTACGTAAATCGTCACGTAGCCTATCACGGGTGACTTTGGGGAAAAAAAAAAGTGCGTACGCAAATGACGGCGGCCATGGGCACCGCCATTTGCGTTCCTTATTTTGGTACGTCTAGTCTACGTAAAGATTTACGTAGACTACAGCGAAAATAAGGGCAACACAAATAGCGTTCCCTTATTTTCACCGTAGTCTATGGAAATCTTTACGTAGACTAGACGTGCCAAAATAAGGAACACAAATGGCGGTGCCCATGGGCCGCTGCCATTTGCGTACACGTTTTTTTTTTCCAAAGTCATCTGTGATAGGCTACGTGATGATTTACGTAGCCTATCATGGCTGACTTTTGAAATCTAGCCGTGATAGGCTACGTAAATCGTTACGTAGCCTATCACGGGTAAGTGTGTTTTTTGTGTTTTTTTTTACTTTTTTTTTTCGCGGCCGGGTAGACGGGCGCTTCTACCCGGCCTGAATTTCGCCGGCGAGGGATGGGGCGCCTCCCCCTCAGCCTGAATTTTGGCCAGGCGAGGTGGGGCGCCTCCCCCCCCTCGCCTGAACTTCAGGGGGAGAACCAAAGTGCCTCCCCCCCACCGCGAAGCAAGCTTCGAGAACAGGTAAGGGACTTTCGTCCATCCCTATAACAAGCTAGGCTTCAGCAGCATGTGAACCGAGAACTACCGGAAGTACAAGCGGGGTTTCGAAGTGGCAGAGGAACTAGAGTTCAAATCACCAACATTCACTGGATCATGGAGAAAGCAAGATAATTCCAGAAAAACGTCTATTTCTGCTTCATTGACTATGCTCAAGCCTTTGATTGTGTGGATCACAACAAACTGTGGCAAATTCTCAAAGAGATGGGATTACCAGATCACCTTACCTGTCTCCTGAGAAACCTGTATGAGGCTCGGACATGGAACAACCAATTGGTTCAAAATTGGGAAAGGAGTATGATGATGCTGTATATTGTCGCCCTGCTTATTTAACTTATATGCAGAGTACATCATGAGAAACGCTGGGTTGGATGAATCACAGGTCCGAATTAAGATTGCTGGAAGAATTATCAACAACCTCAGATACGCAGACGATACCACCCTAATGGCAGAAAGTGAAGAGGATCTCAAGAGCCTCTTGTTGAAGGTGAAATAGGAAAGTGCAAAAGCTGGTTTGAAACTCAACATTAAAAAAACTAAGATCATGGCATCTGGCCCCATCACTTCCTGGCATATAGAAGAGGAAGAAATGGAAGCAGTGACAAATTTTATTTTCTTGGGCTCCAAGATCACCGCAGACAGTGACTGTAGCCATGAATTTAAAAGATGCTTGCTCCTTGGGAGGAAAGCTATGGCAAACCTAGACAGCACAGGAAGAAGCAGAGACATCACCTTGCCGACAAAGGTCCATCTAGGGGTGGACGAAAGTCCCTTACCTTTCGCCGAAGCTTTTTCGCGGTGGGGGGGAGCGCTTCGCTGCTCCCCCCGCGAAGTTCAGGCCGGGGGGGGAGGCTTCCCGCCTTGCCCGGCCGAAATTCAGGCCGGGGGGGGAGGCTTCCCGCCTCGCCTGGCCGAAATTCAGGCCGGGGAGGAGGCTTCCCGCCTCGCCCGGCCGCGAACTCGAAAGTAAAAAACAAAAACAAAAACACGTCCCCTGATAGGCTACGTGACGATTCACGTAGCCTATCACGGCTAGATCTGGAAAGTCAGCCGTGATAGGCTACGTGAATCGTCACGTAGCCTATCACGGGTGACTTTAAAAAAAAAATAAAAAGCGCGTACGCGAATGGCGGCCCCCATAGGGAGCCGCCATTCGCGTTCCTTATTTAGTTGCTGTAGTCTACGTCAATGTTTACGTAGACTACGGCAAAAATAAGGGCAACGCAAACATTGACGTAGACTACAGCAACTAAATAAGGAACGCGAATGGCGGCTCCCTATGGGGGCCGCCATTCGCGTACGCGCTTTTTTTTTTTTTTTTAAAGTCACCCGTGATAGGCTACGTGACGATTGACGTAGCCTATCACGGCTGACTTTGCAAATCTTGCCGTGATAGGCTACGTGAATCGTCACGTAGCCTATCAGGGGACGTGTTTTTTTTTTTCTTTCATTGCAATGGCGGGGGCGGCAGCCAGTCGAAAGACCGGCTGCCGCTCCCGCCCCGCTCGAACACCGGACGAACCGCCAGCCAGACCCGCCGCCGGGAGGGACATTCAGGGAAGGTAAGTCCCGTCCCGGGGGGGGCGGGGGGGTGGAGGATTTCTCCCCGAAACTTGTTCGGGGGGCCAAACACGTTGGCGCTCGGCCCCCCGAAGTTTCGGGGAGAAATTCTCCGCCATCCCTAGGTCCATCTAATCAAAGCTATGGTTTTCCCAGTAGTAATGTATGGCTGTGAGAGCTGGACTGTAAAGAAGTCTGAGCGCCGAAGAATTGATGCTTTCGAACTGTGGTGCTGGAGAAGACTCTTACGAGTCCCCTGGACTGCAAGGAGGTCAAATCAGTCCATCCTAAAGGAAATCAACCCTGACTGCTCATTGCAAGGACAGATACTGAAGCTGAAGCGCAAATATTTTGGCCACAAAGTGTGAAGAGAAAAGTCACTGGAAAAGACCCTGATGCTGGGAAGGATTGAAGGCAAAACGAGAAGGGGACAGCAGAGGATGAGATGGCTAGATAGCATCACACTCCGGGAGAGAGCGAAGGACAGGAAGGCCTGGCGTGCTGTGGTCCACATGGTCACAAAGAGTCGGACATGACTGAACGACTGGACAACAAGGAAGCCCTACGATAAACTTATTTTTGCATCCTGAGAACCTGCTTTTCTTCTTTGTGTTCTGCTGAGACAATTGGCCTGATGCTTCCTAACGTATTCTGCACAATTCTGCAGGTGTGTGCATGCGCACACTCATGTGTGTTTGTAGAGGTGCACTCTCTTGTGAGCCCATCAGAGGGAGGGCAGTGCAATTGGCTTCATTTGCCTCCAGTGGTGTCATCACAAATGGTTTCACTCTTGTGTTGCCAGCACTTGGATCAGGTTTGCCACATGATCCCTAATTGGCTGGGATCATGGCATGAAGAAGAAAGGAAAGGAGCCCTAACCAGGTTGGTGGGGTTAGCACAAGCAGTTTGGGGAAACAGTGATTACAAGCAGGTGCATGGAAGTTTTTAAAAAGGGTGCATGAAACTTCTCAAAATTCAAGTTTCTTGGCGGGGGGAGGTTATTTTCACACTGAAATCTTTAGTCCTCTAGAAAGCACACCATCTGCCCTAAAAACA
Organism: Heloderma suspectum; assembly: GCF_057233095.1. NCBI lineage: Eukaryota > Metazoa > Chordata > Lepidosauria > Squamata > Helodermatidae > Heloderma > Heloderma suspectum. The sequence goes on from NC_139469.1 coordinate 30,401,688, forward strand.
TATGTGGGCAAACAACCAACACAGCTTGTGTCACCCTTCCAGCATTGCTGCTTCCCAGCAATCGGCTGAGGAGGAGACTTATATTTGCACAATGCTTCCTAAGTATGTCATTCCATAACTCACACTTCTCCTTGGGTGACCCATGTTATTTCCATGCATTGCTTCTGATTGTCCTGCTAACAATTCCAGTCAACTGCAGCCAACAGTTGGTTATGGGATGGTATGCTTGAGAAGATCTCTGTGAACAGTTCTCTCTGGATGTTCAGCTCTGGGTGGCAATCTGAGAGAGTTCAACCCAGTTTGTCATCATTTCTCTTAGCAGATCTTGAAACCACTGAGATGTTGCACGAGGTGGGGAAACAGGAAAACAAAATGACAAGAGTGTAAACTGGCTTGTTTTCTCACATTCATTGATGTCACTTTATCAAGTTTACTCCAGATTTGCTGTCTGCTCTTTATCTTTTAGTAGAAGAAGTGGTGAGTCTCTGCCTTCTAAAAAGAGAGAAAGGACAATCAATAGTGTGCTGCTGAACACAGCTAGGGGAATCTATTTGACATGAATACCTACAGCATTGGTTTGTAAAACCATCCTTATTTTGGTAGTGGATACCTGGAATTGATTGAAATCGGCTGTTGTGTTACCTGATCATTACCAAATTAAAAGCGGGGTTGGAAGATGTGTTAGCAATACCATCATAGAATTCTTATTCACATTCATATATCATTCATCATCTATCATATATATGATATCATGTATCATCATATATTATATATTTGTGGTCATTCCACTCTTTCCTGGAAAGCAGGTTCCAGAAGATGGTGCTGAAAGGCTGTTTTCCATCCCATGGGAATTACTGTATGTCATTTATGATGAGGCTACAGGTCATCAAGGGATGTGAGGTTTGGTGTCTTCAGTATACTGATGAGTTGTTGTTGTTGTTCAGTCGTTCAGTCGTGTCCGACTCTTCGTGACCCCATGGACCATAGCACGCCAGGCCTTCCTGTCCTGCGCTCTCTCCCGGAGCGTGCTCAAGTTCATATTCATTGCATCGGTGATGCTATCTAGCCATCTCATCCTCTGCCGTCCCCTTCTCCTTTTGCCTTCAGTCTTTCCCAGCATCAGGGTCTTTTCCAGGGAGTTTTCTCTTCGCATTAGGTGGCCAAAATATTGGAGCTTCAGCTTTAGTATCTGTCCTTCCAATGAGCAGTCAGGGTTGATTTCCTTTAGGATGGACTGATTTGACCTCCTTGCAGTCCAGGGGACTCGTAAGAGTCTTCTCCAGCACCACAGTTCGAAAGCATCAATTCTTCGGCGCTCAGCCTTCCTTATAGTCCAGCTCTCACAGCCATACATTACTACTGGGAAAACCATAGCTTTGATTAGACGGACCTTTGTCGGCAAGGTGATGTCTCTGCTTCTTACTATGCTGTCTAGGTTGGCCATAGCTTTCCTCCCAAGGAGCAAGCGTCTTTTAATTTCATGGCTACAGTCACCGTCTGCAGTGATCTTGGAGCCCAAGAAAGTAAAATCTGTCACTGCTTCCATTTCTTCCCCTTCTATATGCCAGGAAGTGATAGGGCCAGATGACATGATCTTAGTTTTTTTAATGTTGAGTTTCAAACCAGCTTTTGCACTCTCCTCTTTCACCCTCAGCAAGAGGCTCTTGAGATCCTCTTCGCTTTCTGCCATTAGGGTGGTATCGTCTGCATATCGGAGGTTGTTGATAATTCTCCCGGCAATCTTAATTCTGACCTCTGATTCATCCAACCCGGCATTTCTCATGATGTACTCTGCATATAAGTTAAACAAGCAGGGTGACAATATGCAGCCTTGTCGTACTCCTTTCCCAATTTTGAACCAATCGGTTGTTCCATGTCTGGTTCTTACTGTTGCTTCTTGACCCTCGTACAGGTTTCTCAGGAGACAGGTAAGGTGGTCTGGTACTCCCATCACTTTCAGAATTTGCCACAGTTTGTTGTGATCCACACAATCAAAGGCTTTAGCGTAGTCAATGAAGCAGAAATAGACGTTTTTCTGGAATTCTCTTGCTTTCTCCATGATTCTCCTTGACCTGAAGTACAGGTGAGGCAAGGAGAATTAGAGCTCCTTGAACATAAGTCTGCACTCAGTGGTGGGCTATGTCAGGTTTCCCTTTGCCCCCACTGATCTTCAAACACCGAATCAAACACAGACAAGAGGCTTCAATCTACAGCTTTTAATTCCATTACCACAAAGGGTCATAGAGATGTAAATTCTCAGTCACTCTCAGTCTGCAAGGAAATACCTTCAGGGGGTTCAAAAGGTAGTTACGAAAGTTGTCCTCCATCTGACAAAAAAGGCGGTCTCACTAACCTAACGTAAGGGGTGGGGAGAGGTCTCCCTCTCTCTTGTGAGGCTTCTAAGCAGTGCTGTTCATGCAGGGCCAATCGGGAAGACCTTCTAAGTTCTGCCCCGGCCTTCTCCCTCTTGGCTCTGTGTCTGTGCCTTGCGTCTATTAATTCAGACTTACCAAACTAGGGATGTCAGAGAATTCCGCCACGGATCTCCGTGAGGCCGAATGCCAGTGCATTTGGCCCCCCCGAATTCCGTGGCGGAACAGCCTGCCCCCCCTGCCCCCCCCGCAGATCCTCCCCGGGATGAGATTCACCTGGGGCGGATCTTCCGACCGGCTGCCACTGCCACCATTTCCACTCTGGTAAAAAAAAAAAAGAAAGAAAAAGAAAGACGTGATAGGCTACGTAAAGATTTAAGTAGCCTATCTTGACTAGGTTTTTTTAAAAAAATACACAACGTGATGGACTACGTAAATCTTTACGTAGCCTATCATGGCTGGGTGGGTTAAAAAAACCAAAAAAACGCGTACGCAAATGGCAACGGCTACGGCCGCCGCCATTTGCACTCCTTATTTTTGCCCTCTTAATCTACATAAATATTTACATAGACTATGATGGCGAAAATCAAGGGGAACGCAAATAACGTAGCGGGTGCTATTTGTATCCCTTTTTGATTCCCCGTTTTAGCCTACGTAAATATTTAAGTAGGCTAAAACGGGGAATCAAAAAGGGACGCAAATAGCGCCGGCTATGCTATTTGCATTCCCCTTGATTTTTGCCATCATAGTCTACATAAATATTTACGTAGATTAAGAGGGCAAAAATAAGGAATGCAAATGGCGGCGGCCATAGCTGCCACCATTTGCGTACGCGGTTTTTTGTGGTTTTTTTACCCAGAGTCCTCCGCGGCTGGAAATCCGGGCCTGGCCGGCTGCTCCGCCGAGCTGCCATGGAGCACAGCTGGCCTCGGAGGATTCCCGGGGGAGGAATGGAGCACCTCCACCCCTGGTGAGGATTCCGGGGGGAGGGACGGAACGCCCCACCACCACCATCAACATAATCCGCAAACAGGTAACTGACTTTCGTACATCCCTATCAAAACCGCCTCTCCCTGTTCGCTGTCTCCCCTGGGGGGGCAGGGGGGCGAGGGACTGTCCCCCTCCAGCTGGACCTTTGAAACCTGAGGAGTCTGCTCATCCATATCTGGACTAGCCTGGGAACATACCTCTTCCATGTCTGGTGGTTCCTGTTCAGAATCTGAACTGCACTCTCACTCCCTGCGCTCAGAAGCTCTCCTGACAGACTGGATGAGGGTGAATAAACTTAAGTTCAATCCATATATGACAGAATTTATGACAGTGGGGGACTTGGGGGATGTACTGCCCATTGGGGTGGGATTCCTGTTCTTGATTAAAATCACACACTTCCTGTAAGACCCAGGTTTATAGATTGGGTTTCATCTGAAGAACTTGGCATGGCTCTGGATGCTCAACTGTGGCTTGGAGTGCCTTTTATCAGCGTTGGTTGATATGTTAGCTACACCCCCACTGCTGAAAGACAGAGTCCTGCTGGCTATTGCCATTCAGACACCGATGACTTCCAGATTGGACTATTGCAACTCCCTCTCCATGGGGCTGTAGCTGCACTTATGGATGGGAAGGTTCATGTTCTCCTTTTCTCCTGCATCGCCTCCCCCCATGTTATGGTCCTGATCCTAAATTACCCCCTCCCCAAGTGCTATTTAGTAAGTAATGCTAGGGCCAGTCACATGTAGTTTGACCCTCAGAGGAACACACATGTTGGTGTTACTGACTATGAAACTGTCCTTGCTGTATGTTGTTATTAGAAGGAGGAAAATCTAGAGCAGTGACTCATGCAGAGATGTACCAGGAAGCCTCCCTCCTAGGGCCACTTATGCAGCTGTGATTCTGCCTTAGTAATGATCACATAGTTCATCACACACACACCCCAGTGCAGAATTGCAGCACGGCCCATCCTGAAAGAGACTGAGGAGAAGGAGTAGAGTTGGAAAAAGTGCAGAAAGGGCAACCAGAATGATCAAGGGGCTGGAGCAACTCTCTTATGAGGAAAGGTTACATCATCTTGGATTGTTCATCTTAGAGAAATGGGAGACATTATAGAGGTGTGCAAAATTATGCATGGTGTGGGAGTAAGTGGACAGATATTTTATTTTTATTTTTCTCTCTGACTCATAATATTAGAAGCAAGTGGGGCCATCCCATGAAGCTGATTGGTGGGACAGATAAAAGGAAACATTTCCACAGTGCATAGTTCCATTATAGAATTCACTACCTCAAGGTGTAGTGATCGGCCATGACAGGGGATTAGACACATTTCTGGAGGAGAAGGCTATCAATGGCTACTGGTCTGGATGGCTATATGCTACCTCCAGTTTCAGAGGCAGTATGCCTATGTGCATCAATTGCTGGGGAATGTGAGTAGAAAGGCGCTATTGCACACATGCCCTACTTGGGGGTTTCCCACAGGCAGTTGGTTGGCCACTGTCTGGGCAGAAAGAATGCTGAAACAGAGGGACCCTTGCCTTGACCCAACACAGAGGTACAGTACGGCAGCATTATCAGTGGATGGCTACTTGGACTTTCAGAAGTCTTTCATGGAGTTATTTCTCAAAACATACTACCCAATCACTCCCGACACTTAGGGAATTTTTGCACACTTAAATTGGGTTGTACAGATTTTGTTAAAAGCATTCCGTGTTTCACAGATTGTATTTCATTGTGTCCTCCACTCATTAACAGAATCAGGTTGTTTTAGGTATGTACTAGAATTTCATTCCACTTGTTATAATGCGCATTACCGTCAATGCGCATTAGCGCAACTGCAGATTAGTGCATATATGCCTGCGCAAATTAGCACTCATGAGCATAAGCACAAGCGCAAATTTACACAAATGTATATTACCACTATTGCAAATCTGTACAAATCCCCCACAAAGTAAAAACAAACAAACAAAAAACCAGTCCACAAGTCTGCGTGACTTAAGAAAAGCTGGTCCACTATAGAAAATGCTGGCTGGACTCATGTAAATCCAAATTCATTCAAATCCATTGCAGATCTCTCTGACATCCCTACTCTTAAGTAAATTTGTCTCTTTAGAACTCTCTCATCTGGGCCTGGGGGGAGATAGGAATGGAGAAACCACCCTGGAGACTGCATTTGATCCCTTGTCTTCAGTGAAAATATCTCTGATGTCCAGAATCATAAGCAGAGAGCAGTCACAGATTTTCACAGGGTGTGTGTGTGTGTGTGTGTGGGGGGGGTCATTTCTTCAAACCTTTCTTTCTTAATGCCATTTGTAAAGGATCTGTCTCCATGGCCACAAAGAGCTGCTGACATCGAGCCCATCCCTGCAGTGCTAATACTGGCTTAGAATAATTCAGCATTTGAGAAGCAAGTTTTACCTCTGGAGACTGACAGAAACAGCTGCCTGTAGAACTGCTGTCTCAGCACAACTGGAGGTGCAGAGGAAAATCTTTAGAATGCAGCAGATGGAATTCGGGAAGGAACATCAGTTGTTGTTGTTCAGTCATTCAGTCGTGTCCGACTCTTCGTGACCCCATGGACCATAGCACACCAGGCCTTCCTGTCCTCTGCTCTCTCCCGGAGTGTGCTCAAGTTCATATCCATTGCATCGGTGATGCTATCTAGCATCTCATCCTCTGCCGTCCCCTTCTCCTTTTGCCTTCCATCTTTCCCAGCATCAGGGTCTTTTCCAGGGAGTTTTCTCTTCGCATTAGGTGGCCAAAATATTTGAGTTTCAGCTCCAGTATCTGTCCTTCCAATGAGCACTCAGGGTTGATTTCAACTGAACATCAGTTCAGTTAGACCTGCTTAATTCTTTCAAAGTCTCCCCCAGTCTGCATTTCATCCCTCTTTACCAGTGGGAGTACTAGCCCAAACGTCAGCCCAAGACTTCCCAGTACCAGCCCAAGACTTTGTGTTAATGCTGGCATCAAGGTAGGCATGGTCAGCCACAGCTGGAATTTAGATTGTAAATGCCATGGGGCTGGGATGTTTCCTAAGGCCGGGCTGAAAATGTTTCCACACACACACATACACACACACACACACTTTTGTGAGGGATTGTGATGGGAGGGATTTTCAGAGAGTTTGGGTAGGGAGGTCAGAGAAATCTGTTTGGAGGATGGAGTTCGATGGGATTTCCTAGGCTTGGCCTCCCAGACTTCATTTCGGTTTCCCACTGAGGCGCCAAACTAGATTTGTGGTGAGTCGGGCCAGTTCACAGATTTTCTGGGGATCTTGTGTATTTTGGGAAGGGTCTGCACTTTGCACAAATGTCTGAGCAATTTGCACAAATCATGGTGCAATTTGCACAAATCACAAGGAAGCTTGCCCAAATTACAGGAGGGTTGTACCAATTGCGCAAACAATGGATGGATTTGCACAATTTTCACAAATTTGGCTGCAATTCCTGCAAATTGCTCAGAAGTTTGGGCAAATTGCAGAACCTTCACCAAAATGAGCAAAAACGCTCCCGGAGTTTGGGAATAGCCTGCAACTTGGCTAGCGGATGCTGTGGAACTCCATCAAGCCAAAAAGGAACTAGATTTCCCAGTGACAGACATATCTAGTTTGGGGACAGAATGAAGTAACTCTGTTGATGGGGGACATAACGTAACAGATATGAAGCTGTCAGTGGAGCCAGCCATCTTGTTTTTTGTGTGGTTGTGTGTTTTGGTTGGTTGGTTGGTTGGTTGGTTGGTTGCTTTTTAGTTTGGTTGGGGGTTTTGTTTGTTTGTTCATTTGGTTTTGGTTTTACCAAGAATGTCCCTAGAATGATACTCCATCATTACCCATTGTGTGATTCTCTACATGAAATGCTGCTAGGCTGCTGTGGCATGGCCTTGCAGTTCTGCTGCAGTGTGAAGCTCTGGCAATGCTTAATTAAGGGAAAGACTGATGCAACCTTCTTAAAATTCGTACCTCTTAAGTTTAGTGCCTCCCCCAACACTTTATAAAAAGTTATAAAGAATAGTAACTTTAAGTTAAGAATAGGAATCATAGAATACTAGGGTTGCAAGGGGCCTACAAGGCCATCGAGTCCAACCCTCTGCTCAATGCAGGAAGCCAAGTCAGAGCATCCCCGACAGATGGCTCTCCAGCCTCGTCTTGAATGCCTCCAGTGTGGGAGAGCCCACCACCTCTCTAGGTAATTGGTTCTATTATCATATTGCTCTAACAGTCAGGAAGCTTTTCCTGATGTTCAGCCGGAATCTGGCTTCCTGTCACTTGAGCCTATTATTCCATGTCCTGTACTCTGGGAGGATCAAGAAGAGATCCTGGCCTTCCTCTCTGTGACAGCCTTCTAAGTACTTGAAGAGCGCTATCTCCCCTCAGTCTTCTCTTCTCAAGGTTAAACATGCCCAGTTCTTGCAGTCTCTCCTCGTAGGGCTCTGTTTCCAGTCCCCTGATCATCTTTGCTGCCTTCCTCTGAACCCTCTCCAGCTTGTCTGCATCCTTCTTCAAGTGCGATGCCCAGAACTGGACCCAGTACTCCAGATGAGGCCTAACCAGTGAATGGTATGTTAGCCCAACTCCCAAAGATTACAAAAATATTCAGAGTCTGTTTTTACCTACCACCACTACCGTCACCCCATGCATATATATATATATATATATATTAAGCTGGTCCAAAAATATCTAGACCATCACTAATTGTTGTTGTTTTAGATATATACTACTCTGAAAAGCAGTAGTTACTCAGGGATACAAACAGCAACGCTGATAATAAAAGAGATATTTTGTAGATATTTACATTTTTTTTCTCCTGCCCTGAGACTTGCAGTAATTACTTTCAGCCCAAACACTTCCTCCTCCTCGGGGCTTCCCAAAACAAGGCTGCCCCGGGTGTGCGAAAGAAAGAAAGAAAGAAAGAAAGAAAGAAAGAAAGAAAGATCCTTTTAAAATGACCATGCCGGTCTGGAGCCCTGCATGAGCATTATTCCCCCTGCTAGGTTTTCTATTTCCACATCCAGCCTTGTTGGTGATATGGTGAGGCTAAAATGCAGAGGAGAACCAACTCTGTGCATGACTACTCAGAAGTAAGTCTTACTGAGTTCAATGCGACTTACTCCTACACATGTCAGCACCCCACTTGCCCCCAGCGCAGCTTTGTATTTCCACATCCAGCTCATTAGCAAACCCCCTGTTAGTTATCTCACTGGGTGACTTTGGGCTGGACTCTAACCACTACATCATACTTCTGTTATGAAACTCATGAAGAAAAAGAAACAGTATAATGGAAAGTTCTTTCTGAAGCAGTCACACTTGTACAAATGCAGCATGAAGGGAAAGATCAGCAACCTTCTCTTTGTTTGAATAAAAAGCACACTCTGCACATGCTCAGGGAATGGACAAAATGAGGAATAAGCATACCAGGGAATATGAAGAACTATATTCTTCTATTGTGTGTGTGTGTGTGTGTGTCTGTGGAATCTCCCTCCATCCAGCTGTTCCCTGGAAACCCTCCCCCCATTCACCCAAGGATCTTCTGAGTTAACTAACAGGAGGTTTGCTAAAGAGCTGGATGTGGAAATACAAAGCTGAGCTGGGGGCAAGTGGGGTGCTGATATGTGTAGGAGTAAGTCGCATTGAACTCAGTAAGACTTACTTCTAAGTAGACATGCACAGAGTTGGTTCTCCTCTCTGCTCAGCTTTGTATTTACAGCAGGTAGGGATGTACGAAAGTCACTTACCTTTAACGAAATTTGATTCGCGGTGGGGGGAGGCGCTCTGTCCCTCCCCCCGAAATTCTGGCCAGGGGGGAGGTGCTCCATCCCTCCCCCTGAAATTCTGGCTGGGGGGGAGGCGCTCCGTCCCTCCACCCCCGAATCCTGGCCAGCCGGGCCGTTTGAACCCCTGCAGTCAGCCGTGATAGGCTACGTAAATGTTTACGTAGCCTATCACGGCTGAGTAAAAAAAAAAAGCACGTATGCAAATGGCGGCGCCCATTTGCGTTCCTTATTTTGGCACATGTAGTCTATGTAAACATTTACGTAGACTACGGCAAAAATAAGGCGAACGCAAATAGCGTAGAATTTTAAAGTTTTTAAAAATCTAGCCGTGATAGGCTACGTAAATCTTTACATAGCCTATCACTTTTTTTGTGTGTTTTTTTTTTTACTGGAAATGGCGGCGGCGGCAGCCAGTCAGAAGACCGGCCGCCGCTGCCGCCGAATCACCGCCAAACCGCCACCAGAGCCGCTGCCGCCAGGAGGATTCGCCCAAGGTAACTCCCGTCCCAGTGGGGGCAGGGGGCAGACCGTTTCATCACCAATTTCGGGGGGCCGAATGCGCTGGCATTCGGCCTCCCCAAGATTCGTGGCGAAATTCTCTGACATTCCTAACTGCAGGGAACAGCTGGATTGAGGGAGATTCCCATACACACACACACACACACACACACACACAAAATGGAAAAATTTAGTTCTTCATATTCCCTGGTATGCTTATTCCTCATTTTGTCCATTCCCTGAGCATGTGCAGAGTGTGCTTTTTATTCAAACAAAGAGGTTGCTGATCTTTCCCTTCATGCTGCATTTGTACAAGTGAAGTGTGACTGCTTCAGAAAGAACTTTCCATTATACTGTCTCTTTTTCTTCATGAGTTTCATAACAGAAGTATGATCTAGTGGTCAGAGTCCAGCCCAAAGTCACCCAGTGAGATAACTAACAGGAGGTTTGCTAATTAGCTGGATGTGGAAATACAAAGCTGAGCTGGGGGCAAGTGGGGTGCTGACATGTGTAGGAGTAAGTTACATTGAACTCAGTAAGACTTACTTCTGAGTAGACATGCACAGAGTTGGTTCTCCTCTCTGCTCAGCTTTGTATTTACAGCATTTCAGCCTCACCATGTCACCAACAAGGCTGGATGTGGAAATAGAAAGCATAGCAGGGGGAATAATACTCGTGCAGGGCTCCAGACTGGCAGGGTCATTTTAAAAGGTTCTTTCTTTCTTTCTTTCTTTCTTTCTTTCTTTCTCTCTCTCTCTCTCTCTCTCTCTCTCTCTCTCTTTCTCTCTTTCAAACAGCGTTGCTTTAAACCAAGAGTGCATCGCTCAGGCACACCTAGGGCAGCCTTGTTTTGGGAAGCCCGGAGGAGGAGGAAGTGTTTGGGCTGAAAGTAAATGGAGAATGAGGATTTCAAGTTTCAACTGAAAAAGAACACCCACAAACAAGGCAGTGAGCACAATTCTTTTAAAAAAAAAAAAAACTTACGTATTTATTATCAGAATATACTACCTTGCATTATTATTTATGAAAATTTCGTGACTCTGTGCAGATTACAGAAAAAAAGCCGCATGACTGCTGGCTCCGCAGGACATCGTGGTGCCATTCCGCAGAGGATTCCGTGGCATGTACTGAAGGGAATTTGATCCCATTTCACTCCGTGTCGGAATTCTCTGCAATCCCTAAAAACACCTGGAAAAACATGAGGGTACCGGGTCCTCCTTCCTGATCCTGATTGTGCCACTGATCAGCTGTTCAGCAGGCAGGAAAAGAAGGAGGGAGTTGCTTCCTGGCCCTACCTTTTCTTCTTCCATCCACACAGTCCTTTCCCCTTTGCTCTTTCTCCACATCTCTACTCCCAGACTCCAGCCTTGCTATTTTCCTCAACCCAAGCCCTTTGGTCTCTATTTCTCTCCCTTCTCTGCCCCTAGCCATCTTCTTTCTCTCCCCTTCTAGCCCCTAGCTTTGCTCTTTCTCTCCCACTCATGCTTTTACCTTATTATTTCTCTCCATTCTTAGCCTCCAGCCTCAGTATTCCCCCCCCTTGAGACATACACACACACCACATATTTTGACCAGCTAGACCTCTGCGGCAGCCATTATGTGACTAGCCACATCCTCCATGGGAGCCCACAGCAGTTTCACAAATTCCCCAATGTGCCCATGGGATCAAAAGTTCCCGTTTTGACCTTTGGGCACTTTTGAACTAGAGGCCTAAGCAGATTCATGTAGGATCTGCCCGCCAGAAGTATCTGGCTCCAATCTGAAATCAATCACTGGAGGAAGACTCCAAAAATCCAGTGGCCACCTCCACCTAGGGATGTCAGAGAATTCTGCATGAATTTTAAATGGGATTGAATTCTGACAAATCCGGTCCATGGAATCCTCCTCAGAATGGGGCAGCCCGGTCGACCCGGACGGAAACTCACGTGGACCATATTTTTTTTGTCCGCCGAATAGGGATGTACGAAAGGGACTTACCTTGTCCCACAGCTTTTTTTGCAGTGGGGGGGAGGCGCTTCGCTTCTCCCCCCGAAGTTCATGCGAGCAGGGGGTGTCTTCCCGCCTCGCCCGGCTGAAATTCAGGCCGGGGGGGAGGCTTCCCGCCTCGCCCCCGGCCGAAATTCAGGCCGGGGAGAAGCGCCCTGTCTCCCCGGCCGCGAACTTCAACAGAAAAGTAAAAAAAAAAAAAAACGCCCCGTGATAGGCAACGTAACGATTTACGTAGCCTATCACGGCTAGATCTGCAAAGTCAGCTGTGATAGGCTACATTAATCATCACGTAGCCTATCACGGGTGACTTAAAAAAAAAAAGCGCGTACGCAAATGGCGGCCCCCATAGGGAGCCGCCATTCAAGTTCCTTATTTGGTCGCTGTAGTCTACGTAAAGATTTACGTACACTACGGCGAAAATAAGGGCAACGCAAATAGCGTTGCCCTTATTTTCGCCGTAGTCTACGTAATCTTTACGTAGACTACAGTGACCAAATAAGGAACGCGAATGGCGGCTCCCTATGGGGGCCGCCATTAGCCGTACGCACTTTTTTTTTTTTTTAAGTCACCCATGATAGGCTACATGACGATTAACGTAGCCTATCACGGCTGACTTTGCAAATCTAGCCATGATAGGCTACATTAATCGTCATGTAGCCTATCACGGGGGCGTTTGTTTTTTTTTACTTTTCTTGGAATGGCGGCGGCGGCAGCCGGTCAAAAGACCGGCTGCCGCCGCCGCCCCTGTTGAAGCCCTGCCAAACCGCCGCTGCGACCTGCCACTGGGAGCGACATTTGGGAAAGGTAAGTCCCATCCCGGGGGGGGTGGGGGAGAGAATTTCTCCCTGAAACTACTTCGGGGGGCCGAATACGTTGGCACCCAGCCCCCCGAAGTTTCGGCGAGAAATTCTCTGACACCCCTACCGCCAAACGGCGGATTTTACGAAAATAATAACGAAAAGAAATCCATAAATTGGAAATGGAAGAAGAACGCGAACCGCTTTACCCTTTTTACTATAGGCATTTTCCCTTTGACCCGAGGCTTTCTTTCTCTGCGGCTGAGTTGCAAAATCCAGGGAAATCCTCCATCTTTTCTGTTTATTGTCTGTGGAGGTGAGGTCAGGTCCGGTGAGGTCAGGTCAGGTGAGGTCAGATGACAGGAAGTTACCTGGGGAATCCCCACAAAGGGCTTTACCCTTTTTATGAAAATAAATGGGTGCTTTCCCTATGACCCGAGGCTTATGGAGACCAACGGTAGTACTTACGGAATTATTTACATAAGTTCGGGGAGTCCAAAAAAAATGGGGGAATCTGGGGCATGTGGACAGCGGAACGGGGCAGGCGGCGGCCCTCAGCTCTGCAGAATCCTCGTGGATTGGAGCCGGAGCCACTCCATGAGGATTCCAGGAGGAGAAACAGATCACCTCCCCCCCCACGGATTCTCCACCGGAACGGATGGTGGGGAATCTGTACATCCCTATGGCTCCACCACCAGTTTTCAGATTCTGCTCTGTTAGGGACCCTTCTCCCTAGCCAGTCTCACTGTGACATCATAGCAGCTCAGCCAATCCCTGCCAGGAGCTTCACTATTTCCACATAATCACTTAAGGCTTTATAAATCGTGGCTGCAATACAATTGATCGAGAAGAATATGGAATTTGTGTCCCTCCTCCTTTGCATGCCACCATGAAAGCAGATATAAAGAAATGAAGAAAAGCTAGAAGTTCCAGAATTTTAAACTATACAAGCATACATTTTGAGAGGATACCAAACCAGGTGGCTTAATTCTCCCTTCCACTTCCCTTATTTTTGTGCCAAATACAATCACTCCTAATTCCATCCATCTCTGATTTTATACAACACCCCCTCCCCTCCCCCTCAAAAAGACAGATAGTAACAAATTTGGAAGATTGCATTGGCTCAGTTGCAGCCAAAATGTTCTGTCATCGTTGACGTATATGCTTCAATGCGCACTGGAGCATGAATGGCCATCTGTCCATAAAAGCCAGAGAGATGCTCGCTGTGAAAATGAAAACAGTAACAAAGTTTACTGCTGGCAATGTCCTGCCAGAATTTGGGGATGTTCTCTGGAAGCTCTTTTATCTCCATGTGATGTGAACAACATATATTTACACTACATAGCCAAGCAACCCTTACATAGCAATTATAATTTTAGACCAGAGCTCCAGATCGCTAATTTTTTTGGTCGGTATATTTAAATGTTGCTTGCGAGGTTAGGGCATGTGGCTTGACAATAGTTTCTCAGCCATCTGTGCTTTTTTTTTTTTTAAATCAAACCATCTTTTAACTGTCTTCAGGGGCTTAATTAATGCTTGCATACAAAATGCAATGTTATATGGTATTTACCACCACCACAACTACGTCATTTGATACTTAAAAGGGGGAGGGGTTTCTGTGATGGACCTTGTTAAAAATAAACTACTTCTTAAGTTGTTTATGTGGCCAGAAGAGACTGCATGGGGCATATCTACATGACAAACGGATTTCAGCTTTATATCAGTTTCACAGCCATCACTTGTCCCAAAGAACCCTGGGAATTGTAGTCCGGTGAAAGAATGCTCTGTTAGACAGCCCATACCTTCCTTACAGAACTAGAGTTCCCAAGGGTTTATTATTATTAATTAATTTATTTACTATATTTATATGCTGCCAAAGCAGTTAAGGCAGTTTATGTTTTACAGTAATACCATAGTCTAGGAGACACAATACAAAAGGAAAATTGAATCGGGAGGGAAGAGGAACGGATAAAAGGAACAAAGGATGTTGCACTATGTGGCATAGTGCAGAGTTGTCCATAAGCCATCTTGTTCAGTATTGACTGCATTCAGTGGCAGTGGCTCTCCAGGGTTTCAGACAGGAGTTTTCCTATGGATGTCAGAGAATTCCGCCATGGATCTCGGTGAGGCCGAATGCCAGTGCATTTGGCCCCCCCGAAATCTGTGGCGGAACGGCCTGACACCCCCCTGCCCCCCCCACGGATCCCACCTGGGACAAGACTTACCTGGGGCAGATCTTCCGGGCGCCGGCGGTGGCAGCAGCGGCGGCTGGTCTTCCGACCGGCTGCCGCCACCGCCATTTGTCTTGTAAAAAAACAAAAAAAAAATGACATGATAGGCTACATAAAGATTTACGTAGCCTATCATGGCTGGGTTAAAAAAAAATGACGTGACGGGCTACATAAAGATTTACGTAGCCTATCATGGCTGGGCAAAAAAACACACAAAAAACTGCGTACGCAAATGGCGGCGGCTACGGCCACCACCATTTGCATTCCTTATTTTTGGCTGTCTTAATCTACGTAAATATTTACATAGACTATGATGGGGAAAATAAAGGGGAATGCAAACAGCATAGCGGGCGCTATTTGTGTCCCTTTTTGATTCACCATTTTAGCCTATGTAAAGATTTATGTAGGCTAAAACGGTGAATCAAAAAGGGATGCAAATAGCGCCCGCTATGTTGTTTGCGTTCCCCTTTATTTTCCCGTAGCCGCCGCCATTTGCGTACGCGGTTTTTTTCCCCAGAGCCCTCCGCGGCAGAAAATCCGGTTGCAGACGGCTCTGGGCTGGGCCTGGCCAGCTGCTTCGCGGAGCTGCCGTGGAGCACAGCCAGCCATGGAGGATTCGGGGGGGAGGGATGGAACACCTCCCCCCCATCAACATAATCCGCAGAAAGGTAAGTGACTTTCATACATCCCTAAGTTTTTCCCACCCTTACCTGGAGGATATTGAATCTGGAACCTTTTACTTGCAAGGAATGTGCTCTACCATTGAGCTAATCTGAACTGGAAAAAGAAGCAATCTTGCTATGAACACAGGCATGCGAGTCTCATTCTTTTTTCTTAAATGTTTTCGTTCTGGGTGTGTGTACTTGTGTACAAAGAAAGCCAACCCGATAGGGTTGTATGTGTACGTGTAGCTAGTGAGGGGTGAACTTACCCAAATGGATTTGTTATTTCCTTGGGAAGAGATTAATTCATCCATGTAATCTTGGACTAGAATTCTCTAATTCGAGATATTGTTCTGGATAGGTGAGATTTTGTGCATGTGCAATGTCAAACTGCATCTTGGAAGCTGTAGTCTGGAATTCTGCAATGCGTCATGACATCATGCGTCACCAAGAAGGTACTCCTTCCTGGTTGGTTGTTTCCACCTGGCCTTCTTACATAATGTGTACTCATTGTTGCAGATTGGCATATGGAGGAGAGATGATGTCACCACTGAATGACATCACGACATTTTGTCCAGAAAGAAAATGGGTAAATCATCCAACTCAGTGCATGCACAGAAATGCTGTAGTTTAGATGCAGACTGCACATGCTCAAAAGCTTGCCGACTATTCCAAAATTAATAATATATTCATAAGACACAATCAAAGCTCACTACAAAGGTGAGTGTTACGAATGCATGAGTTTTGACCACTGAGCCAACTAATTATGAAATTCAGTGGCATCACTACTTGTAATTAGGGATGCTGGAGAAATTCGAGGTGGATTAAAATGAGCTCGGATTTCTAAGAATCCGACCTGTGGAATCCGCTGCAGAGCACCCCTCTCAGGCCATGCGGAGTCCGTGGACTTTCAGGTGATTTTTTTTTTACTGTCCCAAAATTTACGCATATAAATCCGTAGAAAAATACATAAGCTTCTGATGAGGAAATGTTGAATGGAATGGGGGGCAATACGCTAAAGGTTACTGAGTTAAATTATGTAAATACTTACGTAAATAGATACATAATTATTTATATAAACATTTCTGTATTTTTCTGCATGATGGGGGAAAAAAAATTGCACCAGTCTGTGGGTGGATGACAGAACGAAAGACACCTAACTAGGGATGTACAAAAGTCACATACCTTTTTGAAGGGTGACATTCGTGGTGGGGGGGAGGCACTCTGTCCCTCCCCCCGAAATTCTCTCTGGCCGGCTCCGCTGTGCAGAGATTCCGCGGAGCCACCGGCCGGGGCCACCCGCAGCCACCCGCAGCCGGACATACGGCCACTGGGCAACCTGCAGGGATGTAAATGGCGGCTGCCGTAGCCGCCACCATTTGTGTCCCTTTATTTTGCCATGATAGGCTATGTAAATATTTACGTAGCCTATCACGGCAAAAAAAAAAAAAAAAAAACAGCGAACGCAAATGGCGGTGGCTACAGCGACCGCCATTTGCATTCCTTTTTTTTTTTTTGCCGTGATAGGTTACGTAAATATTTACATAGGCTATTACGGCAAAAAAAAAAGGAACACAAATGGCAGCCACTACACCATTTGCGCCCCTCTTTTGTCATAATAGGCTATGTAAATATTTATGTAGCCTATCACACGGCAAATAAAAGGGAACGCAAATGGCAGCCGCCGTAGCCGCCGCCATTTGCGTTCCCTTAGTTTTGCCGTGATAGGCTATGTAAATACTTACGTAGCCTATCACAGCTTCCGCAGGGATGCAAATGGCATCTCTGCATTAGCTGTAATAGCCTACGTAAGTATTTATGAAGCCTATCACGGCTATATGGAAGTAGCGAATGGCGGCCGCAGACACGGCCGCCATTCGCAATTCAGCGTGGACGGCAGCAGGTAGGTGCTCCGTTCCGGGCCCATTTTGCGGGGCAGGGGGCGGGGGGCTTCATTCCGCCATGGATTTAGGGGGGCCGAATGCACCGGCATTCGGCCTCACCAAGATCCGTGGCGGAATTCTCTGACATCCCTACACCTGACAATCCACAAAACACGGAAGGATCGGATTTTACACAGTCCGTACATCCCTACTTGTAACATGATTCTTTCATGGGATGTTTTACCCATGTCCAGGACTACAGGTGTGCATCAGTACACCAGTGCACAAAAATAACTTGATGCTAACCATTCATGCTGCTGCTTCTGCTCTTCTTCCTCTTCCTCTTATTCTTAGTCTTAGTCTTATTCTTAGTCTTCTTTTCTTCTTGCAGTGATTAGGCTAAGAGGTAGTGATTAGCCTTAAATCACCCCATGAGTGGTCCAAGCAGGGATGGGCAAATTCACTAGGGATGTTAGAGAATTCCTCCACGGACTCCAATGAGGCAGGATTTGAAAGAATCCAGCCCCTCAGAGGTAATGGCAGAGCGGACCACCCACCTCCTCCACCCCACAAAGTTGCCCTGGGATGGAACCTACCTGCCACCTGCTGGGTCCGGTCCATCCGCTGCCGTCCGCTGCCGGTCTGCGGAAGAAAATGGTGTCCCTTTACGTCCCTTCTCTTTGCCGTGATAGGCTACGTAAATCGTTACGTAGCCTATCACAGTAAAGAGCAGGGACACAAATAGTGTCTGCTACTCCGGATGCCATTTGTGTCCGCAGACCAGCAGTGGATGGAAGTCTGCCAGCAGCCAGAGCCAGCCGGACTCCCCACGGACTCCAGGTAAGGGGGTTTCATACATCCCTAAAATTCACCCTAGATCAGGTTGCGTGCCGCTTGCCGGACCCCCACTAGCCGCCTGCCCCTGCTCACTGCCAGGTGGTCTGCTGGTGCCCAGCAAGCAGTGTGTGGCCACGCAATCCCTCGCCAAGCCACCATTTTGAGTACAAATAGTGGCTCATCTTTTTTCCATAAAGGCCCATTCACGCAAACGGCAGCCTCAAAGTGGCTATTCATGCAAGATTACAGGCGGAAACGGACCCTTTGCTCCTGCATTGTTGCATCAGTGTTGCAACACTCATCTCACTTGCCCACGCTGAGTCGAGTAAGTGCGGGGAGCTGCAGAATGAAATCTGGGGGGCTGAGCCGGTGATTTTTCACCAGGCCTCGAGCCCCAGCTGGACACCCATGACCTCCCGATGTCCAAGTTCATTGCAATTCCTTTCAGTACAATGGAAGCTTAAGTTCATCTCTTTACTGGAGAGTATATGGGAATGTCTGGGAGCCAGGGAAGGAAAGACCCGTATATTTCTGGTCCGTGTCAGTTTCATGTATACAGTTGTAAGTCTGTCCCAGCTTTTCTTTTTTTCTTTTCTTTCTTTCTTTCTTTCTTTCTTTCTTTCTGTTCTTTTTTTTTTTTTTTTGCGCAGTCTGAAGGGTAACTGCCTTCCAATCTGTCCATTTGTC
Source organism: Heloderma suspectum (assembly GCF_057233095.1). Taxonomy (NCBI): domain Eukaryota; kingdom Metazoa; phylum Chordata; class Lepidosauria; order Squamata; family Helodermatidae; genus Heloderma; species Heloderma suspectum. Next base: position 30,420,403 of record NC_139469.1, read on the forward strand.
TGGGAAGTCAGAAATTAGGTTGGCTCATTTAAAAAAAGGTGGACGGAACTAAATTCTTCAACATCCCTACTTTGTACAGCTGCACGCCTCAATTAAACACTTAAATGGTCACTGGCTCCTTGCCTGAATAGAACAGAGATTTCCATCCCCCACCCCCACCCCGTAATTTCAAATTTGAATTATTATCCATTTAAAATAAAGGATACAAAAAATGTTAGGGGGCAGTTAAGAAATGGATTTGAAATGCTTCCCTCCCCCTTCACCTCTCCCATCTGGTGACTGTCTGAGAGTGGACAGTAAGGTCTATTCCCATTTCCCCTCCCCCTTTCTATGTTTGTTTGTTTGTTTGTTTATTTATTTATTGGGAGTGTAATATGGAGAAATGAACTGTGAAACCCAATTAATGAAACAGCTGCACCAAACAGCAGAAAATGGTTCCTGCCCAGCTGTCATTCATGTTGCTGATGCATCTTCTCCATCCCTACAATGTCTGCCAGGAGACCCATTAGCCAGCCGTCTTTTGCAGAGGGCCTTGTGCTTTTGCTTTTGATGAATAATAGACAAGGGAGCCAGTTTGAACACCATTCCACTATTTTCCCAGGCAACAATAATCTAAAGGGAAAATCCCCCCCCCCACCGCCCCTGCTTTGTACAGTAATGGAGTGGCAAAGGGCTTGTTTTGAGGGGAAAGGGTTGTAGTTTTGGAAAGACAGCATGATCAAGTTCTTCCTAAAGCCAAAAAGCAAAATAATTAGCTAGAGATTTTGGTGTTAAAAAGAAGAAGAATCATCTTTGCACCCACTCTCAGTTGCCTTCTCCTTGGAGATTAGGTATGTATGAGAAATCAGTTTCACTTCATTTTTTATCAGGATTCACCCAGTTTGTATCTTCTGGACTGAAAACGGAATTGGATGCAATCTGTGGTCAAAAGTAGGGTTGGCGGAGAATTTCTCCCCGAAACTTCGGGGGGCCAAGCGCCAACGTGTTCGGCCCCCCGAACAAGTTTCGGGGAGAAATTCTATTTGCGTTGCCCTTATTTTCGCCGTAGTCTACGTAAAGATTTACGTAGACTACAGCGACCAAATAAGGAACGCGAATGGCGGCTCCCTATGTGGGCCGCCATTATCCATACGAGCTTTTTTTTTTTTAAGTCACCCGTGATAGGCTACGTGACGATTGACGTAGCCTATCATGGCTGACTTTGCAGATCTAGCCGTGATAGGCTACGTTAATCGTCACGTAGCCTATCACGGGGGTGTTTTTTTTTTTTAACTTTTAATTCCGCGGCCGGGCGAGGCGAGGCGCCTCCTCCCTGGCCTGAATTTCGGCCGGGCGAGGTGGGAAGCCTCCCCCCCGGCCTGAACTTCGTGGGGGGAGCAGCAAAGCGCCTCCCCCCCACCGCGAAAAGCTGCGAGACCAGGTAAGTGACTTTCGTGCACCCCTAGTCAAAAGCATTTCCAAGCATGCAGTGTGATTTGTGATACACACACCCCCAATGTTTTTAGCATGCACACATTTGAAAAATGCACATGACAAAAATGCATACTTCTGAAAAATGTGCACAAACGTGTTTTAGCCAGTGGAAGGAGAATGCATAAATTTCAAAAGTGTACACAACTGATACATGCATTTTGAAAACATATGCACCGGGGAAAAAAGGAACGCAAATGGCGGCCACAACGCCATTTGCGTTCCCATTTTTCTTTTTGCCGTAATAGCCTACGTAAATATTTACGTAGGGGTTTTCATGCAAAATGAAATAAAAGGTTGCAATCTGATATGGACTCGAGACACAACGAGCATTGAGATGGAATTTAAAGAACTTTGGCAAGATCAGTTTTTGAGGATTTGGCCTATTGGAGATTCACATGCTTCATTTCACACTACAATAATCAACCAGTTGAAGTCTTTTAGGCTGGTATCCTATCATCCCTGGGATATCATCCCATGAGCAATAGAATAGTTTGGATCTCCCTCTCCAACGTCAGAGCAATAGAATAGTTTGGATCTCCCTCTCCAATGTCAGAGGGGGAGCTCTGACCTCAGAAGGGGAGATCCAATCCCAGATCCCTCCTCTCTGTTCCTCTGGAAGGACTCTTACCTCTGCAATGCTGGGAGAGCTAAAAAGTGGGAGAACCTGTGGTGTAGCATGGGTGGTGCAAAGGAGGCTCTGGATACACAGTATCCAAAGCCCTCCGGTCCAAGCCCTCTGCAATACCTCCAACATGGAGAAACATTTAGACCAGCCTGGGAGCTAGTCTCGTTCTTTCCCTCCCATTGAGTGCAAAGGGAGAGAAACAGGTTTAAACACACACACACACACACGGAAAGGAGCAATGAATGCCCCTCCTCCCTACCTTATACCATGTGAATACTAGTGAAATGTTCGAGTGCTCTGACTTACCAACATGATTATCCTGTCTGTTGATCAATTAGTCATGTTTTAACTGATTAATCAATTACATTAACTATATTGCTGCAGTTTACCCAGATATTAAGAGTGTTATTCCTTTTCTTTTTTAGTTATCAAAAGAAGTGTAAGCACTTACAATTTATCAAGAGAAGGAAATTGCATTGTCAATATTGTCCCCATTCACCATTACAGTAACATACTGGAACCACAATATAAATACACAAGGCATAAGGCTGTCCTTGACTTCCAGGACCAATGATGCAATTTGCCCTCAGGGGTGGAGAAAGAACATTCACCAATGTTCCCATGGCCTCCTTTTGAATGGTGGCTGCCATGGTCATGTTCCAACCACACTGTGGAATGAGCGCTAAGGATGTGTGAGAAATGCATTTCAGTTTGCTTTAGACCAGAATTTACCGAGTTCACATCTTCTGAAACAGAAAACACACTCGCATACAATATGAGGTTGAATTCTGTACATTTCGGATTCATGGACCAAAGAAAAGGTGTGTTTGAAAATGCATACATTTGAAAAGTATACATGAAAAAGTTTTGAAAAATGCACACCAACACACCTTAATCAATGGGAGAAAAATATGTGCTTTTCAAAAATGTGCATAATGGCTGTGTACATTTGGTGGAATTTGGAGATGAGCTCAAGTTTTGCTGATTTGCACGTCTCTAATACCTCCCCCACTTGAATTCTACTCAAATGCATGCTATGTGATGGCACAGCATAATCCAGGGGCATTACTGGAAATTAAAAATGGTGGCTGCCAGCTTAAACAGCTGGGAGAAGCACCAATCAGGGTGTTTGTTCGTTTGTTGCTAGCACCCTCAAAATTCACCCCACCCTTGCAAATAGCTAAATCCCCTCCCCCATTTCCACAGCCTCTGAATGGGGTCATGAAAGTGGTTGGGAAGGACTTTCTTGCTCTGCCCTAAGAACTACCCACACTTAGATGATGGCACCCTTTGGGTTTCTGGGTAAGTCACTGGGCTTTGGATGCATCTTCTAAGGACACTGAATTCTGCTGCACCTCTTCACTGACATTATTTGAGTTGCTAACCTGCAGAGTGCTATGGCAGAATTTCCCACAATTACTTGTTTTGAAGGAAACAAGTCTGGGGTAGTAGGGATGGGGAAACACTGACTGAGGAGGATTTGAAGCATTTAGTCTCTCCCCTCTCACATCATCTGGCCCCATTTTGAGTCTGGTTCTCCATCCTCTCTAAGCTCTGTCCAACTTAAAACTGGGATGCAAGTGGTCTCTGTTGCTACCCTGCAATCTTCCAGTCACCCCATCTTCTCCTCCCAAAAACCTTCCTTGGAGGAAGGGGGAAAAGAAAGGAGAGAACACCCACACCACCTTTCCTTGACTGCCAGGACATCATATCCAGCTCAGAATCATGAGTCATTTAACTTAGGGCGTGAACCATAGTGGGCTCAATAATGATGCTGCTGCTGATGATGAACAGATTAACAATGCATTCTCTGGATGGTCTGCATAGTAAAGAATCAGACAGAGGTAGGGATGTACGAAAGTCACTTACCTTTTCGAAGGGTGACATTCGCAGTGGGGGGAGGCACTACGTCCCTCCCCCTGAAATTCTGTCCAGCCGGCTCCGCTCTGTGGAGATTCCGCAGAGTGGCCTGCCGAGGCCGCCCTCAGCCAGACATCCAGCCTCTGGGCAGCTTGCAGGGACACAAATGGCAGTTGCCGTAGCCGCCAACATTTGTGTCCCTGTATTTGGCTGTGATAGGCTACATAAATATTTACGTAGCCTATCATGGCAAAAAAAAAAAATAGTGGACGCAAATGGCGGCTACGGCGGCTGCCATTTGCGTTCCCTTTTTTTCGCCGTTTTAACCTACGTACATATTTACATAGGCTATTACGGCAAAAAGAAAAAAAAGGAACGCAAATGTCGTAGTGGCCGCCTTTTGCGTTACTTTTTTTTTTTTGCCGTAATAGCCTATGTAAATATTTACGTAGGCTAAAACGGCGGGGAAAAAAGGGAACGCAAATGGTGGCCGCCATAGCCACCACCATTTGCATTCCCTTAGTTAAGCCGTGATAGGCTACGTAATTATTTACGTAGCCTATCACCGCTATAATGAGGAAGCGAATGGCGGCCTCAGACACGGCCGCCATTCGCAAGTCAGCGCGGATGGCAGCAGGTAAGTGCTCCATTTTGCGTGCCTTTGGTGGGGTGGGGTGGGGTGGGGGGGCTTCATTCTGCCATGGATTTTGAGGGGCTGAATGCACTGGCATTCAGCCTCACCAAGATCCGTGGCGGAATTCTCTGACATCCCTAGACAGAAGCTCTGTGGAGAGATACTTGGTACAGATGCCTGAGGAACTCGATCTGTGCAAGTTCTGATACAAACTGACCTGATCCTCACTTCCCAAACAAACGTCTGGACTGGACTGGATGTCCTCATGCAGTTCTTGGTTCAAACAGTGTGTCAGATATATTCAAAAATTCAACATTGCAGAGAAAGTACACTTAGAAATGCATATTTTGAGAGGAAAATAATATGTTTACAAATGTGGATTTGGAGAAGTCACATCAAAACATGTATTTAAATATATATTTAAATTTGAATTTACATGAATATATATATATATATATATATATATATATATATATAAATTCAGCTTAGGGATGTACGGAACCTGTAAATTCTACTCTGTTTGTTCTTTGCTGATTGTCAGGCACCTTTCGTTCTGTCATCCGCCCACAGACAGATGTGAATATTCATTTTTTCATCGTGTGGAAAAATATGCAAATAATTACGTAAATAGTTACACAAGTATTTACACAATTTACCTCAGTATATAAGATTTATATAATATGTCCCCCATTCCATTCAACGTTGCCTCAGCAGAAACTTACATATTTTTCTACAGATTTATGTGTGTAAATTTGGGGGGGGGGAAATCATCTGAAAGTTCACGACTCTGTGCGGCCCAGAAATTGGGGGGGGGGCGCGATCATCAGCAGATTCTGCAGATCGGATTCTTAGAAATCCGAGCTCATTTTAGTCCATCTCAAATTCCTCCAGCATCCCTGATTCAGCTTAAAATGGAAATTGGATGGAACAGACTTAGGGGTGATCAGTGTAAAAGTGACCCAAACCAGAAATAGACTGCTTCATCCATCCCTAGTACTTTGAGCTCACATAATTATTTAATTAATGTATTTCTCATCATGACACTTTTTTGGAGCCCTGACATACAGTCTTGGAATGACTGCATCAGATGGATTAAAGCTCACCATCCTTTTCCTGCCACAACACAGTTCTGAAGTAGAAGTTCAGAGTGGCCAGTTTGATCTTGGGAGAGGCATGGAAGCAACCCCTTCTGTTTAGGGCGCCCTGAGTCAACCTTCATCAAAATGACAAAATGTTGAGAGGCTCTTGAGAGGGGGAAAAATCCTCTCTAAACCACCGCATGGTGTTAAAGGGTTGGGTAGAGGTGAGGGGGGACTTGCTCACGCAGCAGTTATCACACTGGCTGCCCATTTCCAAGCACTCCACGGTGTGTCACCGCCAATAGCCATTTTTATCAAGATAAATCTTGTGTTCCTCCGAAGGATATTAATAAATTACCCAGTAATGAAAAATGTGAGAAGAACCACACTCCCGCATCAAGACCCAATGATTACTTTGATAGATGCACTGGCAAGTTTTTCCTGACAAGGCAGAAATGAAAAACACAACACACGGACCTTTAAGGGTGACCTCCGAGGAAAACACAAGTTACCAAGTGATAGAGAAACGGAATGGGAAAAAAGGAGCTCTGAGGCGCTCGGTGTCAACAGCCAGACAGATGGGCTCAGCCAATCAACTGATCATTGAGTTTACTGTCAAAAGCAGAAACAAGGGAAACAGGCACAGAGCAATTCGCGGGATGGCAAATGTTAGCTGATGCTCACGAATGAAAATGTCCAAAAATGCTTGAGTTCTGTTAATTTAACTAGCAGATGTGCCACATTAGGGTTGGGTGAGGTTTTCTTGGAAGGGGGGCTTGTATGCCCCAGAGAACTGTGAGGGTGCAGTTGATCACTGCTAGGGATGTTGGAGAAATCCACAATGGAATCAAATGAGTTTGGATTCTTATGAGTCCAACCTGAGGATTCTGCAGCGGACTGACTTTTCCCTGTGGGGTGATTCTGTGGAGTTGCAGACCACGTGTTTGTTTTTTTTAACTTTCCAGAAGTTCACATGGATTTTGTCATAGGAAAATACGCAATAAAAAACCTGCCAAAAATATGCATCTCCCCCATAGGCTAAAGAGTTAAAATGTGCATTTTGGAGGGATTTGAGCATTTTTGCACATGTCAATTTGCGCAAATTCAGAGACTTTAAAAAATCCAATTTTGTGGATGGGTGGATGACAGAACCAAAGGTGTCTGACAATGTGTGAAAGACAGCCAGAATGGATTTTACACTATCTGTACATCCCTAATCACTGTACATGCTATATGGGAAGACCAAGCCAAGTACGGATATGCAAACCCACCCCCATCTGGGGTCTCCAGGTGCCCATCCAGCCCCTGCTCCTCCTCTCCAGTCCCTTGGCCACAATCAGGCCCCTCCCATGCTCAGTGTGCAGCCTGCACTCACCCCAACAACCTCTCAAAGCTCTGCAGTCACAATTTTTCAAAAAATAAGATGGCGATCACAAAAATGTGCATATTTGTGTATGTGCTAAATGCACATTTTTGTGCATTCACAAATATGAGCATTTGGAAATGTGCATTTTCACATATGCAACTATGTGCATTTGCAAAAATACACGTTTTCGCACTTGCACAAATACGCACATTTTTGTGATTGCCATTTTATTTTCCAAAAAGTGGCAACTGTGGACCTCAATATGGCTTCTGGAGTGCATGCAGGCTGCTTGCCGAGCATGGGCAGGGGGAGAGCAGGGGTAGAGGGAGAGCGGGGGCAGAGCCTTGGTGAGAGGGGCTCAGGGGTGCAGGTAGGGGGAGTTCCGCTGGATTCCCGGATGGACTTGGGCACCCGCACCATCCCTACCCAATAGGGAGAAGATTTTGCCCCTCATAACACTTGCCTCCATCTGCACCCTGGAGGACTGGATTTCATCTTTCACTAGAGATGAAAGCCCTATACAGCCATTCATTCTACCCATATGATGGCTTAAAGTGGAGAGGGGATATTTGTGTGCATGCAAGCCTGCCCCCCAGTGCTCGCCTCCCCACATTGAGCAGGAAGTCTGAAAGGGATGTGCGTTCTACTTGGCTTCAGGAGTAAAAGCCTCCATGTGATATGGAATGCTGGTAATACACCTTTTGCAATAATGAGAAAGCAGCATTATTCAACTGAACACATGTAGGAGTCCCATTCAGGCATCCCTACTCAACATAGGGATAATAAGGAATTTTGTCATTCATATTCATATACATATACATATGCATGAGCAAATTCTGGTAAGATCCTCTCTCTCTGTATATATAGGATCTTACCAGAATTTGCAAATTCCTTCATGAACTGGACAGAAGGAACTTGAGTTTTTAAAACTCAAATCCATCACTAGTAACTAGGCCTCCCTGCCAGTGCTTCCTAACTTCTTCAACAACTAGGGATGGATGGGTGTGCCCCAGCCAGTTTTGCTAGGTGCCCGCCCAGCCCCTGCCCCCACTCACATGCCCCCAGACCCACACTTCCCCCCGCATACTCACCCAGGAGCTGTTGACGAGTGCAACAAGCGCCATTTTATCACCAACAACAATAACAAAAGCAGATGTTTACCATAGGCTCATGTTGAAGCCTTGCCAAGTTACTGCCTCCTAGCCTCAGTTTCCCCATCTGCCAAACCGACACTTCTTCAGATCTCTTGTGATAGTGGATGAGACCAAGCAAAATATGAAATCATGCTAGTACCAAATTGTATCCACGAATGCTGTTCTACTTCAGAGAAACCTGTGAAGAATTGGGGAGTTGGGGTTGCCAGGAGGACAACAAACAACATTTCTCAGTGTGGTTCCCATCTCTCATCGTGCAGCTCTCTGACATCCACAGAAGTCTTTCACACAGGCTGTCAGTCAAGCTGTGCAGAAGGTGTCAGCAGCCATCAGCTTTCACCAGTTCCAGATATCCAGTTGGAGGTCTTGGCTTCAGGAAGAAATGCCCTCTGTAGGTGTTCTGGGGAATTGGTGAGGGCTAAATGGGGTGACAGGTGCAGGGCTACACATGCAGACCCCACCAAATGGCCTCATAGGTGCTTCATTCCCCAACCTCACCACATTGAGCAGCAAGGTATGAATGGAGACTCTACTCCAGAAACAGGCAACCTCTGGCCCTTCACATGTTTTGGCCTACGACTCCCATCAGTCCTAGCCATGATAGCCAGTGGTGAGGGATCATGGGAGTTGTAGGCTAAAACACCCAGAAGGCCTCAAGTTGCCCACCCCATTTCTACTCACATTGAAGGTCTGAATATATAAGGCCAATTCTGGCCCACTTGCACTGCCTGCCTATATGCTTCTGAGCCCAATTCAAGCTGCTGGTTTTTGACCTATAAAGCCTTACGTGGCTCATGTCAACAGTACCTGACAGAACACCTCTCCTGGCATGAAATGACCCTCACACTACACTCTGCTTCTAAGGGCCTCCTCCGGGAGCCTCCTCCAAAGGAGGCTCGCAGAGTGGCAATAAGGGAGAGGGCCTTCTTGGTGGTGGCCCCTCATTTGTGGAATAATCTCCCTGACGAGGCCCGCCTGGCACAAACACTGACATCTTTTCAGCTCTGGTTAAAACTGCCCTCTTCTCTCAGGCATTTGGCAGCATATAAGGAGTCTCTTGATTGTCTCTGGCTGATAGTTTTAAATTGTTTTAGATATATGTTGTTGTTGTTTGTTGTTGTTGTTGTGTATGTTATTTGTTTTATGGCATTATGTGAATGGTTTTTATATTTTATATAATGTATATTAATGTGTGTTTGTTTTTAATTTTTGTGAACTGCCCTGAGAGCTTCAGCAATGGGCCAGTGTAGAAATCTAATAAGTGAAATGATATGATGAGTATAGCGTTCCACTTGAACAGGGAACCTGATCAAAACAAGGATCTATGACTGCATACTAGTGATGTGCAAAGAAGCAAAACTTGAGCTTGCTGAAGTTCTCAGAATTCCATCTCAAAAGATCATTCTGACTTGAGCCCGTATCAGACTGCAAACTTTGCTGGGGGTGGGAGGGTACATGAAAATCTATTCGTATTGGAATGCATTTTTTCCCAAATGTATGCATCCACTGTGTGTATTCTTCTCCCATTGATTAAAGCGTATTTGTGCACATTTTTCAAAAGTTTATGTCTTGCACATTGTTCAAATGAACGCATGCTATCAAATGCATTTTTGGGCCCACAAATTCCATTGCAAGCTCGGAAATGTATGGACTTTGACTGCAGATTGCATCTAAACCCATGTTCAGCCTGAAAGGGAAAAACTGGGTAAATTCTGTTCAAAAACATTTGTTGTTGTTGTTCAGTCGTTCAGTCGTGTCCGACTCTTCGTGACCCCATGGACCATAGCACGCCAGGCCTTCCTGTCCTGCGCTCTCTCCCGGAGCGTGCTCAAGTTTCAAAAACATACAGAAATGGATTTCTCAGACATCCCTATGTTCTACTCACATTCAGTTGAAAGTGCAGAGAAGCCCCATCCAGACCTTTCTGCTCAATGTGCCTCCCCCGATGCACAGGGACATTGGGTGTAGTGCAAGCATGTGCAGTTCCATTCCTGTCCCCACATCAGCCCTGTATAGGGCTATAGTGTGTGAAGTTGATGAGCTTTGAGGCTAAGAATTTGAATGCCATTGAGGTTTTCCCAAGTCAAGCTCAGAAACAGAATTTGGGGAGTCTTAAAGGTCTGCCTCAAACAAGAGTTCATCTTTTTAAAAAAGAGAAAAGAACGAAAAATACAACACACACACACACACACACACATTCTTCTCTGACTCAGATTAAAATCTGAGCTGGAGGAGAGATTTCAGTTTGCCTCCCACCCCACCCTCCCCTGACCTTGAAACACCTTTCTTCCATGCTAGGGATATACAAGTATTTTGTTTCTTTTTGCAAGTCACGCAAACGTGTCTCGATGACAATCCCAAACACGAGCAAGAGTATCTTTGGGGAAATTTTTTTTGCAGTTTCTAGAACTTGTGTTTGCATTTGAAAAATGTGCACGTTAAAAATGTACACTTCCCCCCAAATGCACATTTTCATATTTTATTCTATGGAGGAAAGTGAACATTTGGGTGCACTCTTTTTTAAAAGAGGCATTTTTTTTTCCTGTTCGAAATGTGCACTTTTCCTGTTCAAAGAAAACAAAAACAGCAAAATGAGGGGGTGGGTTCTCTCCTGCAGATAGTGTCCTGGAGTGCTAATGTACAGTGTGCCAGCTTGCCTAGGCCTGGTGACCCATGGGAGATGTAGTTCTCCCAAAGGCTTCTCAAACTGTAGCTTAATAAAAGCGTCTCAGGAATGTTTAGGCAAAAGTGTTCCAGGAAAGCTAGCAACAATTCTTATGAGGGTTCTTTACATTCCTAGTCTTCAAAGAAATAAATACTGTAGTGCATTTCAAAGTCGACTATTTAAGATGTGTGTGTGTGTGCTTTTCTATTTTGTGTTACTTACACAGCAAAATCAAATCTCTCAAAATGCCATCTAATGAGAAATCACAGAGTGATCTCACAGGTTGTTCTGAATGTTTGAACCACTCCTTTGTAGATCTGAGCTACTAAGTTCACCTTCCCTCTGTTGATCAGGAGGAAAATAGAACTATGGGAGTCCATTAATCAAGTCACTTGCCTCACTTGAAACCAAGACAATGAAATGACATTTATTAGTGAGATCAGGTCACACAGTGTATATCTATCCATCACTGAAAATAATAAATACCTCTCCAAAAGGTTTTACTGCTGGTACAACCATATCAAGAGCAAAAAAAAAAAAAAAAATCATTCATATATGGTCAATGTGACCACTCACACCTGTCAGGGCCTTGGCTAGCTATACCCAAATCAAGCTCCACAGTCTGTGTTCTCTCCAGCCTTGAATCCCTGATGTCAGTCACCAGACAAACTGGAAAGGGTTCAGAGGAGGGCAACGAAGATGATCAGGGGACTGGAAAGAACGCCCTATGAAGAGAGACTGAAAGAAATGGGCATGTTTAGCCTTGAGAAGAGAAGACTGAGGGGAGATATAAGAGTGCTCTTCAAGGACTTGAAAGGTTGTCACAGAGAGGAAGGCCAGGATCTCTTCTCGATCCTCCCAGAGTGCAGGACACGGAATAATGGGCTCAAGTGACAGGAAGCCAGATTCCGGCTGAACATCAGGAAAAACATCCTTACTGTTAGAGCAAAAAGACAATGGAACCAATGACCTAGGGAGGTGGTGGGCTCTCCTGTACTGGAGGCATCCACAATGAAGCTGGACAGCCACCTGTCAGGGATGCCTTGACCTGGATTCCTGCATTGAACAGGGGGTTGGACTCGATTGTCTTATCCTTCCAATCCTACTATCCTATGATTCTATGATTCTGTCTGCAGGCTTGGTTTAACAAAGCTAGCATGCATCAGCCAGATTACAGTATTCTGTTGATGAGCCAATGCTACAAGACCAGGGTCCTAGTCCTCATGCCAGCCCTGACCAATCCAGAAGCTTCATGTGGTTGTCTAATCCCAGGAGATGATGTTGCATATGCCAGTTCCTGTTCCTGTGCCTGAACACACACACAAAGTCAAATTCAGTTGTCCATGATGGTGCTACTGAGCTGTTGCCTGGGTTTAGGGAAGTTGGAGAAATCCGCAATGGATCCAGATGAGTTCGGATTTCTATAAATCCGGATTCCACAGCATCCTGGCTTCTTCTGTATTGCATAGATTCAATGGATTTGTGGACTTCTTTTTTTAACTTTTGGGGAAAATGTCTGCAAACTCACACTCGCACCAATGCACTTTTAGAGCTAATTCGCACTTGTGCTAATGTGCATTAGCCCAAATGGAATGAAATTCTCATGCATAGAAGACCGATTCTGGCCCATTTGCACTGGCTGCCTATATGTTTCTGGGCACAACTCAAAGTGCTGGTTTTTGACCTATACAGCCCTGCATGGCTTGGGATCAGAAAACCTGACAGAATGCCTCTCTCGGCATGAACCGAGCCATACACTATGTTCTGCATCTAAGGCACTCCTCTGGGAGCCTCCTCTGAGGGAGGCTCAGAGGGTGGCAACAAGGGAGAGGGCTTTCTCAGTGGTGGCTCCCCATTTATGGAATAATCTCCCTGATGAAGCCCACCTGGCACCAACACTGTCATCTTTTCAGCTCCAGGTTAAAACTGCCCTCTTCTCTCAGCCATCTGGCAGCGTATAATGAGTCAATTTCCCCTTCATGGATCACTGCCTTGTTGTGGCGAAGGGGCTTGCATAACTCAGTGAAGCCATAAGCTATGCCATGCAGGGCCACCCAAGATGGACAGGTCATGGCAGAGAGTTCTGACAAAATGTGGTCCACGGGAGAAGGAAATGGCAACCCACTCCAGTATTCTTGCCAAGAAAATCCCATGGAACGTATCACAAGGCTAAAAGATATGACGCCAGAAGATGAGCCCCTCAGGTCGGAAGGCGTCCAATATACTACTGGGGAAGAGCAGAGGGTATTTCCAAGTAGCTCCAGAAAGAGTGAAGCGGCTGGGCCAAAGCCGAAAGGACACTCAGCTGTGGATGTGTCTGGTGGTGAAAAGAAAGTCCGATGCTGTAAAGAACAATATTGTTTAGGAACCTGGAATGTAAGATCAATTAATCAAGGTAAGCTGGAGGTGGTCAAACGTGCGATGGCAAGATTGAACATCGACATCTTGGGAATCAGCGAACTAAAATGGACAGGCATGGGCGAATTTAATTTGGGTGACCGTTATATCCACTACTGTGGGCAAGATTCTCTTAGAAGAAATGGAGTAGCAGTCATAATCAATAAAAGGGTGGGAAAAGCAGTACTGGGGTACAGTCTCAAAAATAATAGAATGATCTCAGTACGAATCCAAGGCAAACAATTCAACATCACAGTAATTCAAGTCTATGCCCCAACCACTGATGCCGAAGAAGCTGAGCTTGATCCGTTCTATGAAGACCTACAATCCTTTCTAGAACTAAAACCAAAAAAAGATGTCCTCTTCATCGTAGGGGATTGGAATGCTAAAGTAGGAAGTCAAGAAATCACCGGGATAACAGGCAAGCATGGCCTTGGTGTACAAACTGAAGCAGGACAAAGGCTAATAGAGTTTTGCCAAGAGAACATGCTGATCATAGCAAACACTCTTTTCCAACAGCACAAGAGGCGACTCTACACATGGACATCACCAGATGGTCAGTATCGAAATCAGATTGATTAAGTCCTTTGCAGCCAAAGATGGAGAAGCTCTATACAGTCAGGAAAAACAAGACCTGGAGCTGACTGTGGCTCAGATCATGAGCTGCTTCTTGCAAAATTTCGGCTTAAATTGAAGAACGCAGGGAAAACCACTAAACCATTCAGGTATGACCTAAATCATATCCCTTATGAATATACAGTGGAGGTGAGGAATAGATTTCAGGGATTAGACCTGATAGACAGAGTGCCTGAGGAACTATGGACGGAGGTCCGTAACATTGTTCAGGAGGCAGCAACGAAATCCATCCCAAAGAAAAAGAAATGCAAGAAAGCAAAGTGGCTGTCTGATGAGGCTTTACAAGTAGCTGAGGAAAGGAGGGAAGTGAAAAGCATGGGAGAAAGGGGAAGATATACCCAACTGAACGCAGAGTTCCAGAGAATAGCAAGGAGAGACAAGAAGGCCTTCTTAAATGAACAATGCAAAGAAATCGAGGAAAACAACAGAATGGGAAAGACTAGAGATCTCTTCAAGAAAAATGGAGATCTCAAGGGAACGTTTTGTGCAAAGACGGGCATGATAAAGGACAAAGAAGGCAGGGACCTAACAGAAGCAGATGAGATTAAGAAGAGGTGGCAAGAATACACAGAAGAACTAAACAGGCAAGATCTTAATGTCCAAGATAGCCATGACAGTGCGGGCACTGAACTTGAGCTGGACATCCTTGAGAGTGAAGTGGGCCTTAGGAAGCATTACTAACAACAAAGCTAGCGGAGATGACAGTCTTCCAGCTGAGCTATTTAAGATCCTAAAAGATGATGCTGTTAAAGTGCTGCACTCGATATGCCAACACATTTGGAACACTCAACAGCAGCCACAAGACTGGAAAAGGTCAGTTTATATTCCAATCCCAAAGAAGGGCAATGCCAAAGAGTCTTCAAACTACCGTACAATTTCACTCATTTCACATGCCAGCAAGGTGATGCTCAAAATCCTACAAGCTAGGCTTTAGCAGTATGTGAACCAAGAACTACCGGAAGTACAAGCTGGGTTTTGAAGAGGCAGAGGAACTAGAGATCAAATCGCCAACATTTGCTGGATCATGGAGAAATGAAGAGAATTCCAGAAAAGCGTCTATTTCTGCTTCATTTACTATGCTCAAGCCTTTGATTGTGTGGATCACAACAAACTGTGACAAATTCTTAAAGAGATGGGAGTACCAGACCACCTTATCTGTCTCCTGAGAAACCTGTACGAGGGTCAAGAAGCAACAGTAAGAACCAGACATGGAACAACCAATTGGTTCAAAATTGGGAAAGGAGTACGACAAGGCTGCATATTGTCGCCCTGTTTATTTAATTTATATGCAGAGTACATCATGAGAAATGTCGGGTTGGATGAATCACAGGTTAGAATTAGGATTGCCAGGAGAATTATCAACAACCTCAGATACGCAGACGAAACCACCCTAATGGCAGAAAGTGAAGAGGATCTCAAGAGCCTCTTGTTGAGGGTGAAAGTGGAGAGTGCAAAAGCTGGTCTGAAACTCAACATTAAAAAAACTAAGATCATGGCATCTGGCCCCATCACTTCCTGGCATATAGAAGGGGAAGAAATGGAAGCAGTGACAGATTTTACTTTCTTGGGCTCCAAGATCACCGCAGACGGTGACTGTAGCCATAAAATTAAAAGACGCTTGCTCCTTGGGAGGAAAGCTATGGCAAACCTAGACATCATAGTAAGAAGCAGAGACAAAACCTTGCCGACAAAGGTTCGTCTAATCAAAGCTATGGTTTTCCCAGTAGTAATGTGTGGCTGTGAGAGCTGGACTATAAGGAAGGCTGAGCGCTGAAGAATTGATGCTTTTGAACTGTGGTGCTGGAGAAGACTCTTATGAGTCCCCTGGACTGCAAGGAGGTCCAATCAGTCCATCCTAAAGGAAATCAACCCTGAGTGCTCATTGGAAGGTCAGATACTGAAATTGAACCTCATATATTTTGGCCACCTAATGTGAAGAGAAAACTCCCTGGAAAAGAAAAGACCCTGATGCTGGGAAGGATTGAAGGCAAAAGGAGAAGGGGACAGCAGAGGATGAGATGGCTAGATAGCATCACGGATGCAATGAATATGGACTTGAGCATACTCCGGGAGAGAGCGGAGGACGGAAGGCCTGGCGTGCTATGGTCCATGGGGTCACGAAGAGTCAGACACGACTTAACAACTGAACAACAACAACAACGAGTCTCTTGATTGTCTCCGGCAGACTGTTTTAAATTTAGATATATGTTGTTGTTGCGTGTGTTATTGTGGGGGTTTTTTTGCCATTATGTGAATAGTTTTTATATTATATATAATGTATTTGAATGGTTTTAGTTTTTGTGAACCACCCAGGGAGCTTTGGATATGGAGCGGTATAGACATAGAATGAATGAATGAATGAATGAATGAATGAATGAATACATCCCTAGGGGTAGATGAAAGTCACTTACCTGTCCTCAAAGCTTGTTCGCGGTGGGGGCGAGGTGCTTCGCTGCTCCCCCCACGAAGTTCAGGCCGGGGGGGAGGCTTCCCACCTCGCCCGGCCGAAATTCAGGCCGGGGAGGAGGCGCCTCGCCTCGCTCGGCCGCGAACTCCAAAGTTTGTTTTTAAAAAAACACGCCCCCATGATAGGCTACGTGACGATTAACATAGCCTATCACGGCTAGATCTGCAAAGTCAGCCATGATAGGCTACGTTAATCATCACGTAGTCTATCACGGGTGACTTAAAAAAAAAAGGCGCTATTTGCGTTGCCCTTATTTTCGCCGTAGTCTACGTAAATCTTTACATAGACTACAGCAACCAAATAAGGAACGGGAATGGCGGCTCCCTATGGTGGCCGCCATTATCCGTACGCGCTTTTTTTTTTTTAAGTCACCCGTGATAGGCTACGTGACGATTAACATAGCCTATCACAGCTGACTT
Organism: Heloderma suspectum; assembly: GCF_057233095.1. Lineage (NCBI taxonomy): Eukaryota > Metazoa > Chordata > Lepidosauria > Squamata > Helodermatidae > Heloderma > Heloderma suspectum. The sequence continues at coordinate 30,437,178 of NC_139469.1, forward strand.
TGCAGATCTAGCCATGATAGGCTACATTAATCGTCACGTAGCCTATCATGGGGGCGTGTTTTTTTTTTCTTTTATTGGAATGGCGGGGGCGGCAGCCGGTCGAAAGCCCGGCTGCCGCTCCTGCCCCGCACGAACACCCGCCGAACCGCCGGCCGGACCCTCCGCCGGGAGGGACATTCGGCAAAAGTAAGTCCCATCCTAGGGGGGGTGCGGGGGGGCAGGGGGTGCGGAGAATTTCTCCCCGAAACTTGTTCGGGGGCCGAACACGTTGGCGCTCGGCCCCCTGAAGTTTTGGGGAGAAATTCTCCGCCATCCCTATATCCCTTTAAAAAATCTGTTTCCATCACTGAGCAGACGACAGAACAAAAGGCACCTGACAATCTGTGAAACACGGACAGAATGGATTTAACAAAATCCGTACATCCCTAAGAGTGATGATAATTCCATAGAGCTGAGAAAAAAATGTCTCCCACTTTGTGGGAGCTATTCACAGGCTGTAAAATAGGGGGCCTTTCTGTGCTATTGTTGGAAGTGGAGCTATGCAAGGGGGGGTACTTACTAAAGCTTCATTGCTGCTCTGTTGGGCTGGTGGACACACTATCTACTTGGACATGGTGGGGAAAGGTGATAGTCACCACTGGAACAGATCTTCGAGAGGGGTCCAGTGAGTTTCAGCAACCTGCTGAAATTTGTAGCCTGCACTTCAAATGCAAAACAGGTGGCTTTGCCCCTTCTTTCACCCCCAAGGTTTTGAAGGGTCAGCCTATCCCTATAATTTAACAATTTCTTATCTTCACCATGCTCCAAGAATATTCAGCAGCGTCACTTTGGATGGGCATGGGCTGGCAAATGAGATTTGCTAGAGGAATTTACAGTGGATTGTGATTCCTGTTGCAAGGGCTCAGTTCTGACACAGGGGGGATTCTTCCGCTATACCAGCACATCTTTCTCAACTGTTTTTTATTTTATTTTTTTCTGCTTCTTCTAGGAAAGAACTGCCAGAGCCACATGGAGACCAGTCTGGTGGTGGCACATTGAGTTCAATAACATTTCCTTTCAAGCGACTTCAGGATCATAACACAAGTCAACAGAAACTGGACGTTCACCATCGTTGTGCTCAGGAAGGAGACACAAGTCCAAAGTATAAGACAAATGGTGCAGCCACCTTGTTGAAGCTAAGCAAATCATCGTTTGCCCAGTGCCTGGATGGGGAACTCCTTGGAAACCTCCTTGCATGCCACCTTAAGTTCTGTGGAAGAAAGGTGGGATGTGGTATAAATGGACTGAATCAATCAATGGAACAAACTGCCTAGGCTTACCTTTCCCAACCTGGTGGCATCCAGATGTCTTGGACTGGAACTCTCATTCTGAGCCAGTCTGGCCACCAGTCAGGGATGATGGTAATAGTGCTCCAAAACATCTGGAGTGCACCATGTTGGGGAAAGCTGGTCTACATTAAAAAGAGAGATATTACAAACACACACACAGAGAGAGAGAGAGAGAGAGAGAGAAACAGAAAACAACAAAGAGACTTGTGACACCTTCAGGACTAACAGATTTATTGAGACAGAAGCTTTTGTAGTCTTTAGACCCCGTTGTTGTTTTTGCTGAAAGAGGCTAATGCCACTACCCCTCTAGCAAGGGTTAGAAGGAAACAGAGGATGCTGAACAGGAGAGGTAAAGCAAGGTCTGCTTCACTTGGCCAATTAACAACGGGATGCCATAAAGAAAGAATGTGAATTGTGCTGCCATAATGCCTTTGTTGATGAAGAAGGCTTGTGTTTAAAAGCATTTTAAAATCTCCTTCAGGGGGAAGTTGTGGGAGAAGAATGCTATTTCTGCTCACAACTGTATAATTACGTTGTACTCTTAATATCCCTTGACTTCAAAATGACAGCTAAAGGAGATTAAAGCTGTTTACAGCCAATGGGAAGTAGAATGGTAGCTGCTGGCAATCTTTCTCGCTCGCTTAGGAACCAGAAGTCTGGTCATAAATCTATATTCTTCTTCAAGGAGGAAGTTTGTGATTAAAGGATTCTTCCTGCAGCTGTGACTCTATGATAAGAGTGTTATGTTCAAACCCCCGTAAGCTACAAAAGGAATATATATTAAGTGAGCCATTCTAATGTGAGGAGGGGGCATGTATAAAAGGGTGAGACATATGACTAGCTCCTCAACAAGTGACCGTAGGCATGACAGCCAACTCTGTATGTAATTTTTGGAACAGGTCATTCGAAATTGACAGGAAATGTTTTAGGGATCCATGTTGATTGTGGTTTCTCTCGCGTTCCCATTTTTCCAAGCTTGCATGAAAGTTCAAAAGCACTTTTGTGTGCATTTCTCCTAATCCATGCACTTCGTATGCAATTTGGCCCAGTATACACATTTTTGTAAGCAATTTTCCTAATGGAATACATTTTAATGTGATTTTCACTAATATACACACATTGTCTGCGAAGAGAAAACTCCCTGGAAAAGACCCTGATGCTGGGAAAGACTGAAGGCAAAAGGAGAAGGGGACGGCAGAGGATGAGATGGCTAGATAGCATCACAGATGCAATGAATATGAACTTGAGCACGCTCCGGGAGAGAGTGCAGGACAGGAAGGCCTGGCGTGCTATGGTCCATGGGGTCACGAAGAGTCGGACACGACTGAACGACTGAACAACAACAACAACACACATTGTCTCTGTGTGTTCCCCTAGAACCTTCCTCTAGAGCACTGAGTGTATTGGCTTCCTCTCTGTGGAACTCCCTGCCTGTTGATGTCAGGCAGGCACCATCATTATTTTCAACCCCTGCAGAAGAAGAAGCTCCATTCTTCTATTGAACTAACTGGGGAAGCCCAGGTGGCTGTGGTGTCCAGGAGTGCTTTTTCCCAGCTTAGGCTGGTACGCCAACTGCAGCCCTATGTGGACAGGATGGACTTTGCCTCAGTTATCCACACACTAGTCATGTCCAGGCTGGGCTACTGTAATGTGCAATACATGGGGCTGCCCTTGAAGATGATTCAGAAACTCCAGCTTGTGAAGAATGCAGCTGCCTGAGTATCAGTGGGGGCGAGGCGATTCGATCACATAATGCCTATACTGCACCAGCTGCACTGGTTACCAGTGCATTTCCAAGCCAATTCAAAGTGCTGATTTTGACATTTAAAGCCTTAAATGGTTTGGGACCAAGTAACTTGAAGGACCACCTTCACCCATATCAGCCTGCCCACACTTTAAGATCAGAAAGAGAGGCCCTTCTCATTTGCCCACCCATGAGAGCCATCAGGTGGGTGACCACATGTGAGAGGGCTTCTCTGCAGTGGCCCCACACCTTTGGAACCAGCTGGCATTGGAGGTCCACCATGCTCCATCATTGCAGACTTTTAAGAAGGCCTTGAAAACATATTATTTTACCTTGGCCTTCTCTTGATATGGCTGCTGTTGTCGCTGTTACTGCTGTTAACATGGTTATTGGTTTTATTCTTGGCTTTTATTGCTGTTTTTTATTGTTTTTATGATTTTATCACTTTTAATATTTTAACTGTTTTATGTATTTCATTGTTGTAAGGCACCTTGGGAGGGCTTCCACCCTGAAAGGCAGCCAATAAACATTGTAAATAAGTAAGTAAGCAAGCAAGCAAGCAAGTAAATAAATAAATTATTCACCACCTGGGAATCCTGTTTAAGGCTGACCCACAAATTCTGCAGCCAACCTGCTTTTCCTGAGTCACACAGATTCCATGGATTTATGGACTATTTAAAAAAAAAATCTGGAATTTTACACAAATTCAGTCATTGAAAAATAAAATAATAAGTAAAATAAAAGAAACATTGGCCAAAAATGTGCACTTTATTATTATTTATTATTGCATTTATATCTCACCTTTTTTCCTTTTGCAAGGCACCCAAGGCAGCTTACATTATCCTCCTCCTCTCCATTTTATCCTCACAACAACAACCCTGTGAGGTAGGTTGGGCTGAGAGTGTGTGAGTGGCCCAAAGTCACCTAGTGAGCTTCCATGTCCGAGTGGGGACTAGAACCCGGATCTCCCAGCTCCCAGTCCAACACGCTTGCCACTACACCACACTGGATGTACACCACACTAGCGGCACACTTCCTCCATAGGCTAAATCATGAAAATGTGCATTGGGCGGGGGTTGTGTATTTTGAGGGGGATTTGCACATTTTCCCAGTTGCAAATTTGCACAAATTCTAGAAAGGTGGGGAGAATCAAATTCTATAAATGAGCAGACAATGGAATGAAAGTCATCTGACAATCTGTGAAATGCAGGTGGAACAGATTTTACAAGATCCGTACATCCCTAATCCTGTTGGATGAAGAGCAGTATATACATTCTGTAAATAAATATATATGCATTTTCGCACACAGAACCTACCTTGGTTCAACACCTCTAGGGATGCGCACTCAGGCACCCTGTGCCAACATGTGCAGGAAGGGCACGTGTGAGGAGGGAAGCTGGATCATGCCAGTTGGTTATGCCCATGGATGGTGACACTTTGAATGTCCTCCTTGCCCTGGGTTTCACATTCAGTGTTAGCATGAAGGGGATCCTATGTACTGCTGTACTGCTATTTGCGTTGCCCTTATTTTCGCCGTAGTCTACGTAAATCTTTACATAGACTACAGCGACCAAATAAGGAATGTGAATGGCGGCTCCCTATGGGGGCCGCCATTTGCGTATGCACTTTTTTTCTTTTTTTAAAGTCACCCATGATAGGCTACGTGACGATTAACGTAGCCTATCACGGCTGACTTTGCAGATCTAGCCGTGATAGGCTACGTCAATCGTTACGTAGCCTATCACAGGGGCGTTTTGTTTTTTTTACTTTGCTTGTAATGGCGGCGGCGGCAGCCACCAGGACCCGCCGCCGGGAGGGACATTCCTGAAAGGTAAGTCCCATCCCGGGGGGGGCGGGGGGCAGGGGGGCGGAGAATTTCTCCCCGAACAACCTTCAGAGGACCGAATGCATTGGCGCTCGGCCCCCCGAAGTTTCGGGGAGAAATTCTCCCCCATCCCTAAATTGATTCTATGATCTATGGCATAACTGAGGGAATCCCATTCCTCCCAAGAAGGAGAAGGATATCAGAAATGTGTCAAAGGACATTATTTTCAAAGCTCTGTCTTTTAAAAAACCAAATTGAATTGGTGTTTCCATTCCTCTGTTTACTTTCCTGGACTTTATTCAGGGGGGGAGGGGATGTCATCAATGTTAAACTTGATTCAATTCTATTCTGTTCTGTTCTATTTGCTCTGTTTTTTAGGGATGTACGAAAGTCACTTACCTTTTCAAAGGGGGTGATTCGCAGTGGAGGGGAGGTGCTCTGTCCCTCCCCTCTAAATTCTGGCCGGGGGGGGAGGCGCTCTGTCCCTCCCCCCAAAAATTCTGGCTGGGGGGGAGGTGCTCCATCCCTCCCCCCTGAAATTCTGGCCAGGGGGGAGGTGCTCCATCCCTCCCCCCTGAATCCTGTCCAGCTCGGTCTGCAAATGGTGGCGGCCATAGCTGCCGCTGTTTGCATCCCTGCAGTCAGCCGTGATAGGCTATGTAAATGTTTACGTAGCCTATCACGGCTGAGTAAAAAACAACAACAACAACGCGCGTATGCAAATGGCAGTGCCCATGGGCGCTGCCATTTGTGTTCCTTATTTTGGCACGTCTTAGTCTACGTAAACATTTACGTAGACTACGGCGAAAATAAGGGGAATGCAAATAGCGTAGCATCTACGCTATTTGCGTTCCCCTTATTTTCGCCGTAGTCTACATAAATGTTTACGTAGACTAAGATGTGCCAAAATAAGGAACGCAAAATAAATGGCTGCATTTAGCTTAAACTAAGACCTTTACAGCTGCAAATGGCATAGTGGATGCCATTTGAGTATGCAGTCAATCCACCCAACCAGCACTAAGGCAATCAATGGCAGCTGTATCACTGGTGCTCCGGAGCTGGCCAGCGGCTCCGTGGAATCACCGTGGAACGGAGCTGGCCAGCTAGGATTCTGAGGGGGAGGGACAGATCTCCTCCAACCCCTGCAGACACCTCCCCCCCAGGGAGGTGAACCCATTGCAGCATTCCATTCTGAAAAGGAACCTTCCTCTAATTAGGGATGTATGAAAGTCACTCACCTGTTCGCGGATTATGTTGATGGTGGGGGGGAGGCGTTCCGTCCCTCCCCCCAGAATCCTGGCCAGCTGGTTCTGCTCTGCAGGGATTCTGCGGAACCGCCGGCCGGCTCCGCCAGCAGCCGGACATCCGGCCGCTGGCTAGCAGGGACGCAAATGGCGGCAGCCGTAGCCACCGCCGTTTGCGTCCCTGCAGTCAGCCGTGATAGGCTACATAAATGTTTATGTAGCCTATCACGTCTGATTTAAAAAAAAAAAATGTGCGGACGATACACTATTTGCGTTCCCCTTATTTTTGCCATCTTAGTCTACGTAAATCTTGACGTAGACTAAGACGTGCCAAAATGAGGAACGCAAATGGCGGCGGCCATAGCCGCCGCCATTTGCATACGTGCGGTTTTTTTTTTTTAAGTCAGACGTGATAGGCTACATAAACATTTACATAGCCTATCACGGTGGGTTTTTTTTAAAACCTAGCCGTGATAGGTTAAGTAAATCTTTACGCAGCCTATCACGTCTTTTTTTTAAAAAAAAAAAAAACTGGAAATGGCGGCGGTGGCAGCCAGTTGGAAGACCGGCCGCTGTAGCTGCCGCCGCCGGAGCCACCACTGCCCAGAAGATCCGCCCCAGGTAAGTCTCATCCTGAGGGGGGCAGGGGGCAGGCTGTTCCACTACCGATTTCGGGGGGCCAAATGCACTGGCATTCGGCCTCCCTGAGATCCATGGCGGAATTCTCTGACATCCCTACTTGTAATGAAAGAAACTCTGGCCCAGAGAACCCTAACTGGAATCACAGAATTATAGAATGATTCAAGCACTCCTTATACCAGGGCTGAACATTCCTGATGGCATAAAATTATTATTCTAGTTGCAAGCTAATTAAGCAATAAACCAAAAGGGTTTCTGGGATAATGTTCAGCCTGGTACTAGCAAAAAAAAAAAAAAAAGAATAAGACCACATCATGAGCCTTCAGCGATTTCTGTTTTTTTTCCATCTGACTTACACCCCCAATTTTGTTTTATTTTGCCAATAAAAAGGAGTATAGAAGAAGATTTAATTTCATTGTATTCTATAATGTCTGCGTTTTTAAAATCAGGTTATATTTACCTCATATTATAAGGGCAAAGAGCTTACAATGCTGAAGGTTTAAATTTGCACAATACAAGATGCATAGAAGGGAAAAGAAGTTAATCAAAGAATTTTATCACTTGTCTTTAAAAAAAAATGAACTTCATTATATTGGAAGAAGATGTAAATTTTAATTTTGCTGTATTAGCTCCCATGTTCCACCCAAACTTCAGATTTGCTAATCAGCTGTCATTTTTAATAGCAAACAGATGCTGCCAATTTAGAAATAGAAATGCCCCTGGAATTGTAAGCTTTATTAATTCCACTGATATATTATTTAATATAATTTATATATCCCATACTAGGGATGGTGCAGGCACCCGACTGGGCCCAAGAGTTTGTCAGGCTCCCCCCTCTCCCCCTCCCCCAAATCCAACTGAGTGAACTGCTGCCCCTGTCTGCTGAGCTGCGCTAGTGGCTGGGACTTACTGGACTGATCTGCTCACTCCTGGCAGCCAGCCGTCCTCCTTTCAAGCCGCCATCTTTTTCACAAGATGGGGCTCTATATTTTTGTATATTTACTGTTGTGCACAAAGACAGCTGTAAAGGGCCATTTTCACAATATTAGTCAGTCAACCTGAATAGCCAACTTTTTTCTTGGAACTCAAAGTCTGGGACATCTTTTCACATTCACTTTTCGATACTTGCAGATTCATTTGCCACCTTTCGGTAACACTCCTCTGGTCTCCAAATGACTTCTGTTACACCAGATAAAGATAGACCCCTGACAAGATTATGTCTTCCCAAATTGCACAATAAAGGGTCCATTAGAATATTAACAAGATAATGAAAATAGTTCTGTTCGTGTTTAAGTGGCTAAATTACCACCAAAGACTAGTTTCCAAATGTCAAACTTCCAATAGTCTTATCCTGCAAAAGGAAGGCAACTATTCTTCTTTACTAAACCAATTACATTACAAGATCTTCTTACAGATCCAGTCTTCTTATAGACCCAATGGCAGTCTTACCCAAATGCAGCCCAGGGCATCAGAATTCTAAGCTAATTGTGAAATGTGTTGAGCAATTTCCCTACACAAACCCATTTGAAAGGAATGGGAGCCTTCAGGATGGTGGTTTAGGAATTGGGCCAGGGCAGTTGGGAAGGGATGTAACTGGTGTGCTCTTACATAAGGATGTATAAGAATTTTATTTTTGCTCACAAAACATGAGAGCATGCCCTATTCGAAGCTCCAAACTTGAGTGCAAGCATACGTCCGCCGAAAATATCCACAAATGGTTGAACACGTGCTCACATTCTCCTCATTCCTGATTCCATGTTTGATTTGCACACATCTCCCAATTTGTGCAAATTTCCTCTGTAGGCTGAATCTGCCCCACTTTAGGCTATGGAGGAAAATTGCACAAATTAGGAAATTTCTTGAAATTTGAGGAGATTGGTGCAAATGTCCCATTCTACCACTGCTCGATTTGCACAAGTTTCCCATTTGCAAAGAGAAATCAGCAACTGCAAACATGAGCGGGAATCAGGGCAGCTTCTGGATTTCAGTAAGTACCCCTCCCATATTTCCACTCATAATCTGGGCAGTGAGGGAAGGTTTCAGTTAAGCCACACATAGGGATGTGTGAATCAGAATAACTTGAGCTGGCCAAAGTTCTCTGAATTCCATCTCAAAGCTCATTCCGACTTGAGTCCATATCAGGTTAAGAGCATTGCGTTTTTCTTTCCACATGAAAATCCATGTGTGTTTTCATGCATATTTCCCCCAATGTACACATCAGTTGTGTACATCTTTGAAATGTATGCATTCTTCTGCCATTGATTAAAGTGCATTTTGGCACATTTTTCAGAAGTACGCATTTTTCCACGCACAGTTTTCAAATGTACACATGCTGTCGAACACAATTTTTTTTGGGGGGGAGGGTCTATGAATCACACTGCAAGCTCAGAAATATATGGATCAACCACAGTTTGCATCCAAGTCTGTATTCACTCCAGGAGGTTTGAACTGGATAAATCCTGACTGAAAACAGAATGAAACAAATTTATCATACATCCCTAGCCACAGCTTTGTTTAAGACCGGCATGTCGTCCAATGTTCAGTTGGGAATTCCAATTTATTTCCTACACAGGAAAGAACAGAACATACAGTGTGGAGTATAGGTCATGCCAAATCCACAGTTCAGACAAGTGCCCACCTGCATGGCCAGTGGTGGCCAGCTGTGTTATGAAAAGGTTTCCCTCCACAGGTGAAGCCCAAGAATATGCCGCAACTCAAACCAGGAATTCCATGCAAACTTTTATTCTTCCTTTTATTCTCCCTTCCAGTTTAAAAGGTTTTAAAGCTGACTCAGTATGAATTCAAAATATCTGCTAGCTTCCCGTAGCACCTACAGGGCTCATTAATTTAATTACAGCTGTTTTATCTTTTCTCCCCCTTTCATTCTTTCTTCCTTTCTTCCCTAAGAGCTGACTTCATACCAACTGCAAAGCAATGCCAGCAGTAAAATGTTGTTCCATTATTAATGGGATTTGTAATTGTTAGTGTGAAATGCTTTTTCTTCTACCTCCAGCATGCAAGGACGTTGCCCAAGCTGCATGCAAAATGAGAAGGCAAGAGGAAAAGGGTTCCAAAGCAGAAAAATAAAAGGGCAGGCTGACAGCAAGACATACCTGGAATCTAGAATGCAATTATTTGATTATCTTTTTCAGGGTAGGTATAGTTGGTCACCTGCTGAGAACCCGGACAAAAAAACCCTTGAGCTGCTGCTCCTTTCACCTTTGCAACCTGCTTGTTTTCCTGCTTCTTGTTCTGGCCCAGAAAATGGTGGTGATGAGAAGGAGAAGGAAAAGTAGATGCCACGGCCTGTTTGCCCACTGGCTCTGTCAAGCAAGTAAGTGGTAGCAATGATTACAAAGAGGAGGACGAGCCATAGAAGTTGGTGACAATGGTGGTGAGAAGACAGACTCACTGATGGACAGGAGCATTGTGGGTGACATTCCTGGAAAAACCCTGGAGCTGACATTCATTGTTCCACTTTATGGATTGTTAAACCACTAATTTTGGCTTCCCAGACTTCTGATGCCTAAGGCACACCATGCTTTGAGCTGAAATTTCTGGTGCGCTTATTCTTATATACCACTAAATGCTAACTTTGAGAGTGAAAGAATTACAAATTTTCCACCCTCAGAGGAGTCCACCCCTTCCTGTATGAGTCACTGATGCAACTATGGCTCCTGATTGGAAGGAGGCAAGGCTAAAGCAAGGACCAAGTTCAGGTTTGAGAAAGTCCTCTGCAAAGTGCCCCCTGTGGTTCCCCTCCAGTACGGGTGGACCTCCCAATCACAAGCATATCCAGTGGATGAATTTCTCACAATGCCCCAGAATAGCACTACATTGGGGAAATTGGGGGGAATTAAGATGGCTGGCTGTCATAGCTGCCACCAGACCTGGGCAGACATCAGCATCGATGGGCCCCAGCAACATGGCTTCAAACATGGAAGAGACCATGTGTGACTAACTGAGAAGACTAACTGAGAAGAAAAGGGCATTGGAAATGAACATTCAACCCTATGGCAATAAAGAGGCAAGGTGAAGGCACGGACTCATGCACAGAGGTGATAGAGAGACATGCACACTCATACAGACACACCCTGATGCTTTGGCTCACAGAAGTCTTTGATGTACTGAATTAACTGATTTCACATGGCACACCATTTGGGCATTTGAATTCACTGATTTGAATTCAAGGAAGCTGGGTGCCAGTAAGCTGTTTATTTTGCATTGTTTTCGCTGGCTTGGAGGGGGGAGGCACCTTATCCATGTCCTCCATGTCCAAGAGAATGGAGAGTCCTCCATGTCCTTAGCCGTAAAGCAGGTGAGAGTAGGGATGGCGGAGAATTTCTCCCCGAATCTCCGGGAGGCCGAATGCCAGCACATTCGGCCCCCCAAAATTGGTGGTGAAATTCTCCGCCACCCCCCAGCCACCCCCCCCGGGATGGGAATTACCTCCTGCGAATGTCCCTCCCGGCAGCGGGTCCCGGCGGCGGTTCGGCGGCGGTTCGGTGGCGGTTCGGCGGGGGCGAGGGTGGCGGCCGGTCTTCTGACCAGCTGCCGCCGCCGCCATTACAAAATAAAGTAAAAAAAAAAAAAAAAAACACCCGTGATAGGCTACGTAATGATTAACGTAGCCTATCACGGCTAGGTTTCCAAAGTCAGCCATGATAGGCTACGTTAATCGTTACGTAGCCTATCATGGGTGACTTTGAAAAAAAAAAGTGCGTACGCAAATGGCGGTGCCCATGGGCGCCGCCATTTGCATTCCTTATTTGGTCCCGGGTAGTCTACGTAATGATTTACATAGACTATGGCGAAAATAAGGGCACCACCATTCGTCTACGCACTTTTTTTTTTCTTTCAAAGTCACCCATGATAGGCTACGTAATGATTTACGTAGCCTATCATGGCTGACTTTGGAAATCTAGCCGTGATAGGCTGTGTAAATCGTTACGTAGCCTATCACGGTTGTTGTTTTTTTTCCCCCACTTCTTTTTTCGCGGCCGGGGAGACGGGGTGCTTCTCCCCAGCCTGAATTTCGGCCGGGCGAGGCGGGGCGCCTCCCCCCCCCGGCCTGAACTTCGGGGCGAGAACCGAAGCACCTCCCCCCCACCGCAAAGCAAGCTGTGGGACCAGGTAAGTCCCTTTCGTACATCCCTAGGTGAGAGACGTGATTTTTTTCAGATTTTTAAAAAATTATTCTTCACAAAGTTCACAGCACTTGCTGATAGGGATGTCAGGGAATTTTGCCACGAATCTCTGGGTGAATGCGCTGGCATTCGGCCCCCCGAAATCGGTGGCGAAACGGTCTGCCACCTGCCCCTCCCGGGACGGGACTTACCTTGTGCGAATGTCCCTGGAGGCAGCGGCTCCGGCGGCAGTTCGGCGGGGGTTCGGCGGCAGTGGCTCCGCCGCCATTTCCAGTAAAAAAAAATAAAAAATGATAGGCTATGTAAACATTTACGTAGCCTATCACAGCTAGATTTAAAAAAAAATACCGTGATAGGCTACGTAAATGTTTACGTAGCCTATCATGGCTGAGTAAAAAAAAAACAAAAAAAACGCGCGTACGCAAATGGTGGCGCCCATGGCCACCACCATTTGCGTTCCTTATTTTGGCACGTCTAGTCTATGTAAACATTTACATAGACTACGGCGAAAATAAGGGAACGCAAATAGCGTAGACGATGGTATTTTCGCTGTACTCTACGTAAATGTTTACGTCGACTACACGTGCCAAAATAAGGAACGCAATGGGCGCCGCCATTTGCATATGCGCGGGGTTTTTTGTTTTTTGTTTACTCAGCCGTGATAGGCTACATAAACATTTATGTAGCCTATCACGGCTGATTGCAGGGATGCAAACGGCAGCGGCTACGGCCGCCACCATTTGCATTCCCAGCCAGCCAGGATTCGCAGCGGGAGAGATGGGGCGCCTCCCCCCTGGCCAGAATTTTGGGGGGGAGGGACAGGGTGCCTCCGCCCCAGCCAGAATTTCGGGGGGAGGGACAGAGCACCTCCCCCCCGCGAATCAAAATTTGGGCAAGGTAAGTGACTTTCGTACATCCCTACTTGCTGATAGGGATGAGGTGAGTACTCAAATGAGTGTGTCTGGAGGATGGACAGATTCGAAATGCAAACTCTCCCTCTGCCCTTGAAAAAGAAAAAGCCAATAACTCTGGACACATCCTTGAAAAAAAGTTAGAAATCCCCTCCTTTCACTTGCCTGTCTACCCCCTTTGCAAAATAAACAAAATGCTTTGTTTGTTCTGTTGTCCACCCCAGAATGGAATCGGATGTTTTTCATTCCCTAATTTGCTCAAATGCATATCTGCACAATTTCTGCAAATACACATGGGCAAAAATGTGCAATTTCCCCCAAATGTGCATTATCATACTTTAGCTTATGAGGGAAATGCACATTTTTGGCCGGGTTTTTATTGTGCATATTTTTCTACAATGATATTTGCGCAACAAAGTTATAAAAATGGCCCAGAAGTCCACAGAATCTGCCCGACAGGGGAAAAGCCAGTCTGCTGCGGAATCCATGGGCCTGATTCATTAAAATCTGAACTCACTTAGTTCCATTGCGAATTTCTCTGACATCCCTAATGGGTCCGTTATTAGACCTGTCCATGAATTTTACATAAAACGTAATTTTAAATGTCCCAACTTATTCAAGATGAGTTTGGAAATTTGTAGGGGTGAACGAAAGTCACTTACCTTTTCTCGCAGCTTTTTCGCGGTGGGGGGGAGTGCTTCGCTGCTCCCCCCGCGAAGTTCAGGCCGGGGGGGGAGGCTTCCCGCCTCACCCGGCCGAAATTCAGGCCGGGGAGGAGGCTTCCCGCCTCGCCCGGCCGCGAACACGAAAGTAAAAAAAAAAACAAAACAACGTCCCCTGATAGGCTACGTGACAATTCACGTAGCCTATCACGGCTAGATCTGGAAAGTCAGCCGTGATAGGCTACGTGAATCGTCACGTAGCCTATCACAGGTGACTTTAAAAAAAAAAAGTGCGTACGCGAATGGCGGCCCCCATAGGGAGCCGCCATTCCCGTTCGTTATTTGGTCGCTGTAGTCTACGTCAATCAACGCTCTTTGCGTTGCCCTTATTTTCGCCGTAGTCTACGTAAACATTTACGTAGACTACAGCGACCAAATAACGAACGGGAATGGCGGCTCCCTATGGGGGCCGCCATTCGCGTACGCGCTTTTTTTTTTTTTTTTTTTTAAAGTCACCCGTGATAGGCTACGTGACGATTCATGTAGCCTATCACGGCTGACTTTGCAAATCTAGCCGTGATAGGCTACGTGAATCGTCACGTAGCCTATCAGGGGACGGTTTGTTTTTTTTTTCTTTGATTGCAATGGCGGGGGCGGCAGCCGGTCGAAAGACTGGCTGCCGCTCCCGCCCTGCTCGAACACCGGACGAACCGCCAGCCGGACCCGCCGCCGGGAGGGACATTCAGGGAAGGTAAGTCCCGTCCCGGGGGGGGGTGGGGGGGTGCGGAGGATTTCTCCCCGAAACTTGTTCGGGGGGCCGAACACGTTGGCGCTCGGCCCCCCGAAGTTTCGGGGAGAAATTCTCCGCCATCCCTAGAAATTTGGATGGCAAAAAGATCTGGTAGATTTCCAGAGAAGCTAAAAGAGTTTGGTAAAGAATCACGTGACACACGGTGGTAGCTTCAATGTTCAAGGCCTGATGTAGATGACTAGTGTACCCTTGAATTCTCAAATTCAGAATCATTTGTCTAGAAAATATGTTTCTCTTATTTCAGAACACTTCTGTATCAAACATAAAAATACATCCCAGTGGCTTGATTCCCCCCCCCCAATCTCTAGGCAATAAAATAAAATAAAATAAAATGGGGGTAGGTAAGTCAAAGAAGAAACAAGAATACTAATCATGGGAAAATACAAAAAAAATGAAGAATCATTTTTTTCTAATGATAATATGAATAAAATAACTGAGCTGCGTGCTCCCTTTATGTAATATTGGCAAAGATGGATTGCATCTCAATAAAATAGTTGTTTTCAATAGCTTATCATAATGAAAAATATTACAGCATGGGATATCATAGTAAGGATAATTTCCATTTCCTGTATGAATGTTCGGCAATGAATAAACTATTTAATCACATCTTGATAAGACTCAAAGAGGCTCCCATTACCCCATCAGGTTGTAATCTGTCACTTGCCACCTCCAATGTTCTTTCCTAATTTTTCATCATTTACATGAGGCAGAAATTATGGCCGAAGGGCCATCAAGCCTTTTATTAATATCTTTTGCATCTTGGTCTTGTGTCAAATGTTTTCTCATCAAAGTATAAGAATAGAAATACAGAAGTGCTATGTTCTGCATTGCATTCATTACACTCCTTAAAGAAAGAGAAAACACTTTGGGGGCATTGTTATGAAAGATGACCTGATCCATGAAGCCATTGAAAGACTGCACTTATTTTTTTGTTATTGTGGAGTGCTCCCTGATTCCCCAAAAGGAGGGAATTTCAGGTAGACCTGAGCCAATGGCACCCGCAGGTGCTGCGCTGGCGACCCCTGCTATAGGGAGTCACTTTGTATAATTTTCTCTGAATATTCGCCTCCATTTTTGTAGTGGTCACCATTCCTCTCCTCACAGTGACCTAAAATGATACTAGGTCCTGACTGCTAAGTATGATTTTGTTTTGTTTTGTTTATAGATTTTTGTAAGGGGGGGGGGTCGTGGGGAATGGGTACTAGCTCTTTCTTAAGCTCAGGCATCTTACCTGGTCTATCTGATCTGGGGAACATGGCTGAAAGACTGGGATCATAGACAGGAGGCACATGGCTGAGTTCATCAATGAAAAGCTGCAGCTACCAGCAAATGCCAAATGGGAGGGAACCATCCACAGCTATGTGCTGGAAGTAGGGATGTAAGAGAATTCCGCCACAGATCTCAGTGAGGCCAAATGCCAGTGCATTCGGCCCCCCGAACTCCGTGGCGGAACGGCCTGCCACCACCCGCCCCCCCGTGGTTCCCCCCCGGGACAAGACTCACCTGGGGCGGATCTTCCAGGCGGCAGCGGCTCTGGCAGCGGCTCCGGCGGCGGCGGCCAGTCTTCCAACTGGCTGCCACCGCCGCCATTTCCAGGCTTGTGTGTAAAAAAAAAAAAAAAAAGACATGATAGGCTACATAAAGATTTATGTAGCCTATCATGGCTAGGTTTAAAAAAAAAAGAAAAAAAAGATGTGATAGGCTACGTAAATCTTAACATAGCCTATCATGGTTGGGTGGGTTTTAAAAAAAAAAACACCACGTACGCAAATGGCGGCTATGGCCGCCGCCATTTGCATTCCTTCTTTTTACCGTCTTAATCTACGTAAATATTTATGTAGACTATGATGGAGAAAATAAAGGGGAACGCAAATAGTGTAGCGGGCGCTATTTGCGTCCCCTTTTGATTCACCATTTTAGCCTATGCAAAGATTTATATAGGCTAAAACGGTGAATGAAAAAGTGACGCAAATAGCGCCCGCTACGCTATTTGCGTTCCCCTTTATTTTTGCAGTCATAGTCTACGTAAATATTTACGTAGATTAAGACGGCCAAAAAGAACGAACGCAAATGCATTTGCATACTCGATTGGTTGTTTTTTGTTGTTTGTTTGTTTTTTTACCCAGAGCCCTCCGCGGCTGGAAATCCAGCTGCGGATGGCTCTGGCCTGGCCGGGCCAGGCCCGGCCGGCTGCTCTGCGGAGCTGCCACAGAGCACAGCTGGCCATTCGAGGATTCCGGGGGCAGGAACGGAGCGCCTCCCCCCCAGCCAGGATTCCGGGGGGAGGGACGGAACGCCTCCCCCCCCACCATCAACACGATTGTGGAACGCCTCCCACAATCCACGAAAGGTACTTCACTTTTGTACATCCCTAGCTGGAAGAAGGGATGTATGAATCCTTACCTTGAGTCTGTAGGGGGAAGTCCATGGGGGGGGGGAGGTGATCCATTCCTCCCCCACAGAATCCAAGACAGCTGGCTCCACTCTGCAGTAAGTCCACGGAGCCGCCGGCTGGCTCCATCCTGCAAGTGATACAGCCGCCATTGTGGTCCGTATCATTGTCTGCGCGGGACCCAGAACTGCTACAGATGCAAATGGTGTCAGCTATGCTGTTTGTGTCCCCATTTTTCCTCGCGATAGGCTATGTAAGTATCTTCGTAAACACAGGTGCATACGTAGCCTATCGTGAGGAAAAATGGGGATGCCAATGGCTTAGTGGGGATGCTATTTGCATCCAATCACTTCCAGGTTCCACACAGATGGCGGAAGAGAACTGGCCCGGGGGGGATTCGATCCGCATCGGAGCTGCCTGCAGCTGAGTGCTCCATTCCTCTGAGGACTTCGGGGGGCCAAATTCACTGGAATTCAGCCTCATTGGAATCCGCAGTGGATTCTGCTGACATCCCTAGCTGGAAGGATACAAATACTTTATCCCAGCAGTACTGGCTTGCAGTGGCAAGAGAGGATGGAGCTGAGCCAGGTCATGAAGAGAGACCAACTGGGCAGCCCACCTGGTGGGCCAAACATCAGCATCTGGAAGTGGCTGCCATCCTGAAACTCCCAGCTTGAGGAAAACCAGACTATTGCTTCTCCATGCTGAAGAATCCCACTGGGTGGGTGGAGAAATCCAAGGTGCTGGATTGAAAAGGACCCAAGAAAAGAGCTATCTTCTAGGGATGTACGAAAGTCCCCTTACCTGGCTCCGCCGGGTTCCACTTCAGGGGGGAGGTGCTCCGTCCCTCCCCCCGGAATCCTTGCCGGAGGGGGAGGCGTTCTGCGCCTCCCCAAAAAAATCCTGGCCGGCCGGCTCTGCTCCACAGGGATTCCGTGGAGCCACCGGCCGGCTCTGCCAGCAGCCAGACATCCAGCCGCTGGCTAGCAGGGACGCAAGCGGCGGCCGTAGCTGCCACTGTTTGCATCCCTGTAGTCAGCCGTGATAGGCTACGTAAAGACTTACGTAGGCTATCATGTCTGGCTTAAAAAAAAAAACAACCCGCACGTACGTAAATGGTGGCGGCTACGGCCACCGCCATTTGCGTTCCTTATATTTATTTCCGTCTTAGTCTACGTAAATATTTATGTAGAATAAGATGGCAAAAATAAGGGGGAACGCAAATAGCATCTGCTACGCTATTTGCATTCCCCTTATTTTCTCTGTCTTAGTCTACGTAAATATTTACGTAGACTAAGATGGCCAAAAATAAGGAATGCAAATGGCGGCGGCCATAGCCGCCACCATTTGCGTACGCGTTTTTTTTTAACCCAGACGTGATAGGCTACGTAAGTCTTTACATAGCCTATCACGTCTTGTAAAAAAAAAAAAAAGTGACAAGACTGCAAACGGCGGCAGCAGCAGCCAGTTGGAAGACCAGCCGTCGCAGCCTCCACCGCCTCAGCCGCCGCTGGAGCCACCACCGCCCGGAAGATCTGCCCCTGGTCAGTCTTGTCCTGGAGGGATCTGCGGTGGGGCAGGGGGGGCAGGCCATTCCTCCACAGTTTTCGGGGGGCCAAATGCACTGGATTCTCTGCCATCCCTATTATCTTCTATATTTCAGGTTTAGGTCCCCCTTTTAATACACATGGGCTTTCTCTCCACTGGGTGCACAGGATTCCTTAATCCCCTTATCCCCCAGGGAGGTACGAATGCTGTTCCATCCATCACACGTGACTTCCATGTTTTGCATTCAGTGCTCCGCTCCGTTGTTCGCGGGCCCCCAGAATTTTTCTCTCTTTTTTTCACTCCAAAAGTTGCACAGATAAATATGTACCAATGAATGCAAATCCTGTGCCCTCTTCACCTGTCTCCATAATTTACATGAGATAGCATGAAGTTTTGGAGATTTTTACATCTCCACCCACCCACCCCCGGTCATCATTTCTTCCTGCCCATTATGCGTGCCACCATGGTCTTGTTTTCTTGGACAGGGACTGTGGAAATAATGGTTTGAGTCATTTCTGCGTACTTCTGCTGTGTGTCCCTCTCATTTCCTTGTCTTCAAAGTTAGACCAGAAAACCCCAAATCATAAAGACTATTTATTATTGTAATATTATGTGAATCACATTAGCATACCATCCTTCAGATTTATGGATTTTACTACAGATTTATTTCCATAAATTTCACGACTTTGAAAAGAAAAGAAAAAAGTAGGGATGTACGAAAGTCACTTACCTTTTTGCGGATTGTGTTCGTGGTGCGGGGGGAGGGGCTCTGTCCCTCCCCCCAGAATCCTCAGTGGGGGGGAGGCAATCCGGTCCTCCCCCCTGGAATCCTGCCCAGCTGGCTCTGCTCCGCGGCGGCTCTGCGGAGAAGCCAGCCAGGGTCATCCACAGCCGAATTTCCGGCTGCAGACTGGCTGGTGTGGACGCAAATGCTGGCCGCCATAGCGGCCGCCATTTGCGTCCAGCCAGGCAGCCGTGATAGGCTATGTAAGCCTTTACATAGCCTATCACGGCTGGGCAAAAAAAAAAAAAATGGCGTACACAAATGGCAGCGGCTACGGTGGCCGCCATTTGCGTTCCCTATTTTTTGCCGTTCTAGCCTATGTAAATATTTACGTAGGCAATTACGGCGAAAAAAAAGGGAACCGCAAATAGGGTAGTGAGCACTATTTGCGCTTCTTCTTTTTTCGCTGTAAAAGTCTACGAAATATTTACGTAGCATAAAACGGCGAGAAAAATAAGAACGCAAATAGCGCGCACAACGCTATTTCCGGGTCCCTTTGAGACACACAGAGACACACAGAGTGAATGAGGCTGCTCCCTGTACATCTTTCCTTTCATGGGAGTGAGTCAGTGGCTGGAACCATTGTTGCAGGTGCCTAATCCTGTCTTAGGGCAACCCCCCCTCCCCAGACATTCTTAAGGCCACCGGCAAATAGAAACATCACTGAAGAATATTTGAAGAAAAACGGCATTGTTATTTTATTTTAACTTATCAAGTTCTAAATTAACTCAAAACTTATTTATTTATTTATTTATTTCATTTTTTTTAATTTCATACTATAATGAGTATGGCCTTAACAAAAATATCAAGAAAAGGAAATATATGGTGCTTAGCAAAAATCCTTCTATTGCATTTATTGTAACGAAAAATAATATGCCAATTGAGCGAGTCACAAAACACAAATGCCTAGGAACTTGGCTCAATGAAAGAAATGGACAAACACAAGAGACAAACATAAGAGTGGAGATGGCAAGAACAGCATTTGTTAAAAAGAAACAATTCTTATGTAATCGGGACCTGAAGATGAATATGAGTCAACAATGTGATGTGGCTGCAAAAAAAGGCGAACACTATTTTGGGCTACATTAATGGAAGCATAGCTTCCAAACCCCAGGAAGTACTAGTTCCCCTGTACTCAGCACCAGTTAGGCCTCATCTGGAGTACTGTGTCCAGTTCTGGGCACCGCACTTTAAGAAGGATGCAGACAAGCTGGAGAGGGTTCAGAGGAGGCCAATGAAGATAATCTGTGGACTGGAAACAAAACCTATGAGGAGAGACTGAAAGAACGGGGCATGTTTAGCCTTGAGAAGAGAAGACTGAGGGGAGATCTGATAGTCCTCTTCAAGTACCTGAAAGGTTGTCACAGAGAGGAAGGCCAGGATCTCTTCTCCATCATCCCAGAGTGCAGGACATGGAATAATGGGCTCAAGTGACAGGAAGCCAGATTCTGGCTGAACATCAGGAAAAACTTCCTGACTGTTACAGCAATATGACAATGGAACTAATGACCTGGGGAGGTGGTGGGCTCTCCCAGACTGGAGGCATTCAAGATGAGACTGGATGGCCACCTGACAGGGATGCTTTGACTTGGATTCCTGCATTGAGCAGGGCTCGATGGTCTTAAAGGCCCCTTCCAACCCTACTGGTCTATGATTCTATGATTCTATGACCTAAATCTTGCAGTAAGGATTCAGATGGTAAGATGTTCTCAATATTATTCCACGGAGTGGAGGTTTGGACACTTAAAAAGAACAATCTGAGGAAAATTGAACCCTTAGAAATGTGGATATACTGACACGTGCTGAAAATACCATGGACTGATGGAGTAACACACGAGGACATTCTATACAGAGTAAGCAAACAAACAGAATTGCAAACAGGCTATCAAGAGAAGAATCTTACAATACCTTGGTCATATTATCCTAGGCAAAAAATATGCTATACTCCAAGTTATTATACGAGGGAAGATGGAAGGGAAAAGATCAATAGGAAGAAGACGAACTTCATGGTTGAAGGATCTGGTTCAGCTGTACTTCTATACAACTATTCAGAGCAGCAGTGTCAAAAATGAAAATAGCTGTAATGATTGCTAACCTCTGATAGGAGATGGCACTTTAAGAAGAAGTGGGCCTTAGGAAGCATTAGTAACAACAAAGCTAGCAGAGATGACAGTCTTCCAGCTGAGCTATTTAAAATCCTAAAAGATGATGCTGTTAAAGTGCTGCACTCAATATGCCAACAAATTTGGAACACTCAGCAGTGGCCACAAGACTGGAAAAGGTCAGTTTACATTCCAATTCCAAAGAAGGGCAACGCCAAAGATTGTTCAAACTACCGCACAATTGCTCTTATTTCACATGCCAGCAAGGTGATGCTCAAAATCCTACAAGCTAGGCTTCAGCAGTATGCGAACCGAGAACTACTGGAAGTACAAGCTGGGTTTCGAAGAGGCAGAGGAACTAGAGATCAAATTGCCAACATTCGCTGGATCATGGAGAAAGCAAGAGAATTCCAGAAAAATGTCTATTTCTGCTTCACTGACTACGCTAAAGCCTTTGATTGTGTGGATCACAACAAATTGTGGCAAATTCTTAAAGTGATGGGAGTACCAGACCACCTTACCTTACCACTTGACTTCACTCTCGAGGATGTCCAGCTCAGGTTCAGTGACCGCACTATCATGGCTATCAGGGACATTAAGATATTTCCAGTAGAGTTCTTCTGTGTATTCTTTCCACCTCTTCTTAATCTCATCTGCTTCTGTTAGGTCCCTGCCTTCTTTGTCCTTTATCATGCCCATCTTTGCACAAAACGTTCCCTTAATGGCTCCATTACACCTCTAATGTCGTGGGGATGGCCCTGTACAGCTGCCATTTCGCACAACATGAAATATGCAGAAATTGCAGAGCCCCAATCTTGCACAAAAATGTTGAATCACAGCAAGGAGAAAGCAGCTGCCGGGCACTCCTGAACCGCCCGCAATCCCTCCAGGGCTTCTGTGGCCTGGAGAGCGGGCGCGGGTGGGAGCAGCGACTTGGTGAGCAACTGTGTTCAGCAGGCAAAGGTGAGTCCATCCATCCCTAGTCATTCCATTTCATGTCTGTATGGGTTATTTTTTTCTTCTTTTGCATGAACATCCATGCTTATTTTCATACAGATTTCCCCAAATGTATGCATCAATTGTGGACATCTTTGAAATTTACACACTCTTTTCCCATTGATTAAAGAATATTTGTGTGCATTTTTCAAAAGTATACATTGTTCAGGTGCATTTTTCAAATGTATGAATGCTGTCAAACTTATTATTATTATTATTATTATTATTATTATTATTACTCTTACTATTATTGACCTGTGAATCACATTGCAAGCTCAGAAATGTATAGAATTCTACCAAAGATTGCATTCAAGTCTGTGTTCAGTCCAGATGATGCAAACTGGGTAAATCCTGATCAAAACCACATTGAAATAAATTTGTTCTTGGCTTCTCCCTAGATTCTTTTCTTAACACTGTTAGCATTTCAGAGGCCAAAACCTTATTCCCACAAGCCTCCTAGCTCTGCCCCATTCTCACATTCCCAGGGTTCTATATCAAGAGGAAAGCCTCCACAGTTAGAGGGGGATCTCTCCTGCACATGGTTGCCCTCCATGTGTTAGACTCTTAACACAGAGGGTGATGAGAATGAAGGACTCATTCCTACTCCTCTTGCTCATGTTTAGAGCTTACATGTGATATAAAAGCCTTACATGGCTCAGGGCTGCAATACCTGACAGAGTGCCTCTCCCGGCTAGAACATCCCCGTACACTATGCTCAACATCTAAGGTCTTTCTTCAGATACCTTCTCCGAGGTAGGCTCAGAAGACAGCAACAATGGAATGGACTTCTCAGTGGTGCCCCCCCCCAATTGTGGAATGCTCTCCCCGATGAGGCCCATCTGGTGCCAACATTGTTATCCTTTCGGCACCATGTCAAGACTTCTCCCTTTTCCCAGGCATTTGTCAGCACGTGATGAGTTTCAATTGTTCCCACATTTGTTTTATGGTTTGGCTGATTGCTCAAAGTTGTTTTTAGATATATGTTGCCTTTATTTATACTGTCTGTGTGCTTTTTACGTGTTTAAATGTTCCATGTAGTATTTTCATTGGTTTCAACTTTGGTAAACTGCTCAAAAAGCTTCAGCCATGGGGCAGTATAGACATGTAAATGCTGCTGCTGCTCATGATGATGATGATAGCAAATGAAGGCTAAATTTGACATTTTTTCTTTCTTTATTATTATTTAATAGTTTTATATGCCACTTACCTTATTTTATAAGTAAGCATTTATGCAGCATGCAGCTAGGGGTCAAGTTTTTTTCCTTAACTAATTGCAGGCAGAAGGGGAAGGGGCAACCCTTACAGAGCGTTCTCAGGGAACACAGTGTGGATGGAGAGGAGGCTTATTTTTCCCCTCCCCATCATGATTAGGGGGAAATACACACACTTCTGGGGATGCATGAGAAATTTGTTTCGGTTTTTGATCAGGATTTTACCACTTCACACCTTCCAGACTGAATATGGACTTGGATGCAATCTGTAGTAAAGGTCTGTATACTTCTATTATCATGTGATTCACAGATGCTAATAAATGTGTTTGACAGCATGAGTGTATTTGAAAAATGTGCATGAAAAATACATACTTTTGAAAAAGGCATACACATGTGTTAATCAATGGGAAAAGAATATGTGCATTTCAAAAATGCACACAATTGATGCATACATTTGGAAAACTATGCATGAAAATATGCATGGATTTTCATGCAAAAAGAAACAAAAAAAGCTTGCCATCTGATATGGACAAGCTTCAAGATGGAATTCAGAGAACTTCAGTGAGCTCAAGTTTTGCTAATTCGCACATCCCTACTAGGGGTGCACGAAAGTCACTTACCTGGTCTCGCAGCTTTTCGCGGTGGGGGGGAAGCGCTTTGCTGCTCTCCACACGAAGTTCAGGCCAGGGGGGGGGAGGCTTCCCGCCTCACCCGGCCGAAATTCAGGCCAGGGAGGAGGCGCCTCGCCTCGCCCGGCCGCGAAATAAAAAGTTTAAAAACAAAAAAAACGCCCCCATGATAGGCTACGTGATGATTAACGTAGCCTATCATGGCTAGATCTGCAAAGTCAGCCGTGATAGGCTACGTAAATTGTCACGTAGCCTATCATGGGTGAATTAAAAAAAAAAAAAGCGCGTACGCAAATGGCGGCCCACATAGGGACCATAGCGTTGCCCTTATTTTCGCCGTAGTCTATGTAATCTTTACGTAGACTACAGCAACCAAATAAGGAACGTGAATGGCGGCTCCCTATGGGGGCCGCCATTAGCCGTACGCGCTTTTTTTTTTTAAAGTCACCCGTGATAGGCTACGTGATGATTTACGTAGCCTATCACGGCTGACTTTGCAGATCTAGCCATGATAGGCTACGTTAATCATCACGTAGCCTATCACAGGGGCATTTTTTTTTATTTAGTTTTATTGGAATGGCGGTGGCGGCAGCCGGTCGAAAGATCGGCTGCCGCCCCCGCCCCTGACGAAGACCCGATGAACCGCAGCCGGGACCCGCCGCCGGGAGGGACATTCGGGAAAGGTAAGTCCCATCCTGGGGGAGTGCGGGGGGCAGAGAATTTCTCCCTGAAACTTCTTTGGGGGGCCGAACACATTGGTGCTCGGCCCCCCGAAGTTTCGGGGAGAAATTCTCCGCCAACCCTAAGCCCTACACACCCCGTATGCAGCAAGAACTAGGGATATCAGAGAATTTCTCCACGAATCTCCGGGAGGCCGAATGCCAATGCATTCAGCCCCCCGAAATTAGTGGAGAAATGGTCCGCCACCCACCCTCCACCCCCTGGAATGGGACTTACCTTTGTCGAATGTCCCTGGCGCTGGCGGCTCCCGGCGGAGATGCGGAGGCGGTGCGGCGGTGGTGCAGCGGCGGCAGCGGCCGGTCTTCTGACCGGCTGCTGCCGCCGCCATTTACCAGTAAAAAAAAAAAAAAGTGATAGGCTACGTAAAGATTTACGTAGCCTATCACGGCTAGATTTTCAAAAAAACACCGTGATGGGCTACGTAAATCCTTACGTAGCCTATCACGGCTGACTTGGGGGGGGGGGAAGCGCGTACGCAAATGGCGGCACCCATGGGCACCGCCATTTGCGTTCCTTATTTGGGCATGTGTAGTCTACATAAACATTTGTGTAGACTACGGCGAAAATAAGGGCAACGCTATTTGCGTTGCCCTTATTTTCTCCGTAGTCTACGTAAATGTTTACGTAGACTACACGTGCCCAAATAAGGAACGCAAATGGCAGCGCCCATGGGCACTGCCATTTGCGTACACGCTTTTTTTCCCCCCAAAGTCAGCCGTGATAGGCTATGTAAGGATTTACGTAGCTTATCACAGCTGACTGCAGGGATGCAAATGGCGGCGGCTATGGCCGCCGCCATTTGCGTCCCGGCAGGAGATGAGATTTGCGGCCGGAGGGATGGGGCGCCTCCCCCCCAGCCAGAATTTCGGCCGGAGGGATGGAGCGCCTCTCCCCCGGCCAGAATTTCAGTGGGGAGGAACGGAGTGCCTCCCCACCACCGCGAAGCAAGCTGCGGGACCAGGTAAGGGACTTTCGTCCACCCCTAGCAAGAACACTTGCATAACAAATCCATATTGGCATCAATTGGGTAACTGGAAACTGGATATGTATCAAGGGAATGTCTAGTTTGACCCTAAGATGCTTTGTGATTAGTGTCCAGGACCAGGATACCAAGTATGGTCTATTTATTTATTTATTTATTTATTTATTTAATTAATTTCTTAATCGCCCCTTTGGCCAGTCACCCAGCCACTCTGTGTGATGTACAATAATACAACAGTTTAAAACAATAAAATTCCACATTAAAACATTGTATTTCTAAAAATCGTCAAACCCACCCCAAATGCCTGCCTGAACAACCAAGTTTTCAATGCATGGCAGAAGCTTATTAAAGAGGGGGCATGGCAGAGTTCCCTATGGAGGGAGTTCCACAGAGTGGGGGCCACCACAGAGAAGGCCCTCTCCCTCATCCTCACCAGCCTAGCTGTTCTGGCTGATGGGACAGAGAGAAGGCCATCCGAGGCTGATCTTACTCAGCAGCCTGTCTGGTGTTGCTGGAGGTGCTCCTTGAGACAGGCTGGGCCGGAACCATATAGGGTTTTAAAGGTTAAAACCAACACCTTGAATTTGGCCCGGAAAACAACTGGTAGCCAGTGCAATTCCTTCAGCACCTGAATTATGTGATCACTCTGGCGGCTGCCTTTAATCAGGCTAGCTGCCGCGTTCTGCACCAGCTGCAGCTTCAGAATGGTCTTCAAGGGTAACCCCACATACAGCACATTACAGTAGTCTAGGTGAGAGTAGACCAAGGCATGAACTACTGATGGGAGAAGATGGTCGGGAAGGTAGGGGCGCAGCCGCTGTATCAGATGGAGTTGGTACAGCGCTGTCCAGCTCACAGCTGACACCTGAGCCTCCATGGACAGCTGGGAGTCTAAAATGACCCCCAGGCTGCGGACCTGGTCTTTCAAGGGTAGCCGTACCCCATTCAACACCAGGTCCACATCCCCCAACCTCCTCTTGTCTCCCTCCAAAAATACCTCAGTCTTGTCAGGGTTCAGCTTCAGCTTATTCCTCCCCATCCAGCCACTCACCGTCTCCAGACATTTGGACAGGGATTCTATGGCTAACCCTGGTGAAGATTTGAACGAGAGGTAGAGCTGCGTGTCATCCGCATACTGATGACACCACACCCCAAACTTCCTAATGATAGTCCCCAGCGGCTTCACATAGATGTTAAAAAGCATCGGGGAGAGGATGGAACCCTGTGGCACCCCACACGTGAGCAGCCACGTGTCTGACACCTCCTCTCCCAGTGCTACCCTCTGGTACCTGCTGGAGAGGAAGGATCGGAACCACTGCAATATGATGTCTCCAATGCCCAACCCCTCCAGGCGGTCCAGGAGGATACTGTGGTCAACAGCATCAAAAGCCGCTGAGAGGTCGAGGAGAACAAGGAAGGAGCAGTCACCCCTATCCAAAGACCTCATATCATCCACAAAGGTGACCAATCAAAAAGGAAAAACAAAAAGAAGAAGGGAGGGGGAAGAAAAGAAGGCCAAACATGGTCCTAGAATCACATGGATTTGGAAGGTTCAAGTTGGGCTGTGCACTGCTTTGGCCTGAATCCCAAATCCCGAAGCAGACTGAGGTGATTCAGAACTAAGCTGTCCAGTTCTGGAGTGGGCTGGAAGTGGTCTGAAATGGCCTGAAGCGGGTTGTATTCTCCCAAAGGTCATTGGGCTGCTTCTGCCCAATCCAGACAGCCCCCCGCCCAGCTGTGTGAGCCCCCTGCTCCTCACCTGGACTCACGGGGAGCACCCACAGCCACCACCATCTTAGAGGGAGTCACCATTTTCTTTTAAAATGGCGACTCTTCTTCCTATGGTAAGTAAATGGTGCATAGATTGCAGCCATAAGGGGGCCATCTACTGTGGCCCTAAAGGGGCCCTGAAGGGGCCATTTTCAGGCATAAATGGCCCAGGTATGGTCCAGGCAAGAAGCAGCAGGGGGCTCCCACAGCTGAGGGCAGGAAAGGCATAGGGCTTGCATGGCTGGGCAGAGGGAGCACTTTGGCTATCCAGATCTCACCTCAGATGATCCAGAAGTCAAAGTGGGTTGGCCTGGCTCCGGATCGGCCCGAAGTGGATTGGGGCTGATTCATAAGCTCTGAATCAGCCTCTAGAGCAGGTCAGGTGGTCTCTGCGCAGCCCTAGTTCCAAGTTAGCCTTGCACAATGTAGGATGATTCCCCATACATTAGGGTACAAGGGATGCTGAAGGTGGAGAGCGGGTATGTTTCTGAATAGGTAACATGATGCACGGTTAAGACAACTGTAGATAATAAAACATATGTAACACAAAATAATGGCCCAAACATAGATTGCGGCCAGAGCTGGGTAGTTAGTGCAGGGAAGAAGGACTAGAGATGGGCACCTCTGTGTATTTCCAGTTCATGTCAGCTTTGCATCAGAAATCCATTGTGTCTGATTTTTTTTTAATGCAAAACAATTCACCTTTAAATTGTACAGATTCCCTCTAAAATATGCCACGTGTATGCATGTCCCCCTAAAATATTAGGGATGTCGGAGAATTCTGCCGCAGACTCAAATGCGGTTGGATTCATTGGAATCCAGCCTCCAGAATCCGCAGCAGAACAGCTCAACTTACCTCCAGCTCTGGAGGAATTTCCGCGGACCAGCACTCCAGCTCCATAGTGTTTGCAATACTGTAATGGCAGCCGCCATTATCATATTCCTGGGAGAAATACAGCTGCAAATGGCGTAGTGGATGCCACTTGCGGCTGTAAAATACTGTTTTTTATGTAAATAGAGCCATAAACAGCTGCAATTAGGTTAAACTCAGGGCTTTATGGCCACAAGTGGCATCCAATATGCCATTTGCGTCTGTGTTTTTTCCTGTGATAGGCTAGCCTATTAGGCAAAAAACAGCACTTTACAGCTGCCATTACCGTATCGCAAACGCTACAGAGCCGGAGTGAGGCTCCGCAAAAGCCTCCGGACACGGAGCTGCTCCAGAGGATTCCGGGGGGGAGGAATGGATCGCCCCCCCCCCATGGACACCCCCACGGACCAGAAGGTACGGAATCCATCCATCCCGATAAAATATACATACTGTTCTTGAGCTAAGAACGGCACAGCAAATTTTGGAGAAGTGCACCATTCAATGGATAACTGCATATTTGTCAAAGAAGTGTGCATGAAGTGCGAATTTAAGAAAATTCTCCAACATCCCTAAGAAGGAGCAGCTGTGGGACAACTTCTTTCCTTTACTGTGCTTGTTTTTTTTCTTAACCTGGAACTCTTAGGAAAATAGCATGGGTAATTAGTTGCTGTAGGCATAACGGTAGGCATGGTTGGGCATCTGCTGTGGGCCCACACCCCAGCAGGGGCCCACTGGCAAGAGCTCCCTGGACTTGCTCCTCCTATTCACCCTTACATCTTTCTTGTTCACCTGCCTCTCTCTCTCTGGCCAAGAAAATGGTGGTGCTGAGAAGGAGAAGCACCACCATTTTCTTGGATCCTTGCTCACTGGCTCTGCCTGCCAAACAAGCCAGTGGCAGCCATGATAAGAAAGAGGAGGAGGAGAAAGAGCAGCTGGTGGCCATGGCAGTGAGAAGATAGACTCACTGTAGTAGGGGCACCCATTATAGAATCATAGAATCATAGGGTTGGAAGGGGCCTATAAGACCATTGAGTCCAACCCCCTGCTGAATGCAGGAATCCAAGTCAGAGCATCCCCAACAGATGGCCATCCAGCCTCACCTTGAATGCTTCCAGTGTGGGAGAGCCCAGCACCTCCCTAGGGAATTGGTTCCATTGTCGTATTGCTCTAACAGTCAGGATGTTTTCCCTGATGTTCAGCTGGAATCCAGCTTCCTGTGACTTCAGCCCATGATTCCGTGTCCTGCACTCTGGGCAAGAAGAGATCCTGGCCTTCCTCTCTGTAACAGCCTTTCAAGTACTTGAAGAGCGCTATCATTTCTCCCCTCAGTCTTCTGTTCTCAAGGCTAATTAAGGGTGTATTTCCCAAGGGCCTTCCAAAACCTGGAGCTATCACCGGCTGCGAGGATCCTGTCCTCTATCACTGCTCCTTCACAGATAAAATATATAGTCTTTAAAGCTTAACAATGTAAAATCATGGCCTAATTATTTGGTAATTCTTTTGCTATTTATCGCCCAAGTTCTAATAATGATGAACTCATTTAGTTTTAATGGAGATGTCATAAGATCTTCAGTAGGATTTCTTCTACAATTTATCATTCATTAACATGTCGTTATTAGAAAAAGAGGCTCCTTATAATGTTTAGAGTGACTATAAAGCCAGGGTTATGTTTATTAAGTGCTTGAGCTTAGATTTTTATCTTTAGAGGTTAAATAAAGTTGCAGTGAAGGACATTCTTTGTACACTGGAGGATGTGTATGATTCTACAAGTGAAGGGATGAAGAAGTGAACTTCTGGTTCCTGCTACTGAATAGGGACAGAGAAATCTGCCTGTTTTGCTGTCTGTAATGTTTGCATTATCCCATTCCTGCATCCGTTTGAATTTATTTATGTATTTCTAAAAAGTCCGTATGAAAATTCATACACATTTTCATGCACATTTTCTCTAAATATATGCATAAAATTAGGATGCATGAAAACTCTATGCATTTTTGCAGGCAATTTCTCTGAATGTATGCCATTGCCATGCTATTTCCACCAATGGATTTCTTTTCTGCACAGATAGGGATGTCAGAGAATTCTGCCACGGATCTCAGTGAGGCCGAATGCCAGTGCATTGGCCCCTCTGAAATCCGTGGCGGAATGGCCTGCCACCCCCTCACCCCCCGTGGATCCCCCCCGGGATGAGACTTACCTGGGGCGGATGTTCCGGACAGCGGCGGCTCCAGCGGCGGCTTTGGTGGTGGCGGCGGCGGCTGGTCTTCCGAACGGCTGCCGCCACTGCCGCCATTTGCAGTCTGTTCCCCCCCCCCATTCGTGATAGGCTACGTAAAGTCTTACGTAGCCTATCACGTCTGGGTTTAAAAAAAAAAACGCATACGCAAATGGCAGCGGCTACGGCCACTGCCATTTGCGTTCCTTATTTTTGGCCGTCTTAGTCTACGTAAATATTTATGTAGACTAAGATGGTGAAAATAAAGGGGAACGCAAATAGCGCCCGCTACGCTATTTGCGTTCCCCCTTATTTTCGCCATCTTAGTCCATGTAAATATTTACGTAGACTAAGATGGCCAAAAACAAGGAACGCAAATGGCGGCAGCCGTAGCCGCCGCCATTTGCGTACGCATTTTTTTTTTTAACCCAGCCATGATAGGCTACGTAAGTCTTTATGTAGCCTATCACGGCTGAATATAGGGACGCAAACGGTGGTGGTTACGGCTGCTGGCGGATCCGGCCGGCGGCTCCGCGGAATCCCCATGGAGTGGAGCCGTCCAGCCAGGATTCCGGGGGGAGGTGCTCCGCGCCTCCCCCCTGGTGAGAATTCCGGGGGGAGGGATGGAGCGCCTCCCCCCCCAGTGGAACCCGGCAGAGCCAGGTAAGCAGGGTTTCGTACACCCCTATGCACAGAGAATTGAACTCTGGTATTATACCTGCTGAGATTTTGGAAGCCAAAGGGCTGTCTATGATTTTTATCAGTTGGGGGTGGAGCTTCAGTGGTCAGCATAGCTCCGTGTCCTACCCCACATCTATAAGAAGCATTATGACTGATGCACAGCAAGACATGTTAAGCACATTTACACATTAAGTCCCAAAACGATTAGAATATGCAGGAGGGAAGCACATTCTGGCTGTTGCTATCAGCCAGGAGACCCAGGAATGACATCAAGCCAAGGAGGAGACCTAGCAGACGTGAGGAGCTTGCTTCCTCTTCCAAAAAGAAGGGACATTTGGCTCCAACTGACAGCTGCCCTGGGACTGCAGAAGCAAGAGGAAGGAACGCTCTGACCCTACTGACTGGCCTAAGGAACAAGAGTCTTATTCAATCAAGAACAGTGGCAAAGGAAGATCAGCCTGGCCTAGGAATGTTGAGGATATCCGGCTTGTGGGTGGAGCTCTACAAGTTTTTGTCTGCTCAGCTCTCTGAACACCATTCTGTCTTCCACCAGCTGGCCTGACTCAGCATGCAACGAGTCAGGCCAGCTGGCAGAATTTCCATAAATTATGATTATGATAATAGAATCATAGAATCATAGAATAGGAGGGCTGGAAGGGGCCTATAGGACCATCGAGTCCAACCCCCTGCTCAATGCAGGAATCTAAGTCAAAGCATCTCTGACAGATGGCTGTCCAGCCTCGTCTTGAATGCCTCCAGTGTGGGAGAGCCCACCACCTCCCTAGGTCATTGGTTCCATTGTCATATTGCTCTAACAGTCAGCACATTTTTCCTGATGTTCAGCCGAATTCTGGCTTCCTGTGACTTGAGCCCATGATTCCGTGTCCTGCACTCTGGGAGGATCGACAAGAGGTCCTGTCCTTCCTCTCTGTGACAACCTTTCAAGTACTTGAAGAGCACTAATTATGATAATGATTATTATTGTGTAAAAGAACATCTGCACAACTTAAGGGTGGAGAGTGCACAAATTTGCAAAATTTGCACATAATGCAGCTGTAAATTGTGCAAATTTGTTTGATGTGTGCAAATTACAGCTGTGATTTGTGCAAAGTCTCATTTTCTGCAAACTTTTTGCCAAAATTTGCATATATCTCTATTTGCACAAATTACATCCGAGACCCACCCCCCAAAGGCATTAAATGCCCCAGTGATGGATATCCCTAGTTTGGCCCTTAGTACATTTAAATGACCACCTTGTTCTGGCCTTGAAAAACTAGGGATGTATGAATCCCTTACCTGGCTCCGTGCCAGGGCATCTGCGGTGGGGGGGGGGAGGTGCTCCATCCCTTCCCCCGGAATCCTCCCCTGCCTGCTCTGCTCAGGGGCAGCTCTGTGGAGCTGCCGGCCAGGGCTGGCCACAGCCGGAGTTCTGGCCGCAGCCGGACTGCTGCAGCTGCAAATGGCGGCCATCGTAGCGGCCGCCATTTGCGTCCTTGCAAGCAGCCGTGATAGGCTACGTAAATACTTATGTAGCCTATCACGGCTGCAAGAATGCAAATGGCGGCCGCAGCAGCCCGGCTGCAGCTGGCCAGGAGACCAGCCGGAGCCGCCGCTGCCACCAGAGCTGCCGCCGCATCCGCCTCAGGTAAGTTCAGTCCCGGGGGGATTCTGTGGGGTGGCAGGGGGCGGGAGGCCATTCCGCCATGGATTCTAGGGGGAATTCTCACTGGAATCCATGGCAGAATTCTCTGACATCCCTATGAAAAACTAATTCCTCCCCTCTTCCTTTTTTTCCCCTCCACTCCCCTTCCCTTGGATGTCTTGTTGGTTTAGTTTGTAAGTCCAGTGGCAGGACCTCTCTCTGTCTGTTCTCTTTTTGTTGATATGAGTTGGATAAAACTGCAGTAAATAAAGAGAGAAATGGAATTAAGGATTGCTGCATGATGCAAAATGTGGGTTACATTTATGGATCATTTGTATGCACACACACAGTACAAAGCTCACACAAGCTTGTTGAGAAGCATGGAGTGAATAGCTTATAGTAACCCACAAATAATTTAGCATTTATTTACAGTAAAGATGGGCTTCCCATTTCATGATAAGGAGCTTACTGAATGGCTAAATATCATCTATATCTACATGGTGTTTAACAGAAATAGTTTCCAGGACACTTGCACTTAGTCAACAACTGGTGCAAATGTGTTTCCTTCCTTCCCTTCCTTTTCTAAGTGTTGCAGGTTTCATTGCAAATGGCTTAGTAATGGCCCCTGGAACAGTTAGAGCATAACAATAACGGCAGCATGCATCAATATTGCACGAGGCATCTATTGTTACTTATTTATCATTTATAATACCAGCACCAAAAGCATTCCCGAATATTTATTAAACATTTATAGATAATTTTTATGTTACTACTAGCCTGTGATATAAATGCATTATTCATTTGCATGGTGAATCATTGATAGACGACCCTTAAAGTATGGACAGGCCAACAAGGGTTTTCAAGGCCGCAGAGCTGGAAGACGCACTGCATAATTGAGCCCTGTTTGAACTTCCATTTCTAAGAGTTGGATTGTTTTGCCTCATTTATACTGTGTTAAGAACACTTAAACAACTCACAGCTTTTTGAGAGATGATGAACGGTGGTGGAATAGCAAGCTCCAATGGCAGCTCTGATATGCATTTCCTCCTACATCAGAGATAGGCAACTGGCATCCCTGGGGCTTAATATGGACCACAATGGCTACTCATCTCCCCAGCCCCTGCCCTCCAGCAGAGGACCTGATCCTTGTTGAGAATATTGCAACTTCGTCTGCAAGTCACTTGAAGGGGGCAGCGTTGCAGCTAATTGGTTCATGGGACTCTCCCCAGGGCCCCACCCCCTTTCCCCAACAGCTGATCATTTGGTGCTTTCTAGGCTTTTGCCCCCCCCCCCATTTCTAAAAGGTCAAAGGTGTAGATACTGGCAGTAAGACCTTTATACTAAAAAAATGCTGGCATTGGCGTGCGTGGGGGGGGAGAGTTGGTTGCACCATTTTTGCTTTTGTCCCTTCCTCCTTTTGTCCTTTATTTATTTATTTATTTATTTCTGT
This sequence comes from Heloderma suspectum, assembly GCF_057233095.1. Lineage (NCBI taxonomy): Eukaryota > Metazoa > Chordata > Lepidosauria > Squamata > Helodermatidae > Heloderma > Heloderma suspectum. The sequence goes on from NC_139469.1 coordinate 30,471,500, forward strand.
ACTGCCCAAAGTACAGAACCGAAGTTTTCTGGGCAGTTCACAGAAATTAAAACCACAAAGCGCAGCGTAAAGCAATATAAGACAAGAAAGCTTAAAACTGCAATATAACAGTACAACCAGAATAAAACCTAGCAGACATACAGAGATTAAAAAAAAAAACAGATTTAGAACACCATAGCTAAAAGACTTGTTGTTGTTGTTCAGTCGTTCAGTCGTGTCCAACTCTTCGTGACCCCATGGACCATAGCACGCCAGGCCTTCCTGTCCTCCGCTCTCTCCCAGAGTGTTCAAGTTCATATTCATTGCATCGGTGATGCTATCTAGCCATCTCGTCCTCTGCCATCCCCTTCTCCTTTTGCCTTCAATCTTTCCCAGCATCAGGGTCTTTTCCAGTGAGTCTTCTCTTTGCATTAGCCAGGTGGCCAAAATATTTGAGCTTCGACTTCAGTATTTGCCCTTCCAATGAGCAGTCAGGGTTGATTTCCTTTAGGATGGACTGATTTGACCTCCTTGCAGTCCAGGGGACTCGTAGGAGTCTTCTCCAGCACCACAGTTCGAAAGCATCAATCCTTGGGCGCTCAGCCTTCCTTATAGTCCAGCTCTCACAGCCATACGTTGCTACTGGGAAAACCATAGCTTTGATTAGACGGACCTTTGCCGGCAAGGTGATGTCTCTGCTTCTTACTATGCTGTCTAGGTTTGCCATAGCTTTCCTCCCAAGGAGCAAATGTCTTTTAATTTCATGGCTACAGTCACCGTCTGCAGTGATCTTGGAGCCCAAGAAAATAAAATCTGTCACTGCTTCCATTTCTTCCCCTTCTATATGCCAGGAAGTGATGGGGCCAGATGCCATGATCTTAGTTTTTTTAATGTTGAATTTCAAACCAGCTTTTGCACTCTCCACTTTCACCCTCAGCAAGAGGCTCTTTAGGTCCTCTTTGCTTTCTGCCATTAGGGTGGTATCGTCTGCGTATCTGAGGTTGTTGAAATATATACAGTCCTTAAAAATGAACAGTATAAATTAATCCAAAGCATAGCAATTGATAAGAAACAGATTGAAATGAAAACATCCTAAGAGGTTGTTGTTGTTGTTGATGATGATGATGATGGAGCCATATGGATTTCCAGGGAAGTGAGTTCCACAAGGGTGGGTCTACCACCAAAAATCCTGCACATGTCCTGCTGCTGCTGCTGCAGGAATCTACCTCATCACACCATTCCCTAAGTGGGTGTCCTCCAGATGTGTTGGACTGTGGGATGCTGGGAACCATAGTCCAACACATTTCGAGGGCTACAGCTTGGGGAATGCTGCCTTATCATACTGCACACATATGTCTGGGAATTGTAGTTCTTAGCAGCAGCCAGGTGAGGTAGCTGCTTGAACCTTCAGCCACCACAACCTTCTCTCACCTTCGTTCTAGACTGCATTCCTTTTTATTTTTTAACCCAGAGAATCCCATGAGAATTCCTGAGACCTCTCCCTTTGCAATTTGCATAACCCACCCCCTCCATCTGCATAGGCTCACCCCAGATGCTATTACTTGGTCATGCTATACTGTGACATTACCTCAAATCATGATCTCTGTGATACCCAAACACAAGTCATACATACGGATATATGAAAAGTTCTGGAAAAAAATATTTATCAGGTGTTCTTAACTGTTAATTACTGTCAGAGCTCCCTTCTAACAGTGTTTCATTTTTGAAAGGGAGCTTTATTTTTTATTTAGAAATTATGAATTATGCTCATTCCTTTATACTACCCTTTTCCTCATTTGGAAGGGACAACGTTGGTTAGAAAATGTTGAAATATGGTCTTGCATAACTCTTGCAATGTATTGATTCTCAGCGTAGTCACTCAGCAATGCCTCTGTGACAAGTGCCAAATCTTTGGCATTTTCAAATATTCATTAGTGCCATCTTACAGGACTTAAAAGGGCTGCTTAATAGCATAAGGATCCCTAGGAAGGAAAGGACAGGGGACACCAGAAGCTAACAAGTGACACGATCAGAGGTGAAGCCTTTCGGGAGGAGTTGCATGGCTAAACTAGCTTTCAGGTACTTAAACTGAGCATGTAAAGAATGCCAGTGTCATGCAGCAAATTCTCCCGAGGTTAAATTAGGTTCCCCAGCTCCACCTGCCAATTTTAAGAAGACGGAAAATGTCAGCGAGTGTAGATTTGATGTTCAGGCTGTGTTGCCTGTGCAAATTCCACCAACATTGATGTTAGATGTATATAAACCTGGGCTCTGCTTCAGAGGTCTTCAAGCTCCTTTTTTCCTTGTTAGTGCTCTGGTTTGTTCTGGTGCAACATGAATTTGCTTAGGTTGACTTGACAAGCCAATGGCGTTTGGTCCCTCTTTCTCCCTCTGCACTCTGCCTTCCTGTCTTCTAGTTATTTGTCTGTTGGTAATTTATATCCCGATTTTACTTTCTTGGGCTCCAAGATCACCGCAGACGGTGACTGTAGCCATGAAATTAAAAGACGCTTGCTCCTTGGGAGGAAAGCTATGGCCAACCTAGACAGCATAGTAAGAAGCAGAGACATCACCTTGCTGACAAAGGTCCGTCTAATCAAAGCTATGGTTTTCCCAGTAGTAATGTATGGCTGTGAGAGCTGGACTATAAGGAAGGCTGAGCGCCGAAGAATTGATGCTTTCGAACTGTGGTGCTGGAGAAGACTCTTACGAGTCCCCTGGACTGCAAGGAGGTCAAATCAGTCCATCCTAAAGGAAATCAATCCTGAGTGCTCATTGGAAGGACAGATAATGAAGCTGAAGCTCCAATATTTTGGCCACCTAATGCGAAGAGATCAAATCAGTCCATCCTAAAGGAAATCAACCCTGAGTGCTCATTGGAAGGACAGATAATGAAGCTGAAGCTCCAATATTTTGGCCACCTAATGCGAAGAGAAAACTCCCTGGAAAAGACCCTGATGCTGGGAAAGACTGAAGGCAAAAGGAGAAGGGGATGGCAGAGGATGAGATGGCTAGATAGCATCACGGATGCAATGAATATGAACTTGAGCACGCTCCGGGAGAGAGCGCAGGACAGGAAGGCCTGGCGTGCTATGGTCCATGGGGTCACGAAGAGTCGGACACGACTGAACGACTGAACAACAACAATGCGAAGAGAAAACTCCCTGGAAAAGACCCTGATGCTGGGAAAGACTGAAGGCCAAAGGAGAAGGGGACGGCAGAGGATGAGATGGCTAGATAGCATCACGGATGCAATGAATATGAACTTGAGCACGCTCCGGGAGAGAGCACAGGACAGGAAGGCCTGGCGTGCTATAGTCCATGGGGTCACGAAGAGTCGGACATGACTGAACGACTGAACAACAACAACAACAACAATTTATATCCCAATCCTAAACATGCTTACTCAGACATAAGCCCAACAGATTCAGTCATACTTTCTTCCCTGCCAAATGTGCTCAGGATCATAGCTTAAATCTCTTACGTGCATCTTCTGATCAACTGGTGTGAAAGTCAGTGAAGAATGAAAGGAAAAAGCTGCTCACTGGACCATGTACGTTAGACAGCATCAAGAAATACACTGTTTGTGACTTTCAGGCCACGGCACTCTCCAGAACAAACCTTAAAACCTTTTCTAGCTTATAATGGGTGAGATTAAATCACTGATTTTAATTCAAAAAAGAATGCATTATTTTCATGATAGCATTAGCACTGTGTCAGCTGCCCGGATGCCAGAGTTTGTGTGGAGGGATGGCAATATATTTGGTGGGTCCATACATCTATCTATCATCTATTTATCACCTATCTATCCATCCATCCATCCATCTATCTATCCATCTATCTATCATCATCTATCTATGTCTGTCTGTCTATTATCTATCTATCTATCATCTATATATTTACAATATTTATCTATCTATCTATCTATATCTATCATCATCATCATCTATCTACTTATTTATTTACAATATCTTTATTTCTTTCTATCATCTATCTTCTTATTTATTTACAATATCTTTATTTCTTTCTATCATCTATCTATCTATCTATCTATCTATCTATCATCTATCTATCATTTTCAATATTTATATACCTCTCCGCATCAAATTATTTTGGAGCAGTGAACAGTAAACATAAAAGAATAAAACATCATGTTAAAACGGTGAAATCATTTTTTAAAAGACAAGTTCCAAAAAGGCCGAATTTAATAAGCCGTGGCTGGTCACCCAAGGAAGGCCTCTGGAAATAACAGTGTCTTCAGGAGGTGCCGGAAGGAAGAACATTGGCACCTGCCTAACCTCCAAAGGCAGGGAGTTCCACAGGAAGGGGGCCACCATACCCAAGGCTCTTTTCCTGGGCCATGGAAAACCAACCAGGACTCCAACCAGGCCATGGGTCCATGTGAAACCACCATGAAACTAGATCCTTCACCTATGCGGGGGGGGGGGGCTGTTAGTGGGATCCAGGGCACCTAACCTCAGGTGCAGTTGGATGATTTTAGATAAGTCTGTGCTGATCGTTCAGAGCCAGGGTGAGGGTTGCATGAATGGGTGGTTCAGAGGGCCCCCTTAGGTTCCTTGGAAGTCCACCAAATGCCTACCTCTTTACAGAACATTTTTGTAACACTGATTACTGCTGAACTGTCATTTGTAGGGGTGGACGAAAGTCACTTACCTGTCCTCGAAGATTTCCCGCGGTGGGGGGGAGGCGCTTCGTTGCTCCCCCCGCGAAGTTCAGGCCGGGGGTGGAGGCTTCCCGCCTCGCCCGGCCAAAATGCAGGCCGGGGGGGAGGCTTCCCACCACGCCCGGCCGAAATTCAGGCCGGGGAGGAGGCGCCTCGCCTTGCCCGGCCACGAACTAAACAGTTAAAAAAAAAAACACCCCCGTGATAGGCTACGTGACGATTAACGTAGCCTATCACGGCTAGATCTGCAAAGTCAGCCGTGATAGGCTACGTAAATCGCCACGTAGCCTATCACGGGTGACTTTAAAAAAAAAAAAGTGCGTATGGATAATGGTGGCCCCCATAGGGAGCCGCCATTCCCGTTCCTTATTTGGTCGCTGTAGTCTACGTAAAGATTTACGTAGACTACGGCGAAAATAAGGGCAACGCAAATAGCATGCCCTTATTTTCGCCATATTCTACGTAAATCATTACGTAGACTAGACGTGCCAAAATAAGGAACACAAATGGCGGCGCCTATGGGCCGCCGCCATTTGCATACGCGCTTTTTTTTTTTCAAAGTCACCCGTGATAGGCTATGTGACGATTTACGTAGCCTATCATGGCTGACTTTTGAAGTCTAGCCATGATAGGCTACGTAAATCGTTACGTAGCCTATCACGGGTGTTTTGTTTTGTTTTTACTTTAGGGTGTTTTTTTTTTGCAATAGTGGCAGCAGCAGCCGGTCGGGAGACCGGCCGCCACCCCCGCCCGCCACGAACCGCCGACGAACCGCCGCCGGGACCCGCCGCCCAGAGGGACATTCGCCGAAGGTAAGTCCCATCCCGGGGGGGCCAGCAGAGAATTTCCCAACCAACTTCGGGGGGGTGATTGCGTCGGCGCTCAGCCTCCCAAAGATTCGGGGAGAAATTCTCCGCCATCCCTAGCGGGAACCCCTGTTGACTCCGCCCACCACCTGCCACTGCTGTGGCTGCCATGCATGGTCTCAGCCTCAGCAAGGACAGTGCAAGGGGTTTGCAGTGAGCATCCGCGAGAGAGCCTGAGTCTGGGGGCTGAGCCAGCAAAAGCTTGGTGGACCTGACTCCCTAGATGGCTTCCTCTGCCATCTCTAGCTAATACAGAGTGAGGTCAAGGCCAGTGATGCTGCTGAATTTTGTAATTCGTTGGCTTGCTGGCTGAACTTTATCTGTTGGCAACGCTCCCCTTTTTAATGTGCCTGGACTTGTCTTTTACAAATTTGTGATTAATTTTGGAATTGGTCGTGAACTTCTAAGCATTTACAGGCTGTATCTGAGCAACCCCATTTCCGCCCATGCACTGAGTTAGATTGACCCTTTTCTTCCTGACAGGAAACTGTGATGATGTCACTCTGCTCCAGAACTAATTGCATCAGCACACTCTCCCTCTTATCTCATCAGATTGGGTTCGGGTCACCATTGTTTGTACAATACTTTGTTTTGTTTCGTAAGTAAATGTGTACTTTACTTACTGCTGGTGGTGGAGTGTTTCTGTGAGAGGCCATGTGGAAGCAACTATAATGTGATCTCATGTTGCACTACGCATTTCCAAAGTACAGCTCCCAAGATTCACTTTGATATAGCCCATGTGGAAAAGCTCATTTACATGGAACAAGAGTTCGTTTTAAGGGAGAGCTTTCATCTCAACATACATAGTTGGTTAGTTACTTGATTTGTACCCTGCCTTTCTACCAAAAATGGTACTCAAGGCGGCTGCTGTCAGGGACCAGCATGAAGGCTGGCTCTAGGTTTCTGCAGGCCCTTGGGCAAGACTCCCTGATAGGGATGTATGAAAGTCCCTTACCTTATCCCGAAGCTTGATTCGCAGTGGGGGAGAGGCGCTCCGTCCCTCCCCCTCGAAATTCTGGCCAGGGGGGAGGCACCCCATCCCTCCACCCAAAAATTCTGGCCAGGGGGGAGGCGCCCCGTCCCTCCGGCCATGAATCCTTCTGTCCTGCCGGGACGCAAATGGTGGTGGCCATAGCCACCGCCATTTGCGTCCCCGCAATCAGCCGTGATAGGCTACGTAAATGTTTACGTAGCCTATCACGGCTGAGTGAAAGAAAAAAAACCCGCACATACGCAAATGGCGGTGCCCATGGGTGCCACCATTTGCATTCCTTATTTTGGCACGTGTACCCTACGTAAACATTTATGTAGACTACGGCAAAAATAAGGGGAACGCAAATAGCGTTCCCCTTATTTTCACCGTAGTCTACGTAAATGTTTACATAGACTACACGTGCCAAAATAAGGAACGCAAATGGCGGCGCCCATGGGCGCCGCCATTTGCGTACGCGCGGTTTTGTGTTTTTTTCACTCAGCCGTGATAGGCTACGTAAACATTTACGTAGCCTATCACGGCGTTTTTTAAAAATCTAGCCGTGATAGGCTACGTAAATCTTTATGTAGCCTATCATGTTTGTTTGTTTTGTTTTGTTTTTTTATTTGGAAATGGCCGCGGCAGCAGCCGGTCGGAAGACCGGCCACTGCAGCTGCCGCCGCTGAACCACCACCGGAGCTGCCGCCACCAGGGACATTCGCACAAGGTAAGTCCCGTCCCAGGGGGGGGGGGGCAGACCGTTTCTCCACCAATTTTGGGGGGCCTAATGCGCTGGCATTCGGCCTCCCCGAGATTCGTGGAGAAATTCTCTGACATCCCTACTCCCTGATGGACCCCTTTCTCCCTCCGTAAAGTCCTCCTTCTTGCCATCATGTTCCTCAGCTGCTCTTGCTCCTCTTCCTCTTCCTCATCATGGCTGCCACTTGCTTGCCTGACAGGTGGAGAGCCAGGTGTCTGCTCCTCCTCCTCACCACCACCTCCAAGTCTGGGCCAGAGCAAGAGGCAGGGGAACGGTTTGGATGGTTTCATTATTATACGAGGAAATAACAAATTCACCTGGGGTAAGTTTGCCCATCGCTGGTCAAGGCCTATTCAAGAAGCATTGTCCTTAGTCTGAATTAGTCTTGCTTGCCTGTTGCCCCCCACCATATTCATAGAAATCTAAACCCATTTGAATCTATTGCAGATTTCTCTGACAGCCCTAAGGGTTCCTATGAAAAGAGTTGTAATGGCAGACAACAAGCTTCCCCAGGAGAAAGTTTCCCCAACTGCTATCGCTCTTGTCATGAAATGCGCAACCCCCAGGGAGTATTTGGTTCAAGCAGTCAACAGTGAGACTCAATGAACCTGCCCAATGCCACACATGAATTGAACATGCACCCTAGAACATGCCCCAGGAAACTCTGCAATGTGCTGGAGGTGATGTGGCCAAGCTGATGCGTGAAGGGGTTCCTTGAAAGCGTGCGTGTGTGTGCATGCATGTGTGCGCGCGCACACACACATATCCTATAGTACAATATACATAGATCGGCGGACAGGGTTCACGCTCTCCTTCTTTGGCCTTAGTTGTTAACCAACCCTCATTATGGCTAGGATGGAAAGCTTAGGCTGTGCAAGCAGGAAACCGGAGCAGCTGCTTTGACATTGTGCATGCACGTTTCAGACTTCTCAGACACAATCAAGCTGGAAGCAATTACGGGACACAGGGGCAGAGCTCTGTGTGATCTCGCTGCACATGCGCAGAGAAACATGCACACTAGAAACCCATTATTATCGTAATCAGCAGATGCCACCTTTCTGATGAGAGCAGAAGAATTGCTAATCAAATTAACGATTAGGGTGGCATTGCCATGTCAGTCCCATTAATGTAATAACTGCAACTCAGCAAGCACCTGTGTTGCTGCCTCTGTTACGGTCTAATTAGCTCAGTTAATGAACTATAATGGAATTAATTGTGGGGAGGGGCAGGGAATTCAGGGATACTCATCTGAAATAACCGAGTGACAGTGTCGGGATAAAGATCTAAAATTCAACTTCAGATGCCTTCATCTTGTTTAGAAAAGCATTCTTTGGATCAATTCAAAAGTTCACAACAGGGCATTTCCTGCCCCCCTCCCATCCTGTCCCTGCACACGCACACAGGCCATTTCCTGCCCCCCTCCCATCCTGTCCCTGCACACGCACACAGGCCATTTCCTGCCCCCCTCCCATCCTGTCCCTGCACACGCACACAGGCCATTTCCTGCCCCCTCCCATCCTGTCCCTGCACACGCACACAGGCCATTTCCTGCCCCCCTCCCATCCTGTCCCTGCACACGCACACAGGCCATTTCCTGCCCCCCTCCCATCCTGTCCCTGCACACGCACACAGGCCATTTCCTGCCCCCCTCCCATCCTGTCCCTGCACACGCACACAGGCCATTTCCTGCCCCCCTCCCATCCTGTCCCTGCACACGCACACAGGCCATTTCCTGCCCCCCTCCCATCCTGTCCCTGCACATGCACACAGGCCATTTCCTGCCCCCTCCCATCCTGTCCCTGCACATGCACACAGGCCATTTCCTGCCCCCCTCCCATCCTGTCCCTGCACACGCACACAGGCCATTTCCTGCCCCCCTCCCATCCTGTCCCTGCACACGCACACAGGCCATTTCCTGCCCCCCTCCCATCCTGTCCCTGCACACGCACACAGGCCATTTCCTGCCCCCCTCCCATCCTGTCCCTGCACACGCACACAGGCCATTTCCTGCCCCCCTCCCATCCTGTCCCTGCACACGCACACAGGCCATTTCCTGCCCCCCTCCCATCCTGTCCCTGCACACGCACACAGGCCATTTCCTGCCCCCTCCCATCCTGTCCCTGCACATGCACACAGGCCATTTCCTGCCCCCCTCCCATCCTGTCCCTGCACACGCACACAGGCCATTTCCTGCCCCCCTCCCATCCTGTCCCTGCACACGCACACAGGCCATTTCCTGCCCCCCTCCCATCCTGTCCCTGCACACGCACACAGGCCATTTCCTGCCCCCCTCCCATCCTGTCCCTGCACACGCACACAGGCCATTTCTACTTCCTGACAGCGTGAGTAGTTTGACCATGGGACAGAGAGAAGGTGGTGGACTTGCCTTTGCAAGAGGGTTTTAAGGACGACCACTGTCAGGATTGTGGTAACTGCAGATTTCTTGTGCTGGTTTGAACCACTGGACCTCCGAGGCCCCTTTCAGCTCTAGGATTCTGTGATTTTACTTGCATCTCTGAAATAAACTCTGAAGTAATGTAAGAAGTGGATATTATGACGACTATATGGGAAAACAGACCTAGAAATGGGCGAATCATCTAAGATGCTCTGTGGATTGCCTTAGAGAGGTGTTTGGTTTTTGTCTTCCTCACTACCCTCCCTAAAATTGGGGGAAATTGAAATTATATCAGAAACGTTTCCAAGACAAGCTGAGGCCTTGGAAAGGTATTGCACACACACCCCTTTGTTTTCTCTGCTGTCCATCACACTCCCCAAGCCATACCCTGCCAACCCCAGCTTCCTAAACAGTGGAGGCAGCAGTGAGAAACCATTAGAAAAAGGTTTCTACCATTTTTCTACCCTTAGGAAAAGTGAGGCAGCTGTCACAGGTGGAAGATGCTAGGGGGCAGCAGTGTCCATCCCCATCTATTGGAGTGGGGCAACAATTTGTCCTTTGGCTCAGGCAAAAAAAATTGTCTTGGTCCAGCCCTGATGAGAGGAAAAACTGTGACACTTTTTCTTCCCTTCCTCACCTTTGCTCATTTCATTTATTACGTTATTACATTTCTATACCGCCCCATAGCCAAAGCGCTCTGGGTGGTTCACAATAGTTAAAACCCTTTATTTTTATTTATCACATTTCTATAATGCCCAATAGTCAAAGCTCAAGAATTCAACAAAGATTCTGAGGGAGAAAATCCAAAATGTTGCCTCCCATGATGGTAAAAAGGTGCTAATAATAATCTTAAAAATTAGTAATTTGTGGCTTTTTATTATTAAAAATATATTAAACATATTATCAAAAGCATATTTTTATATTAAACTATGAAAAACTATAATAGATTATATATTTTAATAAATTAAAATTATAATATATTAAAATATATCATTAAATATATTATTAAATAGTTCAATAATAATAATAATAATAATAATTGTTATTATTTTAAAAATCCACCACCTGAGACAGCCTGCTTCACCATCAGGGATGTACAAAAGTCACTTACCTTTCCGTGGATTCTGTTCATGGTGGGGGGGAGGTGTTCTGTCCCTCCCCCCAAAATCCTCGACCGGGGGAGAGGCAATCTGGTTCTCCCCCCCAGAATCCTCGACGGCCTGCTGTGCTCCATGGCAGCTCCGCAGAGCAGCTGGCCAGGCCCAGGCCAGGGCTGTCCACAGCTGGATTTCCGGCTGCAGAGGGCTCTGGGTAAAAAAAAAAATGCGTACGCAAATGGCGGTGGCTACAGCCACCGCCATTTGCATTCCTTATTTTTCTTTGTCTTAGTCTACCTCAATATTTACGTAGACTAAGATGAAGAAAAGAAAGGGAAACACAAATAGCGTAGTGGGCGTTATTTGCATTCCCCTTTCTTTTCTTTGTCTTAGTCTACTTAAATATTGATGTAGACTAAGACGAAGAAAAATAAAGAACGCAAATGGCGGCAGCTATAGCATCCACCATTTGCGTATACTTTTTTTTTTTTTTACCCAGACGTGATAGGTTTCGTAAGTCTTTACATAGCCTATCACCTCTATGGGGGAAGAAAAAAAAAACACAGACAGGAAATGGTGGCGGCGGCAGCTGGTCAGAAGACCAGCCGCTGCCGCCACCGAAGCCGCCACTGGAGCCACCGCCGTCTGGAACATCCGCCCCAGGTAAGTCTCGTCCCGGGGGGGATCCGTGGGGGGCGGGGGGTGGCAGGCCATTCCGTGATGGATTTCGAGGGGCCGAATGCACTGGCATTTGTCCTCTCCAAGATCCGTCGCAGAATTCTCTGACATCCCTATTCACCATACCAAACAACAGGGCTGGCCCTGGGGCATGGTTGCATCCATGCTGCAGTAACCTTTGAAGCAGCCAAGAGAGGGCAAAATAGTCATCTGCAGCCAGTAGAGAAGTCAGAGAATTTTGCCACGAGTCTTGGGGAGGCCGAAATCGGTGGCGAAACGGTCTGCCCCCCTGCCCCCCCGGGACGGGGCTTACCTTGGGCGAATCCTCCTGGCGACGGCGGCTCCGGTGGCGGTTCGGTGGCGGTTTGGCAGCGGCGGCTGCGGCAGCCGGTCTTCCGACCGACCGGCTGCCGCCGCCGCCATTTCCAGTAAAAAAAAAAAAAAACTGTGATAGGCTACGTAAAGATTTTCATAGCCTATCACGGCTAGATTTTTTAAAAATACCATGATAGGCTACGTAAATGTTTACGTAGCCTATCACGGCTGAGTAAAAAAAAAGTCTACGCTATTTGCGTTCCCCTTATTTTTGCCGTAGTCTACGTAAATGTTTACGTAGATTACATGTGCCAAAATAAGGAATGGAAATGGCGGCGCCCATGGGCGCTGCCATTTGCATACGCACGGTTTGTTTGTTTTTTACTCAGCCGTGATAGGCTACGTAAACATTTACGTAGCCTGTCACGGCTGACTGCAGGGACGCAAACGGCGGTGGCTACGGCTGCTGCCATTTGCACCCCTGGCCAGCCAGGATTCGGGGGGGGAGGGACAGAGCGCCTCCCCCCCACCGCAAATCAATTTCGTGAGAACAGGTGTGTTATTATGTTATTTCATTTAAGTGCGAACCAATTTTACTTTTTATTGCTAAAGCCAGGATGGGAAATCCCAGGCCCATGGACCAAATCCAGCCATCTTGGGATCCCAAGCTATCCCTCTGGGGTTCCCCAGATGGCCATCACCACTATCCCCAAACACTGATGATTCGGTGGTTTTCCAGTTTTTGTGCAGTCCCCCCCCTATTCTAAAGAGTTCAAATTAGGGATGGACAGACTTCCTTGCACCCACTGAGCGCAGGTGCTCACAGAGTCCCTGCTAGGGATGCAGGAGAAATCTGCCACAGACTCAAATGAGGTGAGATTCCAAAGAATCTGTCCTCCAGAGTCCACAGCAGACTGGCCACACTAACCTCTGGGTCCAGAGGAGTTCCCAGTGGGCGGCTCTCCAGCTTCTTAAAAAAACATGCTACACTAATGATGGCTGCCATTAGCTTATTGCAGGAGAGTTGCAGCCATAAATGGCATATTGTCCACCATTTGCGGCCATAAAGCACTTACTTGTACCTAAATACAGCCATAAACAATTTAGGTAAAACTAAGTGCTTTACAGCTGCAAATGGTGTAAAATATAGGGTTGTCAGAGAATTCCACCAGGGATCTCAGTGAGGCCGAATGCCAGTACATTCGACCCGCCGAAATCCGTGGTGGAACACAGCCCCCTGCCCCCACCATGAAAGGCATGCGAAACGGAGCACCTACCTGCTGCTGTTCGCGCGGCTTTGCGAATGGTGCCTGCGTCTGCGGCTGCCATTCGCTTCTTCATTATAGCTGTGATAGGCTACATAAATACTTACGTAGCCTATCACGGCTAACACAGGGATGCCATTTGCTTCCCTGCGGAGGCCATGATAGGCTACGTAAATATTTATGTAGCCTATCATGGCAAAATACAGGGATGCAAATGGTGGTGGCTACGACGGCCGCCATTTGCGTCCCTGTGCAGGCTGCCCAGCGGCCTAATGTCTGGCTGCAGGCGGCCCCGGCCAGCATCTCCATGGAGTCACTGTGGAGCGGAGCCAGCTGGAGAAAATTTAGGGGGCAGGAACGGAGCACATCCCCCCCACCACGAATGTCACCCTTCGGAAAGGTAAGTGACTTTTGTACATCCCTAGTAAAATATGCAATTTTCTGCTGTAATTTTCCCACAATAGGCTATCAGCACCACCATTAGCGTATCGCATTTTTTAGAAATCTGAAGAGCCACTCCTCCAACTCCAGCAGATGCAGCACAGCTCTGGAGGACTCCATGAGGAACAAAGCAGCCTGAATTGCCTTGCAGTGGACCCCCCCCCCCGCCCCTAGGGATGTCAGAGAATTCCGCAACAGATCTCGGTGAGGCCGAATGCCAGTGCATTCGGCTCCCGAAATCCATCATGGAATGAAGCCCCCACCCCCCCAACCCATGAAAGGCACACGGGACAAAGTCCCCGCCACCCCCAACCCACAAAAAGCATGCGAAATGGAGCACTTGCCTGCTCCCGTCCGTGCTACTTTGCGAATGGCGGCTGTCCTGTGGCCGCCATGCACTTCCTTCTCTTCACAGCCGTGATAGGCTACATAAATACTTACGTAGCCTATCACGGCTAAATACAGGGATGCAAATGGCGGCAGCTACGACAGCTGCCATTTGCGTCCCTGCAGGGCTGCCCAGTGGCTGGATGTCCAGCTGCGGGCGGCTGGAGCTGGCCGGCGGCTGGAGCTGGCCGGCGGCTCCGTGGCTTGGCCACGGAGCGGAGCCGGCCGGGCAGGACTCCGGAGGGGAGGACCAGATCGTCTCCCTCCAGTCGAGGATTCCGGGGGGAGGGATGGAGCGCCTCCCCCCCACTGCGGAAACAGAACGGAACGGAAGGTAAGTGTTCCGTCCATCCCTACCCACCCCAGGACAGTCTGGGGGGGAGGGTTCGTACATCCCTAATCCCTGCTGCTGCCAACCCCCATGGGTTCGGCTGTATGAGTTGTGGAGGGCTCGGTGAGCAGTCCAGGGACAGCCCACAGCTCCTGATCCTCAAGGCAAGCCGCCATTTTAATGCAAGATGGTGGGTCACGCCGTAGCGTGGGCAGCTGTGGGGATCTTCCTGCTTCTGCAACTTCTGCTATAATGGGGAAGGGAGGACAAGAGAGGTGCTCCCTTCTTCCCCTCTTGTCCTTGGTTCAGCAAGGGACAGACTGGTCATTTCACATAGGTCTCTATGGTCTACAGCACTGATGGCTAGGGATGGCGGAGAATTTCTCCATGAATCTCCAGGAGGCCGAATGCCAACGCATTCGGCCCCCCAAAATTGGTGGTGAAATTCTCTGCCCCCCCGCCCCCCGGGATGGGACTTACCTCCTTCAAATGTCCCTCTCGGCGGCGGGTCCTGGTGGCATTTCGGCAGCGTTTCGGCGGGGGCAGGGGCGGCGGCCAGTCTTCCGACCGGCTGCCGCCACCGCTATTACAAAGTAAATTAAAAAAAAAACATGTGATAGGCTACGTAATGATTTACGTAGCCTATCACGGCTAGATTTCCAAAGTCAGCCATGATAGGCTTCGTAAATCGTTACGTAGCCTATCACAGGTGACTTTGAAGAAAAAAAAAAGCGCGTACGCAAATGGCGGCGCCCATGGGTGCCACCATTTGCATTCCTTATTTGGGCCCGGGTAGTCTACATAAAGATTTATGTAGACTATGGCGAAAATAATGTAGACTATGTAGTCTACATAAAGATTTTTATGTAGTCTACATAAAGAAAATTTTCGCCGTAGTCTACGTAAACCTTTACGTAGACTACCCCTCCCCAAACAAGGAACGCAAATGGTGGCGCCCATGGGCGCCGCCATTTGCGTACGTGCTTTTTTTTTTCCGAAGTCACCCGTGATAGGCTACATAACGATTTACGTAGCCTATCACAGCTGACTTTGGAAATCTAGCCATGATAGGCTACGTAAATCGTTACGTAGCCTCTCATGTGTTGTTTTTTTAATTACTTTTTTATTTCGCGGCGGGGGAGACGGGGCCCTCCTCCCCGGCCTGAATTTTGGCAGCGAGGGATGGGGCGCCTCCCCCCGGCCTGAATTGTGGCCAGGCAGGGCACCTCACCCCCCAGCCTGAACTTAGGGGGGAGAACCGAAGCACCTTCCCCCCACCACGAAGCAAGCTGCGGGACCAGTTAAGGGACTTTCGTCCATCCTTACTGATGGCTTCCACTTGCCTGACTCAACACATGGCAAATGAGGCAAGAGCTGGAGGCTGTGGGCAGGCATCCCAGGGAGGGGGCGAGCTGGCAATTTCTCACCAGGCATCTAGGGATGCATGAAAGTCACTTACCTTTTTGATGGGGTGATTCGCAGTGGGGGGGAGGTGCGCTGCACCTCCCCCCGAAATCCTGATCCGGCTGGCTCCATTCCACGGAGATTCCACAGAGCTGCCAGCTGGGGCCACCCGCAGCCGGACATCCGGCTGCTGGGCATCCTACAGAGAAAAAAAAATGGCATATGCAAATGGTGGCGGCTACAGTGGCCACCATTTGCGTTCCCTTTTTTTCACTGTTTCAGCCTACGTAAATATTTATGTAAGCTATTACGGCGAGAAAAAGGGGGAACACAAATAGTGCCCACTACACTATTTGCATTCCCCTTTTTTCGCCGTAATTGCTTACATAAATATTTACGTAGGCTAAAACAGTGGAGAAAAGGGAATGCAAATGGCGGCCACTGTAGCCACCGCCATTTGCGTATGTGTTTTTTTCTGGTTTTTTTGCTTGCCGTGATAGGCTACGTTTATGTAGCCTATAATGGCAAAGGCAGCTACGCAAATGATGTGGTGACCGCCATTTGAGTTTGCAGCAGCCGGCCGAGAGCCCAGCTGCCGGTGCCACTGGACCCATCACCGGACTCGCCGCCGCCGGAACATCCGCCCCAGGTAAGCTTTCATCCTGGAGGGTATTCCGCAGGGGGGTGGGGGTGGGAGGACGTTCCGCCATGGGTTTTGGGGGGCTGAATGCCAGTGCATTCAGCCTCACTAATATCCGTAGCAGAATTCTCCGCCATCCCTACAGGGGTCAGGCCCAACCGGATGCCCATGCCATCCCTAAATGCCTCCCCTAAGGCTAGTTACCAGTAGTAAAATGCTTGTATGCTTGGTATTTTTTTGTCTTTATCCTCACCCCTTTGCCTCCACCCACTTCTGGAAAGTGCCCCCCTCCCTGGAGAGATTCTCTGAAACTGTCAGGGTTGTATCTGAGCCCATAGGGTCCCAAAGCAGCTCTGATTCTGAGGAGGAGATAGGGATGGTGGAGAATTCTGCCATGGATTTCAGTGAGGCCGAATGCACTGGCATTCAGCCCCCTGAAACTTGTGGCGGAACAGCCTCCCACCCCCCCGCCACCCTGCAGATTCCTCATGGAATGAAACTTACCTGGGGCGGCAGCGGTGGCAGCAGGGGCAGGGGTTGGTGTTTTGGCCGGCTGCTGCGTCTGCAAATGCGGCTGCCATTTGCATCCGCAGCAGCCTGGCCATGGCCAGAACTCCGGCTGTGAATGGCCCTAGCCAGTGGCTCCACAGAGCCACCACGGAGCAGAGCCAGGCAGGGAGGATTCCGGGGGGAGGGACGGAGTGCCTCCTCCCCACTGCAAATCACACCTGTGAAAAGGTAAGTGACTTTCGTACATCCCAAGGAGGAGAGACAATTCATGGAGGAGGATCTCTCTCAGACTTCAGAGACACAGCTGGAGGGGGAGCCCCCCCTCTTCACATCCCTGGGAGCGACAGTGAACCAGGCGTGGAAAGGGAGGGACAACCTGAGCTTTTAGACACGAGGCGCAGGCGCAGGCACAAGCACGAGATCGCAGGAGCCGAGCTTAGGCACTCAGCCCAATTGGCTCGATGTCAACAGCTGCACCCAGAACCATCATGGGAGAGGGGGAGATCTTCCCCTCCCACCCCTTAAGTTCAGAGAGTTGCCACGTTTTTCCCAAACGGAGATCAACTGACATCCTAACCCTTAGAAACCCTAGATGAGTGCTGCTTTGTAGTTCCTCTGAGTTTCAAGCAATTAGCATCTGTATGCCTCATTAGGATAAATGTAATTAAAGCCTTGGAAAGCAGCCCTTTGGTCTGAGTGTTGATTCCGGCTATTGGAGGATTCAGTAGGCACCAGTAGGGATGTCAGAGAATTCCGCCACGGATCTCGGTGAGGCCAAATGCCAGTGCATTCGGCCCCCCGAAATCCATGGCTGAACAAAGCCCCCCTGCCCCCCCACCCCGCGAAATTGGCCCGGAACGGAGCACCTACCTGCTGCCGTCTGCGCTGACTTGCGAATGGTGGCCGCATCTGCGACAGCCATTCGCCTCTTCCATATAGGCATGATAGCCTACATAAATACTTATGTATCCTATCACGGCTAATGCAGGGACTCCATTTGCATCCTTGCGGAAGCCGTAATAAGCTACATAAGTATTTACGTAGCCTATCACAGCTTAACTAAGGGAAAGCAAATGGCGGCTATGGCGGCTGCCATTTGTGTTCCCTTTTTTTTGCCGTTTTAGCCAACATAAATATTTACATAGGCTATTATGGCAAAAAAAAGAAGGAACACAAATGGGATAGTGGCCACCATTTGCGTTCACTGTGGGTTTTTTGCCGTAATAGCCTACGTAAATATTTATGTAAGCTAAAACAGAAAAAAAAAGGGAACGCAGATGGCGGCCGCCATAGCTGCCGCCATTTGCGTTTGCTTTTTTTTTTTTTTTTTTTTGCCGTGATAGGCTACATAAATATTTACGTAGCCTATCACGGCAAAATACAGGGACGCAAATGGCGGCGGCTACGGCAGCCGCCATTTGCATCCCTACAGGCTGCCCAGTGGCTGGATGTCTGGCTGTGGGCGGCCCCGGCCTGCAGCTCTGCGGAATCTCCATGGAGTAGAGCGAGCCAGAGAGAGTTTCGGGGAGAGGGACAGAGCGCCTCCCCTCCACCGCGAATGTCACCCTTCAAAAAGGTAAGTGACTTTCGTACATCCCTAGGCACCAGGGGCATTCTTGACAGAAACTGAATTTAGCCCTCGAGCTGAAAGGGCTCCTGCACACTGGGGCTAAGACCGCAAGCTTAATCAAGGGCAAGCTGAATGTGAGCATTCCAGTGGAGGCTAGTGGCTCTGATTTCGGTGGGGCTTCGAATCCATTCAGGACCAGCCAGAACTCTAAAGGAGCTATCCAAGGTGCTGCAGTATTTGGGGGGTAGGGTTCAGCACCTTGGATAGCTCCTTTAGTGTTCTGGCTGGTTGTGACTGAAACCCAGAATGGAGTCACAGATAGGGATGGCAGAGAATTTCTCCACGAATCTTCGGGAGGACGAGTGCCGACGCATTTGGCCCCCTGAAAGTGTTGGGGAAATTCTCCGCCAGCCCCCCGCCCCCCCCCCGGGATGGGACTTACCTTTGTAAAGATTTACGTAGACTACGGCAAAAATAAGGGAACGCTATTTGCATTGCCCTTATTTTCGCCGTAGTCTATGTAAATCTTTACGTAGACTAGACGTGCCCAAATAAGGAACGTAAATGGCGGCGCCCATGAGGCGCCGCCATTTGCGTATGCACTTTTTTTTTCCTTTTTCCAAAGTCACCCATGATAGGCTACATGACGATTTATGTAGCCTATCACGGCTGACTTTGGAAATCTAGCCGTGATAGGCTACGCAAATCGTTACATAGCCTATCACAGGTGTGTGGTTTTGTGGTTTTTTTACTTTTTTTTTGCAGCCGGGGAGACAGGGCGCTCCTCCCCGGCCTGAATTTCGCCGGCGAGGGATGGGGCGCCTCCCTTCCGGCCTGAATTTCAGGGGGAGAACCGAAGCGCCTCCCCCCCACCGCGAAGCAAGCTGCGGGACAAGGTAAGTCCCTTTCATCCATCCCTAGTCACAGACCCACCTAAATCGGTGCCCCCAGCCTCCACTGGAACATTCATCACCCCTCTGTCTAACGTATGGTTCAAAAGAGCACTTTGGCTGAAAAGCTAGTAGCCATCTTGGCCATCACACCTACTAAAGTTTCCACCACCTCTGTTTGGAACCCCTCAACTTCTCCCTTTCCTACCAGCTGGCCAAGTACAAGTTCCTAGTACAAACTCTGAGCTATTTGTCATTTCTTCCCAATGTTGCTTAGCAGTAATATTTTTGTTAACATTGTTGTTTTAAAGATATTATTATTATTATTATTATTATTATTATTATTATTATTATTAGACAAGGTGAGCCCAAAGAGAGAAGACATTTTTCTCTGATGGGCAAGCAACATCTTGTGGGGCCTTCTGCCGGCTTAACAACATGTCTGTCACAAAACTGGTGATTCAGAAAATGTACTAGTGCTCGCCTAATGATTAATTAGTCTTCTCTGTGAAGAATGGAGTCTCCTCATTATGTATGTTGTCACTGAGAGATTCATTGTCTTTCTGAAACATACACCGGATGTGCTTGGAGCTTTTAATGAGCAAGGAGTCCAAACCCACCACTCTGTGAACAAAATTAGTTTGGTTCAGATCTTTTAAGCAGGCCCGGGGGGGGGGGGACCAATCAATATGTGTCCATGTTGGGTTGATGTGAGTAGTTGCTCTTTAAATGAAAGGATGGTTGGTTAATAAAGTTGAACTCTTGATACTCAAACCTCCGTTATTTGACATTCTTTGAGCACATACAGAAGAAGAAGCACATGGTACAGTCCTGCTAGAGACTGCAATGAAAAAAAGCAGTGCATTATGGTCACACACACAGGACTGAGTAGAATTCTGAAGGAGTGGGCAGGTTTTTCTGTTGTCTGGGGCTGCGACAGGGTGGAGGCATATGATGGAATACAAATGGAGACCCAGCCCACAATGGTTGGTGCTGCCTGGATCTGGATTTGATGGTCCATCCTCATTTAATCTTCACTAGTTTCATCAGTTGGCTCTTGTATGCCTGTGAGGGCTGAGCTATAGGCAGCTGACCCATAGGAGCTGAAAGCCACACCAAGAAGAAGTCTCAGCTTGAACAGGAAGCCTTTATAGCCCTTCCTGTTGAGAACAGCCAGTGGTGAGCCTGGATGGGCAGAATCACTCCATTACCCTGGAACCCTCCATCGCCTAGGACAGGTGTGCACAACATTTTTGGTCCCAAGGGTGTCTGCTGGCTTACACACACACACACACACACACACACACACACTTCTCACTTACATGAGCAAGTGTAACAGTAGCAACAGGTCTTGGTCTTGCAGTTGCAGCAATAACATCAAGATACTGAAGCCACACTAACATGATCACTAAAAAGAAAAGAAAAGGTATTCTAGGAACGGGCTCTGTCATTCCATAGAGTAGGAATCTCATTCCTAGAGCATTCCAAAAAGAAGGCAGGAACTTTCACCCACTGCTGGGATGCTCTAGGTTCTCCTCTATGGCAGAAACCATAGAGCCTGCTCCTATCCCCCCCCCATTTTTTCAGCAGCAACAGATGCTGGGGGTTGCCAGAGAGTTCTTGGGGGGCTGCCCACTACAGGTTTTCTATCTGTGGCCTAGGAAGATGCTCCAAGTTATTCTCAGTGGCAGCAACTTTTCTTTGTTTTTAAAATTGAAAGAAATCAAAAACAGGATGTAATGCTGGAGGAAAGTAGTGGCAGCAGCGTCATTTCCTTCATGGTGCATTATGGGGAGGGGGGAGTTGGCCATGTTTCCCCATCACAGTGCATTCATAATGGACACTGCACCATGACATAACATCCTTCCTCAGATTCATTGTGGGCATGAATGGCCCCAAGTCATAGAGTTGGGGGACAGGGTCCCTGCTGCCACTTTCCTGCATTTGTAAGAACTTGTGAAGGTTTGATGCCTACAGAGGCAAAGGGTCAGGCTTGGAGGCCTGGAGGCCTGGAGTTTCCTGTTGGGAGGGGGTAACCTTGAGAGGAGTAGTTTCATTTCTCCAGTTAAGTGTCACTTTCATTTCTCCTAAGTTCCTTTTTTTTTTTTTTCAGGTTTGAAGCAGTACTTTTGGTTTTGAGGGAGGAGGGTATATAAAGAGAGTGACAGAGACAGTAAGAGCAGAGAGACAGCCAGAGCCTGAAGTGAGAGCAGAGTCTGAAGAGTGAGCAGGAAGAAGCAGCCTAGAAAAGTCTAAGGACAGCTAGGGTAAAGGAATTTGCATTTTGCAACTTTGTTTGTTTGTTTGTTTGTTTATTATATTTCTTAATTACCCATATGGCCAGTCACCCAGCCACTCTGGGCAATGTACAACAGTACAATTTAAAACAGTAAAATCACACATTAAAACGTTGTCTAAAAATACCATAACCCACCCCAAATGCCTGCTGGAATAACCAAGTGTTCAGTGTGTGGCAGAAGCTCATTAAAGAGGGTGCATGGCAGAGTTCCCTAGGGAGGGAATTCCACAGAGTGGGGGCCACCACAGAGAAGGCCCTCTCCCTCAACGTCACCAGCCTAGCTGTCCTGGCTGATGGGACAGAGAGAAGGCCATCCGAGGCTGATCTTGTTGAACAGCCTGTCTGGTGTTGCTGGATGCGCTTTTAATGCCTTTTGTATCACCCAGCTCTATTGTGTAAATTAGGGATGGGGGAGAATTTCTTCCCGAAACTTCGGGGGACCGAGTGCCAACGCATTCGGCCCCCCGAAATTGGTGGGGAAATTCTCCGCCGGCACCCTGCCCCCCCTGGGATGGGACTTAAAGTAGCCGAATGTCCCTCTTGGCAGCGGGTCCCGGCGGCGGTTCGGCGGCGGTTCAGTGGGGGGGGGCGGTGGCCGGTCTCCTGACCGGCTGCCGCCACCACCATTGCAAAAAAAAAAAATTAAGTAAAAAAACAACAACACACACCCGTGATAGGCTACGTAACGATTAACGTAGCCTATCATGGCTAGATTTCCAAAGTCAGCCGTGATAGGCTACGTAAATCATTACGTAGCCTATCACGGGTGACTTTGAAAAAAAAAAAAGTGCATACGCAAATGGCGGCGCCCTATGGGCGCCGCCATTTGCGTTCCTTATTTGGCCCCGGTAGTCTACGTAAAGATTTACGTAGACTACACCGTAGTCTACGTAAATCTTTACATAGACTACCGGGACCAAATAAGGAACGCAAATGGCGGCGCCCATAGGGCGCCGCCATTTGCATACGTGCTTTTTTTTTTTCCAAAGTCACCCGTGATAGGCTACGTAATGATTTACGTAGCCTATCATGGCTGACTTTGGAAATCTAGCCATGATAGGCTACGTTAATCGTTACATAGCCTATCACAAGGTTTTTTGTTTTTTTTTCCACTTTTTCTTTCGCAGCCGGGGAGACGGGGCGTGTCTCCCCAGCCTGAATTTTGGGCGTGCGAGGCAGGGCGCCCCCCCTGGCCTGAATTTCGGGGGGAGAAGCGAAGCGCCTCCCCCCCACCATGAAGCAAAGCTGCGAAAAGGTAAGTGACTTTAGTACATCCCTAGTGTAAATGCCTTTAGTTGTAATTTGTTTGCTTTAAATCTACAAGCAAACTGTCATGGTTAAACCCTGTGTCTAGAGTGTCAATCACCCCACGTCTACAGCCTGAACCCCATGTTACTGGAAAGGGAAAGAGAAAAGAAGGAAGGTAGGACTCTGAAGGAGGCAAAAGATCCTTAAGGAACGGCTGAAGGGATCCAGGTCCTAAGGGGAACCATGCCAGACCTGTTTTAAAAATGGAAGAAAAAAGAAGTTTAAAAATCAGAGAGAAGCTACTGCAGCAGACTCACAGACTGCTAAAACTGTTTTTTTTTAAAAAAATCCCTCCAGAAAGCCATAAGACCCCTGAATGTGTAGAGTGTGCCACCCTAGCCTGACATCAACAATGGGGTTGCTAAGAACTTGAGGCATTTCTCATCAGCCGCAGTCTGCTCTAGGGATGGATGGATCAGCCTGTTCCTGGTCCGTGTCGGTTTACATGTGTTCATTCATGTGTTCCATCCTGTGTCCACCCTGATCTGTAATTTTTAAAGAAGAAGGAAAAAAAAACTTTTAAAAATACAGTTTTAAAATGAATGCTTAGATATGGCCACGTTTCCTTTTTTTAAGGAAACAGCAAGAGGGAAAGGGAGTACTGTGACCCAAGAAAGAAGAGAAAGTATTCTCGGGGGCCTGAAAAAACTTTTACTATACCATTTTTTTTCCTTTTTCTGCCTGAAAAAAAACTTCTATTATGCCTGACACATTTCAGATTAGGGATTTGCGAACCCAACCCCGTCTGGGATCAGCAGGCATCTGCTAAAGGGCCGCCCCTGCTTGAGTCCCCCCGGGCCCACGTTCAAACCTCCACTAGCTTGGTACACCGCCTGTACTCACCCTGGGTCTCGCCCGTGAGTGCCCACCATTTTGCGGGGCTTGGCAAAATGGCAGGCACTGGAGGAAGGGTCTGAGTTAGTGCAGAGAGTGTCCAGGAGGGTGCAAGCAGGGGTGAGAGAGGCCAGGGGCTCAGCGGTCGTAGTCGAGCAGTGCAGATGTGCAGGGATGGAGTCTGACAGACTCCCGAACCCAGTCAGGCATCCACACCATCCCTATTGCAGATAGGACTTCCCTTCCTCAGAAGCCACTTATCCCTCTCCAAATGCGTTGCAAAGAATCTTCCCAATGCTTTTTCTGTTTTAAAATGCTTAGAAGATCTGCAATTGATTTCCAATTGTTTTAAGAAGAAAACATGTTTTTAAAAAATGCAGTTGCGAGCGGAGATGGTTAATAGACAGACACAGGCGCTTGGATTGAAACTGGGCCACATTTATTGAAATATCTGCAAAGGGGGAACCCAGGACGGGCACTGAGCTATGCCAGTTGCTAGATGGCACGATAATGGGCAAAAACATACGCCGTCTGAGGGGTGGCGTGACAGCATTGCTGCCCCTCAGGACTACCCTTTATGGGGGAGGTAGACCTTCCCCTGTCATCCCCTCCCAGGTAGGGATGTTAGAGAATTCCAGGTAGGGATGTTAGAGAATTCCACCATGGACTCCAGCCCCCCGGAGTCCATGGCAGAACGGACCAGTCCCCCCCGCCACCCCATGAAACTTTCCTGGGACGGACCCTACCTGGCATCAGCTGGTCCAGTCCATCCACTGCCCCGGTCTGCAGCCATGAATGGCTGCCCCAGCCTGCAGCTGACATTTGCCTCCCTGCATTAGCCGTGATAGGCTATGTAAGTATTTACATCTCGACAAAGAGCAGGGACGCAAATGGCATCTGCTACGCCATTTGTGTCACTACTCTTTGGCATAATAGGCTACGTAAATATATACATAGCCTATCACGGCTAACACAGGGACGTAAATGGAGCCTACAACGCTGGACGCCATTTGTGGCTGCAGCCCAGCAGCAGACAGAAGTCCAGCTGCAGGCGGGCCCGGCCAGCGGCTCTGCAGACTCACCGCAGAGCACAGCCTGCCCGGGAGGATTCCAGGGGGAGGGACAGATTGCCTCCCCCTCCAGCAGACGCCCCCACCCGGAACGGGGTAGGTAATCCACCCATCCCTACTCCCAGGCCGCAAAGCTCCTGGATGAGTGAGGTGAGTCGGTCTCACAGGCAACCCATATCCCCCTGCTGAGCCACAAAACCTGTTTGGGAGGCCTCAGGCATGACCTGTCACCATAACGGTGCCTCTGAATGCTCACCATCCTTAAGCTCATTCCCCTTTGCCCATCCTAGCCGCTGCTGAAATGTGACCTATACTTAAACAAAAATTAAACCAAATGTACCTAAAGGACTCGCCCGACCCCATGAACAGTGTGAAATAGGCAAAAAGACTCACAGCCTAGGCCAATCGGACTGTGAGCCAAAAATTGCTACACGGCTCCCAAAAGGGCAACTGGTCGGAACCCACACTGCTTAAGGGAGGGTGGGAGGGAGCCAGCGAGCAAGAGACTGTTGGGAGGGGTGCGGAGAGTTAAAAAAGCCTCACCAACCCCTCCCCTCCCCAGTGGCTCCACTAGAATTCTACCAATGGTGGCCCACCAAGACTTCTCACCCTCCCACCCAAAACACACACACACACACACACACACACACCCAAGGCCAGGCAAGCTGGATGTGGAGGGTAGGGCATTTTAAAATGCATGCTTAGAAATGGCCACTTTCTTTTTTCAGTAATATGGGCTCCTGATTTGGATTGGGAGCATGGTGTCTGGGGAAGGCTGTTCAATCCTTTCTTCCTGTCACTGTTGTCCTGCTGAAAATCCTCCCTCCACCTCATTTTTCCCCTGAATTTAAAATGTGCAGTCACTAACATTGGGGATGATAGCAGCTAAGGAAAGGGAAACTTTAGTTGTGGTGGAGGGGGAAACCACCATCCTCCCCATGCACTATGCCCCAATCCATATCATGGCCCCACATGGCTGCTTTTCCTTGAAAACAAAATAGAAAGCGGGCAATTTTAAGCTCACTCCTTCAAAAAATATATGTGTAAGGTAAGGTGTAATTTGGCCCTTATCTTAACATCCAAAGAGGTCCTGGGTTCTATCAGGATGATGTGAGAAAATCATGTGATTCCAAGGAGATTTGGCAGGGAATGTTAAAAAGACTGAGAAATAACACTGTAGCCGGTGAGGTTACGGAGGCAAAATAAGCCACAGTTCATTTTCTCTATTCTTCAAAAAAAGGAAAAAGCGGGTTTCAAGGGGTTGTTTTGCATGGCTGCACAGCGGTTCATATTTGACTGCAAAGCCACAGAGTTTGTCATGGTGGTTTAGTTAACATGTTCAGTTTTGATGAAAAAGCAAGTGCCTTTGATGACTGCACAGAGAGAGAATGGGGAGAGAGAGTGGGAGAGAGAGAGGAGGAGAGAGGTTTACATGTGGAAGTGAGCAGATAAGGTAATTCTAGGAGGTCAAGCAGTTCAATGCTCTCCTATGCAACCAAGCTGCTGCTGGCAAGCCAAATAAGAGTTGAGGGCGTGGGGGCTGGGGGGGAGCCAAGGAAGGGTAATATGATTAAGATGTTTACAGATGACCTTGGCTGAGTCTGGTTTTTCTTTAATGTCAGCTGCACTGAAGACAGCGGCTGCTGTTAGAGGCGCCACTGAATTTAACATGAAATTAATTCAGATGCTCCTCTTCACGTTAAACTAGGGAAGCTGGAGAAATCCACTGCGAACTCAAATGAGGCCAGATTCCAAAGAATCCAACCTCCAGAGTCCACGGCAGACCGGCCACCCTCACCTCCATGTCCGGAAGAGTTCCTGTGGGATGGCTTTCCAGCTTTCTAAAAGACGTGATATGCTAATGGCTACTGCCATTACGATATTGCAGGAAAATTACAGACGTAAATGGCATATTGTATGCCATTTGCAGCCATAAAGCACTTGCTTTCACATAAATACAGCCGTAAACAGCTGCAATTTAGGTAAAAGTCAGTGCTTTATGGCCGCAAATGGTGTGAAGTATGATATTTACAGCTGTAACTTCCCTACGATACGCTAATGGCAGCTGCCATTAGCGTATCATGTTTTTTTAGAAAGCCAGAGAGTCGCTCCACCAACTCCAGCAGGGCTCCAGAGGAATCCACAAGGCCCCAAGCAGCCCAAATTGCCTTGTGGCAGATCTCCCCACTGGACTGGACATTGGGGGGGGAAGTTTGTACATCCTATGTGAAATGTAAGACTTGCCTTACTGCAGGGACATTGAACCTCTTTCATACCATGGCTAAATTCCATGGGAATGCAGCTGTCAGGGGCTGTATTACTGTGGTCGGTGGGGTCAATTGTAAAAGGGGAGGGCTTGAAGGCCAAAATGGCAGGGCCAAAATGTCAGCATATTTGAGCTTAAAGCTCCTACTGCCAGCAACTATGTCTTAGAAGATGCATTTCAACCTTTTTTTGTCATGAATGAATCTAAGCGTGTGGAGACATCAGGCAGCTCAGATTCAGAATCAGGATGGGAACAGCCGGAATAGGGGGAGGCCCCCTCCCCAGTGAGCCCAGATATTGCAAGACTTTCTTCCCAAAGCCTTGACACACAAATGGCCCAGCCTGAGTGGCTCCCCCTTTCCTCCCCCATGAGACCTCAAGTTTCAGAGGAGGAGGAGGAGGGCAAGGGGTGTGACTTGAGGGATGCTAGGGTCCGTCGCAGAGCGAAGCAGGAAGTTAGGGGCAGGGCTCAGACGCTTCGCCAGGTTGGCCACTCATGGAAGCCAAGGTAGGAGGGAGTCACCCTAAGGGAGGGGCGTCCCTGCAAAGCTAGTCTGGCTGAGAAGTTCACGCCCAGACTGCTGGCAACTTCTCTAACTTCCACTTTGCTCCTCTGTTGATATTCGTAGATGTGTGGATTAGCTGGTTCATTGCAGTCTGAGAGTTTCCTAGAACCTGCATTTGTAAAGAAGCTAGTCATTTGCTAATAAAGTAGTGTAGCCCACAGCCTTGTTTCCTGGAGTGTGTTGACTGTGAAGGGGAAGGATGAAGGAACGTGGCACTTTTAGAAGGTTGTGTGTGCACAAAGCAGGGAAACCACCAAATGCTTGGTGGTTGGGGGAAAGGGGGTGGACTAGAGGAAAGGCGTGTGGGCTTCTAGGGAACCCCACAGGGCTGGATTGGGATGCCAAGTGGGCCAGCTTTGGCCCCTGAGTCTGATGTTTTGCACCAGATCAGGACTCCAGTAGTTCAGCACTCTGAAGCTGTTTCCTAGTGGAAACTGGTGGCTCTGATGTCATTGGCATGGTGAATCTGCTCTGGGTTTCAGTCAGGACTCTAACAGAGCTATCTAAGGTGCTGAACCTATTTTTGGGATAGGATTCAGCACAGAGTTCAGCACCTTGGAGAGCTCCTTTAGAGTTCTGGCTAGTTCTGACTGACCCAGATCACAGCCCCACTGATGTTGGAGCCACCAGCCTCCACTGCTGTTTCCAAGAGTGGCCAACCAAAATGGCTCTGGGCTCTCATGAGCAGGCCACGATGGTAATGGCCTTCCCCTCATATTCATCCCCAAACAACGGATATTCAGAGGTATATTGTTTCTACACATGGAGGATCCATTGAGCAATCATGGCCAAGTGGTTCACAAAGAACTACTTCCATTTGTCTGTCACTTGAACCTGTTGACAGTCCACCTTATGTAGGGATGCTATGAGGGTGTGGTTGGTGCTTGAGGCTCGGCAATTTCTCGATGGCTCGGCCCCCTGGGCACCAGTCTGCAGTCGGGCAAGCATGGGGATCCTTACTTATCCATGAGGTGCCACTTTTTACGCAAGTCACCATTTGCATACAATGTTGGCCATGAATAGCCCAATTTAAGCAAAATTAAATGGGTCTATTTACAGCCACCATTTTACACAAACAGTGACTCCGGTCAATAGCAGAGCAGCTAGGGATGAATGGACTTATCTCCGTCCGGGGCGCAGGGGAGCTCAACATCTGTGCTGCCCACCCAGGAGCCATCACTCTGCCGGTCAAGCCCTTATGCTGGAGTCCTTGGCACTGCACCCTGCAAGGAGGAGAAGGCTAGTGTCAGGACTGATTCTGAGCACAGGGAGATAGTTAGCAGCTTGGATTCAGAAGAGGAACAGCCAGAACCGGGGGATGCATTTTCCCAAGCCAGTTCAGGTATGGGTAGGTGTGCTTCTCAGGTTACTAACTACCAGATGGCTGGGCCTGAAGCCTCACCCCCTTGCCCCCCCCTGTGAGAAGCCAGAGGAGGACAAGGAGGAGGAGAGTGGGAGCTGTGACCTAAGAGATGCTAGACTATGGCACAGAGCTAAGAGGGAAACATCAGGGGCGGAGCTCAGACAGTCAACCTGGTTAGCGATGTGTGAGAAGCAACGTAGGGAAGCATCACTGGAATGGCGGGACATCCCTCCCTAGGTGATTCTAGCCAGCAAGCCTCACTTCAAACTTCAGGCAATGTCGGCATTCCCATTTGAATCCCCTGGAGGCATTCCTTTGTTGCCTGAGAGTCTTTGAGGATTTGCATCTGTAATGAACCTGTTGATATGAGACTGAAGCCTCTTTATGTGTGTGTGTGAGTGCATCAGAAAAGGGGGGGGCAAGGGAAATGTGACAGCTACAGCACTTGGGGCCCCAAGGCCCGTCCTGCCCCCACTGGTTGTCAAGGGCTTTCTTGACAGCCAGTGGAGGCAGGAGAAGTCCTCCTCAGTGCAGCTCCCAACAGCTTACCAAGCTCTGGGGTGCTTGGTGGATGGGGTCTGGAAGGCCAGATGTGGGAGTCCATCAGACTCCACCCCCTCCTCAGACTCCCACACCATCCCTAAGAGCTGCCATTTTCACACAAAATCGTGGCTCATGGGATGTGGGATGCCACACGCCATTTGTTGGATGCACCACGCAGCACTTCGCGCACTGCATCAAACAGGGGCAGCCAGCTGGCGGGGGTGAGTTCGCCTATGCCTGACCTTACTGGGAAACCAGTAAGTAGCAGTATTGTGAGTAGCAGTATTCTACTGGGAAACCAGTAAGTAGCAGTATTCTGAGAGATCGAGGAGAAGTATTTCTCTCTACCAACTTTCTCAATATCACTAATGGCTGTTGTCCCTTCCCTAAATTAAGAGCTCCAAATGCTTTAATATTTAACCTCCAAACACACACCCCTGAAAGCTGTTGCCTTGCCCATCATGAGAGGGTATGGGGTGGGGAGGAGATTGTAGCATGACAACGTGTGCCATGTTGATACTGGCCAGACAGTGGGGCAAGCCGGCTATATAAGCCTAGGGATGTATGAATGTTCCGCCATGGATCTCTGGGAGGCCGAATGCCAGCGCATTTGGCCCCCCGAAATCGGTGGCAGAATGGCCCGCCACCCCCCGGGACGAGACTTACCTTGGTCAGATCTTCCTGGAGGCGGCAGCTCCGGTGGCAGCTCTGGCGGCAGCTCTGGCAGCAGCTCCAGCGGCGGTTCAGCGGCGGCGGTTGCCGGTCTTCCAACCGGCTGCCGCCACCGCTATTTCCAGTTAAAAAAAAAAATGTGATAGGCTACGTAAAGATTTACGTGGCCTATCACGGCTAGGTTTAAAAAAAAAGTGATAGGCTACATAAATGTTTACATAGCCTATCACGGCTGACTTAAAAAAACAAACAAACACGCGTACGCAAATGGCGGCGGCCATGGCCGCCGCCATTTGCGTTCCTTATTTTGGCACATCTTAGTCTACGTAAATATACGTAGACTAAGACAGCAAAAATAAGGGGAACGCAAATAGCGTAGACGCTATGCTATTTGCGTTCCCCTTATTTTCGCCGTCTTAGTCTTTGTAAATGTTTACATAGACTAAGTCATGCCAAAATAAGGAATGCAAGTGGCGATGGCTGTGGCCGCCGCCATTTGCGTACATGCGGTTTTTTGGTTTTTTTTAAGTCAGCCGTGATAGGCTACATAAACGTTTACATAGCCTATCACGGCTGACTGCAGGGACGCAAATGGCAGTGGCTACGGCCGCTGCCATTTGCGTCCCTGCTAGCCAGCAGCTGGATGTCCGGCTGCTGGCGGAGCCGGCCGGCGGCTCCGCAGAATCGCTGCGGAGCACAGCCGGCCGGCCAGGATTCTGGGGGGGGGGAGGGACGGAGTGCCTCCCCCCCCCCCAGCAAGGATTCCGGGGGGAGGGATGGAACACCTCCCCTCCAACCATAAACATAAATCGCGAAAGGTAAGTACCTTTCGTACATCCCTATAATAAGCCTTGGCCGGCGCTCTTTATACCTTCTGTCCACTATCTATAGCAGGGGTGCACAACTTTTACTGCCCCAAGGTCCACATCTGATGGTTGCTCAGGGATCAGGTGCCATACACATGCACAAACATAAATGAATGCTTATATACATGCAAACGTATACACATATATGTGATTCTGATGTAAAACAAAGACTATATGAAAATGTGTCTGCATTTTCGTGCCCCATTCTTCTAAAATGTACATTTTTGTGCAATCTGGAAAAGTGTGTGCAATTGATGCTGTGCCGAAAATTTCTCCCACATTTTTTTCAACCATTCTCATTCCATTGGAGAGAAAATAAATTGCTTTTGAAAAGAAATTCAATGGTGAAGAAATTTGGGAGAATGTCTCATGGGTTAGATTTGGGCTTCTTGGGCTGACCTTACTTAGGAGTTGGCAGAGGAGTTAGCACAGGTATCCTATATTTCATCATACAATTATTTCTTTGGCAGCCTGCAGCATCCTCAGCTTCCTACACTTCAATTAAAGCCCAGTTTAAGGCAGCATGAGGTAATTCCTCCCATGGGGCTTTTTCAGATCAGGACGTGCAGGCAGCCTGGGAGGCCAGCTGTGATCAGGTCAGCTCAAAAACATGACAAACATAAATTAGAAAATGTCTTGAATGAGGCAGAACGAGTGAAACCTTTTTCTTGGGGTCAGGATGGGGGAGAAAACTTTCAGGAAATTGGAGGACAGATCTTGGCAGAGCACTAGCTCTAGGGGATGGGCGGATTCCCTACCTGATCCATCCCTCCCCCCGGAATCTGTCCAGGCTGTCTCCACTCCGCGTCGATCCTGCGGAGCCGGCCGCCTGCTCTGCATCACTGCCAAATATTGATACGAACGGCAGCCACTGCCATGCCGTATCGCTGTAAGTAAATCTCCAGATGCAAATGGCATAGTGGGCGCCATTTGTGGCCGTAAAGTTGGTAGATTAGCCTAGATGCAGCCATTTGCGGCTGCATTTAGAATAATCTACCAGCTTTATGGCTGCAAATGGCCTCCGGGGGGAGGCAGAGGTGAGTGCTCCATTCCACCACGGACTCCGGGGGGGGGGGATTTTTTTAGAATCTGGCCTCATTGGAGTCCATGGTGGAATTTTCCGCCATCCCTAACTAGCTCTTAGGGAAGGCACAGGTGGCCAATTCAGTCCTGGAATCCAGCGGAACCACCCCTGCCCCTGCTCACCCCCACGAGCCCCACTAGCTGAGCCTCTGCTTGCCCCCTGCCCTTGCTCAGCAAATGGCCTGTACTCACCCTGGTGGCCTCATCAAGCATCATGGTTGCTGTTTTTTGAGGAATAAGAAGGCGATCGCAAAAATGCACATATTTGCACACACATGCAAAAATGCGCATTTTTGAGAACGCAGATAAATGTGAGCCTTTGCAACATGCCCATTCCTCGCATTAGAATATGCACATTTGCAGAAATGTGAATTTTCACGCATACAAAACCATGTGCATTTTTCAAAATGGCCATCACAGAGCTTGATGAGACCACAGGGCTGAGTGTGGGCTGCTCGCCGAGCATGGCAGGGGCTTGAGCGTGGTCCGGGGACTGGCGAGTGGAGGCAGGGTCTGGGCAGGCCTCCGGAGAACCGAGATGGGGTTGGGTTCACACATCCCTAGCTCCACTTCATCCCTGGAGTTGGACACAACACTGCCACCACCTTCATTGCAGTGAATGCAGACTGGGGGCCAGCCTGCCAAGACAGTTGATGCTGTTGTAGCATGAAAACAACCCCAAACCTTTCCCCCAGAAGGAAGAAGCTGCACTACAAGCCCTGCCAATGGGGAGCATCGCCTGGGAGAAACGGTTGAGAATTTCGCCTCCCCATGGAGAAATTTGGTGAAATGGTCTCCCAAATTTCTCCGCCCACAAGTAAGGTGGAGAATTTCAAGACACCATTTGCACAGAGCACTATGTTCACCATTTGTGAGTGATTTTACCCTCATATAATGCATTCCCATGCCTACTTTCCCCGAATGTATTCAGTTTTGTATGCTCCTTTAAAAAAAACACAAAAAAACTCATCCTTGTGTACATTTTGGTTTGCAAATTGCATCACGCATTCCAAATCATGCGTATTTGGGTGCACAGATGCAATGCGGTTTATATGTTGCTTCATAAGATGTGAACTCTCTCTCCAACCAAAGGAACACTCTGACTTCTCTTCTGTCGTTTTCTCCAAAAAGCAGTATGCTTGCATTTTTCTCTTTTGAGGGGGCTGGCCCCAGGACCACTCCCAGCTAGATAAAATGCAGAAGTCTAACAGCTGAAGTGTTTCCTATCACTAGAGTTGCCATATCCAAACAAGGGAGGGTTTCTTGTCAGGACCAGCTGTCTTGAGGCAAAACAAGTACTAGGGAGGCAAACAATTAAGGACAGTCTGCCAGGAATTTAGTCTCCCATCAAGCATCACATTACTATTGCCAAGGCACAGTCTGAGGCTTTATAGGGCCAGGTGGAACCATATTGGCTTCCTCATGTCACCTGACAAATGCTGACTTAGAAGCTGCAGTACCAGTACCACTCTCTAGCCAGCTGGGTTGGTGGCACCAAAGGGCAGCAAAGATCAAGTGAGTAGATCCCTCCTTTAGCATGCTACCATGTTGGCACAAAGAACACAGTCAATGTGGTGTAGTGTGGTGTAGTAGGAGAGCCAGTGTGGCGTAGTGGTGAGAGTGTTGGACTGGGAGCCAGGAGATCCAGGTTCTAGTCCCCACTCAGCCATGGAAGCTCACTGGGTGACTTTTGGTCCATCACAGACTCTCATCCAAGCCTACCTCCCAGGGTTGTTGTTGTGCGGATAAAATGGAGAGGAGGAGGATAATGTAAGCCGCCTTCGGTTCCTTGCAAGAGGATAAAAGGCTAGATAAAAATGCAATAAGTAAAAATAATAGCAAAGTGTCTATATCAAGGTTAGAGCTGGGCAGATTTTCCCTACCTTTTGTACCTGAAAAAGGTGAGGAGGGAGAGAACATTGGTGATTCTTGAGGGACAGGCAAAAATCAGAGCAAGTTTAGGTGTGGGGACTTATACCTGGAAGGCCAGAAAGGCCAGGATCTCTTCTCGATCATCCCAGAGTGCAGGACACGGAATAATGGGCTCAAGTGACAGGAAGCCAGATTCCGGCTGAACATCAGGAAAAAAATCCTGACTGTTAGAGCAATACAACAATGGAACCAATGACCTAGGGAGGTGGTGGGCTCTCCCACACTGGAGGCATTCAAGATGAGGCTGGACAGCCACCTGTCAGGGATGCTCTGACTTGGATTCCTGCACTGAGCAGGGGGTTGGACTTGATGGTCTTATAGGCCCCTTCCAACCCTACTGTTCTATGATTCTATGAATTCAGTGGGTCTACTCTAAGTATGACCAAATCTAGATCCAACCCCAGATGTTTTTGAACTGCAACTCCCAGCATCCTGGCCATGGGCCATGCTGGCAGGGCTGATAGGAGTTGAAGTCAAAAACATCTGGAGAGTAACCATTTCCATGTCTATGAAATACGACTGTGGAACCCATTACCTGGGGAGGTGGTGGGCTCTCCCTCCCTGGAAGCATTCAAGATGAGGCTGCTGGACAGCCGTCTGTCAGGGATGCTCTGACTTGGATTCCTGCACTGAGCAGTGGGTTGGACTCGACGGTCTCATGGGCCTCTTCCAATCCTACTAGTCTATGATTCTATGATTTTGACAAGGCGACCCATTTCCACTTTTTTTCCCTCCTTTTTATAATTTTAAAACAAAGCTCAACTGATGCTCCAAGCAGCACCTTGACTCTGCTCAGCAGCCTCACTGGTCCTTCCTTTGAAAATGGAACTCACTATGGACCAAGCTGGGCCAGCTGGTGGAAGTCAGAATGGAGTCCAGGGGCCAAGCCAACAAAAGCTCACCGAGCTCCACCCCCAAAAACTGGATTCCTCCAATATCCCTATGTGGGACCCTGCTTGAAGGAAGATTAGGAATGCTTTCAAATGCATACTCTTCTGATCCACATTTCTCCCTGATTCTTGAGATTCTTGAGTCTAGTGAAAAGGTGTACTATTAAGGTCATGGGTTCTGTTGATGCATTGTGCTGCCTCAGCTGTGGCAAGGGCTTTGTGTCCCTGAGCATTGTTGTAGCTTCGGTTACAGGGCTCTACTAGGTCAGATCTAAGTAGTTCAGGTTTCAGGGAAGCCAGGCAAGAATCCATCAGCATCAGAGGAAGCTCTGAGTGGAGTTGTAAGCCAGACGGTGTTGTTTGCTCCAACAAGGAGCAGAGCAAGACTGATCCTTAAAGAAGATTTTGGTTTTCTTTAGTCTGGTAGGCTCCGCCTCCACACTGACTGAGGCCTTGTCTCTTAAAGGGGCCTGGCCTGTTTTAGCAGTCTTAAGCTATGACAACATGGGACTGGCTTTGGCATGCTAGTGTCCTCAGGGCTGGAGTCCTCAGAGTCTGAAGATGACAAAGCAACCTCCTCTTGATACAAGGGAGCCACCCCACCTTTCTGGGAAGGTGGAAGCCTCACAAGGACTCAGTGACTGAATCCTCTTTTTTCCATGACTGATTCATCCCCCTGAACCATTGACTCTAGAGTCTCTTCTTCAGAGAGCGAAGGGTCAGGAGATTCTCAGGATGAGGGTTCAGGGTCCTGATCCATGATGCCAGAGCAGTGGGACCACATGTTTAGCTCCACCACCAAAGCTGCACCACTCCTTCCACCCCTCCTGTCAGTGTCACCATGTTGAGATGCAAATAGGGATTCCCTTATGGACTTCTAACAGCCCTATTCACATATGAGGAAGCAATGCTCACCCACTCTTGCACATTGCTGAAAGCTCTGCTCTTCCTGATGTGTAGAACAGCCTGTGATTTAAAAGCAAAGAGGATGTTTTTAGATAAAGATATACCAGAGGAAAAACAAACCAACCAACCTATCCCCCCATGAGATGGTTATCACCAGGTTAATATAACCCTCACCAGCTTTCTGTGTCTGAAATGTGAGGCTGTGCCATACATGGATGGTGCCTTAGGAGTCATGTGTGCATGTGGATTTGAGACATAACCTCTGGCTCAGAGATTTAACTTCTAGAGACCCTGCCCAGGGGACTGAAATGTTGCAACTCCAGCTACTTGCATTAACAATATTGTAATGCAGACTCTCCAAAAGAAAGGGATAAGGCAGGGATAGTAAGTTACATTTACCCCCAAATCCCTGAAAGGCAAGGACCTTTGGAGCGTGTGTTCCTGGGCTTTTGTTTCAGTTGGGGATGAATATAGACTTGCAGACTGTGTGGGATGCTTGCTGGCATGGTATATTTTGTTCACAAATGGGAGCAACTGAATGTGCTACGCATGCTTGTATTGGAAAATGTTATCTTAAAATGTTGCTTAACATGCAGGGTTAGCAAGACGTTGCTTGCTCTGGAAAGAATCATCATGCGCTCATATATATATATATATATATATATATATATATATATATATATGGCCATCCAAATTTAAATGAGAAGAAAAGGAAGAAGCGGTGCATTTCCAGTTTCTTCCCCATGCCATACAAAACAGAATACATAGCTCTGCATGCATTATTAATAGAGAGTTTATGGCTTGCTTTTACTGGCTCCGCTGCCGCTCTCCTCGTGGGAAGCCACCGAACACAGGGAAGATTGTGCAAATGTCCACATTCACTAGAGCAGCCATAGACCAGACAAATAAGACAACACCAATACAAATCAACCCTTCCACAGTCCACATCAGCAATAATACAGGGATGCCATCTCCCTCACCGCTGCTCGCTGAAGTCGTTTGTTCACCCATTATCGCAGGCACTTGGGCGGCTACTGGAATACCAAGCACATTTGTATGTTCATGCTCCCCGGAAGAGAAATAATAATAAAATAAGACGGTGATGCCAGAGAAATAATGGATTAGGGCAGGGGTGGATGATACCATTTTGGTGTCAGGCCATGCTGCCTTGATTCTCTCAGAAGCTTCAGTGGATGCACAAAATGGTGGGCAGGCCATGCAGTGGGGACTAGCTTGCCACAAACATGTTATGCTATTGCTCCTGCATTGGACTTGCATTTACAACAAAGGCCTAAATGCCCTAGGACCTGGGTATCTAAAGATCCATCTTCTCCTATAGGGGCCTGCCCAATAACAGAAGCTGTCTTCAGAGGCCCTTCTCCATAGACTCCCACCTTCCAAGGTTAAGCAGGTGGCCAGCAGGTAACTGGCCTTTTTCTGCAGTCAGCGGTGCAGAAAAAAAAATAGATAGAAGTACTCTGAGCATGTCTTCAGCAAAGGAGATGGTTACCTTGTCGTGGTACTGGAGCTTGAGCACCTCAATGATGTTGAGCTAAACCGTGAAGGGACACCCAAGACGGGAAGGTCATGGCAGAGAGGTCAGACTAAATACGATCCTTGGGCAAGGAAACGGCAACCCACCCCAGTATTCTTGCCATGAAAACTAAATGGATCAGTACAACCAGAGATATGTCAGTATAACATCGGAAGATGGGACTCCCAGGTTGGAAGATGGTCAAAATGCTACTGGGGAGGAACAGAGGATAAGTTCAACTAGCCCCAGATGTGATGATGCAGCTAGCTCAAAGCCAAAAGGACGGCTAGCAGCCGATGGTGCTGGTGGTGAACAACGAATCCGATGTTCTAAAGATCAACACACCGTAGGAACCTGGAATGTAAGATCTATGAGCCAGGGCAAATTGGATGTGGTTATTGGGGAGATGTCAAGATTCAATATAGACATTTTGGGTGTCAGTGAACTGAAATGGACTGGAATGGGCCACTTCACATC
Source organism: Heloderma suspectum (assembly GCF_057233095.1). Lineage (NCBI taxonomy): Eukaryota > Metazoa > Chordata > Lepidosauria > Squamata > Helodermatidae > Heloderma > Heloderma suspectum. The sequence continues at coordinate 30,509,293 of NC_139469.1, forward strand.
AAATGACCACCAGATGTACTACTGTGGACAAGAGGACCACAGAAGAAATGGAGTAGCCTTCATAATTAATAATAAGGTGGCTAAAGCAGTGCTTGGATACAATCCAAAAAATGACAGAATGATCTCAATTCGAATTCAGGGTAAGCCATTTATCATCACAGTGATCCAAATATACGCCCCAACCACATATGCTGAAGAAGCAAAAGTAGATCAGTTCTATGAGGATCTGCAGCATCTACTGAATTATACGCCAAAAAAAGATGTTATTTTCATTACAGGAGACTGGAATGCTAAGGTGGGTAGTCAAACGACACCTGGAATTACAGGCAAGCATGGTCTGGGAGAACAAAATGAAGCAGGACATAGGCTGATAGAATTTTGCCAAGACAACTCACTGTGCATAACAAACACTCTCTTCCAACAACCTAAGAGGCGACTTTATACATGGACTTCACCAGACAGTCGACACCGAAAGCAGATTGACTACATCCTTTGTAGCCAAAGGTGGTGGACATCTATGCAGTTGGTAAAAACAAGACCTGGAGCTGATTGTAGTTCAGATCACGAACTTCTTATTGCACAATTTAGAATCAGACTAAAGAGAATAGGGAAGACTCACAGATCAGTTAGATATGAGCTCACTAATATTCCTCATGAAGATGCAGTGGAGGTGAAGAATAGATTTAAAGGACTAGATTTAGTAGATAGGGTCCCAGAAGAACTATGGACAGAAGTTCGCAACACTGTTCAGGAGGCAGCAACAAAAAACATCCCAAAGAAAAAGAAAACCAAGAAGGCAAGATGGCTGTCTGCTGAAACACTGGAAGCAGCCCAAGAAAGAAGGAAAGCAAAAGGCAACAGTGATAGGGGGAGATATGCCCAATTCAATGCAAAATTCCAGAGGTTAGCCAGAACAGATAAGGAATTATTTTTAAAGAAACAATGCGCGGAAGCAGAAGACGATAATAGAATAGGAAGGACAAGAGACCTCTTCCAGAAAATTAGAAGCATTGGAGGTAAATTCCAGGCAAAAATGGGTATGATCAAGAACAAAGATGGCACGGACCTAACAGAAGCAGAAGAGGTTAAGAAAAGGTGGCAAGAATATACGGAAGATCTGTAGAGGAAGGATAATAATATTGGGGATAGATTTGATGGTGTGGTCAGTGAGCTAGAGCCAGACATCCTGAAGAGTGAGGTTGAATGGGCCTTAAGAAGCATTGCTAATAACAAGGCAGCAGGAGATGACGGTATCCCAGCTGAACTGTTTAAAATCTTGCAAGGTGATGCTGTCAAGGTGATGCACGCCATATGCCAGCAAATTTGGGAAACACAAGAATGGCCAACAGGTTGAAAAAAAAAATCAACTTATATCCCCATACCAAAAAAGAGAAGCACCAAAGAATGTTCAAACTAACGAACAATGGCACTTATTTCACATGCCAGTGAGGTAATGCTCAAGATCTTGCAAGGTAGACTCCAGCAATTCATGGAACGAGAATTGCCAGATGTACAACCTGGGTTTAGAAAAGGCAGAGGAACTAGAGACCAAATTGCCAATATCTGCTGGATAATGAAGAAAGCCAGGGAGTTTCAGAAAAACATCTATTTCTGTTTTATTGAGTATTCTAAAGCCTTTGACTGTGTGGATCATAACAAATTGTGTCAAGTTCTTGGTGGTATGGGGATACCAAGTAGGGTTGGCGGATAATTTCTCCCCGAAACTTCGGGGGGCTGAGCGCCAACGTGTTCAGCCCCCCGAAGAAGTTTCAGGGAGAAATTCTCCACACACACACCCCGCACCCCGCACCCCCCCCCGGGACGGGACTTACCTTTCCCGAATGTCCCTCCCGGCAGCAGGTCCCGGCGGCGGTTCATCGGGTCTTCGTCAGGGGCGGGGGCGGCAGCCGATCTTTCGACCAGCTGCCGCCGCCGCCATTCCAATAAAAGTAAAAAAAAAAAAAACGCCCCCGTGATAGGCTACGTGACGATTAACGTAGCCTATCACGGCTAGATTTGCAAAGTCAGCCGTGATAGGCTACGTAAATCGTCACGTAGCCTATCATGGGGGCGTGTTTTTTTTTAACTTTTTATTACGCGGCCGGGTGAGGCGAGGCACCTCCCTCCCGGCCTGAACTTCGGGGGGAGAGCAGCGAAGCGCATCCCCCCCACCACGAAAAGCTGCGAGACCAGGTAAGTGGCTTTCGTGCACTCCTAATACCAAGTAATCTTGTCTGCCTCCTGAGGAATCTGTATAACGACCAAGTAGCAATGGTAAGAACAGACCACGGACCAACGGACTAGTTTAAGATTGGGAAAGGAGTATGGCAGGGTTGTATACTTTCACCCTACCTATTCAACCTGTACGCAGAACACATCATGCGATGTGCTGGGCTTGATGAAGCCAAGGCTGGAGTCAAACTTGCTGGAAGAAACATGAACAATCTCCGATATGCAGATGAAACCACTTTGATGGCTGAAAGCGAGGAGAAGCTGAGGAACCTCATCACAAAGGTGAAAGAAGAAAGTGCAAAAGCTGGGTTGCAGTTCAACCAACCAGCTTGATTGATAACTGGCAAATAGAGGGAGAAAACGTGGAGGCAGCGACAGACTTTGTCTTTCTAGGCACAAAGATTATTGCAGATGCTGACTGCAGCCAGGAAATCAGAAGACGTTTACTTCTTGGGAGGAGAGCAATGACAAATCTTGATAAAATAGTGAAGAGCAGAGACATCACACTGACAACAAAGGTCCGCATAGTTAAAGCAATGGTATTCCCCATAGTAACCTATGGCTGTGAGAGCTGGACCATAAGGAAGGCTGAGCGAAGGAAGATGGATGCTTTTGAACTGTGGTGCTGGAGGAAAATTCTGAGAGTGCCTTGGACTGCAAAAAGATCAAACCAGTCCATACTCCAGGAAATAAAGCCATACTGCTCACTTGAGGGAAGGATATTAAAGGCAAAACTGAAGTGCTTTGGCCACATCATGAGAAGACAGGACACCCTGGAGAAGGTGCTGATGCTAGGGAAAGTGGAAGGCAAAAGGAAGAGGGGCCGACCAAGGGCAAGGTGGATGGATGATATTCTGGAGGTGACAGGCTCGACCTTGGGGGAGCTGGGGGTGGCGATGGAAGCTCTCGCATGGGCTGGTCCATGAAGTCATGAAGAGTTGGAAGCAATTGAACGAATAAACAACAACAAACTCTGAGCATGTGCAGTTTACACTGTAAGCTCCCTTAAATCATGGCACCATTCCATGTGGCACCATCCTGGCAGTAATTATAAATCATATAATTACTACAGGAATAAAATGGAATTTGCTTGTGCTGCCCTGATGCTGAACACACTTATTTGGAAACAGGGATGTCGCGGGAGTCTGAGAGGGGGGTGGAGTCTGATGGACCCCCCACCCCAGCCTCCTAGGCTTTAGTCTGTGGACTGCCATGCTTACCGGGCCCCATTTGCTGAGCCGCCATGCGGTCCATGAGTGCCTGGCCGCCTCCCGTTCCCTCAGCAAGCTGATTTTTGTAAAACAAGGGTAGCTTGAGTTTTTCTGTAAATGTAATGTTATATTAATGGTGGCCATAAAGGGGCCATTTACGCAACATTACAGGTATAAATAGCCCCATTACAGCTACCATTCATGTAATATTACATTTATGGAAAAACTTGAGCCACCTTTTTTTTTTGCAAAATGGCGGCTCGCTGAGGGGTTGGGCAGTTGAGCATTCATGGACTGCATGGCAGCTCAGTGATTGAGGTCTGGTAAGCACAGTGGCTCTGCAATTGTGGTCCAGGAGGGGTCCTCAGGACTCTACCCCCCTCTTGGTCTTCTGCAACATACCTATGTCCAAGAAATGTGCTAAGCATTGGAGCAGCAGAAGCAAATTCCATTTTATTCCTGTAGTAATTATGGTGCCAGGATTTCTGGGCAATTTCTTATGTTCCTATCTGCAGTTTTGTTTGATGATTTTTTTAATTAATTTTTACCGTTTTAATGAATATGGTTATAAGCTACCTTGAGGACTTTCAAAGACATGAGGCGGTGTATAGATCCTTTAAATAAGAGATCAGTCAATAAAAAATAGATTTCCTGTTCTCTTCACAACACAATTAAGGTGCAGGTTTGAAACAGGCATAGATGATACCTGACCCTTTATTTTTATGGCTATTCTTGACTCCCCAAATCCTGAGATACGCACTTGGGAAACATACCTGCTAAAGTGGGTGTGTGTAGGGATGCTCATGGAATTCATCTGACCTGGAACAGAATTACGCTTCAGATGTTGCATCTCTCCAACATTTGTGTTGCAGTTTGCCGTGCTAAAAAACAAAACATGTTTTATTTTTAGTTAAAATCCATGTAGATATATGCATTTTTTCAGAGAAATATGTTCAAAAGCACTTCTTTAATTTTTTGTGCAGGCATTTTTAATTGCAGATTAATTCAGAAATCATGCAGAATGGAATTACGAATGAACATACGCAATAGTGACATGGACCAGAAATAGATCAGTCTATCCAAACCTTGTGTTTGTGCTTCGCAGATCAGTAACTACTGTTTACACATCAGATGTGTAGTCTATTGGTTTATCTGTGTATGTGTGCACCGTCCTCCCCACTGACCTCTCTCTAGGTCAGGGGTGGCATGTGGCCCTCCAGGTATCTTGGCTCCAGGTGGCTGGTGAGGGATGAGGGAGGCTCTAGGTCAAACCACCTGGAGGATCACAAATTGCCCATCCCTGATAGAAGCAAATAATCTTCAAATGTGTTCCAGGTAGCCTGAGGGTTGCCCATAAGCTTCTCATTGGTTCCTCAAGGAGAGGATCAATAATGGTGAATAAGCCTCCATATAAGATCATTTGCCCACTGATCTTTCCTTGCAATGCACAGCACAGCCATAGAGTAATTCTGAGTATGTTCTTGAGCATGCATGCCATCAATTCCATAGGGGTCACAATCAGGCCGAACAGGCTTAGCCAATGCACTTGGTGAATTAAGGGCCAGGTTTAACAGCTTATATGCTTTGGGCATAACCAGGATTGGATATGTGTCCTAGAACATCGTCTCTTGTGAGTAGGGATGGGACAATCACTGAGGCTCAAGCTTGTCTGGGTAAGACGAGTGCCATCTCAAACTGTAGTCTACCTTGTTCCCAACTGCAAGCTTCTTGTTATTCTAATGGGTAAAGTACATATTTAGGTGTGCAATTTTTTTAAGCCTGTACGAAATGCATACTTTTCCCATTTTGACTAAAGCATGAAAATGCACATTTCTCCCCCAAATGTGCATTTTCAAAGTGCATATTTTTCTAAAATACACATTTTCCAAATGTGAGCACAAGCTCAGGAGTATGAAAGTTTTGCCCGCAAAATATGCTCACATTCATGGGTATAAAAGGGGCAAAAACATGCTTGTACATCCCTTGCTGTGAGTAGGCATTCTGTAAGATTTCAGGAAGTTGGGGGAGGCTCTCCAGATGCAGACAGTTTGAAACATCTGGCCCCACTTTGATGAATATCCACATCTGTTCAAGATGGGTCCAAAAGGGCTCTGCTTAGTTGGAAATGATGCTCAGAGTAATCTCCACACTACAACCACCCAACAAACAAAAGGTGGTTTGAGGGACCTAGTAATTTGTGTTAGCGGTGGATGGACTCACCAAAGTCCATGCCTGGTGGGTGCTCAAGCAGCTGCCGCTGCTGCTCACCCGCACGAGCCAGGCTGCACAACCCCTGGAGGGCTCGGAGAGCTGTCTGGGAGCATGCCGCAGCTGCCCGCCCCTCCATGTAAGCCACCATTTTTATACAAGACGGTGCTCTATATTTTTTGTATATTTACCGTTGCACACAACAGTGGCCATAAAGGGCCATTTCCACAACATTAGAGGCCTCTGCTGTTGTGAGACTGGCCCTCTACAGCTGCCACTGTGTGAAACAGTAAATATACAAACATATAGAGCCCCTTCTTGCACAAAAGATGGTGGCTTGAAAGGAGGACAGGCAGCTGCCGGGAGTGAGAGGATGGGTCTAGTGAGTCCTGGCCACTCACGTGGTTCAGCAGGCAGGGCAGCAGCTCACGAAGCTGGATTCGGGCGGGGGGGAGTGGGAAGGAGTCTGATGGCCTCCTGGACCCAGTTGTGCACCCGCACTATCCCTAATGTGTGTGCGTGTGTGTGGTGGGGGAGAGTGTCTTAATTTCAAAATCTTGGCTTGACTACCCAGAAAAGTAAGATGAAGCATCAATTGCAACCTTGTTCTTATATTCTAATGTTTTCCATGACTAAACGGAATTAAATCATAACCTTAAGGAGATCCACCACCACCACCTACAGCCTTTTTAAAAAATAGATCATTCTAAATGATGTCTTATGTGTCAAAACAAGTAATGTCTGCGTCTTCTTCTTTTGATCTATATGTGTTCTTAAAATACATCTATAATTAACCCCTTTGAACGCCGCATCATTTCAAAATGCTTTCTTTCTTCCCAGAAGATTATCACTTTATAACCTAACATCCTACTGACCCCATCATTGTTGCTCCTCTCAGTCCTCCAAGACACAGGGGGGCACTTTGATCATGTTTTGCTGTCAACAAACAACTAAGTCAGAAGGGGGAAAAAGCAGGCATTTGCTAGGGCAGCGTTCAACAATGTAGAAGGCAATTAAGCAAAAGATTAATCAAGCAAAATAAATAGGTGCATTACACCTGTATTTTTCTTAATATCCAGAAAACCACAATGTTTGGAAAATAGCTTCTTTTTCCAGAAGTGAAGCTGTGAGCAAAATATTTGCCACATCTTCATTTCAATTTGAGATGGTTTCCACAGGTAACCCTAACATAGCGAGAAGCTGGGTTTCTCACCTAAAATTTAGCCACTCTCCTTTTAAGAGTTCTTGGCTTGTGGGTAGGGATGTCAGAGAATTCCTCCACAGATCTCGGTGAGGCCGAATGCCAGTGCATTCAGCCCCCCGAAATCCATGTCCGAATGAAGCCCCGCCCCCCCAACCCACAAAAGGCGTGCGAAATGGAGCACTTACCTGCTGCCATCCACACTGACTTGCGAATGGTGGCCGCCTTGCGGCCACCTTTCACTTCTTCATCATAGCCATGATAGGCTACGTAAGTATTTACGTAGCCTATCACGGCAAGCCAAAAAAAAAAAACCCCAGTGTACGCAAATGGCAGCGGCTACGGTGGCCGCCATTTGCGTTCCCTATTTTTAGCCGTTTTAGCCTATGTAAATATTCATGTAGGCTATTACGGCGAAAAAAAGGGGAACGCAAATAGCATAGTGGGTGCCCTTTGCGTTCCTTTTTTTTCACCATTTTAGCCTACGTAAATATTTACGTAAGCTATTATGACGGGGAAAAAATACATTTAAACTAGGTATTTAAAGACATTTAAACTAGGGATGCTGGAGAATTCCACCAAAGACTCAAATGAGGCTGGATTCCAAAGAATCCACCCTCCAGAGTCCACAACGAAGCGGCTGCACTTACCTCTGGGTCTGGAGGAATTCCCGTGGGGTGGCTCTCCGGCTTCCTATAAGATGTGATATGCTAATGGCAGCTGCCATTAGCTTATTACAGGAAAGTTTCAGCCATGAATGGCTAATTGTACACCGTTTGTGCCCGTAAACTTACCGTAAACAGCTGCAAGTTAGGTCAAAGTCAGCACTTTACAGCTGCAAATGGTGATCAATATACCATTTATGACTGTATTTTTCCTGTGATAGGGTAATGGCTGCCACCTTTAGCCTATCATGTCTTATAGGCAACTGGAGAGCTGCTCCACCAACTCCAACAGACATGGCTGGGCTCCGAAGGATTCCATGGGGCCCTGAGTGGCCCAAATTGCCTCTCCACAGACCACCACCACCACCACCCCCGGACCAGAAAGTGCAGGCTTCATACATCCCTAATTTAAACTTGTATACCCTGGGTAGAACAGAGCTGAGTTTGCATGCCTGAAAGCTGTTGCACTGTAGCTTACTCCTGAGCAGACATACATAGAATTGAGCTGAACTTTGGTCACCCTGCAACCTTAGCCCCAGTCATTCCTGGAATGAGTCCACTGAGATCCTTCCCACATTGGAATTTGGTCCCTGGACCAAAAAAAGATTCCCTACTCCTGTCTTGGCAAAAGGAGAAGGGGACGACAGAGGATGAGATGGCTAGATAGCATCACCGATGCAATGAATATGAACTTGAGCACCCTCCGGGAGAGAGCGCAGGACAGGAAGGCCTGGCCCTGGCGTGCTATGGTCTGTGGGGTCACGAAGAGTCGGACGCGACTGAATGACTGAACAACAACAACAACTCCTGTCTTATGCTATCCGTGATGTATTTGTCCAGTCATATTTTTTCAGACACAAAATGAAATAAAGAGAAGAAGGCATCACATTTCCCACCCTTTCCTCCTCCACCTTCTCCTCTATTAACTTGAAAGTTACTGTGCTTCAGCATTCTGAAAACTCTGGCCTTCCCCCAACCACCCCAATGATAATCCTCTGTGTAACTCCATAGCAAATCTCATTCATTTTTAAATCCCTTTAGTTCTGTGTGCTCTACATCTTTTTCTTCCTGAAGGAAACAGACTCTTCAGAGGTTTCTCTGGAAGACTCTTTGTAATATCAGTGAACATGTACAGGAAGACCCTGGGGTTACATTCTACTCTTGGCAACATTCACTTTACATTTCAGAAATCCCCTTTAATTCTCATTAGCAGAGACATTCTCATGCCTATAAAAGTCCCATTAAAAATTGCCCATGCCCAACCGGAGGCAGCCACTTGTCAGCACCTCTTCCATGACACCAGAGACACAAGCTGGCAGGGGCATGGAGCCTGTGGGCTTGATGGTCCAAGGCAGGCAGGGGTCAGGTTCCAGAGCAAACAATGACTGTTGAGGAAAGCCACAGGCATGTGTATGGTCAAAGCTAGGCAGGGATCAAGACTGGAACAGGCTTCACAGAGCAGGACCATGAGCTTACAGTAGGGATGCCAGGGGAATCCAGTTTGGGGGTGGAGCTCAGCGAGTATTCACCAGCTTGTCCCCTGGGCATGCCAACTCACAGATCCCTGAGCTTGCCTGAATCAGACCATTTACGCCTGAAATTTGTGCAAACGACACTATTCACAGCTGCAATTTTGCGCAAATCATGACTTCTTCCAATAGCCTTACCTGTGATTTTGCACAAAATGGCAGCTTGCAAAAGAATTAGGCCATTTACACTCCTAATGTTGTGTAAATGAGCCTTTTTGCTGTGGCTATTTACACAAAATCAGCCTTCACGGAAAAGGCCAACCCACCATTTTGTGAAGAATGGTGGCTCGGCAGAGGACAAGGGTGCTGCAGACCACTTGGCGGGGACCTGCAGACCACCTGGTGGGGGTCCAGTGAGTGGCACGAAGCATGGATGGGGGTGAGTTCACCCATCCCTATGTCTGGCATCCTGTTCCACAGATCTGATGCTGATGGTTCTACTAACATGGCCTGATGCAGGAATAGTGTTTGTCCAGAGTGTCATCCAAGAGTGGCCTCCTCAAAGCAGTGGACCTCAACCAAGAGTTCTAGATGGTCACCTCAGTATAGGTCTGGGAGGTCCACATTATAATTTGCATTTAAACAGTATTTAAATCAGCATATTTGAATGTATTTTCTCAAAATTTCTAAACATATTTTCTCTGAGAATACACATTTTAAAAAACATTTTGATATTTTAAAAATGAAAAAAAAAGAACAGTATTGCAAAATTTGGAGAATCACAAAACATATAGAAGTACAAAATCTGAAAGATAATTGCACTGTGATCAATGCACTAGTCTGGGGGATGCAGATAAAATCAGTATGTATCAGAATTAGGGATGTACTGACTGTGTAAAATCCGCTCCATCTGTGTTTTGTGGATTGCCAAGCACTTTTTGTTCCATCATCCACCCACAGGCAGATGCAATTTTTTTTTTTTATCACGTGGAAAAATACAGAAATATTTACATGAATATTTATTTATTTACATAATTTACCTCAGTACATAATAGTTAGTGTATTGTCCCCCATTCCATTCAACATTTCTTCAGCAGAAACGTTTGTATTTTTCTATGGATTTACATGTGTAAATTTCAGAAAAGTAAAATAAATCATCTGAAAGTCCACAGATTCTGTACAGCTTGAGGGGGGCGCTCCACAGTAAATTCTGCAGGTTGGATTCTTAGAAATCCAAGCTCATTTCAATCCATCTTGAATTTCTCCAGCATCCCTAATCAGAATTCACCAAGTTCATATTTTGCAAGCATGCCTAACCTAGGGACGTTGGAGGAATCCAACCAGGGGGTGAAGTTTGCCTGGCTTTCAGCAGCTCAGCCCCCTGGACTCTGGCTTGCCTACCCACAAGCTGGCCCAACTCAATATGTATCGAGTCAGGTCAGCTCATGGATTTTCAGGTTGTTGCAGGTTTGTTCATTGCCATTTACACAAATTGTGGCCGCAGTGAGCGTAATTTACGCAAATCTCAACAGCGATCTGCTTAATTTGCGCAAATTGCAGCCATGCTATGCTTGATTTGTGCGACTGGAGCCCACAACTTGAGCAAAATTAAGCATATTAAACCTGCAATTTGTGCAAATTAAGCAAATTAGAGCCAGGATTTGCGTAAATGGCTTCAAAAAATGAGGAAATTCCTGGATTTCAGGGAAAAACCAGAGCTCACAAATGCAAGCCGAGCCAAGGGCTCCAGGGAAATCTGGTGAGCCCCAAAAGGGCTGGATTTCCCTGTGACAGCCATTCCTAGCCTAACCACTTCATACTTCAAATGGATTCATTAAAATCAATGAGACTTAAGTCTGTCATGACAAACCAAAGTCCCAGTGATTTCAATGGATCTATTCAAAATATGACTATGAGCCAGTTTGCATGATTGCTGGCACTTACTGCAGCTTAAATAAGGCATGGTGGGTTGTGGCACATCTTGGTTGCCACTGTGAATATTCAAGCCCTGGCAGGCAGTCACCACAGCTTATTGTGACATGTGAACCTCAGCAGGGTCACTTGTTGCCATGGTTAACAAGGCACCCTAGAACTAGGGATGTACGGACTGTGTAAAATCTGCTCCTTCTGTGTTTTGCGAATTGTCTGGTGCCTTTTGTCCCATCATCCATTCATAGACAGATGTGTGCATTCTTTCATCAAGCAGAAAAAATACATACGTATTTACATAAGTATTGACACAATTTCTCTCAGTATGTAACATCTGGCATATTGTCCCCCATTCCATTCAACATTCCCTCAGCAGCAACTTATGTATTTACCAACGAATGTATATGTGTAAATTTCAGGAAAGTTAAAAAAAAATCATCCGGAAGTCCACGGATTCCACGTGGCCTGAGGCGGGTCGCTCTGCAGCGGATTCCGCAGGTTGGATTCTTAGAAATCCGAGCTCATTTTACTCCGTCTCGAATTTCTCCAGCATCCCTACCTAGAACCACACTGAAGCCCATGGGTTCTCGGTGGCTTCTTATCCATGGAAACAAGCTAGCCTGCATGTCGTGATTAAGGTATGGCAACCACCCACCATGGCTTGCATATTCAGAATGGCAGCTGGCATGAGCTGCAACCCACGGTGGTTTATTTAAGCCATGGTGCTTATTTGAGCCATGATGGGCACCAGCAGTTGTGTAAACCAGCCCAGTGTCTGGGTCCAACCATTGCTATAATTGTACTGGTGGAGTATAATTACACACACACACACACACACACACACACACCCATGATGGCCGATGGGAAGAAGGCAAGACCAGAGCTCTGAATCATTCTGAGGTACACCAGACGGCCTCCTCTCTGACTGGTGTGCACTTGCCATTCATAGGAACTATTCAGTTGTTTGTTTCTCTCATTATTACTAGCAATTCTCTTGTAGCACTCTGGTGTACTCTGGCAAACATCAGCACAGAGATGTGCCCGTTCAGGCAGAAGCGCATGCAGAGCTCTGAATAGAGGACATTCACCGTCACAGATTAAATGATTTCAAAAAGAATACAGAATTATTGCAGAGAAGCAGGATATGTTGGCCAACAGCCCCAAAAGACCGATGCGCCCCCTTCTATTTTCATAGCACGTCAAGCTGTTCATTTTATTACACTGCATATTGCGACTTTACAATGGTTCCAGGCTTTTAAATATAACCATATACTCTGTTTATTGATTTTGGAATATAAACATCCAGATATTGTGCTTCCACCCCTCCCCCCCAAAAAAAAAGTTCACCCAGTTTAAAACAAAGAAACAGAAGGAAGATGTTACTGTGAGCTCCTCTAATGGGGATAATGGCAACTGTGTTGGCGTGTGTCCATTACAAGTTTGGCAAATTGGAGCTATTCATATTGTGCAACCTGTTCTGAGCTGCATTGAATAACCCACTTTATTTTATACATTCATTATGGACATCTGGCCAGCCAAAGATCTGCCAAACTTTTCCAAGATGTATCTGCTACACTCCGTCATGAGCCCAGGGATCATCTTGGGAGGTATTTTATATATCTATATACCCTTTTCTCATTTGTGGTGATGAAGGTGATGTAATGTCACGCTTGCTGTTCTATTTAAAACTGGCCCACAGCAGTGTCCTGGTTTTGATGTCAGTTGGAAAGTGGCAGGTTTGTGTCCTGAGCTTTTCCACATGCCATATTGAATGGATGAGCACTAGAAGCTTCACCCAGGCATTTGGAATCTGGATAGACCAAACGTTCGAGGAGGGAGTAGGAATGTTGGAAAAATCCAGAACAGATTCAAATAGGTTCGAATTTCTAAGAAGTGGACTGGCTTTTTCCGAGTTGTGAAGTTTCCTCAGGCTTCTGGACCAGTTTTTTCGTTTTTTGTTCTTTTACTTTGGGGGGTGATTTCTACAAATTCACAGTTGCGAGCGGAGATGGGTCAAAGAAGACTCAAGTTTGGGTTGAAAATTGGGCCACATGTATTGAAAGTATCTGCAAAGGGGTACCTAGGACGAGCACCTGACTGTGTCAGCGACTAGCTGGCAGTTCTTGGGTGAAAGCACACCCAGCCTGAGGGGTGGTGTCGATCTCACCACCCCTCCTGACTGCTCCTTCTGGGGGAGGTAGACCTTCCCCTGTCTCCCCCTCCCAGTGCCACACAACACCTGGGTGAGTGAGGAGGGTTGGTCTCCTGGGCAACCCTTATCCCCCTGCCGAGCCGCACAACCCAAAGCTTTTTCCAGCTCCAGCTGGTTCGCCAGCTACGGCCTCTCCTGGACAGGGATAGCTTGACCGCGGTGGTACAGGCATTAGTAACCTCAAGACTGGATTATTGCAATGCGCTCTATGTGGGGCTGCCCTTAAGGCTGGTCCGGAAGCTGGAGCTAGTGCAGAATGCAGCAGCTCGGCTGTTGTCGGGGGCTGCCCCTTTTCAGCGTGTAACTTCTTTGCTGAGTGAACTGCACTGGCTGACTATTCGCTACCGGGCCAGGTTTAAGGTATTAGTACTAGTGTACAAAGCCCTAAACAACTTGGGACCAGGATACCTGAGAGAGCGCCTCCTTCCCTACCAACCTGCCCGGTCACTGAGGTTATCAGAGGGCTTGCTCCTGGTGGTTCCACATGGACCTATGGCCCGGTTGGAGTCCACCAGGAGAAGAGCCTTCAGTGTGGTGGCCCCCTTCCTATGGAATTCCCTGCCTTTAGCGGTCAGGCAGGCGCCAACATTGTGTTCTTATGGTGCCTCCTGAAGACGTTGTTCTTTCAAGAGGCCTTCCTTGCATGACCAGCCGTGGGTTGTTGAATTCCACTTCATTGGGATTTGTCTTTTAAAAATGTTTTAACTTTTTTTTAACTCTTTTAACCATTGTTTTATTCTTATGTTGTTCACCACTCCAAAATCTTCTGATGAGGAGTGGTATATAAATATTGTAAATAATAATATCAACAACAACAACAACAACCCGTTCGGGGGGCCTCAGGTGTCACCTGTCACCATAAGGTGCCTCTGCATGCACAGCATCCCTAATCTCTTTCTGCTTTTGCCCATCCTAGCTGCCAACTAAGACATGACCTATGAGAGATTGGGCCTGATCCGCCTACAGGATGCACCCTACCCCAATAACAGTGTGAAGTAGGCAAAAAGACTCACAGTAAAAGGCCAATTGAACTGTGAGCCAAAAATTCTTACATGGCCCCCAAAAGGGCAACCCATCGTAAACCCACATGGCTTAAGGGAGGGGTGGGAGGGAGCCACATGAGGAAGAGAGGTAGGTTGGGAGGGGAGCAGAGCTTAAGGCGACTGTGCCTGCCCCTCCCTGCTTGGGGGTGCCGCTGGGGGTGCCCATTGGCAAGCCGCCACATCCTCTCTCCCCACCCGTCCACAATGCCCCCCCCCAATGGCCAGACAAGCTGGTGCCAGGGTTAGGGCACTTGTGCTAAAACAAGTTTGCACAAGTGCACATTAGTCCAAATGGAACACAATAGTCGTACATCCCTAAAATAATCCGATTCTGCCAATGAGCAGACGACAGAATGGAAGACACCTGACAATTTGCAAAACATAGACAGAATGGCCTTAACAAAAGCCTTACATTCCCTAAGAGGGAGAGCACGCTTATCCTAGGGATGGCGGAGAATTTCTCCCCGAAACTTCGGGGGGCCGAGCGCCAACGTGTTCGGCCCCCCGAACAAGTTTCGGGGAGAAATTCTCCACACACCCCCGCCCCCCGCACCCCCCCCCGGGACGGGACTTACCTTTGCCGAATGTCCCTTCCGGCGGCGGGTCCAGCCAGCGGTTCTTCGTCAGGGGCGGGGGCGGCAGCCGATCTTTCAACCGGCTGCCGCCGCCGCCATTGCAATAAAAGATGAAAAAAAACACCCCCGTGATAGGCTACGTGACGATTAATGTAGCCTATCACGGCTAGATTTGCAAAGTCAGCCGTGATAGGCTACGTAAATCGTCACGTAGCCTATCACGGGTGACTTTAAAAAAAAAAAAGCTATTTGCGTTGCCCTTATTTTCGCCGTAGTCTACGTAAACACATCCGTGTGCAGGCTGCTCAGTGGCCGGATGTCGCCGGAGGTCCTGCTGGGGAAAATTTCAGCGGGAGGGGTGGAGCACCTCCCCCACACTGCGAATGTCACCCTTCAAAAAGGTAAGTGACTTTCGTACATCCCTAACCTCAGCCCTTCTGTGTGCAAAGTATGTGCTGCTCTACTACTGTGCTGTATCTCCTGAAATTGCCAGGCAGTCAGATGGCAATCACTCTCCAACATTTTCCAAATGAAAACTGGGGCACGCTTGTAGTACTCCTGTTCTCATACAAAGAGAAGACACCACCAATACAGGCAATCCACCATCAACCCTACACATTGCTGAAGGTTCGGTTCTCCTCTCATCTACAGAAGCCTGAACAATGCTATTTGATAAGAGGTTTGCGTGAGGGTTGCTGGAGTTAAAGATATGCTACATAAGCATGATTATGATGTAATTGTAGTCAAAATTAATTTCACTAGCACATGAAATACACATGCGCTCCGTGTTGTCTAAATGTTCATGCTTGTGTATTTTCATGTGGGTGCATTTGCAATAAGACACATGCATCCCCTAACTCAAATACTGCAATCCTATACTCATTTGCCTAGGATTAAGCCCTTAATAGGACCTACTTTGGAGTAGACATATATAGAATTGTGCTGAAAGACTTCAATCCTATATACACCTACCTGAAAGTAAGCTACATTGAGCAGGGTTCACTTCTGAGCAGAGATGCCTCGAGTTGCACAGTTGATGTCTATGAACTAGGTGAGTACCTGCCTGGACCCTAAGATCATATTCAGGGATCCTTCTCCAGGAGCCCCAGTGAAAGGAATTGAGGCAGGTGACTACTAGGGAGAGGGTCTTTTCTGCTGTGGCACCCCAGCTGTAGAATTAGCTCCATAGAGAGGCTGGCCTAGCATCCATGTTGTATGCCTTCGGCACCAGATGAAGACCTTAAAAAACAAAATCCCATCATTTTAGCTTTGTAGTCCTTCAGCTCTGCTGCTTTAAATCTGTATTTTAAATCTGTGCATTGCTGCTAAGTTTTATTTTGGTGGTACTTTCATATGAAATAAATAAACAAACAAACTAACTAATGAATGGGATGGGTGAATGAGCGATGTTCAAGATCATCAGGATCCTCTCGACATCAGCTCACTGCTCTCTTGCATTTGTGATCACTGCTTGCTCTGCACAAACAAGAAAATTGCACAAATCAGGCAGCGATCAAATGATGAATTTGCTCAACTTTCCCCTGCTCAATTTGCGCAAATTCCCTAACATTATGTGATTTCCCTAGCTTTATGCAAATTTCCTCCATAGGAACTAGGGCTGATTCATCCTTTGGGGGAATTTTGCATAAAGTGGGAAATCTGTGTAAAATTAGGACATTCGCATACCTTTAGGAAATGTGGGTAAGTTTAGGAAAGGTGCATAAAACGAGCAGAAGCACATGCTTGGCAATTTGCAAACATTATTGATAGAGACGTGCACATGCTCACGGCCTTATTTGGAGTTGTGAACATGGAACGAACAAAATTCTCATACATCCCTATATGCAGGGGCGGCTGTCTCCAATGTCTCTGGGCTTCAGTCAGAACCAGTCAAAACTCTAAAGGAGCTATCCAAGGTGCTGTACCCAGTGCTGAAACGTATCCCCCAAATAGGTTCAGTACCTTGGATGGCTCCTTTAGAGTTCTGGCTGGTTCTCACTGAAACCCAGAGTGGGTTCACAGCCCAACTGACATCACAGCCACCAGCCTCCACTGTGTATCTGGGTATCAACTTTGCCTGAAGACTGAAGCACGAGCCAAATCATTCAGCTTCAGACCATTTCTAGTGCTTCTTAAAGTAAAGTGGGCTTCCCTCTGAAGGGGACAGAACTGAAGCTGGACCTTCCATGCGGCTTTGTTTACAATCCTTTGTCTTTCTGAAGGCAGTGTCTCCAAAAATAGTGTGCTTTGCTTTCTTTCCCTAAACATCTATTTTGGGGGGGGGGGGGAGTGGATTTGAATGACTGACAGATCCACCTTCTAATCATAGGGTACATTTTTCTAGGGGGTCTGCAAAAACTATGTTTGGGGGGAGGGTAAGTATGGGACTGTGAGATGGCCATTCTTCCAACACCACTAGGTTTACTGTGGAAGAAGCTTTAAACTTATTTTCAATCTTCACACCTCCCTAGCCCCTGCACCTATTCTTTTGAAACTTTACAGGTTTCCTTCCTGAGGACACCTCTATGATGTGTACTTTGTCCATACAAATTGTCCCCCAAAATGGGGAGAGGGGGAGGGAACAGGAAGCAAATGACTCCCCTCCCTCCATAAAGGAGCACTCCTCTTCCAGATAAAGTGCTGCACCCATCCTTTTGACATTTTTCAGGCTTCTTACTTAGGACTACCTGTAAGATGCCTGGCATTTTCAAAACAAAGTATATACGAAACATAGTGGGATAAGCACATCCATTTTGGGACATCCTCAAAATGTCAGTGCTGCTCTTGCACAACCTCCCAATAGTTTTTGTTCTGACATTTGGCAGGATTGATCCCCTCAGAAGCAGCAACAATTTTCATCCAATTTTGCCAAGTCAAACCAACAACGGCCACACTTTGACAGTTCTTTTTAAGAAAAATAAACATATAAAGCAGGGATGTACAAAAATCACTTACCTGTTCGCGGATTATGCTGATGGTGGGGGGGAGGCGCTCCGTACCTCCCCCCAGAATCCTGGACGGGGGAGGAGGCGCTCTGTCCCTCCCCCCAGAATCCTGGAAAGAGGGGGAGGCGCTCTGTTCCTCCCCCCCGGAATCCTCCTTGGCCAGCTCAGCAGCTGGCCAGGCCCAGCCAGGCCAGAGCCATCTGCAGCCAGATTTCCAGCCATGGAGGGCTCGGGGGGGGGGAACCGCATACGCAAATGGTGGCGGCTACGGCTGCCACCATTTGCATTCCTTATTTTTGACGTCTTAATCTACGTAAATATTTACGTAGACTAAGACGGCGAAAATAAGGGGAACGCAAATAGCGTAGTATAATTATTTACGTAGACTGAGACGGTCCAAAATAAGGAACGCAAATGGCAGCGGCCGTAGCCACCGCCATTTGCATAAGCCCTTTTCTTTTTTTACCCAGTCATTTTAGGCTACGTACGTTTTTACATAGCCTAAAACATCTGGGTTAAAAAAAAAAAGGCCAACTCAAATGGCGGCAGCCGTAGCCGCCGCCATTTGCGTACGCCTTTTTTTTTTTTTTTTACCCAGACGTTTTAGGCTACATAAAAACTTATGTAGCCTATTACGTGGGTGTAAAAAAACTCAAAAACCTGCAAATGTCGGCGGCGGCAGCCGGTCGGAAGACCAGCCGCTGCAGCTGCCGCCGCCTGGAAGATCCACCCCAGGTAAGTCTTGTCCCAGGGGGATCTGCAGGGGGGTGGCAGGCCGCTCTGCCACAGATTTTGGGGGGCCAAATGCACTGGCATTCAGCCTCCCCGAGATCCGTGGCAGAATTCTCTGCCATCCCTAATATAAAGGGATGTAGCCTTAAAAACAACACACCTATTTTTTCCTGAAATTTGGCAGGCATAACCCTTGCCTAAGGGGCTGCTATGTCTGCAAATATCATCTGATTCTGACAATGAGAAAAAAAGTTATAGCCATTTTTAAAAAAATGCCCGTGATAGTCAATGGAGGGATGAACCCTTGTGTTTCTGCATCTCACCATGGGTTTGGTAGCTGAGTCACAGTGGACAGCTTCCAGATTTGTCTGAGCAGAACTGGGTCATTTTCTGAAACACCAAATCAGGGTCTGAGTCAAATCTGGTGGTCCGTGTGCACACCCCTACTATAAACCTTGGCTAACAGCCACAGAATGACAACTCACACTAGCACAAATTTAACAAGGCAGCCACCAAAGCTCACAATAGAGTTACCAGAGATACCTGGCAACAAAGACTGTCTCTGTCCCAGGTCCACAGATACAGTTGGAGTATATGCGAAAGTGCGTAACTATATCTTCACAACCATGAGGTCTGGAACCTTGCTAAAAACAAAAAGTGAGATCCATGGCATTTTGTCCAGTGATCACATTCTGATTCTTTTCTTTTCTTTTTCCTTTTGCCAGCCCTGTGTATAATCACACACACAGAGGTCTAAAGTGCCTGGTGCCGAGATAGTTTTAACAGGCTGAAAGCTCGACAAACCTTTAGCATTCTCCAAAGCCCTACGTTCCCCACATTGGGAAGGAAAATATTCTCCCCCAAACCACTCTCTGCTCACAATACTGCAGAGCTGTCTGGTAATGATAAATGATGTACTTTGCTTCACATTTCCTTTCTGCTCAGTAGTAGATTGGCCAGTTTGGCTGTGTGTTCATCGCGGATAAATGACTTTGGCAAGTTGGGCAGTCTCGATCTGCCTTGCAACAGATGGGTGGCAACATGTTTCTTTTCCTGTTATAAGGCTTCATTCTACCTGAAGCAATTTATATTTTAAATAACAATACCCTCCCCTCCTCTTCTTTTTATTTTTCTTTCAAAACGTTGTGGGCTCGAACTTCCAGCATCTGCTGGAACATTCTGTTTCTGCCATAGTTAAGGGCAAAAATAGGACAATGAAATTGCTCAGCTGTTCGAGACAGCCATTACTGGGCATTGATCCTTTTCGTCAACGTGTATAGTGCAGCCAGGTGATCCTTTATGGGATGTTTTGTGCTTACACAAATGTGGACAAGGTCTTTTGTTTGTTAATGAGATTTATTATTGACCAGCTGACGTGCCTGCACTATTGAGAAGTCCCTTAGACAGAAATAATCTGGACAGAAAGATCATTGTTGAAAGACAGAAAGACTAGTTCAAGGCCCATCAAGTCTGGCAGTACAGGAGTGACGGAGACTTCCACCCTTTGTCCCAAAACAGCTCCCCTGTTCATTCTCCATTGCTTCTTAGGAATGGGGGAACCAGGGATAGTTAGTTGAGTTTGCTGAAATTGTCCGAACTTCACTTTGTAGCTCAGTTCGGCTCACGGCTGTTTTTCTTACAACATGTTTTTCAGTTGGTTTGAATGGGGAAAGTGGATTTTGAATGGGGAAATTGCACATTTCTCAAATGTGCACACTTCTTCCCCATTGACTAAAGCACGGAAATTCATAGATAGAAATATATAAAGTAGGGATGTACGAATCCCTTACCTGGCTCCGCGCAGGGGCATCCACGGTGGGGGGGAGGTGCTCCGTCCCTCCCCCCCGGAATCCTCGATGGGGGAAGGCGCTACGTCCCTCCCCCCGGAATCCTGCCCGGCTGGCTCCGCTTCGCGGCCAAGTCACGGAGCCGCCAGCAGTCTCCAGCCACCCGCAGCCAGACATCCGGCCGCTGGGCAGCCGTGCAGGGACGCAAATGGTGGCTGTTGTAGCCGCTGCAATTTGCGTCCCTGTATTGAGCCGTGATAGGCTACATAAATATTTACGTAGCCTATCACGGCTGGGGGAAAAATCCCAGCATACGCAAATGACGGTAGCCGCTGTCATTTGCATACGTTGGGGTTTCCCGCCCTGCCGGAATAGGCTACGTAAATACTTATGTAGCCTATCATGGCTAGGAAGAGGAGGAAGCGAATGGTGGCCAGGATGGCCGCCATACACAAAGCAGCACAGACGGGAGCAGGTAAGTGCTCCGTTTCGTGCACCTTTTGTGGGGTGGGGGCAACGGGTACTTCGTCCCGCGTGCCTTTCGTGAGTTGGGGGGGCAGGAGCTTCGTTCCATGATGGATTTCGGGGGGCCGAAGGCACTGGCATTTGGCCTCACCGAGATCCGTCGCAGAATTCTCTGACATCCCTAATATAAAGTGTGGTGTAGTGTTGGACTGGGAGTCGGGAGATCCGGGTTCTAGTCCCCACTCAGCCATGGAATCTCACTGGGTGACTTTGGGCCAGTCACAGACTCTCAGCCCAGCCTACCTCAAAGGGTTGTTGTATGAGGATAAAATGGAGAGGGTATGTAGGAGGTGTGTTTGGGCTGCAGGGTTTTTAGTATTAAACAGCTTTTGTGATATTTCTGCTTTAAACGTGTATTTAGTGTATTGTTTGAATATTGTATTTGTATATTTTTGTGAGCAGCTTTGGGGGCATTTTGGCTGAAAGCCAGCATAGAAATAAAGTATAACATAACATAACAGGAGGAGGATTATTTATGCTGCCTTGGGCTCCTTGAGGAAAAAAGGAGGGATATAAATCTAATTAATAAATAAATAAATACACATTTCGAAGTGCACATTTTAAAAAATGTATTTTGCAAACATGATCAGAAGCTGGGGAATGTGCAAACATTTCTTTTGTAATGCAAAGGGGAGCACATTTTTTTTCAAATGTGACAAGCTCAGATGATTAGCAAACTGAAACAAAATTATCATACACCCCAACTCCTTCCTCTCTAATTCATCACTGAGGCCATTGCCTTGGGCTAGAGAGACACCTGAAATCCTCCTCATTAGCATTTCTTCCTGGGATTTGTAGTTTTGACTTACAAGGACTCAATTCCAAAGGAGAATCAGTGAATTAAGGATCATCCATTGTTCGAACACCTTTATTTCCAAGATCATTTTAGTCCGTATTGAATTTCTCCTGCATCCCTACACTAACATGTTACTATGCATTGATCATATAACACAGTTTTTAAAAAGCAATCTTGATCCAACTGTAAAAGCAATTCTACCCTGGACACCTGGTTTGGACATAGTTCATCCAAAATGATCTCATATCATAGTTGAATACAACCTGAACATGAGGCAGCAGTAGGGATGTACCGACAGTGTATAATCCACTCTGTGTTTCACAGATTGTCAGGTGCCTTTTGTCCCTCCGTCTGCCCACAGACAGATGTAGATGATGTTTTTTCATCATGCAGAAAACTCTGCAAATACGTAACTATTTAAGTCAGTATTTACATAACTTAACTCAGTATGTTACATTTAGCATATTGTCCCCCATTCCAGTCAACATTTCCTCAGCATTCACACCACTTTTTCCAAAAAAAGTCTATGTGCCCACATATGCACCCTATGTGCCCACATAGACTTATACACAAAAAGCTCTGTGAATCACCTATATACTCTAGTTTCACAGCACTATGTTGCATATACGTCTATGGGCACAGCCTGCCAATCAACCATGTTTTTCTAAAACATGGCAATCAGGACAGAGAAGGATGGGCCTGGGTAAGTTGCAGGCTACTTACCAAGAATGTGGGGGGGGCTTGAGTGCAGCCCAGAGGACCAGCAAGGGGGGGGCAGAGGCTGGGTGGGCACTTGGAAAACCTGGATGGGAGGGCACTCATTCATCCCTAGTTCAAGCTACGACAGGAGGTGGTAAAGTATGTCCAGATACTTGGTGAGGACCCAGACCCTCTCGGGGAATCTCTATTGGAGGATGCCAGCGTAAATTAAGAAACCTGGTAACCAGTTTGCCCAGGTGCGCGGCACCTTACGACCCTTACTCCGATCGGGTTCCCTATCGCAGTTCTTATCCTTGTCATTGGCCTTGGGCTCCTGAAAGAGCAGGGAGAAGACATCTCTAAATTCTCCCCACAAAATATTTTCCCTGGTGGCAACGGTCAGGTGGAAGCCAATAGGGGAAGAAGTAGCACCTGTGGGCATGGCTCCCCTTCCAAGGTTAGCGCATGGATCAACCAAGGGCATCTGTGGTGCTGGTACGGGGGGGTGGCAGGGGGGCAAGGGGTCCTGAACCGATCCAGCGGGTCCCTGACAAATGCTGGCACAAGCGAAGTTAAGCGGCGAGGACTGGAGTGGTGGCGTGGGTGTAAGGGAGGCATCTCCCGCAGACGCCAGCAAGGGGGATGAGGCAACAAGCCCCACTGAAATAGGGGGGGTTGGCTACTTGTGCAGTTGACCTGGGAATTGAGACCAGAGCGATGGGCTGAGGAGTACCGGCTGCAGGGGCTGGAGTGACTGGAGGCAGTGGGAGAGGGGGGAATGGCCAGCCCTGAGGGGTAAACCAAGGCATCCAACCCCAGGGGTTGACATGCCCCATGCCCGGCCAGGCAAATTGAGGTGCCAAGGCAGTCTCACCTGAAACCAGTGTGGCCGTGTTCTGATCCCCGACTGGAAAAGCAGATGTTGTTGCTTGTGTCCTTGGGGAAGAGGAGGCCGTGGGAGGGAGGAGCTCCTCTGGGGGGTGGTGTGCTATTAAGAAGAGCTGGTGAAGAGGAGGTGGAAGCTTTAATGGCGTCCAGATGAGCTGAAATAGAAAGTAGTAGCTAGCATTGGGTCTGCTGTCACGTTCGTTTGGGTTGGATCACCGTGGTTTTCTTAGGCCTGGCCAGGGGAGGGGGAGGGATCGCCGAGGAATGCTCAGCGGCTTCCAGGTGAGCAAGAGTTGATGCCAGTACTGGGCCTGCTTCCTCCTCAGACTCGAAATCGGGCCTTGGTAGTGGCCTCTTGGAGAGGGCATGTGGGGCCCGACCCTTCCCTTTCTTTCCACCCTGGCCCTTCTTGGGGGGGCATGATGTAGCAGAGGTGAGCTAGGGGTTGGCGCTCGCCACCAGATGAGCTGGGCACAGCAGTAGAAAATGAAGAAGCAAGGACCAGGATCCCTGGTCCCAGTCCAACACTCAAACCACTACACAGGCCAGCCCTAGAGAAGTAAACTTGGCAGGGGCCTGAACCCACTGCAGGAGATCCCCATGAGGGCTACTCTACTGGGCCTCTGGGACAATAGAGGTGGCACCTCCAGCCCTCAAGGGATCTGTGGGCCAGAGGTTCAAGGCTGAGGCCGAGCGGCCTGGGAGTGAATCTCCCTAGCCGGTGGAGTGAATGCCCGCCGGGTGTTAAAGAGAGAGTGCCAGCCAGGGCACGGACACATGGCAGAGCGAGCCCACACAGCCCTGGGCAGATACTCTCCAGGGAGCTGCAGGCCACCAGCAAACGGCCAACGAGGAAGGTGCTGCATCACCCGCTGGGATCACCACTGCCCTGCAGCAGCGAGCGCCACCGCTGCCGCTGAACAGCAGGGCCGCCCGCCGTGGTCATCAGCGATCCGAGGGGCGAGGAGGGGGCATGCACAAGCGCCCACGGACAGGACCCATGCCCACCAGCGAACAGAGAGGCAGGGGGCACGTGCGCCGCCGCTGCAAGCGCTGGTGCCCCCAGAGGCACAGCAAGCACCGGCGGGAACAGGAGCCGCGCCCGAGCGCACGTACCTCCTCCGCAAGCGCTGGCGACCCCGGAGCCGCAGCAACCACCTGTGGGAAGAGGAGCTGTGCCTGCCGGCGAGCAAGGTTGTGAGGGAAGTGCAACAGATTGGGTGCGCTGGCGGTGCGCCGAGTCCAGGCGGCTGGGAGCGACAAAGCCGGTCTCCAGCAGGCAGGTGTCCCTCGTCGCTTCCAGGAGGATCTCTCTAGCTGCGTTGAGCCAGAGAGCTGAGAATGGGAGGGGGGCTGAGTTTAAGGCAACTCAGCCTACCCCTCCTTGCATGGTGGTGCCACTGGGGTGCACCAATGGGAGGCCCCTACGTCCTCTCAACCCACCTGCCTGCAAAAGCCCCCCCCCTTTCAGCCAAACAAGCTGGTGCCGGGGTTAGGGCACTTCCAGGAAGTCCCTGTCAGCCTGAGGCACTATCTCCGAAGTCAGTTGTACTCACTAGCAGCCTGCAAACATGGCGTTTCAGGAAAAATCGAGGTCAGGAGGCGAATGACACAGACTTCGGGATGGTGGAGAATTTCTCCCCGAAACTTCGGGGGGCCGAGCGCCAACGTGTTCGGCCCCCCGAACAAGTTTCGGGGAGAAATCCTCTGCACCCCCCCGCCCCCCACACCCCCCCCGGGACGGGACTTACCTTCGCCGAATGTCCCTCCCAGCGGCGGGTCTGGCCGGCGGTTCGGCAGGTGTTCGTGCGGGGCGGGAGCGGCAGCCGGTCTTTCGACCGGCTGCCGCCGCCACCATTCCAATCAAAGAAAAACGCTATTTGCGTTGCCCTTATTTTCGCCGTAGTCTACGTAAACATTTACGTAAAGATTTACGTAGACTACAGCAACCAAATAAGGAACGTGAATGGCGGCTCCCTATGGGGGCCGCCATTAGCGTACACGCTTTTTTTTTTTTAAAGTCACCCGTGATAGGCTACGTGACGATTTACGTAGCCTATCATGGGGGCGTTGTTTTTTTTTTTTTAACTTTCAAGTTCACGGCCGGGTGAGGCGGGAAGCCTCCTCCCCGGCCTGAATTTCGGCCGGGCGAGGCGGGAAGCCTCCCCCCAGGCCTGAATTTCGGCCGGGTGAGGCGGGAGGCCTCCCCCCCAGCCTGAACTTCGCGGGGGGAGCAGCGAAGCGCCTCCCCCCCACCGCGAACAAGCTTCGACGACAGGTAAGTCACTTTCGTCCACCCCTACTTGCCATCTTTGTTTTTGATCATACCCATTTTTGCCTGGAATTTACCTCCGATGTTTCTAATTTTCTGGAAGAGGTCTCTTGTCCTTCCTATTCTCTTATCTTCTTCCGCTTCCACGCATTGCTTGTTTAAAAATTATTCCTTATCTGTTCTGGCTAACCTCTGGAATTTTGCATTGAATTGGGCATATCTCCCCTTATCACTGTTGCCTTTTGCTTTCCTTCTTTCTTGGGCTGCTTCCAGTGTCTCAGCAGACAGCCATCTTGCCTTCTTGGTTCTCTTTTTCTTTGGGACGTTTTTTGTTGCCACCTCCTGAACAGTGTTGCGAACTTCTGTCCATAGTTTTTCCGGGACCCTCTCTACTAAATCTAGTCCCTTAAATCTATTCTTCACCTCCACTGCATCTTCATGAGGAATATTAGTGAGGTCATATCTCACTGATCTGTGGGTCTTCCCTATTCTCTTTAGTCTGATTCTAAATTGTGCAATAAGAAGTTCGTTATCTGAACTACAATCAGCTCCAGGTCTTGTTTTTACCAACTGCATAGATGTCCGCCACCTTTGGCTACAAATGACAAATGGGGGTCATTTTGGACTCCCAGCTGTCCATGGAGGCTCAGGTGTCAGCTGTGAGCCGGACAGCACTGTATCAACTCCATCTGATACGGCGGCTGCGCCCCTTCCTTCCTGACCATCTGCTCCCATCGGTAGTACATGCCCTGGTCTCCTCTCGTTTAGACTACTGTAATGCGCTTTACGTGGGGTTACCCTTGAAGATGGTTTGGAAACTGCAGCTGGTACAGAACGCGGCGGCTCCCCTGATTAAAGGCAGCCGCCGGCGAGATCACATCACTCCAGTGCTGAAGGAGTTGCACTGGTTGCCAGTTGTTTTCCGGGCCAAATTCAAGGTGTTGGTTTTGACCTTTAAAATCCTATATGGTTCCGGTCCAGCCTATCTTAAGGAGCGCCTCCAGCAGCACCAGACAGGCTGCTTAACAAGATCAGCCTCGGATGGCCTTCTCTCTGTCCCATCAGCCAGGAGAGCTAGACTGGTGGGGACGAGGGAGAGGGCCTTTTCTGTGGTGGCCCCCACTCTGTGGAACTCCCTCCCTAGGGAACTCCGTCATGCCCCCTCTTTAATGAGCTTCCGTCGTGCATTAAAAACGCTGTTGTTCAGGCAGGCATTTGGGGTGGGTTAGGGTATTTTAGAAAATGTTTTTATTGTAGAATTTTATTGTTTTAAACTGTTTTTATTGTATGTTGTACATCGCCCAGAGTGGCTGGGTGACCAGCCAGATGGGCGGTTAATAAATTTAATAATAATAATAATAATAATAATAATAATAATAATAATAATAATAATGTAGTCAATTTGATTTCGGTGTCGACCGTCTGGTGAAGTCCATGTATAAAGTCGTCTCTTAGGTTGTTGGAAGAGAGTGTTTGTTATGCACAGTGAGTTGTCTTGGCAAAATTCTATCAGCCTATGTCCTGCTTCATTTTGTTCTCCCAGACCATGCTTGCCTGTAATTCCAGGTGTCGTTTGACTACCCAGCTTAGCATTTCAGTCTCCTGTAATGAAAATAACATATTTTTTTGGCGTACTATCCAGTAGGTGCTGCAGATCCTCATAGAACTGATCTACTTCTGCTTCTTCAGCATCTGTGGTTGGGGCGTATATTTGGAGTAGCTTGCATATATGCAAAATGAAAACAATGGGAAACTTTTATCCAAGGTTAGACAGAGGCACTTGGAACCTAGTGAGCAAGTTCACCCATCGCTACTCTTAGGGTGAAATCCTATGCATGTTTAGACAGGTCTACAACTTGCAGCAATCCCCAGCCAGTATGGCAGGCTGGGGAATGCTGAGAGTTGTAGGACTTTTTTCTGTCTAAGCATACATAGGATTTTACTCTTAGGGACTTGTGAATCAGCAAAACTCAAGTTCACTGAAGTTTCTGAATTCCATCTCCAAGTTAGTTCTAACTTCTGACCATCTCAGGTGGCAAACATTGTTTTTGTTTCCTTTCCACATGGAAATCTGTATGTATTACCATGCTTTTTTTTTTCAAATATACATATCAGTGGTGCACATCTTTGAAACATATGCATTCCTCTCCCATTGATCAGGGTATATTTGTGTGCATTTTTCAAAAATACACATTTTTATATGCATTTTTTCAAAAATACACATTTTTATATGCATTTTTCAAATGTACCCATGCTGTCAAACACATTTTTTTGATGTGTGAATCACATCACAAGTGCAGAAATGTATGAATTTCGACCGCAGATGTCATCATGAGTCTGTGCTCATTCGGGAAGGTGTGAACTGGATAAACCCTGATTTTTTTAAAAAATGAACTGACACAAATACCTTATACCTCCCTACTCTTAGTCATGATGGCTATGTTCCAAATCCCATGTTTAGAGGAAGCATGCCACTGCATATGAGTGGAAAAGTGCTGCTAAATTCCATAGTTAAACTATAGGATATGCTATGACAAGACATAGTGATGGCTACCATTTTAGATGGCTTCAAAAGAGGATTGGACAAATTCATGGAGGAGAAGGCTATCAATGGCTACTAGTCCTGGTGGATATATGCTGGCCCCATCACTTCCTGGCATATAAAAGGGGAAGAAATGGAAGCAGTGACAGATTTTATTTTCTTGGGCTCCAAGATAGGGATGTATGAAAGGCACTTACCTTCCGCGGATTCTGTTTATGGTTGGGGGGAGGTGCTCCGTTCCTCCCCCCCCCGGAATCCTGGCCAGCCGGCTGTGCTCTGCAGGGATTCTGCGGAGCCACCGGCTGTCTCCGCCAGCAGCCGGACATCCGGCCACTGGCTAGCAGGGACGCAAATGGCAGCAGCCGTAGCTGCTGCCGTTTGCATCCCTGCAGTCAGCCATGATAGGCTACGTAAATGTTTATGTAGCCTATCACGGCTGACTTAAAAACAAAAACAAAAACGTGGCCGCCGCCATTTGCATACGAGCGTTTTTTGTGTGTTTTTTAAGTCAGCTGTGATAGGCTACGTAAACATTTATGTAGCCTATCACATTTTTTTTAAAAAAAAACTAGCTGTGATAGGCTACGTAAATCTTTACGTAGCCTATCACTTTTTTTTTTAAACTGGAAATGGCGGCAGCAGCAGCCAGTCGGAAGACCGGCCACCGCCGCCGCCGAACCGCCGCTGGAGCCGCCACTGCCACGAGGATCTGCCCAAGGTAAGTCTCGTCCCGGGGGGGCGGGGGGGGCAGGCCGTTCCGCCACCGATTTCGGGGGGCCGAATGCGCTGGCATTTGGCCTCCCTGAGACCCGTGGTGGAATTTTCGTACATCCCTACTCCAAGATCACCACAGACGGTGACTGTAGCCATGAAATTAAAAGATGCTTCCTCCTTGGGAGGAAAGCTATGGCAAACCTAGACAGCATAGGAAGAAGCAGAGTCAGACATCACTTTGCCGACAAAGGTCTGTATAATCAAAGCTATGGTTTTCCCAGTAGCAACGTATGGCTGTGAGAGCTGGACTATAAGGAAGGCTGAGCGCCGAAGAATTGATGCGTTCGAATTGTAGTGCTGGAGAAGGCTCTTAGGAGTCCCCTGGACGGCAAGGAGGTCAAATCAGTCCATCCTAAAGGAACCCTGACTGCTCATTGGAAGGACAGATGCTGAAGCTCAAATATTTTGGCCACCTAATGCGAAGAGAAAACTCCCTGGAAAAACCCTGATGCTGGGAAAGATTGAAGGCAAAAGGAGAAGAGGACGGCAGAGGATGAGATGGCTAGATAGCATCACCAATGCAATGAACATGGACTTGAGCACACTCCGGGAGAGAGCAGAGGATAGGAAGGCCTGGCGTGCTGTGGTCCACGGGTCGCAAAGAGTCAGACATGACTTAACGACTGAACATCAACATGTCTATGTACACCAGTTGCTGGGAATGTGAGCAGAAAGGAGTGATCGCACTCGTGTCCTGCTTGAGGGTTCCTGGTTGACAGCTGGTTGGCCACTGTGTGAACAGAATGCGGGACTGGATGGACCCTTGGTCTGATCCAGCAGGGCTCTTCTTGTGTTCTTGTGCTCCTGACAAGAAAGAAATATTCACTTTTAAAATCAGGGGAGAAATAGCTTTTTGATATGAGGGGTGTGTGTGTGTGTGTGTGTGTGTGTGTGTAAAAACCCTCCATTAAATATTATATTCAATTACAGAGAAATTTACTGCAAAGCAACTTTTTTTTCATTTCAGAAATATTTTTACACCTTGAGAGCTGTGTGTTTTCTTTGCCCATCCTCCACAGGCATGGGAAACCAGCACTCCATTCAAATTGTAAATCCTGAATACTCTGAACTCTTTTCTTTTTCTCCCCTCACAATAACAATATTGTAAATAAATGGTGAATCTAAGGAGTGAAGGTAGTTTGTAATATTAAAAAGTGGGACTTGTAGAGCAAGGCTATTTAAAACCATTCTGAACACCGCATAATAAAGGTTCTATCAGCAAGTACCAGCCTTGCGTTCTCTGCCTCCACTAGCTTTACTGTTCTGTGAGTTATTGCTGTGGTCAATAGATCTCTTTTCTGTAGCATTCTGCTTATGTAGGTGATAAATCTTCCCGCCTTATGGGAAAGAAGGGTCAGGCCATTGTTACTCTGCCCCATTATTTTTCTCCTACATCATTTAGAAAACTGCTGGACTGGACCAATTTTTGATGCATAGACTTTTTGCTCAGCTACATACTAAATTTTATTGTGCATATTAAATTTTTAGCTCTGTCCGTGTTTTAAATCTCCATCATGCAAGGAGGGTGGGGGAGAGAAGAGAAGGAATATAATTCTCACTTAGATATTGGGGAGGGGGGAGTGAAGCATAAAAAGTAGCTCTCAAAGGCTGCCTTTTATGGGATTTGGAGAGACAGGAAAGGATATAATGCTGCATTCCAATTCCTCGCACTCAACACAAACACACACAGACACACCAAGACATGCTTACACACACAGCACCAGATTTGTGATTTTTTTTTTTATATATGGCTGACATTGAAACACAGCGGTAATAAAACCTTGTCTCTTTTGTCATTCCAAAATCCTCCACACTGTCAGAGCCATATTGTCAGTATCCAAGCCCAGACCTAGATGGTGTGTGTTGTTAAGGGTTTTTCCTCCCAATTTTCAGGGTCCTGGAAGTCAATTGCTAGAGCTAGGAGCCTCATGTATAGCAGGAAAAAAGTGGTGCTCGGTTTAGAAGGAAGGGCAGTAGATCCAACTCCCAGGGGGCAAAGCTATGTAGGTTTAGACAGAAAAAGAAGTCCTAAGCTTCCCAGCATTCCCCGACATGGTTGGCTTGGGAATGCTCAAAGCTGCTGGACTTTTTCGATCTAAACATGCACAGCATTATGCCTTTAATATTGTATAGTATTTTGTACTAGATCTGTTCCATTCAGATATTCATCACAAAGGGGACAGTTTTGCAAACTCCATATTCCCTTCTTGGGTTCCCTTCCCCTGCTACTTACCCAACCTGGTGAGGAGGGATGTCAGAGAATTCCACGACGGATCTCGGTGAGGCCGAATGCCAGTGCATTCGGCCCACCGAAATCCATCGCAGAACGAAGCCCCCACCCCCCACCCCACGAAAGGTGTGCAGGACGAAGTCCCCGCCACCCCCACCCCATGAAAGGCGCATGAAATGGAGCACTTACCTGCTCCCATCCGCGCTGCTTTGTGAATGCTTTTACGTAGCCTATCACGGCGGGGGGGGGGGGGGAACCAGCGTACGCAAATGGCGGCGGCTACCGCCATTTAGGGATGGCGGAGAATTTCTCCCCGAAACTTCGGGGGGCCGAGCGCCAACGTGTTCGGCCCCCCAAACAAGTTTCGGGGAGAAATCCGCGGCACCCCCCCACCCCCCGCACCCCCCCCCGGGACGGGACTTACCTTCCCTGAATGTCCCTCCCGGCGGCGGGTCCGGCTGGCGGTTCGTCGGGTGTTCGAGCAGGGCGGGAGTGGCAGCCGGTCTTTTGACCGGCTGCCGCCGCCGCCATTGCAATAAAAGAAAAAAAAAAAAACGTCCCCTGATAGGCTACGTGACGATTCACGTAGCCTATCACGGCTAGATTTGCAAAGTCAGCCATGATAGGCTACGTGAATCGTCACGTAGCCTATCACGGGTGACTTTAAAAAAAAAAAAGTGTGTACGGATAATGGCGGCCCCCATAGGGATCCGCCATTCCCGTTCCTTATTTGGTCGCTGTAGTCTACGTAAATGTTTACGTAGACTACGGCGAAAATAAGGGCAACGCTATTTGCGTTGCCCTTATTTTCGCCGTAGTCTACGTAAACATTTACGTAGACTACAGCGACTAAATAAGGAACGCGAATGGCGGCTCCCTATGGGGGCCGCCATTCACGTACGCGCTTTTTTTTTTTTTTTTAAAGTCACCCGTGATAGGCTATGTGACGATTCACGTAGCCTATCACGGCTGACTTTGCAGATCTAGCCATGATAGGCTACGTGAATCGTCACGTAGCCTATCAGGGGACTTTTTTTTTTTTTTTTACTTTCATGTTCGCGGCCGGGCGAGGCGGCAAGCCTCCTCCCCGGCCTGAATTTCGGCCGGGCGAGGCGGGAAGCCTCCCCCCCGGCCTGAATTTCGGCCGGGCGAGGCGGGAAGCCTCCCCCCCCGGCCTGGACTTCACGGGGGGAGCAGCGAAGCGCTCCCCCCCACCGCGAACTGCTGCGAGAAAAGGTAAGTGACTTTCGTCCACCCCTACTGCCATTTGCGTACGCTGGGGTTTTTCCCCCTGCCGTGATAGGCTACATAAATATTTACGTAGCCTATTATGGCTCAATACAGGGATGCAAATGGTGGCGGCTACGACAGCTGCCATTTGCGTCCCTGCAGGGCTGCCCAGCGGCCTGATGTCCAGCTGCGGGTGGCCAGAGCCGGCCGGGCAGGATTCCAGGGGGAAGGACGGAGCACCTCCCCCCCCGTCAAGGATTCCGGGGGGAGGGATGGAGCGCCTCCCCCCCACTGCGGATGCCCCTGCGCGAAGCCAGGTAAGGGATTCGTACATCCCTACTGGTGAGCAGTGTGGGGCACTCTAGGAAGCTCTCCTTTTTTTTTTGATGAACTGCCATTTTGCAGAGGATGGGGTTCTAATTTTTCATAGATCTACTGTTTGCACAGGAGATCTACACAATGGTGGCTGTAAAGATTCATTTCTGTGGCTGAAATGAACCTTTATGGCCACCAGTGTGTGGATCTACTGTGCAAACAGTAAATCTATGAAAAAAAGAGCCCCAGCTTGAGCAAAAATGAACACTCACATGGACACCGGGTAGCTGTGATGAGTCCTGGCCTCGCACATGGGGGGGGGGCCTGAAGGTTTGCTGAGCCAGGTTTGGGGATGGTGGGTGGGATTTGCCAGGTTCCCAGACCCAGTTGGGCACCCTCACCATCCCCATTCCCTTCTTCATTGGAAGAGAGTTCCCATCATCAGGTCATGGTTCAAGCCCTGGAGTTTCTGAAAACACACACACATGGTCATCCAATGAACAAGTTTTCCTATGGGGCCTTCTCTTTATTCTCTTAGATCAGCTTGAGAGTAGGGAAGTGCCAAAATTTCTATTTGAGTCTCTCTTTTTTCCTTTTTCTTTCTTAAACTAGAATTTGTCTCATTTGCACCTCTGAATGTGAGTGGAAGCACATTTTTCAAGTGAAGCTCACACAATCCTGTGCTGGCAATGATAATTCTAAAAATGCATACTTTAGGGGAAAAATGTGCATTACAAAAGCGTACATTTTGGGGGGAAAGGGTCGATTTCTATGCTTTAATCAATGGGGCAGGGAGAAATATGCATTTTGGTGGGCACTTCTTTAAAAAAAATGCCCACCAAAATTTGTACTTTTCCTGTTTGAACAACAGGAACAAATGCTTGAGATCAAGAATGGAAATGAGGCAGACCAAGCATCGAGCTGGAGCTTGGAAAACCCTGTTGAGCTCAAGCTTAGCCAATCATTACTTGAGCCCCTTCATGGATCACGGCCTTGTTGTGGCAAAGGGGCTTGCATAACTAAGGGAAGCCATAAGCTGTGCCGTGCAGGGCCAGCCAAGACGGACAGGTCATGGTGGAGAGTTCTGACAAAATGTAGTCCACTGGAGAAGGAAATGGCAACCCACTCCAGTATTCTTACCAAGAAAACCCCATGGAATGTATCACAAGGCTAAAAGATATGATGCCGGAAGATGAGCCCCTCAGGTCGGAAGGTGTCCAATAAACTACTGGGGAAGAGCAGAGGGAATTTCCAAGTAGCGCCAGAAAGAGTGAAGCGGCTGGGCCAAAGCCGAAAGGACACTCAGCTGTGGATGTGTCTGGTGGTGAAAAGAAAATCAGATGCTGTAAAGGACAATATTGTTTAGGAACCTGGAATGTCAGATCAATGAATCAAGGTAAGCTGGGTGTGGTCAAACATGAGATGGCAAGACTGAACATCGACATCTTGGGAATCAGCGAACTAAAATGGACAGGCATGGGCAAATTTAATTCAGGTGACCATCATATCTACTACTGTGGGCAAGAATCCCTTAGAAGAAATGGAGTAGCACTCATAGTCAACAAAAGGGTGGGAAAAGCAGTACTGGGGTACAATCTCAAAAATGATAGAATGATCTCAGTACAAATCCAAGGCAAACCACTCAACATCACAGTAATTCAAGTCTATGCCCCAACCACTGAGGCCGAAGAAGCTGAGGTTGATCGGTTCTATGAAGACCTACAACACCTTCTAGAACTAACGCCAAAAAAAGATGTCCTCTTCATCGTAGGGGATTGGAATGCTAAAGTGGGAAGTCAAGAAATCACCGGGATAACAGGCAAGCATGGCCTTGGTGTACAAAATGAAGCATGACAAAAGCTAATAGAGTTTTGCCAAGAGAACACACTGATCATAGCAAACACTCTTTTCCAACAGCACAAGAGACGACTCTATACATGGAGATCACCAGATGGTCAATATTGAAATCAGATTGATTATGTCCTTTGCAGCCAAAGATGGAGAAGCTCTATACAGTCAGTCAAAACAAGACCTGAAGCTGACTGTGGCTCAGATCATGAGCTTCCTGTTGGAAAATTTCGGGTTAAATTGAAGAACGTAGGGAAAACCATTCAGGTATGACCTAAATCATATCCCTTATGAATATACAGTGGAGGTGAGGAATAGATTTCAGGGATTAGACCTGATAGACAGAGTGCCTGAGGAACTATGGACAGAGGTCCATCACATTGTTCAGGAGGCAGCAACGAAATCCATCCCAAAGAAAAAGAAATGCAAGAAAGCCAAGTGGCTGTCTGAGGAGGCTTTACAAGTAGCTCAGGAAAGAAGGGAAGTGAAAAGCAAGGGAGAAAGGGGAAGATATATCCAACTGAATGCAGAGATCCAGAGAACAGCAAGGAGAGACAAGAAGGCCTTCTTAAATGACCAATGCAAAGAAATCGAGGAAAACAACAGAATGGGAAAGACTAGAGATCTCTTCAAGAAAATTGGAGATCTCAAGGGAACGTTTTGTGCAAAGACTGGCATGATAAAGGACAAAGAATGCAGGGACCTAACAGAAGCAGATAACATTAAGAAGAGGTGGCAAGAATACACAGAAGAACTATACAGGCAAGATCTTAATGTCCCTGATAGCCATGATAGTGCGGTCACTGAACTTGAGCCGGACATCCTCAAGAGTGAAGACAAGTGGGCCTTAGGAAGCATTAGTAACAACAAAGCTAGTGGAGATGACAGTCTTCCAGCTGAGCTATTTGAAATCCTAAAAGATGATGCTGTTAAAGTGCTGCACTCAATATGCCAAGAAATTTGGAACACTCAGCAGTGGCCACAAGACTGGAAAAGGTCAGTTTATATTCCAATTCCAAAGAAGGGCAACGCCAAAGAGTGTTCAAACTACCGCACAATTGAGCTCATTTCACATGCCAGCAAGGTGATGCTCAAAATCCTACAAGCTAGGCTTCAGCAGTATGTGAACCGAGAACTACCAGAAGTACAAGCTGGGTTTCGAAGAGGCAGAGGAACTAGAGATCAAATTGCCAACATTCGCTGGATCATGGAGAAAGCAAGAGAATTCCAGAAAAATGTCTATTTCTGCTTCATTGACTACGCTAAAGCCTTTGATTGTGTGGATCACAACAAACTGTGGCAAATTCTTAAAGTGATGGGATTACCAGACCACCTTACCTGACTCCTGAGAAACCTGTACGAGGGTCAAGAAGCAACAGTAAGAACCAGACATGGAATACCGATTGGTTCAAAATTGGGAAAGGAGTACGACAAGCCTGCATATTGTCACCCTGCTTATTTAACTTATATGCAGAGTACATCATGAGAAACACCGGGTTGGATGAATCACAGGTTGGAATTAAGATTGCCGGGAGAATTATCAACAACCTCAGATACGCAGACGATACTACCCTAATGGCAGAAAGTGAAGAGGATCTCAAGAGCCTCTTGTTGAGGGTGAAAAAGGAGAGTGCAAAAGCTGGTTTGAACCTCAACATTAAAAAAACTAAGATCATGGCATCTGGCCCCATCACTTCCTGGCATATAGAAGGGGAAGAAATGGAAGCAGGGACAGATTTTATTTTCTTGGGCTCCAAGATCACCGCAGATGGTGACTGTAGCCATGAAATTAAAAGACGCTTGCTCCTTGGGAGGAAACCTATGGTAAATCTAGACAGCATAGTAAGAAGCTGAAACATCACCTTGCTGATAAAGGTCCGTCTAATCAAAGCTATGGTTTTCCCAGTAGTAATGTATGGCTGTGAGAGCTGGACTATAAGGAAGGCTGAGCACCGAAGAATTGATGCTTTTGAACTGTGATGCTGGAGAAGACTCTTACGAGTCCCTTGGACTGCAAGGAGGTCAAATCAGTCCATCCTAAAGGAAATCAACCCCGAGTGCTCCTTGGAAGGACAGATACTGAAGCTGAAGCTCCAATATTTTGGCCACCTAATGCGAAGAGAAAACTCTCTGGAAAAGACCCTGATGCTGGGAAAGACTGAAGGCAAAAGGAGAAGGGGACGACAGAGGATGAGATGGCTAGATAGCATCACCGATGCAATGAATATGAACTTGAGCACGCTCCGGGAAAGAGCGCAGGACAGGAAGGCCTGGCGTGCTATGGTCCATGGGGTCACGAAGAGTCAGACATGACTGAACAACTGAACAACAACAACAACAACACTTGAGAGGCATTCCTCCATGTTCTCCTCTTCACAGATGGTTGGGGTGGAGGTTTGGGCTTTCTCTGTAGCTACCCACTGAAATGCTCTGCCCATGTCACATTTATATCCCACCCTTTTTTTTTTTCCAGTGGGCTCAGGGCAAACCAGATTTGAAAGAAAGGAGGAGAGAGGTGAGCTAGAAAAGTTAGTTGCCTCCCACTTGGTCCCAGTTCATATATAAATGGCGTGGTGTGGTGCTTCTTCTACATGGTCTGGGCCCACACTACACTAGCAAGGTGTGAAATGGGGGGAAATGGAATTGATCATGGGAGAGTTGAACCATACATGCAACCCCACTGTCAGTGTTGACAATACCAGGCTGGATGAACCAACGGTCCGATTCAGTATTAGGCAGTTTCCTTTGTTTCTGTGGAGGTGCAGCTGATCACATCAGCCTGGCTGGCTACTTCCTTCCCAATTCCTTTTGTCAGGGCAATGGCAGGCAGGGATAGAAGATGCAGGGATGCTGGGGCTCAATGAAATCCTCCAGACTTTACTTCAAAGCTTGATTCAGCTCATGTCAGTTCTTGTTTCCAATTTGATGTGGGGGGGAGCTCATTTGAATGGGAAAAGTCTGCATTTTTCAAAGGTGGTGCATTTTTGATGTGATCATTTTGGAAATGCAAATGTAAGTTTGGGAATTTGCAAACCTTTTTGGAGAACATGCTCTGTGCTTTGTGTTCACATTCGGGGATGCCAACAGGGCCTTTTTGAGTGATCTGTGAACTGAAACAACATCGTCATACATCCCTAATGGCAGCCACTCCTGGTGGACTAACATGCCTTTTTGGAGGTAGGGATGCAGGAAAAATTTGAGATGCACTAAAATGAGCTCAGATTTTGAAGAATCTGACCTGTGGAATCCTCTGTAGAGCGACCCCCTCATGCCGCATGGAGTCCATGGAGTTTCGGATGATTTTTTTACTTTCCTGAAATTTACACATATAAATTTGTGGGAAAATATGCAAGTTTCTGTTGAGGAAACATTGAATGGAAGGGGGGACAATACGCTAAATGTTACATACCAAAGTAAATTATGTAAATACTTATGCAATTATTTGCAGATTTTTCCGCATGATGAAAAAAAAATATTCACATCCATCTGTGGGTGGGTGATAGAACAAAAGGTGTCTGACAATCCGCAAAACACAGATGGAGTGGAGTTTACACAGTCCGTACATCCCTAATTGGAGGTGATTGCTTGCTACTCTCTTGTAAGAGCTTAATTCACAGGGCCTGAATTACATACAAACTATCAAATCTTATCAAACATCTGGTATCAAAGTATAGACAGTGCCAGATCCAGATTTTGGGGGGCCCTTGGGCAAGACACCTTCCCGCAGTGAGTCTGCCTTCTCACCACCATTGTCACCAACTGCTCCTCATCTTCTTTCTCATCATTGCCACCACTTGCTTGCTTGACAGGCAGAGATCCAAGGAGCAAGGTGGACAGAGCATCTCCTGCTCCTGCTTCTCACCACTTGTGTGGTCTGGGCCAGACCAAGAGGCAGGTAAACAAACAGGTTGCAATGGTGAAGAGGAGGAGCAAGTTGACTCTTGGTCAACTCCAGGGACTCTTGGTGAAGAGGAGGAGCAACTCTGGGGACTCTCGTCAGTGGGCCCCGGATGAGGTGTGGGACTCCGGGGACTCTTGGTGAAGAGGAGGAGCAGGATAACTCTTGGTCAACTCTGAGGACTCCTGGTGAAGAGGAGGAGCAGCTCTGGGGACTCTTGTCAGTGGGCCCTGGCTGAGGTGTGGGAATCTGGGAACTCTTGGTGAAGAGGAGGACCAACTCCAGGGACTCTAATGGGCAAGCTAATGGGACCTCTTCTTCAGTGACTCTACCTTCTCACCACCATTGTCACCAGCTGCTATTGCTCCTCATCTTCCTTGTCATCATTGATACCACTTGCTTGCCTAACAGGTAGACAGCCAGTGAGTAAGTAGACAGTGGCATCTACTGCTCCTACTTCTCACCATCACCTTTGTCCGTATGAGAGGGAGAGAGAGGGAGAGAGAGAGAGAGAGAGAGAGAGAGTTAGTTAGGTTAACAAGTGAGATGCAATGATAAAGAGGAGAAACAAATCCAGGGGACTCTTGCCATTGGGCCACTGCTGGCCTGTGGCAGGTGCCCAACCATGAGTACCTTTGATGCCAGTCCTGAATACAGATATCAGCTATTTGGAGAATACCCAGCAAATGAAGTCCTTGGGGTAGAAATTACGGGAGCAAATTAGCTTCAATTTTAGGCCAGACCACAATTCTTCCATATATATTTGCTGCTACCCCAATACCCCCCTCTCTCTCCAGCCTACGTATAAATCCCACACATTCTCAGCACTGTCAGAAAAGAACCAACCTGTAGGATGCCTGTTGAGAGCACTGAAAAGATTAGGCATGTCACTAACCTCACTCCTGATGGATTTGGAATTTAATGGGAAGAAGCTCTCTCCTAGATCTTGACTGGCAGGCAATATCATTATTTTGACTGATGTTCCCCAATCAGTCATGCATTGTATTACAATGCAGATTACTTCCAAATCCCAAATGGAGGAAGCTCAGTTCAGGGAGTCCCTCACCTTTTCATATGACTGCAATCTTGTTTGCTGATGTTGAAGGTGCTGCATTTTGTTCAAGCTTTACTTACATCTGTGAGAGACCTTGTTTTTCCATTGTTTTTGTTATTTGTTGCCTGGTGGACTATGGTGTCATTGCAGTAAGCTCCAGTACTTCAGCTCAGAGCTGTAGTGACCTCAAAGATGCTTCAGCCACCTATGGTCTGAAAATCTCCCTGAAAATCTTTCAGCTTTATCAAGTCTCTTGTGTAGGGATGGCGGAGAATTCTGCCACAGACTCCAATGAGGCCAGATTCTAAAGAATCTGGGGGGCCAGATTCTAAAGAATCTGGCCCCCCAGACTCTATGGCAGAATGGACCAATCCCCAACTGCCACCCTGCAAAGTTCACCAGGATGGACCCTACCTGCCATCGGCCGGGTCCGGGTCCATCCGCTGAGTCCGCAGCCATCCGCTACCGCTCTGCAGATGCAAATGTCACCCGGCGTAGCGGACACCATTTCTGTCCCTGCTCTTTTCATGATAGACTACATAAATATTTATGTAGCCTATAACAGCAAAGAACAGGGACACAAGTAATTATCACAAAACGAGCAGGGACACAAATGGTGTCCGCTACGCCAGACGCCATTTGCGTCCACAGAATGGCAGTGGATGGAAGTCCAGCTGGGGACAGACCAGGCCAGCGGCTCTGCAGACTTACTGTGGAGCAGAGCCAGTTGGGGAGGATTCCAAGGGGAGGAATGGATCGTCTCTCCCCCCACCCATGGACTTCTGAGTGGGGTTCATACACCCCTACTCTTTTGTCTTTCTGGGCACTATCTGTCCCTCTTAGGACTAAGGTGAAGCCAAAGACCGGCTCAGCGAGTTGGGGGAGCTAGTCACTGACTCATTCAGGCAGCCAAGAACATAATACCCAACCAGAAGTCACCTTCCTGTTGTCCAGCTAGGTCAAGGTT
Source organism: Heloderma suspectum (assembly GCF_057233095.1). Classification (NCBI taxonomy): domain Eukaryota; kingdom Metazoa; phylum Chordata; class Lepidosauria; order Squamata; family Helodermatidae; genus Heloderma; species Heloderma suspectum. The sequence continues at coordinate 30,549,540 of NC_139469.1, forward strand.
GGGCAACACAAGGACTGTGTGCCACATTAGGGTTGGCAGAGAATTTCTCCCCGAAACTTCGGGGGGCCGAGCGCCAACGCGTTCAGCCCCCCGAAGAAGTTTTGGGGAGAAATTCTCCGCACCCCCCCACTCCCCGCACCCCCCCCCCCCGGGACGGGACTTACCTTTCCCGAATGTCCCTCCCGGCGGCGGGTCCCGGCGGCGGTTCGGCGGGTCTTCGTCAGGGGCAGGGGCGGCAGCTGATCTTTTGACCGGCTGCCACCACCGCCATTCCAATAAAAGTAAAAAACAACACGCCCCCGTGATAGGCTACGTGATGATTAACGTAGCCTATCATGGCTAGATTTGCAAAGTCAGCCGTGATAGGCTACATAAATCGTCACGTAGCCTATCATGGGTGACTTTGGGGAAAAAAAAAAAGCGCGTACGGATAATGGCGGCCCCCATAGGGAGCCGCCATTCACATTCCTTATTTGGTCGCTGTAGTCTACGTAAAGATTTACGTAGACTATGGCGAAAATAAGGGCAACGCTGCGTTGCCCTTATTTTCGCCGTAGTCCTACGTAAATCTTTACGTAGACTACAGCGACCAAATAAGGAACGTGAATGGCGGCTCCCTATGGGGGCCGCCATTTGTGTATACGCTTTTTTTTTCTTTAAAGTCACCCGTGATAGGCTACGTGATGATTAACGTAGCCTATCACAGCTGACTTTGCAGATCTAGCCGTGATAGGCTACGTTAATCGTCACGTAGCCTATCACGGGGGCGTGTTTTTTTTTTAACTTTCTATTTCACGGCCAGGCGAGGCGAGGCGCCTCCTCCCCGGCCTGAATTTCAGCCGGGCGAGGCGGGAAGCCTCCCCCCCCGGCCTGAATTTCGGCCGGGTGAGGTGGGAAGCCTCCCCCCCCGGCCTGAACTTCGGGGGGAGAGCAGAGAAGCGCCTCCCCCCCCCACGAAAAGCTGCGAGACCAGGTAAGTGGCTTTCGTGCACTCCTAGTGCCACATGCGGCCACCACCACCATGGCCTCTGCTGCCCTCCACACCCCAAAAATATTATATATTTTTAAATGAAAAAAAAATGCATCCAGAAGACTATGGCATACCAACAAGGTCATGTTTAGTTTACAAACAAGCTAGATTTGACCTCTTGGGCCCTCTGTGGTGCCCCAGATGTGCTTCTTTTAAAAAAAAATCTTTCAGGCTGTCTGGCAAACTGCAGCCCATGGGGGGGTAATGGGAGAAAATGCCCCCAGGAGAAAAAAAAAAGCACGTACGCTCATGGCGGCCCCCATAGGGAGCTGCCATTCGCGTTCCTTATTTGGCCGCTGTAGTCTATGTAAAGATTTACGTAGACTACGGCGAAAATAAGAGCAACGCAAATAGCGTTGCCCTTATTTTCGCCGTAGTCTACGTAAATCTTTACGTAGACTTAGGGTTGGCGGAGAATTTCTTTCGACCGGCTGCCACCGCCGCCATTGCAATGAAAGGGAAAAAAAAAACACCCCCTGATAGGCTACGTGACGATTCACGTAGCCTATCACGGCTAGATCTGCAAAGTCAGCCGTGATAGGCTACGTCAGTCGTCACGTAGCCTATCACGGGTGACCTTAAAAAAAAAAAAGCGCGTATGCTAATGGCGGCCCCCATAGGGAGCCGCCACTCCCCTTCCTTATTTGGTCACTGTAGTCTACGTAAATGTTTACGTAGACTACGGCGAAAATAAGGTTCAACGCAAATAGCGTTGCCCTTATTTTCGCCGTAGTCTACGTAAACATTTACGTAGACTACAGTGACCAAATAAGGAAGGGGAGTGGCAGCTCCCTATGGGGGCCGCCATTAGCATACGCGCTTTTTTTTTTTTTTTCAAAATCACCTGTGATAGGCTACGTGACAATTGACGTAGCCTATCACGGCTGACTTTGCAGATCTAGTCGTGATAGGCTACGTGAATCGTCACGTAGCCTATCAGGGGTTTTTTTTTTTCCCCCTTTCATTGCAATGGCGGCGGCGGCAGCCGGTCGAAAGAAATTCTCCGCCAACCCTAAGTCTACGTAAAGATTTACGTAGACTACGGCGAAAATAAGGGCAACGCTATTTGCGTTGCCCTTATTTTCGCCGTAGTCTACATAAATCTTTACGTAGACTACAGCGACCAAATAAGGAACGCGAATGGCAGCTCCCTATGGGGGCTGCCATGAGCGTACGCGCTTTTTTTTTTCAGGGGGCTTTTTTTTTTTTTTTAACTTTCACGTTCGCTGCCGGGCGAGGCGGGAAGCCTCCTCCCCGGCCTGAATTTCGGCCGGGGCAAGGCGGGAAGCCTCCCCCCCGGCCTGAATTTCGGCCGGGCCGAGGCGGGAAGCCTCCCCCCCCAGCCTGAACTTCGCGGGGGGACCAGCGAAGCGCCTCCCCCCCACCGTGAACGTCCTTCGAGGACAGGTAAGTGACTTTCGTCCACCCCTACGTAGACTACAGCGACCAAATAAGGAATGGGAATGGCGGCTCCCTATGGGGGCTGCCATTACCCGTACGCGCTTTTTTTTCCTTTTTTTTAAAGTCACCCGTGATAGGCTACGTGTCGATTTACGTAGCCTATCACGGCTGACTTTGCAAATCTAGCCGTGATAGGCTACGTTAATCGTCACGTAGCCTATCACGGGGGTGTTTTTGTTTTTTTTTCTTTTATTGGAATGGTGGCGGTGGCAGCCGGTCGAAAGACCAGCTGCCGCTCCCGCCCCGCACGAACACCCGCCGAACCGCTGGCCGGACCAGCCACCGGGAGGGACATTCAGCAAAGGTAAGTCCCGTCCCGGGGGGGGTGCGGGTGGGCGCGGAGAATTTCTCCCCGAATCCTGTTCGGGGGGCCGAACATGTTGGCGCTCGGCCCCCCGAAGTTTCGGGGAGAAATTCTCCGCCATCCCTATACATCAGTCATGACTCCTAAATTCAGACACCAAATGCAGTGCAGACCCCCCTCTCCTGCAGGGCTAATTCCAGCCATTATCAATGTCAGGGATTTGCCAGAGGCCCAATGGCCAGATAGCACCAACCTCAGGAGCATACAAGTTCTGACTTTGCATTGGAGGTAGGGACGCAGGAGAAATTTGAGTTTGACTACAATGAGCTCAGATTTCAAAGAATCTGACCTGCAGAATCTGCTCTAGAGTGACCCCCTCATGCCACGAGGAGCCCATGGACTTTCAGCTGATTTCTTTTACTTTCCTGAAATTTACGCATATAAATTTGTAGGAGAAATATAGAAGTTCCTTCTGAGGAAATGTTGAATGGAAGGGGGGACAATACGCTAAATGTTACATACCAAAGTAAATTATGTAAATAGTTATGTAATTCTTTGCAGACTTTTCCGCATGACGAAAAAAATATATTCGCATCCATTTGCAAGCGGATGATGGAACAAAAGGCACCTGACAATCTGGGAAACACAGATGGAGCAGATTTTACACAGTCCTTACATCCCTACTCCTGGGTCTTTTCTCTGTTCTTATATCTTGCCCGTTGTTGCTTTGGCTCATTCGCTGCACCTGGCAGACATCTCCCACCTCCTTTGGGAGTGCTGTAATTACCTTCAGATGGGGTGAGGAGGCCAGCCAAACATTCACCCCTACATGGCTTCTCACACTTGCCATTACCCCAACATTGTCCAGCTACCACCTCGTATCCCTTTCTTTGCTTCCCAGCCCCTTGCTGCAGTCTCATCCTCTACGTCTTGCCACCCTTAGATTCTGAGCATGAAGCAAAACCCATTTGCCCTTATTGACTGCCATTACATAATCATATTCTGCATAATTGTGGATAGCAACACTTTAGTAGTTCAATGATTACCTTGAATTACAACGGTCACCTTGAAACTACTGTTACCTCTCCTCGTTGTAATCGCAGAGTGTAAATGTGGCAATAAATATAGCATAGATATTGTGCAGATGGGCTAATAAACATGCTTATTATTAAAAGGGGGAAAGAGTCACCTCTAAAGACATGGCTCAGCTCTTACCACAGTATCCCAGATGACTGTCTTTTGATGGGTCACCATGGCTGCTTATACTTCTGTTTGTGATATTATGATGGTGTGTTTTGGGGCTGTCACTGTGTTGAAGTACTGATCTCTATTATAGAATGAGCAATATTTTATATTTTAAGCATTAGAGGCAAAACTGGCCATTTTCAAAGTGTTCCATAAATCAATATGCCTTGGGACCAATGTTCAGCTAATCTTGGAGTACCTCAACTCTTTGTTTCATGTCTCCCCTTTTCAGGAAGAGTTGCACAAATGTCCCACATTCAGACTTCTTTAGTGGTCAATGTGTCTTGATGGCATGCATTTCAAATTTCAAGCTGGAGTGGAACTGAACGTTTACCTTTGGGGGATATGCCTCCACTTTCCATGAGATAGTGAGTGAATTTGTGTGGGATAGAGAGAGGGCTAAGCTTATTTATAAATATAATATATTTTCCCCCTCCCGACAAAAAAGAGGGAGCTGAAACCAAGCACAGAGGCCACTTTGAAGTCTTATCAAGGAAGCAATTAAACTGAAAATAAAGCTAATCACACTGGCCTTCAACCAGCTTGATATAACTCTGTAGCTTGCCTTTTATTGAAATATTAATGATAATTCCTACAAGGTTTTCATTTTTGGCCTTACCCTCTGGCAGTTAGATAGTTTAAGAATATGTACTTTTAAGATTCAAAAACTCAATTTGCTCAGTCTGAAACCTTGGTGTACCTTTCAAAACCCCAGATGACCTCTGAAGATCTTACTCCCCTTACCCACTCCTGCAGTAATTCCTCAGTGCCACCATAAGTCGTGGACCGTTCTTATTAGGTATCACTCACGGGGTGGTGGAAGATGTAGGGCTCAACCAAAATGGCTCCCCCACAACACATACACATTTAAAATCCAGGAAAGTTTGGGTGGGGAGAATTGGATCTGGATACTATGCTTCTGTTAATGAAGCCAAGATTGAATTAATATAATATATATAGTTCTTCATGCTGTGCCCAATCCCCCACACTTGAATGTCTTCCCAAATAAATATTTTAGACCCTGGAAGGAGGAGGATAAACTGGATCTCATTTGCCCAAATTCTCTTAGGCATACATGATAAATATTACAAATCCATGTTTAATGTTTAGAACAAATGAATTTTTCATAATCCTGTCAATATTTTACATGTTTACTTAGTCTTTAAGAGCTATCCAGGTTACCCCTGCTAGGACACAATCCTCTGCACGTTTAGACAGAGAAAAGGCCTACAACTCCCAGCATTCTGATCATGCGGGGAGTTGTAGGCCTTTTCTCTGTCTAAACATGCAGAGGATTGCTCCCTTAGTTCCAAAACGTTCTGGCCTCCGCTGCTTCTTTTCTAAATTCTTAACTGAAGAGTTGTATGTAAATCATGTGCTCTACCAATGGGCAGAGCACATGATGGGCCCAGCACATGATGGGCCCTTCTTCCCATAAAAGATGAGATTGGGGTTGGAATTTCATTCGCTAGTTGTTATTAGTTTTATTTATTACTTTATTATCAATTCCTCCCCACTTACTATCACTGAGAAATCAACAAATGGTTATAATCTTCCTTTCTTTCTTTCTTTCTTTCTTTCTTTCTTTCTTTCTTCGCTTTTATAAAGAATTGGATGAAATATAAAGTCATAGTAGCTCTTTTTGAGGGGATGAAGCCTGCCAAATTTCAGTCAAATAAATGCAGGGTGTTTTGTGCAAGTAGTGCGTGCGCACACACATACACACACACACAAAGAGAACTGCCAATATATTTCTTGCTAGAATTTAGGGATGGATGGATGGATGGATGGATGGATGGATGGATGGACAAACGTCCATGTCAAAGGTCATTCTGATTCATTTCCATATTTAATGAGAGCTTTGAGGGGGTTTGCATGAAAATCCACCTGTATTTTTATGCATATTGTTTTCTAAATGTATGCATGGATTGTGCACATGTTTGATATGTATGCATCCTTCTCCCATTGATTCAAGTGTGTTTGAGCACATTTTCAAAAGTACACATTTTTTCATGCACATTTTTCAAATGCATGCATTGTGTCGAATGCATTTTGAGGGGCAACAAATCACATTGCAAGCTCGTAAATGTACAGACTTCAACTGCGGACTGTATTCGAGTCCGTGCTCAGTCTGGAAGGCGTGAACTGGGTAAATCCTGATAAAAAAATGAACTGAAACATATTTTTCATAAATTCCTAGTAGAACTGGGTGAAATTTTCAGGCACCAATGCTCCTTCAGAGGCAAATTTATTTACTGCCAAATTTCAAACAAATAGGTGTGGGGGGGGGGTTGCAAGAGCAGCCTTTGCAGTTTGGAGTTTTCAAAAAAGAAAAAGAAAAGGATTTACTTACCCCTGTGTGTGTTTTGGGCAAGTGTATAAAAACAACATACATCAAGGAAGTGCCTCTAGGGAAGCAATCTTCACAATTTCAGACATATAGGTGAAGGGTGGGGAGTAGGGATGGCGGAGAATTTCTCCCCGAAACTTCAGGGGGGCCGAGCGCCAACGTGTTCGGCCCCCCGAACAAGTTTCGGGGAGAAATCCTCCGCACCCCCCCCGCACCCCGCACCCCCCCCGGGACGGGACTTACCTTCACCGAATGTCCCTCCCGGTGGCTGGTCCGGCCAGCGGTTCGGCAGGTGTTCGAGAGAGGCGGGAGCGGCAGCCGGTCTTTCGACCGGCTGCCGCCACCGCCATTGCAATGAAAGAAAAAAAAAAACGCCCCCTGATAGGCTACGTGACGATTCACGTAGCCTATCACGGCTAGATTTGCAAAGTCAGCCATGATAGGCTACATCACTCGTCACGTAGCCTATCACGGGTGACTTTAAAAAAAAAAAAAAAGAGTGTACGGATAATGGCGGCCCCCATAGGGAGCCGCCATTCCCGTTCCTTATTTGGTCGCTGTAGTCTACGTAAATGTTTACGTAGACTACGGCGAAAATAAGGGCAACACTATTTGTGTTGCCCTTATTTTCGCCGTAGCCTACATAAACATTTACGTAGACTATAGCGACTAAATAAGGAACGCGAATGGCGGCTCCCTATGGGGGCCGCCATTATCCGTACACTCTTTTTTTTTAAAAAAAAAGTCACCCGTGATAGGCTACATGACGATTGACGTAGCCTATCATGGCTGACTTTGCAGATCTAGCCGTGATAGGCTACGTGAATCGTCACGTAGCCTATCACGGGGCGTTTTTTTTGTGTGTTTTTTACTTTCGCGTTGGCGGCCGGGCGAGGCGAGGTGAGGCGCCTCCTCCCCGGCCTGAATTTCAGCCGGTCGAGGCGGGAAGGCTCCCCCCGGCCTGAATTTCGGCCGGGCGAGGCGGGAAGCCTCCCCCCCCCCGGCCTGAACTTTGCGGGGGAAGCAGAGAAGCACCTCCCCCCCACCGCGAACGGCCTTCGATGACAGGTAAGTGATTTTCGTCCACCCCTAGTGGGGAGGTTGAATTTGAACCTTTAAATTTGATTGGTATGGGATAAAAAGGGGCTGGTTTCCCTCTTGCTGTGGTTTTGTGGGCAAATGGTATACATCTGCCATTGAGGTGTCTTGAGTAAGTAACCTGTAACATTTCAGGAGGATAGGTGCAGTGGCTAGGGAGTTCTGCTGAATGAAATGCACTTTGAGATGCTTAATATGCATCTACAGTCCCAGGCAAGATACGGATATTGGATGAACTAGGATCACAACTTTATTTAATTATTTATATTAAGATCTGCAGTGAGACAAACCAGCTGTGCAGAACTGGAATGAGATAACGGTCATATTTTTGCATATTTGCATATACGCCAATATGCACATTTGTGAAAATCTGCATATTTACGTATATGCAAAATGGGACCACGAATGGCCCACCTCTGCAAGATTACAGGCAAGCAAATGCCTGTAATCTTGCTTATATGGGCCTTCCATGCCCCCATTTTGCTTATATGCAGAGATGCACACTTCTGTGATTGCCAATTTTGTCCAAAAAAATGGTGATTGCAGAGTTCGATGAGGCCACCTGGATGAGTGCATGCAGCTCGGCGAGCGGTGGGGAGTTCAAGCGTGGGTCCGGATGTGCATGAGTGGGGGCAAGGGCTGGGCGGGTGCCAAGAGAACCCGGACAGGGGTGCACCAACCCATCCCTAATTGCAGTCTTATGGATGAGCCCATTCCTGCCTCCGGTGCAAGACAATGTCTCCAGCTTGTATCTGGCCAGCCACCTCTTGGATGAGGGAGGCCCTCTCGGTTCACCCCCCTCATTCCCCATGACTTTAAGTGTGTGCTCCAGGCAGGCCTCAAAGGGGTTTGTTTGCCCATCCCTGGGTTCCACAGCCCAAAGGACAATTCTAAGGGACCCGTCTTCACCATAAGCATGCTTCTAGGTTCTCACCATGGAACATGTGCCACTGCCTACCCTCCACTATGCTGCTGTTGGGACCGACCTATTTAATTATAGCACCACTCCATTCCAATCCCCTTGACTTCCCATACTGCATCAGTGCAGAGTAAGTGAAAAACCCTGACAGCAAGAGCCAATCAGGTGGCAGGTAAAAATTTCCTGCTCATCCCTGAAGCAGACAGTCCATCCTACACTGACACTCAAGGAAAGGTGGGCAGGTGATGACCAAAAGGCCAAGCCTGAGACACTGCAAGGCATGAGCATTTATACCCTATGCCCCATGCACCCATTGGATTCTTTGAGATGCAATGTGCATCCAAACAAAGAAGACCTTGTCCCACCTCCCTCTGCAGGCACATGCAAAGAGGCCCCATGGCCCACACATCCAGTTCTGTAGAAGCCTGATTAATACTGGTCCTTCTGCAAACTATTGATGGATCTGTGTGTGTGTGTGTGTGTGTGTGTGTGTGTGTATAATCATGATGCTGAACACATACATACTCACCAAAAAGAAAACAGAGTCAGACAGAAAGGGAAGTATTACAGGAGTCGGATACTTGTCAGGGTGGAAACTGAGCCGATAGAACCGCAGAGCAGTTCAGATTCTGAGGAGGAACAGCTATCCGTGGGAGAGGGGCCAGCTCATCCCTCACAGGCTCAGCACCTGGCAGAGATTCCTCCTGCCGGCATTCCTAAGATAGATAGTGACCCTGGCAGTGAGGGAGTGTGGAAGGGGGGCTACTTAGATGCTCGACGCAGACATAAAGAGTGACAAGCAATGGAGGGTGCGGAAAGGAGGCGTAGTGCCCGTTTGGCACGCAAGCAATGGCCACCTCCCGTGGACCCAAGGGAAAGAGGAAGGATCTCTCCCTAGCCCATAAATTCAGGGTCTTCAAGTGACTCTCCTTCAAACAGGGATCAACTGCCTACCTGGAGCATAGGCTACTCTGCTGTTCCTTGTTTAGTCGCTGGTGATTAGCATCTGAAAGAGTCATTCAGTTGTAAAAGGATTAAAGCCTTAAAAAGAATCCTTTCATCTGTGTCTTGAGTTGGCTATTGGAGTGTACTGAAAGAGGCAGCTAGGGTGCTCTTGACAATACTAGAGACATGCACAGACTAAAACAGAGAACTGAACATAAATCAAAATCAAAGCTTTACAACTAGGACCAAAACTAGATGGGAATGGGAGTAGGGAATAAGAAAATTGATACTGTCCTATATATCCCCTAACAAACAACAGCAGCAATGAACACTCGAGACAGATGCAAACGATCAGCAAGAATAAATCAGAAGGACTAAGATTTGGATTTTAGGAAAGGATAAGGATTTTAGAATGGATTGGTTGCAAAAGGGAAGGAATCTGGTTTATGAATAAATAAGAGAGGTACTGGTAAGAAAAACAAGTACAAAAAACCCCTCCTAACACCACCATAGCTCTTTGAACTCCTCTACTCAGAAGAAAGGAAACTAGCAAAGCGTACAGAACAGATAGAAGGAAGTTGATATGTTATTTCACTTCCCATCCCATAAAGTAGGGATATACAGATTTTGTTTAATCAGTTCCATCTGTGTTTTGCAGATTATCAGCTGTCTTTCATTCTGTCATCTAGTCACTGATGGAATCTGGGTTTTTTTAAAGAATGTATGAGAATTTCATTCCCCTCGCACAAGAGTGCATCACTGCAAGTGTGCATTAGCACAAGTGTGCACTTGCACTAAGGCACACTTGCGTTAATAAGCATTAGCACATGTGTGAATTTGCACAAATCCCCCCTAAAAAAAATTAAAAACCATTCTGCAAGTCCACAGAATCTGCACAACCCAGAAAATGCTACTCCACTGCAGGTTGGATTCATATAAGTCCAAAGTCATTCGAATTCATAGCATTCATTTGAATCCATTGAGTTCATTCATTGAATAAATTGTTGATTGCCATGTCTTTTTTTTTTTTTAAGGCGATCAGTAAGGGTGAACGAAAGTCGCTTACCTTTTCTCGCAGCTTTTTCGCAGTGGGGGGGAGCGCTTCACTG